>NC_140384.1:6205000-6832500 GCF_054491055.1 Hypomesus nipponensis | reverse complement strand
CTCGACAACGAATCGTTCAATTGATTCAGTTATGTGGAAGCAGGGAAACATCTAAAACAACTCTGTCTCTTGGCTCTCTCCCTCCCTCCAGGTGGGCATCGCCCTGAAGCCCTTCCTGCCCCAGCTCCAGACCACCTTCCTGAAGGCCCTGCAGGACTCCAGTCGGGCTGTGAGGCTGAGGGCAGCGGAGGCCCTGGGCCAGCTGGTGTCCATCCACAGCAAGGTGGACCCCCTCTTCACAGAGCAGCTCTCTGCCATCCGCAACGCGGAAGACTCTGGAGTCAGGTAAACACCACACACCACACACCACATACACCACATCCACAAGCATCAGCAGTGCTCTGGCTATTATCTGAAGTAAGAGAATTTCATTGGTCATGTACCTGCAAGGTATGGTAAGGTTCCAGTTGTCAGCGCCTGGTTCTCTCTCTCTCTGTGTGTGTCTCTCTCTGTCTCTCTCTTTCTCTCGCTCTGTGTGTGTGTGTCTCTCTCTCTCTCTGTGTGTGTGTCTCTCTCTGTGTCTCTCTCTCTGTGTGTCTGTCTGTCTCTCTCTCTCAGGGAGACCATGCTGCAAGCCTTAAGGTTCGTCATCCAAGGCGCAGGGTCAAAAGTTGATCCCGCCATCCGCAAGAGCATCACAACCACGTTGCTCGGCATGCTGGGACATGATGAGGTATGAGGAGGAGGTGCAATCAGCCTGTAGGGGTTGAAGGCCCCAAAAAGCATGTTTTATAGTTTGACTCTTTATTTGCTATACGAGTTAAAGTTGTTCACAAAAGGTTCACATATACAGTGTGTGTGTGTGTGTGTGTGTATGTATGTATAGATATAGATATACTATATATAGTTTTAGATATATAGTTTGATATACTATATGTCGTTTTTATATATACTATATATAGTTGCTGGATATGTTTCAAAAAGTGGGTCATAACGTCTGCTGTTCTTTGGTGGAGTTACTTGATCAGACTCTACATCCGGACGTCTGGGTAGGATGTGGTTTTGCTAAAGGTGTGTGTGTGTGTGTGTGTGTGTGTGTAGGATGCTACACGTATGTCCTCTGCAGGCTGTGTTGGTGAGTTGTGTGCCTTCCTGTCTGAGGAGGAGCTGAGAGACATCTTGCTCCAGCACATTCTGGGTAAGCATTTACACACCTTCACTTACACACTATCCAACGCTTCCAAACATCACCGTTTCTTGCAAAGTCTGTTTTAAGACGCAACCTGAGCTACAAGACCCCTGGCTTCTTCTCTTTCCTAGCTGATGTTTCCGGTGTGGACTGGATGGTTCGTCACGGCCGTAGCCTGGCCCTGGCCATATCAGTGAAATCATCCCCGGAGCAGCTGTGTGTGGAGGAGTACTGCTCGACTGTGACAGAGGCCATCCTGACCAGTGCCACTGCAGACAGGGTAGGAACACAAGCCACACTGGTCAGATCATATCTGTACTCTGCTGCTTCATCACACCCTAACCCTAACCCTTCCTCTCCCTGCCCCTCCCTCCCTCCCTCCTCTCTGGCCCGGCCCTGCCATCGTCCTCCAGATCCCCATCGCCACCAGCGGGGTCCGAGCCATGGGGTACCTCATGAGGCACCAGCTCAGGACCGGGGGCTCCAGCGGGGTGTCGCAGCGCATCATCACGCAGTTTGTCAAGGTGAGTGAAGGTGACACGCTCTCACACGTGTCACCCCCACACCCTCCTCCTTCTTCTTTTTCTTCCTGCGTTCCGGGACTCCCGGGGAAAACATTCAGGCCGGTTTTGCCGTGCCGGTGCACGATGGTGGTTGTCTGTCGGTGACACTCTCCCTCCCTCCCTCCACGGCCCTGCAGTGTCTTCAGAACCAGTCCAGTGACATCAGGCTGGTGGCAGAGCGCGTCCTGTGGTGGACGTTCAAGGAGCCGGCCACGCCCTCCTTGGAGCCCAGCCTGATCAAGCCTCTGCTGAAGAGCCTGCTGGACAACACCAAGGACAAGAACACCAGCGTCCGCGCCCAGAGCGAACACACCATCATCAGTCTCCTCCGACTGCGCCAAGGGGAGGAAACCATGCAGGTTAGATACTAAACACACATCGACACTATGCATTCAGGTTTTTTTTTTTCTCTCTCTGCTTGTTTGCTTACTGTATCGGCGTGTATGTCATGTCTGAAGTCCTTGGGTGGTTTCTGGTTTTCAGAGTATGGCAGCCATTCTTGACTCTGCTAGCAACGACCTGTTGTCAGAATGTTACAGACGGTCCCTCAAGAAGATAGCCAGCCTCCCTGACTCCAACGAGGAAATTGACGACACAATCCTCACGTAATGGAGACAGGACTGGTCCAACTTGATCAATCCACTCAAAGAACTCCCCAGCAACCGAAAAAAAAACTCAGCTGTTCTGTACAAGTGTGCACACACACACACGTCTTTGGAGAGAGAGAACACACACACACACCACCTTCTCTGCCATCCTTGGAACACAAGAGTTGAACACAGTATGAAATTCCCTTCATATTCCGAAACTTGTATTTTCTTTAATTTCTTGTTTTATTGGCACCATGAACCACCATTTGTTTTATCCCAATTTGTGCAAGTTATTCTCATAACGGTTACCTGAAGTTAGCTTGCGTCAACAGCAAAATACTTTTTCCTCATTTTATTTCGACATTTCATGTTGAGGTCTTATTTTATTGATTCAATCACTGGTTCCAGTGTGACAAATCATCTTCCCTTCTTTGGTTAATCACTCCCCCATATGTGTGTAACGATGGCAACCTTGGTATTCTGAACAATAGCTTGTACAAAGACAATACAAATAAACATGGTTTGATTGAAGTTTAATAGTTTTATTTCTCTTTAAATAAAAACGTGTCAGTTCATGCATTAGGTTTATGAACTTTACAACGACTTGTTGTTCAATTGTATGTGAAAATGTGCAAATCAGTGCCTCCGCGCTGACATTTAAGAGTTGCGTATTATTAACGAAAATCGTTTAAAGGATCCGTTCAGTTCTGAAGTTATAATTACAATTAATCCAACGGAAAGCTCCCAATCTCCAACATCGCCACTCCGACCTGATCAATGGACTGATCGTATTGCTCTTTACCCATACGGTTGTGCTGTGCGTCTGCGCAAACAGCTTAGATCGCAGGGTTGGGTGCAGTCACTACCAGAGAAGGAAGCGGAGTTTCCGGCTATTTGCATCGAAGAGAGTGTTGCTGACAGCGCGAAACCCCGAAAAAAGCCGCCGGCTTGGGGGCTTACGATTGGGCATAGTAGTATCATTCTTGTTCATATCGGGGATAGGGCAGGTGAATTACGAGCCAAGGGTTCGGACAGCAAGCCGCGAGGAAGAGCAGTAAAACGGCATAAGGCGGGGGTGACCCACCAACTACCGGCATGGCCAGGGACTACGATTACCTCTTTAAGCTGCTCATCATCGGTGACAGTGGTAAGCGAATGCCGGGGATGCGTGACGGGAAATGGGCCTCATCATGTTTTTACGTGGGCTGTTGTAGAATGTGTATTGACCCACGCAACATGATTTTTCGACACATGTCGAACGAGAAGCCTTTCCCTTTTAGTTGTTTTTTGTGAAGTAAATCGATTCATTATTGCACTAGTAGAACGGTGGCAGGGCGGACATATCCTACTATTGCAGGGCTGGGCATGTCAGCCGGGCCGGATATCGCTAGCTACCTACTTTCAATGCAAGAGATCTGGCCGGGCTAGCTTCGTTCATTCAGACTGGCATTACAAATAGCTAACTGGTGCGCTAACAACAACCCAGTAAGGTAGCTCTAAGCTAGTTATATACAGATTGTCGGATATTTTCAACATGCGTTAGTAGCCAATAGGTATCTATGATTTAGCTGTTATTGCTCGCTAACATGTCTAGCTAGTTGATAGCGTTCTATTTTGAATTGTCGGCTGCTAGCTAAGTTAGCAGGAGCCACTAGTTATGTCGTTGCTAGCTAACAAGATATATTTAAGAATTAGTATGATTGCCCATGTTGATGCCCATAGAGGTATCACATTTGTAGCCATTAAGTCTTGATAGAATCAGCTATTAGTTTTTCTTCTTGGTAGCCGTTTCAGTATTGTTTATTGAACCAAGTGAATCTGCACTGAATAGAGCAAGTTAATTGTGATTTGCATGGCAGGACTGCCCGAGTCCAACTTTGTGAGGGCTATGTTGATGTTCAGGGCCATGCCCGGCCATATATCTGCTCACCCTGAAGGCGTTCAACCCCTTTATCAATCATTACCTGCATAACTTGCACAGCACAGCATTTATTGAGCCGTGCTTGGTTCATGGTGCACATTTTGCAGCCTACAAAATAAACTGACTTGCATGAAATACACAAGGGGGTAGATATCATAATACACTGCTTGTATGCATTCAGTTGGAAACTCGGGCACACAAAAGAAGCAAATCACTGGGCAGTCATTCTGCGGGTACCCTTTGTCGGTGAAAGATCCGTGCAGTCATTGACGTCCCGATCCTGGCACTACCCCATCAGCTGGCTGTTGACAATAGCGGGCAAGGCAGCACAGCAGCCCCTTTACCATCACACACACACACAAGGGCCAGTGTCCCCTGCACTGCTGCCTCTGAATCCAGCACTTGAACCACTGTTTCCTGCGAGTATTTAAACAAGATTTGGGCCAATTCTGTAGCGCCGGTTTGCTCTTATGTCCTCAGCCACACACACACACATATCTGCTGCTTAGATCCTGGACTCCCAGGCGGATGAGTGCGGTTAGTAACGCCAGTGAAGCTCCTTTTCAGGGACACAAGGAGGAATCATTCATCTGGACACCCGGAAACCAATAAGTACCATGAAGCACGTTAACTCAGTTAGAGAAGCCATGCGCCTCCTTTCAAACTTACCTGGCCTTGGGAGGGGTTGTGGCCTTTGTTAGAGGATGTTCTGAGTCAAGACACCCCTATCAGACTGTGTCCCACCCACGCTCCCATCCCTTATCATGAGACAGATCTTTATGTGACACTGGGTGCTTTTGTCCCTCTGCACAGCATGGGAGACCGCAGTTATGGTTTGCTTGACTCAGCTAGGTTAGGTCGTGTGCACAAGTCTGGTCATCAGTCGCCGTTTTCCTCAAGTATCAATAGCATCTACCTCCGATGCATTATGACTTTGCTGTATTTGTCCACAGACTAGGAGCATGTTTACAACATATGATCCCAGAGCCATGCAATATAAACTGTGTTCACATTTAGTTGTTTTAAGTTCCTCCCAGACATACATGACAGCTACAGGATTGATCAGAGGGAATGGGCTGTCTCTCTGTGGAAGCAGCTTGGACGTCTTCCTAATATAAATCTGTTTCTGTCGTCCTCAGGCGTAGGGAAGAGCAGTCTCCTCCTGAGGTTTGCAGACAACACGTTTTCGGGTAAGAAACACACGTTTTGAAACCTTCTCTGGTCAGCTTGCATCACTGAACTTGTGTTTTGGCACAAGTCGTGTCACCTTGCAGCTTGGTGTTTCACCTTGGCTTGCTTTGTGCCATCTGCAGGAAGCTACATCACCACAATCGGGGTGGATTTTAAGATCCGGACGGTGGAGATCAACGGAGAGAAGGTGAAGCTACAAATCTGGGATACGGCAGGACAGGAGCGTTTCCGCACCATCACCTCCACGTAAGTACACACACACACACACACACACACACACACACACACGTATTACCAATCTGCTCTACTGCATTCCCACACTAAATCTTTTCTCACTTTAAACCCCTACTTATTTTTTACACCTACATGTAAATGTAGTAATACATTTTAGTTGACTTGGTT
This sequence comes from Hypomesus nipponensis, assembly GCF_054491055.1. Lineage (NCBI taxonomy): Eukaryota > Metazoa > Chordata > Actinopteri > Osmeriformes > Osmeridae > Hypomesus > Hypomesus nipponensis. The sequence continues at coordinate 6,826,704 of NC_140384.1, read as the reverse complement.
ACATTTTCATGTTTTATAATCTTTTGTATCTTTTGTTTTGCTTATTTCTTTGAATTCCGCTTCCTTGGTGATCAGAACCACATCTAAAGCACTTCATTGTCTAAATGACTCCGTTGTTCTGAACACTTGTTAAATACAACACTGAGACTTAGACACCCACCCCCATACCAGTCTCAGGATCATTTGATGTGTATGTCTTGACATTTAGCTTCAAAAGTATCAAGCTTTGAAGGTTGTGTTTTTAAGTAGGTTTCGAAGCATTTTTAGAGGACAATTGTCACGTAGATTTTTTTTTACCAAGTACAGATATCCAGAATAAGTTGCAAACTTTTTCAGCAACTTGAGTGGAATTTCCCCTCAAACCTTAAATTACAGATGTTGGTTATGGTTAGGGGCGGTTCTTGGTATATTCAACTGCGAGAGGCACTTGCGTGACACTGTGATACCCAGAATACCATCCCAAGAGATATTATTTGAGAACAATTTGGCGAGCAGCTATTTTTTTTTGTGTCCTCCTTGTCCTTGCATCACATTTCTCTTCTTACCTCGACCTGTCCTACGGCAGAGGTGACAGGCAATGACTCCTCTGCAGTGCACCTGCTCACTCTGAGGCTCGTCTTTTAGTTTCCCCTGGAACGTGGGAAAGTTGGATTTATCCGCACACATTTGACCCACAGGCTTGTGTTTCCCTGTTCTATGAATGCAAAAGTGTGTCTGTTTATTTCTCTGTGTGTGTGTGTGTGTGTGTGTGTGTGGTGTTTTTAACAGTTTGGCCAGCAGGGGAGCTGTTTTCTGCTGAGCTAAAGACTCTTCAGACGTGGCTGTGTTCTCAGCAGTCCTTCCTGTCATGTGGAGAAATGTGCAGTAAATAACCTACAGGCATTGTGACGTAGCAAGAATGCAGTGACACACACAGGAGTCAGGACAGGTGACTGCTAGCTGGAAGCTAACAGGCAGCAAGCCCCCACATACATGTTGATGCACTGCTTAGTTTGTCATGGATAACAGAGCACATAGACACCACTTAACTACCAGGTTCTAGATAGCACCTGATGCTGTTAAATTGTCACGGCCAACGACAAACTCATTCATCCGCGGATATGACGCAAACGAGTATCAATTGAAACTGTTGTGGTTATGTGTAAAAAGGAAGGACATCCAAAGCAGAGAGAGAGAGAGAGAGAGAGAGGGAGACGGAGAGGGAGGGGTAGGGGGAGGGGGAGGGGGGAGAGAGAGAGAGTCTGTTTTATGGTCAATTCTTTGACGATACCTTTCCATTTCCCCTAGAAACCAGCCTTGTTCTGCTCTGGTACAGACCGGCGTTGGGAAGGCAGCCTGCAGGAGAGGGTTGGCTTGTTCTGGCTGATTGTTAATTGTGCTGAAGTAGAGTGACATGGTGCCTCATTAGGCCTAAGTGAATTTCAGGATAGGGATTGCTCACAGCTCACAGCCCTGCATGCTGGAGTTGGAAACCCCACCTTTGCTACTCAGTCCAGGGAGGGATGGTGTGTGTGTGTGTACTGCCATATGTCTATTTTTCTGTCTGTCAGTCGGCCATAGTCCAGTATCTGACATATGCCTGTGTGTGTGTGGTGGACGACAGCCTGGTGTGTGTTTGGGGGGGAGTCTTCTACAGGGATGGTTGTGGAGGGTCTGTGGCCCCCATACCTGCTGTGTGTGTGGGGGTCTTCATTCATCTGTGTCCAACTCCCTGCTGGCTGTCTGTCTGAATACCTGCCTGCTGTCTGTCTGTCTGTCTGAATACCTGCCTGCTGTCTGTCTGTCTGTCTGTCTGTCTGAATACCTGCCTGCTGTCTGTCTGTCTGTCTGAATACCTGCCGTCTGTCTGTCTGTCTGTGTCTGTCTGAATACCTGCCTGCTGTCTGTCTGTCTGTCTGTCTGTTTGAATACCTGCCTGCTGTCTGTCTGTCTGTCTGTCTGAATACCTGTCTGCCTGTCTGTCTGAATACCTGCCTGCCTGGCTGTCTGCCTGGCTGTCTGTCTGTCTGCTTGCTTGCTTGCTTGCCTGCCTGCCTGCCTGCCTGCCTGTCTGTCTGTCTGCTTGTCTGTCTGTCTGTCTGTCTGCCTGGGTCCTCCTGGGCAGTGTGTGACAGGCTCTCATATAACACACTGCATCCACACGCTGTCACCCCAGTGCAAATCACTGTGAGTATGCACATAAACAAACCTGCTTACAGACACAGTCACACACACACACACAGTCACACACACACACACACAGTCACAATAGGACTGTCAAAGGACTCTTTGTTTTTGCGTTTGGCGCAGTAAAGTTATACCAGGGATGCGCCCCTCTAGAGCCGTGTGGACAAAGAGCCCGTCTCTTGGGCGCAGGTTTGACCTCCAGGAAGTCTGCAGGCAGGCTGGGGACTAACAACGATTACCTTCCTTTTTTTTTTTGTCACAAGGTGACATTTTCTACTTCTCTCTGGATGTCTGTGACCTGACTTTATTAATATTATAATTTATATTGTTTAGAAGCGATGAGGTGGAATCAATGTCTCGTATGTCTTGAGTTTCATCTGTGCTTCCCCCTGGTGGCCACCTGATGCAATTAATGCCATTTTCAAACGGTAGTGATGGACTCCTCACTCCCCTGTCTCCACATGCAGGTATTACAGAGGAACGCACGGCGTCATTGTGGTGTACGACGTCACGAGTGCCGAGTCCTTCGTCAACGTGAAGCGATGGCTCCACGAAATCAACCAGAACTGCGACGACGTCTGTCGAATATTAGGTGAGACTGTCGTCCCCCCCTCGACCCCGGCTGCTCCGACACGGCCCCCCGAAAAACGTCCGGGCCGATAACAAACTCACTGTCTCTCGTCCCTCTCTCTCTCCAGTGGGGAACAAGAACGACGACCCCAACTCCAAGGTGGTGGAGACGACCGACGCGCAGAAGTTTGCCGAGCAGATGGGCATCAACCTGTTTGAGACGAGCGCAAAGGAAAACATCAACGTGGAGGAGGTAATCAATCCAGGAGGGGGGTTCGGCGTGGCCTGTAGCACGTCCGGTCATTTCTGTTGGAGCCGGTGGCTGATTGGACGGTGGGGGGAGGGTGGGTGTGGCTGTTTTGGAGCTCCGCAAATGGGCTCGACGTGAGAGACTCACGTCACGTGGGCCCCGCGCTCGACGTTTAATCAGGAGAGCGGTAGCCTCTCATTTCACGGTGGTTCAAGGCTGCCTGCTTACCACCGCTGGTTTCTCTCCCCCCCCCCCCCCGCCTTCCTGCAGATGTTCAACTGCATCACGGAGCTGGTGCTGAGAGCTAAGAAGGAGGTGATGGCTAAGCAGCAGCAACAGCAACAGAACGACGTGGTCAAACTCACCAAGAACAGTAAACGAAAGAAGAAGTGCTGCTAACGAACTCCTGTCGCTCACAAAGACGGAACGCGTCTGTTCCAGAGAACACACACACACCCAGGATGGGCTCCCCAGCACCTAAATTAAAAGACGAGATAACGATTTAATAGATATACCATGCAAACAAAAAAGAATTGAGGAAGACAAAAAAAAAAAAGAGTCCCCTTTGGACAAACAAATCATGAAGACTTTAAGAAAATGTACAGATTTTATTAGAAGTCAGATCAAGTTTTATTTGGAATTCAGCAGATGGGCAACATTTAAAAAAAGGTTCTCGTTTCTTGAAGGACCTGCAAGCTCGCCACTGATCGCCATGTTGCTCAGATTTCTATATGCATAAACAAATACTCGTACATCAGTATCTATTTTCTCCTTCTCATTCCACTTCTCACCGGACATTACAAGTCAAGTAAAACTGCACCTGAAGAAGAGTCACTGTTGGATAGCTTTCTTTTTTTTCTTTTTTTTTTCTCCTCAGTGAGGGGGGTGGGGTGTGAGGGTGGGGTAAATTTTGGGAGGCATCAGAGGGAGAAGCTGGATTGGGTGAGGCGGGGAGGAGGAGAGTTCACCACCTTTTGGTGTTTTATCTCCATTAGATTTTTGTGATTTTTCAAACCTGAATTTGCCGTGGCTCATGTCAACAGATCATGAACTTCTAGTTTAAATTGTTCTCGTTTGTTTTACTGTTGACTTGATGAGAAAAAAATCATGTGGATGATCGATAGGTGACCTATAGCAACTAATCCAATGGACTGAACTGGTGATGTCATATTTTTGTTTCCGTTTCCTATATTTTCGCCAAGCTTTCCCACTCTCTCTCTCTCTCTCCTGTCTTCTAACCTCTGTTTGTTAGTGTTAATGAGCCAGCAACCTTTCTGTCTTTCCAGGGATAGTCAGAGCAGTGATCCACTCCCTGAGCCGGGACAGCAAGCCTGACCATCTCTGTTCACTTGAGTCTTACCCTGCTTCCAGTTTTGCTTTTAGACTCTCCCTTCAACTTAAACAACAACAACAACCCAACCAACCAAACAAACACAACGAACCTGCCAACACCATAGAGTCAGACGCTGTGTGGCTCTCCCTGTTCCATTGTTGCCATAGTGACCCTTCTGGCGTGGTGGTACGGCGGGGTCAGGGTTAGAGAGGGTGGGGGTCTCCACAGCAACCCTTCCCCCCCTCTCTCTCTCTCGTTCTCTCTTCCATTGCTCTCTCTCTGCCTCCTCTCCTATGCACGCATCATCACCCCCCCCCCCCCACACACACACACATATCAGCACCTCTCCTAGCTGTGCACTCCCCTTCACCTTCGGTCGCTTTGCAGGGCGTTTTTCTACGACGATTGACCGTGTCATCGGCGCCAGGCTCATTTGACGTGTGCCTGAGGGGCGGAACCTGGAGGCAAACGCAGCCAGTGCATTGATCCTCGTCCATAGCAAACTGGGGGTTAACCTCGAGTGTCATTCCAGCACACTTTGTTCCGAGGGGTATTGTGAGCTCACTCCTGAACCCCCAGCGTCAGCCTCTCGAGACCTCCGAGGAGTCTCTGCTTGCAACTGTTGACAAAATGTTTACGTCTGCTTGTCATGTTTCTATCTATGACTCGTTTAAGCCGTGTTACCGGGGGGTGGGGGGGGGGTTCTGTCCAGTGTTCTGCTTGACGTGTGTGTGTGTGTGTGTGTGTGGCAGGGTGCTAGCTCCTTCCTGACGGCCTGGGAGGGAGGGGTTGTCTGGTGACCTGGCCAACATTGGGAGGGCCTCCTCCCCAAGGGCCCTGCCCTGAACCCCTCCCCCCCCCCTGGACAGCCAGCCGCGGGTGAAGGGTTACGGCCCGCCACGGAACGTTGCCATGTAGAATACCGACTGCCGTCGCTAGGGAGAATCAAGCAACTCTGCAAATCGCATTTGACGAGTTAACAAGGTTTTTTTTTTTTTTTTTTTTACATCTCGAACGTCCTGGGCCTCGAACGAGAGGCCGAGAGGCTCGGTGAGGGGTGAGGACGCCCCCGAGGAGAGCTGAGAGGCTGTCAGTGTGTCCCTCACCACCACATCAGGGTACACTAAGTACAGTGGTGCCCCAACCAGAGAGCAGAGGCCCTGGAGAAATGGGATCCAATCTCAAACTATGACTTCTACTCATTATGTGTATGTATATATAAATATATTTGTGTGTTTATATTCAATATATAGAACATACACACATCTTGGCACACATCATCGTGCATGTATTGACATGCCCTGTGTTGCTAGGGTTGAAACACACTTATCAGCTGTGGTTTGCTGTACACTGGAGAAAAGAGATGTACTATTCATTTTCCCTACATGAATTTAATCAATAATAAACGTTTTAAAAGAAGAAATATTTGACACAATGACTGATCTCATTTGTCCATGATTTTGTTAGTGGGTAAAAATTCCCTTTATTTTTGTGAGAATGTGATTGGATGTGAGAACTTCTGAATGGTTTTGGCACACTGTCCCAAGTCATTGTGCCATTGTGTCACCAGAGACGAGCCAAAGCTCGATCAGGACAGTCATCATTCATCTCCCCCTATTTTATTTGTTCACTTTTTCACAGTGAAGTCCATATAGAAACACATTCAGTGGACACACTCCACACCCTTGAAAACTGTCTATAAAATTCTATCTAATGCTTACAATATATTTCACCCCCTTATTGAAAAGTTATTTAATGTAAATATAAATATTGAGAATGTGTACATACATACATACACATATACACATACCAAAGCATATTTACTATTCTCCGCACTGACCTTCCTAATATTCATTTTGCTGTGATGTGGAATCTTGCCTTTAATTTTCAAGCGTACCGACATTCATTAATCTCAGCAACAAAAGATAAGGCTGTTCTATGTTAATTTATGAATATGTTTCTCTCAATTGGTCTCAATATTATGGGATCTGTATAGAGAGCCCCATTGTGTAGCCTACTGTGAGTTAGACTATAGAAGCACTACTTCACAGCCCTGACTGGCTTCATTCATCAATGCAGACCCACCACCTGGACAGTTCCTATTACCGTTCATTGAAAAGTTACTGATGCTACCAAATGGTGAAATCTTGCATTAATCTTGGAATAAATGGGTTTCCTATTGTGGTCAGTCTGGGCATGAATGGACAAACAGAACCTGACCCAAAGCTAGGCATTTCAGTCCCACAATTTATAAAGACTTCACATGAAGACACACACACAGTGACCTCACCAGAAGCACTGAAATAATGTGAAATTACAGGCAGCATATCACTCTGTGGAATGTCAGCCTTCACCACAACACTCTCTCCACCCTCTCTCCACACTCTCTCCACACTCTCTCCACACTCTCTCCACACTCTCTCCACACTCTCTCCACACTCTCTCCACCCTCTCTCCACACTCTCTCCTCCCTCTCTCCACACTCTCTCCACCCTCTCTCCACCCTCTCTCCACACTCTCTCCACACTCTCTCCACCCTCTCTCCACACTCTCTCCACACTCTCTCCACACTCTCTCCACACTCTCTCCACACTCTCTCCACCCTCTCTCCACACTCTCTCCACACTCTCTCCACACTCTCTCCACACTCTCTCCACACTCTCTCCACCCTCTCTCCACACTCTCTCCACCCTCTCTCCACCCTCTCTCCACACTCTCTCCACATGCCAGAACAGCATCACACAATGAAATACATGTCAATGTTTGCTATGAAGTATATGAATCCATATAATTGTATGTCTGTATATCTTATTATTATCATAAAATTGATTTATTCTTTAGTCCGGGTATGAGTAGATAATGGGTGATAATAGCAGGTAATACTGTTCAACCAAACCAATGTCCCCTCCAATGACTCCGATCTAAACCAACCACTTTCAGAACTGCACTTGTAATGCTCACATGACACTACTGGCTCTTAAAAACCCGTTCCATCGGGCTGCGCTTTACTATCGCCATCTGGTGGTTTACTGTGAGAACTGCACTTGTAATTCACACTTTAAGCCACTAGATAACAGTATTGAAGCGCAGCCCAATGGCGCTGTCGAAATAGTGCCCCTTCAAAACCCGTTCCATAGGGCTGCGCTTTACTACCGCCATCTACTGGTTTAACAATGAGAACTGCACCTGTAATGCTCACATTAAACCGTTAGATGGCAATATTGAAGCGCAACCCAATGGCGCTGTCGAAATAGTGCCCCTTAAAAACCCGTTCCATAGGGCTGCGCTTTACTACCGCCATCTACTGGTTTACAATGAGAACTGCACTTGTAATGCTCACATTAAACCGTTAGATGGCGATATTGAAGCGCAACCCAATGGTGGCATTTTAATAGTACCCGTTTAAAAACAGCTTCCATAGCGATGTAATGTATTAGCTTCATTGGTAACATTAATCTACAATGAATCAAAGTATGAATTAGTCAATGATCGCAAAAAATATAATGTTATTGTAAATATGTATATCACAATTCACTTTATTTTTGTGAACATCATTGGATGTGAGAACTTCTGAATGGTTTTGGCACACTGTCCCAAGTCATTGTGCCATTGTGTCACCAGAGACGAGCCAAAGCACGATCAGGACAGTCATCATTCATCTGCCCCTATTTTATTTGTTCACTTTTTTCACAGTGAAGTCCATATAGAAACACATTCAGTGGACACACTCCACACCCTTGAAAACTGTCTATAAAATTCCATCTAATGCTTACAATATATTTCACCCCCTTATTGAAAATAGTTATTTGCTATGAATATAAAACCAGACACTTATACATGTATTTCCCCCGCAGTACATAAATGAAGCATTTCTTTATCAAAGTTCAGAATAGAAAAACTAATGTCATATATACAGTATTACTGAATGATTATGCATATGTATATTGAGAATGTGTACATACATACATACACATATGTAGCCAAACCATATTTACTATTCTCAGCACTGACCTTCCTAATGCTCATTTAGTTGTAATCTGGAGTCTTTTGCTTTTAATTTTAATTTAATCAAACGTATCGACATTCATTAATCTCAGCAACAAAGGATAAGGCTCTTCTATGTTAACTTATGAATATGTTTCTCTCAATTGGTCTCAATATTATGGGATCTGTATAGAGAGCCCCATTGTGTAGCCTACTGTGAGTTAGACTATAGAAGCACTACTTCACAGCCCTGGCTGGCTTCATTCATCAATGCAGACCCACCACCTGGACAGTTCCTATTACCGTTCATTGAAAAGTTACTGAAGTTACCAAATGGTGCAATCTTGCATTAATCTTTGCATAATTGTCATAACTTTGAAGTAGTGTGTGTGCAAACTAAATTGGGCAAAGGTGTCAATTTCCTGGATTGTCCATTGATAATGTCACAGAATAAATAGGTTTCCCATTGTGCTCAGTCTGGGAATGAGTGGACATACAGAACCTGACCCAAAGCTAGGCATTTCAGTCACACAATTCCGAAAGACTTCTCTCTAAAAAAGTGCATGTTCTTAGATTGGTGAGTGAAATGCAAAACAGACACAAATGCACATGAAGACACACACACACACACACTCACACACACAGTGACCTCACCAGAAGCACTGAAACAATGTGAAATTCCAAGCAGCATATCTTGCTCGTAAGAACAAGCAGTTGACACTCTGGAATGTCAGCCTTCACCACAACACTCTCTCCACATGCCAGAACAGCATCACAATGCTGCCAGCAAAAAGACTCGAGAGACAGACTTTAAGAAAAGTATTCAAATAAAAAAACGAAGACAATACAATAACATAATGACACAAGTCGACAGATATTCATGAAGAAAAAAACACTACATTTAAATTTAAGAGCAAAAATGTTCAACTAAATTATAATGTCATGTAGTTTAACAAGAAGACAGGTTGATGAAAGACAAACATGTCGTTTGTCATGGGAAGAGTTGCTCAATACTTTGAGCCCAATCTTATCATTTACCAAGGCTGAAACATTGCTTTCTCCCCACCCTGTTCAGTCCTACTGTGTATTTTAACCCGCTCCAACTCTACCATGTTTCTGTACCAAATACTGGATCTCAGAACTCTGTCATGAGTCTAACTTGACTTAAATACTTAAGGAATCTCCCTACACTTACCATCTCTTTACATTTTGTCAAATAAAAACAAAACATTTTAAACATCTTGAAAACAAAAACAAAACTACACAGACAATGTACAGGATTCTTCTTCTTCTTCTTCTTCTTCAAAAAAAAGTTAATTTTCATCGGAAAGGAATGCATTTATAAATATATTGATTTCATCCAAACTTCTTTAAAAAATAATTCTTTGGGTTGATCCATATCAACAACCTTTCCAACTGAGAGTGAGCAGGCATCTGCATAGGAGTGCACAGGTATGTTACACATGACTTGGAGCAGGACAAGAGACTGTGCCAGAAGCGAAATCATACAACGTCCAACCTCATGTCATCACTCATTCTGTATTATTGTCAGTCAGATATCGCTGGCCTAAATGGAAGCCCTACAGCTGAGCGGTGCTGTCAGCCTTGTCCACTGCAACAGTCTGGATTTAGGAGACTGGAAGTACTGTGGACCCCCTATTCTCTCCTATTGTGGAACAGAATACGTCCAAGCCAAGCCCTAACAAGTCTACACCATTCTCTACTGGTTGGTAGGCCTACTGTAAATCAACATAAGGTATTTTCTGACTGAATGAGTTTCCTTTGTTATCGATGTTTGTTTGAAGGATATACCTTTAGCACAACATGGAGGCCTTGGACTTGCTGAAGTTAGGCACTGCAGAAATATTGAGATATAATTTTGTCTCCTCCTTTATCAAGAATATGTAAACAATTGTGAAAATTTGGTCAGCTAGAAAGATGAATTATGATTGACTAGTGGACAACTGGCAAAATGATTGAAAATACAGTATAATTTCTTAGATTACTCTATTTTTGTTTGAAATGTGACATGACAACAGTACAAAAATACCACCTGGATAGAGGTTGCCACAAATTCCTGCTTTCTCCAAGATTTATTCAGATTTCAGATATCTATACATGAGGCCAGAGCAGAGATCTCCGCACACCTGAGAAAACCAATTGTCCCATTGAATAGGCTGGTTGGCACATTCACTATTTACTACATTATAGTCACCCTCACATCCCCTTTGGTATGGAACCTCGTTAATTTTGTCAAATATTTGGACTTGGTATTGATGGCTAGCTTTAAATGACATCTACTCATAATTTAATGAGTAGTGTTTTATGTATTTCAATTTTCAACGATAGGGATGCACTGATTAATCGGCCGAACATCGGTATTGTCTGATATTTAACTTGATGGCCATCGGCTAAGATTACGTTTACCGATGGTATGCCACATGTCGGCAATCTTCAGTACAATAAACACACTTTAGGATCACTGAATAATTTGTCAGCAAAGTAGACTGTGTAAGCCCATGTTTTCCAGTCGCGAACTGTCTGGGGGTGTGGCAGTGTGATTAGTCTACCTCTAGTAGGCCTATCTTTGGTTTTGTTTGCAATACTTGTTTCGGTTAGGCCGCCGCCCATAAACAAAGACAAGTAGTCTATGTTTGTTTCACTAAACAAACGATTTATAGCCACTGCTAATAACACACATATCGCTTCTGAGAAAACAATCGACAATAGAAACGTAATGGTCTCGTTTATCTTGGAGTACATGCGTGATTGAAATGACACAACGTACACGATTCCCAACAACTTCGCCTGCCGTGAAACGTTCAGTCATGAAGGCTTCTTGGAAGGGGTAAGTTAAATATGTATCTGTCTGTCTTGTTTGGGAAATGTATGATCACCTAGCTATATCTAGGCAACCATGTTTCTTTTAAGAGTTATGTGCAAAACATGCAGAGAATCCTCAGCCATGCGTTTATGTGCCGAAGTTCCGACCTTAGCCAAGTAGTTACCTTAGCTGAAGCTCAGTTGCAACGGTGATGTCTATATGTTCGGTGCATCCCTAATTTCAACTATTTGTTCTGTAAATGTACTGTAAAAGAACATCTCTGTAATGGAATGATGAACGTAGAGTTCATTTGGGTTCATTTGAACAGGCATCCATCCTTCTGATTGTACTGACTGGCAGGAAATAAGGCCTCGATGTATAGCTCCCTGAGTATCTGAATAAACCGGAGTGAACATTACAGAGCTGGAACATGTTTACCCCCTAGACATTGGTCACTGTCCCTTAGTATGGAAGTCTCCTTTCCCAGAACCCCATCTGTCTATTCCCTCACCATCCTCACCCGTGGACAAGGTATCCCACACCTCCAGCAGCCTCCCCCCACACCCCTGACCAGGACAGGGCAGGCCAGCTAGGCTTTGTGCATTTACACCCGTCTCCGGGCCCTTGGTAGTGGGGTGGAGATGGAGGGAGTGAGGGAGGCACAACTGGGACCTTTCTTTCAGGAGGGGCTCTGTGTGACCCTGTACTGTAACACTGTGCACCCTGGAGGTTTTAGGCAAGACTGCAGTGCCAAGGCCTCTGGGGATGTCTTTCGAAACCCATTAGATTAGTCCATTAGATCCTTTGTCTCGGTCTCTATTCTTCAGCATCTGTAAGGAAAGACGTGATAGGGCAGATAAAGTGCAAAAATGACCCCTGAACCTCACTGGCGCCTCGGGGTCCGTAGTGCTGTGTCACTGCCTTCATCTTTGGCTGTCTTGACCTGTGTCCCCCCTCTCTCGCTCTCTCCTTCTCTCACTTCATTTCTCTCTCTTTCTTTGCCTCTTGTGCTCGCTGTGGCCAGTCCAAAGGAGCTCAGTTCTTTTTGAAGAAGGAGAAGAGCCTCTTGTCTCCGTCAGAGCGGCGGTGGGCCCTCCGGGAGGACTGACCAGAGGGGGCGCTGTTGGCCCCCGAGGACACAGACAGGGAGAAGGGGCTCGCCTTCCACTCCTCCTGGTGCTTGTCCATCAGCTGCTGATCAATCACTCTGTGCATGTCATCCTGGGAGAGGGAGAGAGAGGGAGACAGAGACAGATATACAGAAAGTGAGGCAGAGAGAGAGAGAGAGGCAGAGATACAAAGAGAGGGAGACGGAGAGTGAGGCAGAGAGGAGGGAGAGAGAGAGAGAGATGCAGAGACACAAAGAGAGTGAGACAGAGAGAGATATACACAGAGTGAGGCAGAGAGAGAGAGGCAGAGATACAAAGAAAGTGACGGAGAGACAGTGAGAGTGAGAGAGACAGACAACAAAAAGAACAACAGCAGTGAGCATAAAAGGATAGAAACATTGAAACAGATGACGAGGAGGACGGACGAGGGCGGTGGCAGACGGCAGGAGTGGGGACTGACGGGTTGGGATGACACAGAGGACGGTGCGGTCAGTGCTTTCAAATGGGCTGGGGATGGTTGAGCGAGTTTCTGTCGAGTCAGCGGGCCCTGGCATGGAATGGCACGGCATGGTATGGAGGAGTTGGCACACGGCGACACGGCACACCTCACCTCTAAGGCAGGAGGGGGGGGGGTACCACACGGGAGAAAGGGTGGTACGGAAGCTCAGAAAGGCCACTAGATCAGAAACCACAAGAGCCATACAGTAAAGAGCCCTGAAGAGGCAAACTGCAGGCAGGGAAAGAGAGAGGAGAGAGCTGCCAGTTACGGGTGGGGAAGGGGAGGAGGGATAAACACACACACACAGTCCCGAGTCTTCAATCTACACACTACACTTCTACTAGGACCAGTACTCACTAGTGATGGTAATCGTTACAGGGTTAGCTGTGATTGTTAGAGGTGAGTTTTGTTCATTTGTAAATTGGCTACTCAGGATACAGAACTTCACGATTTATAGTTTAAAAAAACACACAGACACACGTTGGAGAGGTGGCTAGTTACGAGAGAAGACAGGATGGGGAAGTGTTTCATTCCATGACAAACACATTTAGGGTTTCTAAATGAAGATTCCAGGACACAGTGATGTATCTATGGTTTCAACTAAAGTTGGCTCCCAACCCTTGACCCCTGACATTGCGTATGACCCCTGACCCACCTGCCAGGCCTCTAGCTGCTGGGAGAGATTCAACTTCTGCTGGATGGCATCCAGGAGTTGGCTGTTGAGTGACATGATGTCTATCTTACATTTGGCCAGCTCCATCTCCACTGCTTTCTTCCTGTTAGGGACACACAACCATACTCAGTTGAAAGGTATCCCGTCCTCGAACGAAACCTTTAATATGAAAATCAATCCTACGACCGGGTGATGATTTTACTCACGTTATCATATGTCTCTAGTTTTACGCTACATTCTTATGCAGAGAGAGAGAGAGAGAGACAGAGAGATAGAGAAAGTAAGTGCATATGCGGTGTGGTCCTACTTGCAGATGGCGTCGTCCCTGTCCCGGATGGCGTTCTGCAGCTGTTCGCTGGGCTCTGTGACTTCAGCCCTGGCTCTCATCCTCTCGCTCTCCTCCCTCACCGAGCACATCTCCACGGAGAGCAGCGTCATCTGCAGGACCCGCGAGGAACCACAACGTGAGGAACCGCGTCAGACACAATTAACCTCCCCCCCCTGCCCCCCCCTCGTTTGCAGGATGGACCGAATCTACAATCGCGATACGCGTTAGAGCTGTCATCGGGGTGTTACCTGATTGTGCAGTTGGAGGAGTTCTTCCCGACTGTTCCGTGTTCTAAGCTGTTCCGTCTCGTACTGTTCCCTCACGTCCCGTAGCTCCTCCCCCAGCTTTCTCACCTGCTCTTCTAGTGCTTCCTCATCGCTACGCCGGGAACCCTGCTCTCACACACACACACACATTTCATCAGTTAAGCACACTTGTCCCCGTCTTTTGATTGTCATTCGTAGTGCCAAACAAGCCCGAATCGCGCGTTCATTTGGCACGTCCGTCAGACGGATGTGTCTCCGTGTGAGTGCGTGAGACGGGATGTCCGGTTACCGTGGACTCGTTGCCGTCCAGCAGGTTCTGAGTGAGGCGGCGTAGCTCCAGCAGGCTGGCGTGCAGACTCCCGGTGGGCACGTCCTTGGCGGAGGACGTCTCCGAAGACTCGTCCATGGAGGAGTCGGTGGACAGGGCCGAGTCGGTGATGTCGTTGCCCCGCAGGTGGGAGCAGAGCGCTCGCACCTGGCAGTAGGCCTCCCACAACTGCAGACGGAGCTGGAGGGGGGGGGGGGGGGGGCACACGGAGGGAGATGCTCAGAGGCCACGCCCGACAACACCATCTGTCCCCGCGCGTGTTTGTTAGCGAGCATGGGGGGTGTGTGTGTGTGTTCTGTGTGCGTGTGCGTGTTTAGCAGGTGTGTGAGTGGCCGTTGTCTACCTGCTCCCTCTCCTGTTCTTGCTCCTCCTGCTCCATGCTCTGCTCGATCTCACACAGGAGGCTGGACGGGTGCGGGCTGAGGCCCTGCAGGCTCCTCTCGTCGGCTAGCTCCTCCAGGCGGGCGCTCAGCTGCCGGTGAGACGTCTGCACCTCCCGCAGTTCCAGCTGGCTCTGGTGCAGCTGGTGGAACCCACACAGAAACGAAAGGTCGGTACAGAGGCCCACGCTGATTTTGTGATGGTAGCGTGTAGATCAGGTCAGCCTCGGACAAGCCAGCACACAGAATCGATAACTAGCGTATAATAATATTGCTGGGATATGTCGGCGGGAACTTGTTTGAATATTTGGAGTTCTCATACCTGCGAGTCCTTCTCTCGACACCGCTTCTCCAGAACCAGGGTTCTCTCTCGCAGTTCTTCCACGCTGTTCTGCAGCACCTCGTTCTCCTCTAGAACGGCGTGGACACGGCGTTCCAGCTCTCTCTTTCGCTCCGACAGCATCTTAATCTGAAACCACATAGGTTATACATGATGATCTTGTGGGAAAACCGACGGTAGCGAAGACAAACGACAGTCGAGTGACAGTTTTCCAGTAGCTATCTGATCCCAAGTGTTGCCAGTCAGGGAAAAACCTCACTGACTTGAATGTCGGAGGAGATAATAAATACTCCCCCAGTGCTGAAGAATGTTTGTTGCCTAGCACAGGCGTAGGCGTTTGGTGCCACCCTTGTGTTCAGGAATGTCTCAGTCAGAAGTTTGCCAAAACAACCGATAACAGGCAATGCCTTACCAGAGCATTAAACAACCTACAACTGAGGGACAACATTGCGACTCCACTGCATATTTCATCTCGTATGACAATTATTTTCTTGTTATAGTCCTTCGAACCGCATAGTCTATTAAACAAACATCAGCTCTTGTTCATTTCTATCCCCTATGCTTTGACCTACATCTGGTAACCTACTTTACTGTGTGGCAGTCTGACATTGTGTACAGCTCATCGACTTTATCCACAATCTATTTGCAATTTCATATTCATAAGGACCTTACCAGGGGGCCCTCGTTATATAAAGTTTGACATTGCCATGATTTTGTCACTTCAACATAAGACACAACGCAAACCCCCATCAGTCATTAGTCTCAGTCATATTTAAGAACCCTGCTGGAATCTTGGGAGCACCCAGATATTGCAGTGTTTGGGCTAAATATAGAGCTTCAGCTCTCCCACCAATCACAGCCCAGTCTCTGAACAGAGAGTGGTTTCCCCCAATAGAAACCCGTCCTTGAGGACAGGGAGCAAAGCCACAAAGTCAGAGCTACACCATTCATCATGTTATTTCTCTGTGATTCCCCGACATCTAGTTTGATGTTGCAAATATGCCACAGTAGTACAAGACATGACTCACGGAACGTTTCACAGACTTGGCAACATTCCATACATCCAACATTCCATACATCCAACATTCCATACATCGCGCTCCTTAAACCCAAACATGCTGTCTGTGTTCTGGTAGAAAACCCCTTGTGTGTCTGTTATAACGCGAGGCATGCAGCATGCAGACAGAATGACACGGCCAGGATTCAAAACAACTCACTTCTAGACCTTGCTGTTCCAGTCAAGAGAAGAAATTCAAAGAAAGGATTAGGAGGGTAGGTGGTGGAAGGAGAGAAAGGTATACAAAAGAAGGAGAAGGATGTTACAGTCATGTAGCTTGATAATATAAAAGAGAGTAGGCCTACGTGCCCTAAATATTGTGAAACAACAATTAGAACCACATTAAAATGTTACAGTGTTCGATGCACACCGCCCCCACCCCCATGCTTAGCCGACAGCCCGGTATTAAACGTAACATTTCCAGGAAGGTAGATCTGCGTAGGCTCACCTCGGCCTGTAGGCTCTCCAGACGTGTCATGTGCTGGTTGGTGGAGACGCTCTTCTCGCGGAAGTCATCTCGTAAGGAGTGGACCTGAGTGGACAGCTGCTTCTCCGCCTCCGCAGCCTGGAGCACACACACACACAATGCAGTAAAGGCACGGCTAAAACACTTTTAATCATGGTCTCTTTACACATTTTTGTGTCACAGAGGCACATTGTCAGTTTAATAGCTGGTCGCTGTTATGGTGACCGGTTGTACAGTTTCTAAGCAGATGGATCTGCACAGCTTCAAGGATAGTTACGTGTCAAAGATGTCAGATTTCACAGCTGCAAAACATCAATAGGTATAGCAGGTTTTATGTTCAACATGATACTAATTACTGAGGAGTCCTTTCTTTCTTTCTTTCTTTCTTTGTTTTGTAAATGCTTTAGCCGAGATACAGTTAGTGAGTCATTTCCCAAGGGCCTGGTGTCTGAGCAGTGACACATCCCTTTAATCCCTACACATCTCTCTCTCTCTCTCTCTCTCTCTCTCTCTCTCTCTCTCTCTCTCTCTCTCTCACACACACACCAACATTCACATACAATAACACACATTCACACACACACACAATACATAGAGAACATACACACATTGCCTACATTTCAACTCTTTGTTCAGTGGATGCACACACGCGAGTTGCATTCATCACTGTATGTAGGATTACACACACTGGTCACTGGTGAGTCACTACAGTACGTATTAACGTTCCTGTAAAAAAAAACAGCTCTTTCCCCCCAGACTCTCTGCCTTATCCTCATCTAGAACGTTCCATTCCTCCTCCTTGGTGCACCCTGGCCCAGAGAACCAGCCTCTCCCAGTGATCTCAAATGATGAATAGCGTCGACTCACTGTGGGCCGCGAACGGTGCCTTGCTCCAGACTTCACCTCATTAGCATAATGTAGCTCTCAGGAATCTCTCCGATCAGTCGCCATGGCAATGCTGAGGTGAAGCCACAGCTTCGTTCAGGGGGAATTTGAGCCAATGGCTATCATGTGTCCACATTTTAACACGCTTATTATTTGAGCCTCCATCTGCATGCTACTTTACAGCCCACTTTTAAAGCCTTTAAAAAAAAAAATCAGCTCCATGAAGGATTCCACGCAACACTGTCCAACAAATGTGACAGGAGTTGTACCTTAACGAGCTTAGTTCTTAAAAAGCCTGAAACCATCAAACATCTGTTGATATGTCGTTAACCAGGTGCTTTGGGATGTAGTGTGTCTGTCTGCCTCTAGGTGGCAGTGTGATGTTTACAAGATGTGCCCAGACCATGTTGGCTGTGTAGGAGCATTCTAACCTGGATATATGTCCAAATGCACATTCACCCTAGCCTGACGTTGTCATACTCATAATTCTAGTCAGAATATGAGTCTGATAACTATCCGTTGGGCTGTGACTTTGGGGTGTGTTTCAACCAAACTCGTAAAACAAATGCTTCTTCGCTCAATTGGATAGACCTACAACCAATCAGAGCAATGTAATATGTTGTTTGTTGAAAACTAATTCAACCCAAGCGCTCTTTTGTGACGTTGTTGAATACGTTACTGTTGATCATCTGTCCATCATCGTATAAAGCCCACCCTGACAATTTCATTGGTCCGAACAGCTCCTGTTCGGACATAGTTTCCCCCCAAACGTGCCCCCCCAGACACAACTTCCCGACCAAATTTTTTTGTGGGAGGGGATAAGTTGGGCTGGCAGCCAGGCTACATTCACCCTCCAAGACTGCAGGAATTCAAAACGTTCAGAACTCCAGATATGTGTCCCCTCACTGGACGTTCCAGGATCAACAGGTGTCGGTAGACACTGCAAGGCGTTGTCTATTATACATGGCTTTCTCTGGGGCTGGGTTCTCTAGGCTGGACTACTCTGAAAGCTTTTAGTGTGGAGCAGACAGTCTCTGAACTTCGGATTTTCTAAATGGACAAACACAAAGCACTTGACTTCACATTGGGCATGTCCTGAAGTAACACTGCCTTTACTACTGTGTCCTCAACGAAGAGACCAAGGAAAGGAACATGTATTTAATACGCACTAGCAGTTTACATTTAGTCATTTAGCAGACGCTCTTATCCAGAGCGACTTACAGTAAGTACAGGGACATTCCCCCCCGAGGCAAGTAGGGTGAAGTGCCTTGCCCAAGGACACACCGTCATTTGGCACGGCGGGGAATCGTTCCGGCAACCTTCTGATTACTAGCTCGACTCCCTCACCGCTCAGCCATCTGACTCCCCAGCAGTTCCCAGTTGCGGCCGAATGAAATTCCTCCAAATAACTGAATAGCGTGAGAAACAATTCGGGTCTGCTATAGGAATAATACAATTGTAACTAGGTCAAAACACATGGACACATGACATCCTGTTGTCCTCTGGTGCTATTCAGAAATAATCTTGATAGGCTCCGACCCTCAGGAAATGCCTCTCATCTCTACAATCGAGGCAGGAATCTCTCAGCTGACGAGCCGTCGTGGGAGGTCTACCACGCGGAGCCCAGGCTCAGTGGGAGCATGACATTTGACCCTGTGGCACACTGCGCCTGACAGATTGAGATCACAACAAAAACAGGATATTTCACAGTGGGCCGCCAGATCTAGTAAATATCCCCTTTAATCTGAGCATCAAGTCCTCAGATCTGAGATCAAGCCTTCTCAGAACAGCAGTGTGCAGAGGGGGGATTGGACCGCTGTGACAGTATTAAGGCCAACAAACTAGGGCTGAAAGGAGAGACAAGAAAAAAAAAAAAATCTGCTTCCTGGACAGTGACTACACAGTATCTTGAGTCCTGCATACAATAAAAAAAATAAAATAATGGAAATGTGGATTTGTTGACGTTGAAAACTTCTGACATGTCTAGAACATGGTGTTCTAACCCGAGGCTGAAGCGCAGGTCCATGTGCGTACTGTGTACGTGTCAAGGGGCCTGAGGCGCACCCATCGGCTTTACAGCACAGCTCTGCAGAGAACACATTCCCATGGTAACACATGGAATTTCACATGTCCTCCGGGTTGTCACGGCAACCGGGGAGAGCCGGGGGGATTGGCGGAGCGTTTGGCTTGTTGTGGCCGTGTGTTTTCTCGTACTTCGCCATCGTCATCGCCGCACCCGCCATGCAGTCTAGACATACGACGCAAAGTCACAACAAACTACGCAGTGAAAACATTTCACGTTATTTTCATTCTGGCTAGACGGTACCAGTTAGCAGTGTCTACCCTATCCGCCATAGCGTAGTCCAGAGTGTGGCATGCAGCAGCAGGTGGTCCCTGTGCATCTGCAGCTAACAGGGATGTGTACCTGATGCCTCTTCATCTGGGCTGACAAGCTGGACAAATGCCCAGAGTCTGTGTCTGAGTCTGTCTGCGTTGTAAAACTCTGTGTCTGAGTGAGTGACCAGTTGAGCTAACAGTGAAAGGACCAAAACAGCTGTTGCTTAGTCTGCTTCCTGTCAGGTTGAGATGGATGATTTGGGGGTTAGACTGCTAGATATTGTCAAGCAGCAAGACCAAATATTACAATATAACAGAACCTTTACTTGTTACAAATGGCAATACACTTCAACCTTTAACTTGATCCAAATTGCAGTGAAAGCAGACGTGTTATGTACTTGTCCGAGGGCTCCAAGTTATTATGGGTTAGTAAACTCATTGACTGAAACTGAGAGAACATTTGGAGTCATTTCTAAACCATAACCATGACGATGATGTTGAAGGTACTGCGTGCTGTGGGGCCTTCCTGTTGGCAGGATCACAGGGTTCTTGTATTTGATCCGAGTCATAAAACATGCAGAATTATTGCCCGAGTCTAAGCTCCCCCTTCTCAGAGCGTGTGGGGTAATGTAATTAAAGAAATGTTCCTTCCTTGTTGTTCTGGCGTGATCAGATTAGGCCTGGGGACAGCTGGCCTCACACCCCAGCCCCTGACCACCACACGGCTGAGGTGACACGGCTGTTCTCACAGGACATGTACGAGGGTGTTTTCATCCAGTAGCCTACATGTGGGCCTCTATTTATATATGTGTCCTTCTGAACGTGGATGTGTGTTACTCTGTTTGCTATTTGAGGACCACGATGTGACTCACTCGTCAAACTACATTTAAATGTAAATAGAATTCTGCGTGATTGGTTGGCTATTTTCTTCGATGTGTCAACGTTTTTTCCTATTGGCAATGAGTGCCTATACACGTATTGGGTAGGGTTCAGTCGATTCTCCGGGTTAAATACACCCAGGAAAGGCTATTACTTGGGATTACAATCTAATCCTTATGCTGTATCTTAACGCACAGGATACGTCACTTTGTGGCCCAACCCTGCACCAAGGTCATCCCGACAGCAGCCAATCGTGGACCTCGGTAAACAATCGACTAAACCTCAATTCCGACAAGGCAGAGAGAGCTGTTATTCAGAATCAAATCTTTTACACATTGTTTGGCTTCTCGAAGCTCTCAAACACTGTGAAGACATTATAGAGGTTGTGTGTCTTGATGCATGAGATCAGATTAGCATCTATTTCAGTCACTGAATTGAATTTGCATAGGTACCTCTGGTCAAGTCCTTAGAGGACGAGTTTGTAGTTCACCCTCGTGGCGTAGTTTCCTTGCATGCTAATTAAATCAAGTTCAAATACACGTCAATGATAGCTTGCAGATCTCACAAGACTGAATGAAGGCTTTGGTACCATGGAGAGGGCATCCTGGTTGAATGACTGGCACTGCTTGAACAACAACTCACACATACAGTGCATTGCTTGATGGCCAACTGTTCCTCTGATCTATATATTTTAAATGTCTCTCTCTCTCTCTCTCTCTCTCTCTCTCTCTATCAAACACACACACACAGGCGAAAGAACGCACACACACACACACACACACACACAGAGACCTACATCAATTCTAATAAGACCAGCCCTGTTCAAGGGGAAATGATGAGGAAGACTAAACACATTAAAATAGCCAGCCGCCCTGTGGAGGCTGTTCTACCGGAGACTTTCCTGAGGTTAGCCAAGGTTTCCTCTGTCAGGACGTGTGGCGTAAAGCAGGCCAGCAGGGAGCCTGACCTCGTTCATCTCATCACACAAGAGCAGTGAATCACGGGACTTGGATCGATGCAGTCGATCAGGACTGGCGAACAGGCACCGAGTCCTAAAGGCCGAAAGGCGGGTCCTGCAAACAGCACAACAAACTGACTGACGGGGAATATCGAGGCTGTGCTGATCTCCAGCGAGGCTACTTTTAATCAACTGGAATTTAATTATTCTAAGTAGCTCGCTAACCTCCATGGCTGGAGACCAGGCCTGGGGCTCACGCCTTGATGGCCGACCGATCAAAGCCAGTGAGCTGGGCTGCAGACTTTCATCCGGTCGGAGACATGCAAATGAGTTGGTGCAGGTGGAGCCCCGCAGAGCCATAGGGTATTTGCATCCGTGGCAACCCCAGATCTGGATGGGGAGGTGGAGGCAGGCTGAGTGCAGCCGGAGACGCAGCTCGCTCTCCCTGTGGGCCGTGGGGTGCTGCGTCTGTCTGACTGCAGCTCTATTCCCCGGGCTGAGCTGGCGGCTCCGCGGGCAGTGCCAGCTAAATTGAGAACGCTGCCAGGAGTGTCGTCAGGCGGGAGCAACTCAGCGGGCGTCAGCGCGCCTCCTCCGAGAATGCTGGGACACCCCGAGGGGGTCTCTCTCCCCCTCGGGGCGAGGGGTAGTCAAAGCAACCTCGCTCTGTTTAATAGCTTTAGCAACGCCCAAGGACGGCATAGCAAGGTGTCATAATGGGCTTACTGGAGACACATGACCTGAATAGCACTGGAACACGCAGAACACCGTGACACTGCTAAAGTAGAGGGGTTAAGGTTAACGCCTGTTTTACACACATCACTCAAAATCTAGATGAGAGTGCTTCGTCTCTGCGAGTCGACTCGCTAAAATAAAATCTGCAAACTCACCTCATGATTTGCGACAACATCGATACAGGCCTCGATGAGTTAGTGATTCGTCTTTTTATCTCTTTCCTGGATCAGGAATCTGGTCCTGCGAGATATTGACCAGTTCTGTGTTCCTCTTTGGTCTACAGCGAGGGATCAGACACCGAGGTCAGTGGCTCTGCCTGTCACATCAGTATCTTAGGAGATTCTGATCGACAGTTTCACCTACAGCCCTGCCTTGCTCCCCTGCTTCGTCAATACACGCTTTTCACAGACGGGAATCAATCCCACTTTGTCATGAGTCTGACGCATGTTAATCACACCACTCACTACGGCATAGATCTGTTCTGATTTACCCTTGCCCCGAGCCAATCCTCCTTTTACACTTTCTTACTTCCTCAACAGATTTGCACTCCAAACACACACGTTACACATGCTTTCAAATCTGACTTGGATAACTCCAGTTATCATCGATGGGACTTCCATACAGTCAGCAGTGCGATCGCTTTGAATGATTTAGCATGACAAGTAAGCCTCTCTTTTTTTCTTGACCATCTAGCCTAAGATGATGGATGTGGAGCGAGATTGAAGCCGACTGTCTCCATGCATGTATTCATGCATGTCAGACCCTCATTAAAGAAGCTGTCTGAATAAGTCATCCTGACTCAATGCCGTGCTGAGACAAGAGAGTGCAGAGCCCGCGCCCACACATCCACCCTCTCTCCCTCACCCGACTGAGCTGCTCCAGTAGCCTGTGGTTCTGCTCCGCCAGCTGGCCAACGGCCCGGGTCTTGTCCCGCTCAGCCTCCCTCAGCTGGGCCTGGTGGCGCTCCAGCTCCCCCTGCAGCTGCAGGACGTCCGTCTCCAGCTCGGCCACGCGGCCCTCCCACTCGCCCTCGCGGCTTTCCAGCCTCCGCCGCAGCTCGTGCTTCTCCTGTTCCAGGTGCTGTGGAGGAGGGGAGGGGGGACGTGGGGTAGGGGTGGAGGCTGGGTTAGAGCTGGGACTGGACTGGGTCTTCTCTCTAGTATACCTCAGAGTAGAAGTATAAGGCCTTAGTAGGGGGTTGGGTTTATGGATGGCAGCAGCCTCAGTTTAGGGAGATGGGGGAGAGGGACACATGGCAAGCGGTGACCCCAGGCTGGTCAGCGAGGATCACTACCTCCCTGGACAAAGATAGAAGCAATTCAGTCGATTCCTAAACAGCATGAATAATTGCTGGGCTAGGACGCAACGGTTGCTGATCCTCGCCATTGGACAGATGTACAGTACATACAGTAGGCTACGGGGACATTAAAGGGGGATTAGTCTTTGTTCCTGCTCAAGGCAGTGCTGGGTGATGGGGAGGATTTCAACATGGACAAAAGCTCCACTGTCAGCATGGTCAGGGCAACTCGCAGTATTAAGAACACGTCAGTCGAGGCCATGATATTCTGACTACCTCTCTTCCTTTGGTGTCCTGTGTAAAGCCTGAACATATCTGAGGCTAACCTGAATGATCTCAGTCACGTATCATTATTTACATCGTTTTTTTAGCTCAAAAACACAAACAGCAGTGTAGTTCGGATCCCACAACAGGTTGGCCATGAGTAAGATTAACTGGTAGGTCCCTTTTTCACGTCTTACCTCCAATTTCTCGTTAAGATCTTTGTTCATTTGTTCATATTGCTTAGTCAGGTCTTGGTTTCGCTCAAGCAGTGCTTTGCCGAGTTTAGCAGCTAAAACTAAGTCCTTTTCCTTTTGACGGAAGAGCGACAACAAGTCAGTATTTTGTCCTATAATAGGCTCATCTAAGGTAGATAACTCTTCCTCCTCCCGCTCTCCAGTGAGCATGGCTAACTCCTCTTCTAACGCCATCCCGAGGCCGCCAGAGCCCGTGTGTAGCAGCGAGTGGCCCGGAAATCCTCCCGTATCTTGTGGGCTTGTGTTTCCCTCATCCAGCGGGTGCTCCATGCAGTCGCTGTCCAGCTCGAGTGGTGCTGAAACCGCGGAAGATGTGTGCAGGTCGAGGCAGAAAGCTGACATCGCCGGCCGGCGGACAAAAAGCCAAGAGATTAGGCAAATTATTTATTTCGGTTTAACCCACTCTGTCACAGGGTCGTACTGACCGGATCTTGTCTTCAATAACTCCATAGATGCGGTTCCTAGATCATTAACCACTTTAAAATTCCCGACAATTGCTGCCCTACTTTACAAACGTTCCGCAGCCTACCACAGTACTTTACACACCAAGCCACTTTAGGGCGCGTGCTTAAATCTGTAAATAGTGCCGCTTCCGCTGCAGTCGACGACCCTGTTTCAGCTGTCTGTTAGGATGCGAAGTACCTGCTGGTCCGGACACTATTTTATTCCCACATTAACCGCCCTGGCACACTATCAATAGCGGTCGGTCCGTCCACCCCGTTGCGACGGGGTCCAAGTTCCCCATAACGGTTAGCTCCGTTACTCCGGAGTCATTTTTGCAGAACCATCTAGGCCTCGGCCAGATAGGCTATCCAAAATACCCACTCTACAAGGGCGCGAGCTCGATGGCCCCACCTCCTTTCCTCCCTGGAATGCGCCGTATGCGCGCTCCACAGACGTCAGAGACAACCTGTTACAAATGCCCGTCTATTGGCTAAGAACGATAACGCCATATTTTCCTCTTTTTTTCATTGCATGTGACGTTAGTGTATGTCCCCAAATTTGAGTCAATGAGTGATCGTTTTGAACAATTCTTCTTGAATATTCCATCAACCATCACATATTCAATAGGTCAACCAAACAGAAAGGGCCCAGAGGTGAATTGGAGCAGATGTTTACACACGCGCGCACACACACAGAGACGTTCACATAATGACCTGGTTATTTCACATTTCATATTTCAATGTATGTGCACCATAGATAAGCTTTCGGTATCCATTCTACAGGACGACCAACACACAAACAAACACGCATTTTAACACTAAATACATTTTGCAATACAATACATTTGTAGTCGACAAAACAAGATGACAGAAAAGTTATGTCTCAGTATAGTGTCATATCACATTCAGAAATACGGTGGATCGGCAGCCCGTCAGCTTTGTTTGTGCATACCGCAAGATGAGACCCATGCTGGGTAAAGAAAAAGAATGATTACAAACAAAGGCCTATCCAGCGGGTAGTAGTAAGTAATGACACAAAAGAAGTAGGTCACAGCCCATATGCCGGTTTCACAATCTGAGTGTGGCTATGTAATCGCATGAGTGGTTTCCTAAAGAGGATATAAACGTGAGGGAGATATACAATGTTTGATAACATAACAGGGGGGATTACGGCCTCATGTTATTGCAGACTGTTCCCAACCTGGAATAAACAACTTCCGTTGTTGTTTTGGTTTATGGGAATAAATATGTTTCTAAAAAGAACTAATAAACAGTCAGTGTAATCTGACATAAATAAAATGACACGGGATTCCTGTGTTTATAGCTCCCTCTGGGGACAATATTGATATTTGTTTCTGAAGACAGAATACTAAATAATACCCCTTTCACAAAATCCCACACAAATAAAATAGCCTTTGAACTCCTGTCCTCTTCAGCTGTCCATAAACCTTACTTACTGTATGTAATATTACATTCATAAGCTGACTTAATGACAGGTAAATGGAGAAAGATGACTTTGTATGTATGTCATGATAAATATTATTTTGCAATTATGTCAAAAACATACAACACCAAATAGTTGATAAAAAAAGGAGATTTGCAGCCTCAGCTGGCATTTCAATCTGATGGACAGGAAGCTGTCACATACATTCCACAGCCGTCCAGCCCAAGTGTCATGAGAAACAAACGGCATACAGGATGTGAGGTGGCAGGGAGCGAAAGCTGCTCGTTAGCGCTGAATATTTGTCACTCGGTGACAAGAACCACACTTGTGTAACATCGTCGCCTTGTTCATCCACTGGGTCTTGCCCAGTCACTGCAGCCTCAGTTGTATTTGAAACGTTTGTCCCGAAATCTCATTGTTCATGAGGAAACCTCACCTCTAGACTGCAGTGTTTCTCTTCAGGAACTCAGTCCTCCCTAGATAAAACGTCAATAATCCCTTCCTGCCTTGTTATTGAATTGCTGTACCAATAGAGGGCAATATTTCCTGACTAACGCATCAGTCTTTGAGGAGATCGTCTGCTGGAGTGCTTTCTATCTTATTACTGAACCTCATTGATACTGTGGGTTTGCTGAGGAAAAACACTCATGTCCCTCCCGAAGAAGTAGCATCTTGTGTCATCTCTCATCCTGCACATTACATAGGGAAGCACAGCATGGAGATCTTTGAGTGCATGCAGCCCCTGAATGCTGGTTTGAGAGAGAGAAAAAAACAAGGCTGTTGATTTATTAAGTGGTGAGTCATATTTCTGTCTAACAGAAATCTCATCTCAACTTAGAAACCCAGAGGCTTTTCACCTCGTTGATTATGCCCTTCAGCTTTTTTTTAAATGTTCAACCAAAGGTGTAGTGCAGCTTACCTAATGAAAATACTAAACGTCAACAACAAGCTCCATAGGGGAATTCTTTCCTCGATACAGCTTTGATATAAAGCTACATGTCGGATTGGCCTTAGAGACATAGAATACCCTGTTGCTAGGTAACATCAGCGGAAAGCCTCAGTGAAAGCTTCCAGCCAACCTCATACCTTCTTTGTGAAAACCCATAACCACTTCCATAACTGTGTATGCCATTTATTTATTTGTATTTCTGTTGATCTCAGTGTCTAGTCTGTGACTTATTCAATCCGTTTTCATGTCCTTCAACAAAATCACATCCATACTAAAGAAAATGGCTGCAGTGGGAAGTGACATCTGTTTGCAATCATCAATCAAGCAGACAAGTAATCAGTTGGTCTTTTGGACAGCCTTAATTAATTGACTGATTGAAAGGTTTGGCTGCAGTGTGGGAACATACAGCAGGATTATTGATCATGTGGCTCTGGCAACACTGCATTACATAACTGCATTACATAATATGAGCCAAAAGTTTTCTCTATTTAGGAATCATAACTTCACACTTCACACAATCTCACACTGGATTGAATATTTAGAAGAAAAAACTACATCTCTGTGAATTCCCAGGGATAGCCCTGAATATCATTGCTTTCACTAGTCCACTGGCAACTGATTTGCTGTCAAAGACCATGACCTCATCCTTTAATATCAGACTGATGTCTGGTTGGAGAAATCTGTAATTGAAGGTTCTTACTGGATTTGCTCCTGTGCAGACACAGATTTCTTTTCAGATTGGGAGAACTGGAGGATGGAACTAAGTCTAAAGCAATTTTGTTTTCAGCTCCTAAGACAGAACATGCCCCCGGTATTGTGGACTGTAAACAATGAGTATGCATTTGCACTCAGCTGGTCATAAAGTGTTCTGTTTTCTTCACAAACATGAATCCTTCTGGTTGATTTGCTTATTTACTCATTATTTTCAGGAGAACTAAACCGTTGTTGATCTCGTGAAATGCACAATGGTGATTTCTATTCTGCTTGTCGACAGGGGGATAGTAGTCACTGGTTGGCTACCCGGACCGCTAGGCAGTTTCATCTGTGCTGCTGTGAACTGCTGCTGCATGCCAGGGTAGGACCTGCCATCTGCTCTCCAGACGGGTGTGGGGTCCTGAAGATGAGGTGTGTGTGTGTGTGTGTTGATGTGTCATGTTGAATATGTGTTTGTGCCCCAGTGTTGCAGCGAGGCGTTTCTTGACACGTGTCAGCATCCAGGCAGTGCAAGAAGCCAGTGAGATGATACCTGACCAATAGAAAGTGATCATCTAAGAAGAGAGGGTATAGCTTAGTGGTTAGAGATTTTGACTACACATCGTGAGGTCCCCCTATGATGTACGTGTCTTTGGATAACATGATTATTATTATTGTAGCGTGGTTTGCTCGTTTAAGATTAGTAATACTTAATTTCTAATAAAGTATAGTAGTTCTTGGGGCACCACCTCTGATTCGTGAAAGGGACAGAGGAAACCTTGTTTAATAGTATCGAATAATAGCACTCGTAATAATCAGTCTAATCTTAAGTAGTAAATTCTATGAAAGTAGAGCAGATCATATAACGTGAGAGATAAGCGAGTATTATACACAATGATTTATTTAAGAGAATGTAATTATAGTGAACACATACCAGACAAGTTATGGGTTAGTTGGGCTAAAGCAGTACAGTAGGCCTAAATTCTAATGAGAGCGCGCTACACAATGGTTGCGTAGAGCGCGTGTGGAGGGGAGGGGAGAAGTTGAGGAAGAGGTAGAGATAGGAAGAGGCTTCTACAGTAACAATGGACGATCAATGGAAACTGACCTAACGATGATTAAGTCAAATCATTTGTAGAATACAATCAAACATCAACAATTCAATCACAACATGCCAATATGTCACAAGTAAGAAATATTGCAAATCGCAGTTACTTTTGTCGGTTTGAAGAACGGAGTCAAATGGTTCGTTATGTCCAACGAACAGAATCGGAATCTCTCGTCAAAGTTCCGGGCGCTCAGTGAAGGTGCAGGTTAAGAGGAATAGGTTAGAGAGTGACGCGTTCACCCACAAGTTTATCCTACGAACAAGCAGGGGTGATTGTACGTTTGGGGGTTAAATACCCCAAAGAACAGGGGGTCATCCCTGTGAAGGTGACCTCTCTCATTGGTCAGTTACTTCCACCTGGGCGTTGTCCTGGGACCTGCCCAGAGGTGTGAAGTGGCTGATAGTTTTGAGTTCCATTATCTCAAATGTCCATGGAATGCTCAAACTTCAGAATATAACAATACAACGTTCATAACTGGTTTTGTTAGTATGATACAATTATTTTGATACCAAGATTGACTGATTTAACTATACCTGAAGGGAAGTTATAATCAAACATCAATTAACAACGTTCTAGGTAAATGAGACAAACACATTCTAACACATCGACTACTGTCCTTGAATTAGTGTCCATGAGCCATGTAGTCCTTTAGAAAATGTTTGTAAGTCCACACAAGTAAGTTCCTTCAAGTAATTCCTTTTGTTCTGACAATGTGAGACCATGGTCTCTGTTCCTGACCCCATGCTGGGTCAGGAATTTGAAGCTCCTACTCTGGGAGATAAGGACAAAAGGGGAAGGACCCTTCCCTTGTCGGGGGTAGGGGAAGGTGTGGATGGTACCATGCTTTGTCTGTGGACTCTCTGCTACATATCCCCCTGCTGGCAACGTCCGATGACTCGACGTCGTTGGGCTGTTGGCACGTAAGAAGAGCAGAGAAAAGACAAACACGACAGTACGATAGCATTTCTACTGGACACATTGGCATGAGTGGACTCTAAACAAGGCAGGAATCAATGGGGCTAACTTAGGTCCTATTAATAAGTTTCTCTAGGTTAAGGTCCTATGCCTAAAATTGAAAGGAAAGAAAGAGAAAAAGAAAGGAGAAAGAAATAAAAAAATAAAAATAGAAATACAAAATAATAAAGTGGGAGTGGGCTTTGACTTCCTGGAGTCATAGTCGTATTTGTAAGGGGTTAGGGTAGTTTGCTCATGAGGCATTGTAGCATATTATTGTGGTCAGTCATGTTGGGTGTCTGGTACCGATTTATTTATTTTTGGTAAATTGGTGGAGCCATATTTGTCTTGTGACGGTATTTGGCTATTGTTTTGGTTTAAGGGAAGGTTAGTTTTTTGAACTTTGAGGCACTTGGGCAAGGCACCTGTTGTGCACTTGTTTCCTCAGCAGTTTGACAGGGTCAGGTTGCTGGTATAAAGCCAGGCCAGGCCTCTGTGCATGGCCTGTTGTCCGGTGGTTTCTTCCGGGGGTTGCGCCATTTTGTCACAGCTGGGGTGCCTCTTCTGGGATGCTTATCGGCTATAGTAGGTCTTCCTACTTTCTGCGCTCTCATCCAGTTGGCATCATGTGACTTCTTTTGGACCTGTGACGCTTCTCGTCGTAGGTGGGTTTCTGCTGGTCGACAGTCATTGCGGAGTGCTGATTTTCCTCGAACTGTGTGTCTCGATGAGTGAGTGGCGTAGCTCTGGGGCGGTCTGGAGTGGCCATCTAGTCCATGGGTCGAGTCTCCTTCTGAGATATGTGGATCAGACGTAGGATGTCCCCCCCCTTCAACTGTGAAGACTGTGTTGTGGACTTCAGGGTGAGGCAGTGGATAGGGCTTCTTGACGTTGGTCCACATCTGGTTTCGTTTGAAGTCAATGAGGGGTTCCAGTCTGTTGAGTAGATCGTGTCCAATCAGCAGTTTTTCGGTCTCAAGCGGAGAAACATGGACGGGGTGGATTAGGGACATTTCCCCGAACGTTAGCTTCAAGTAGAGTGTTTCTGTGACTGGAGCTTTGTTTTGGGTGAAGCCTGTGATGTTGAACTCACCATTTTCACTTGCAATCCATCTTCTGTTTGACCTGGCTATTCCTTTCACTTTGAGGGCATCTTTGAGGGTCATTTCCTGTCGTATTAGCTGTGTTTCCTGTTCCGACAGCTGTGTTGTAGCTTTATCCAGTTCTTCAGCCAGGCAGTTGGCTTCTTGTTCCAGTCGTTCCCTTTGGTACTGTTCACCTTCTTTCGCTTCGAGGGCATCTTTGAGGGTGCTATCTTGTTGCGTTAGCTGAGTCTTAGCGTCTTCTAGTTCTTCGGCTAGGCTGCTGGCTTCCTGTTCTATTTGTTCTCGTCGATCTTGTTCTGTTTCTCTTGCTTTGAGGGCCTCTTTGAGGATTATTTCCTGTTGTATCAGTTGTGTTTCCTGTTCCGTTAGCTGTGTGTTAGCACTCTCCAGTTCTCCAGCCAGGTCGCTTGCTTTTTGTTCCAATTGTTCTCGGCGCTGTCGTTCACTTTCTGTCGCTTTGAGAGCATCTTCTTGATCTCGAAGAGCTTGTGCCCATTGTGTTTTGACATCCGCAATTGATAACCTGAGTTGGGCAGCATAGTTGAGACCGAGGCTGGATAAGCATTTGATGGTTTGGGACTTGCTCAATGTTTGACCCACATTTTCTGCAACCACTTCCAGGGTTTTCCTGGCGATCTCCTCAAACGGTAGACCGGTCAGAGTTTCCACATATTTGGGGTTTTCTTTCTCTGATAGGTAGGCCATCAATTTCTCAGCTTCCGTGAGGTGAGACATGATTAGTTAACTAAGGATGTATTTGGCTAATTGAGGTTATTAGCACAATGCTATTGTGGTAAAGTTCTTAGGCACTTTAGTTTGTAGTGTTTTTTTTTTTTTGTAAAAAATAAAAAATAAAAAAAAATAAAAAAAATAATAATAATTAAAAATATATAATATTACTTAAAATCAGAAATTAATATTCAAAGATTAGTAATCCAAAAGTGAAATTAATATTCAAATTAAAATTAATATTAAGGTTAACTGGCAGATCAAATCACAGATAATGAACCAAATTGCTGCTGCATGTTTGATGTAGCTTTAAATTGGGCAAGGCTTTACATTAATGTCGAATTGAATGTAAAACAGTGAAGCTTTTCCGAAAGCTAGGGTTTATCAATTTAAGAATTGTGTAACAATTTGTGGCAGTAGGCTGCGTTGTTTGGCTACTTCGAAACAAAAGTCCTTTTGGACTGCTCGCAGATATAGTGGGCAAACTAAAAATAATACACTTTACGTTTAATTATTATTTAGTGACTGTGTTAAAGTTGGTACTGATGAGGGGTAAATAGAATTACAGTTCAGGATGGTCAACAGCGCCGATATTCTGACAACTTTCCACTTTTAAGTGCGCGGAATGAAATCAAATTACAAGTTTTGCTGACGAAGCGTAACTATTTCTGGTTTAGCAAACAATAAAAGTCCTTAAATAAGCAGCGTCCACTGTCTCAATAATTATTTTACTGTTACTTTATTGATTCTAGAAAGTTGAGTGTTTACATTAATGTTGAATTACATGCAAAACAAAGTGAAGCTTTATTTAAAAAGCTATGTTAATCAATGGCCAATTGCTTAACAATATTGAAGCCTATAGCTTAGTAGAGAACTGCGAAGTGTCTTTCAACATAAAAGTCCTTTAGGACTAAACCGCATGTTTGTTTCTCGGAACAACTTATCAGTTTCAAAGTGAATTCGCTTAAGTCTCTTTCAAAATAAAAGTCCTGTAGGACTAAACCGCATGTCTGTTTCCTAACGAGACATGGAACAACTTAACAGTTGCAAGGTTAATTCGCTTAACCCAAAATAGTAAACACTACTAAGATACACCTTCAGAAGCGTGTATGGTACCAATATAAGTAGTGGTTACGACCCGTCAAAAGGTTCTTATGCCTTCTCTTGGAAGCGCTGCCTTCAAATTTACAAAATGAAATGAAACGGGACGCCGTGTCACTGCGCACGCGCGTACCTCCGCTCAATCCGAGCTCAAAGCTAGATAGCAACCACAAACATTCAGTTGTCACGACAAAGCCAATTCAATCAGTATTCAGTACACAGCGCAGTATTCAAACAGTGTTTAAAACTGTATCTATTTGGGGGATAGTTAAATACAACGGACGTTTATTTAACCAAAAGGGTGGGAGGGTGGGTTCTGTTTCAGACGGAAAATCTCAGTTATAAATCGCTCGTTTCAATCTGTTTCAAAGCCTCGCACGGGGCTCCAGTATGTAGCGTGGTTTGCTCGTTTAAGATTAGTAATACTTAATTTCTAATAAAGTATAGTAGTTCTTGGGGCACCACCTCTGATTCGTGAAAGGGACAGAGGAAACCTTGTTTAATAGTATCGAATAATAGCACTCGTAATAATCAGTCTAATCTTAAGTAGTAAATTCTATGAAAGTAGAGCAGATCATATAACGTGAGAGATAAGCGAGTATTATACACAATGATTTATTTAAGAGAATGTAATTATAGTGAACACATACCAGACAAGTTATGGGTTAGTTGGGCTAAAGCAGTACAGTAGGCCTAAATTCTAATGAGAGCGCGCTACACAATGGTTGCGTAGAGCGCGTGTGGAGGGGAGGGGAGAAGTTGAGGAAGAGGTAGAGATAGGAAGAGGCTTCTACAGTAACAATGGACGATCAATGGAAACTGACCTAACGATGATTAAGTCAAATCATTTGTAGAATACAATCAAACATCAACAATTCAATCACAACATGCCAATATGTCACAAGTAAGAAATATTGCAAATCGCAGTTACTTTTGTCGGTTTGAAGAACGGAGTCAAATGGTTCGTTATGTCCAACGAACAGAATCGGAATCTCTCGTCAAAGTTCCGGGCGCTCAGTGAAGGTGCAGGTTAAGAGGAATAGGTTAGAGAGTGACGCGTTCACCCACAAGTTTATCCTACGAACAAGCAGGGGTGATTGTACGTTTGGGGGTTAAATACCCCAAAGAACAGGGGGTCATCCCTGTGAAGGTGACCTCTCTCATTGGTCAGTTACTTCCACCTGGGCGTTGTCCTGGGACCTGCCCAGAGGTGTGAAGTGGCTGATAGTTTTGAGTTCCATTATCTCAAATGTCCATGGAATGCTCAAACTTCAGAATATAACAATACAACGTTCATAACTGGTTTTGTTAGTATGATACAATTATTTTGATACCAAGATTGACTGATTTAACTATACCTGAAGGGAAGTTATAATCAAACGTCAATTAACAACGTTCTAGGTAAATGAGACAAACACATTCTAACACATCGACTACTGTCCTTGAATTAGTGTCCATGAGCCATGTAGTCCTTTAGAAAATGTTTGTAAGTCCACACAAGTAAGTTCCTTCAAGTAATTCCTTTTGTTCTGACAATGTGAGACCATGGTCTCTGTTCCTGACCCCATGCTGGGTCAGGAATTTGAAGCTCCTACTCTGGGAGATAAGGACAAAAGGGGAAGGACCCTTCCCTTGTCGGGGGTAGGGGAAGGTGTGGATGGTACCATGCTTTGTCTGTGGACTCTCTGCTACATTATTATTACATCACTTAGTGATGTTTGAATGTTCAAAATTAATTGAAAGTGGAACGGTTAATTATCTACAGTCTTGTACGGTTTAATACCAGTCACTTAATCACATTCTCATTATTTTGCCATATTTTTTTTTCATTTAGAGAATGGCGCGAAAACACCTGATTCTGGAACGATTGTTGTTTTGGATCAGTCTTTCTTTTCTGGAAAGAGCTAGGATTCCTTCCTGTCAAGCAGTTTTTGTCAAAATATGTGTTTTGCAGGATAGAACCCACAGTTTAGGCTCTGACTCAGGCTGTATGTATTACTGTGATTAGGAAGAGCTGCTGCAGTATGGGGAAAGAGAGAGAGAGAGAGAGCGAGAAAGAGAGAGGGGGGGAGAGGGAGAGGTAGGGAGAGAGAGAGAGAGTGCTTCCCTGCTTGTCCATGTGATCGTGTTTTCACTGGTGTACTGCATTACTCTACAATGCAGTTTCTCTCTCCTCTCCTCCACTCCCTCCCTCTCTCCTCCACTCCCTCCCTCCCTCTCTCCTCCACTCAATCTCTCTGTTGCTAATCTTCCCTTCCTCTCGGCTCACAGCTCTCTCCTCTGCCAAAGCGCATCCCTCCCTCCCTCTGGCTCGACTTTCCACAGTGAAGATGACATCCCCGATATCGATGGTCCAGAGAGGCTCTTGCGCTGGCCGGTGGCTTCCCAGCAAGACCCCACATGATCGGGCATTCTGGGTGAGGATGTGCTCCATCTAAGCTGGATCTTCGGAGACGCACTGTCAACACTGGCAAGGTCTGAGTAAGTACTGCTCCTGGTGTGTCACTGATTAGAAGGGGAAGGATTGGGAGTTCCGACAGGAGAGCTACAGGGCTATCGGTGCCAGCTCCAAACTGCCGTAGCACACTTGCTTGGTTTTGGCCGTCACCTCACCATGACTGCAGCATGGATTCATGGCGATTGATAGGGGACTTTGAGTGTTGCCAGTCTCGCACCATTGTTTCTTAATCAGTAGAGTTTTTTTTGTTGGTGTCACGAGTGGCTGTGTGTTTCCTCGCCTCTTCTCGTCATTGTGGTGTGGCCGTATACTCACTGTGCTGCTGAACAGATTCCCATCACAAGCTTTCCCACTCCTCGGTGTGGTTTGAAAGGCGCTCACCGAGTCAGGAGAATGCTTAATCAGAAATGATGACTGTAATCAAATTACCGCTGGTCTGACTAAAGTATGTCCATGGAAACCGGTTCTTCTCAGGTGAGGAGGAAAGCAGCTACAGTTTTTTTTGTGTGTCTTATATTCAATAATATTCAAATAGATGGAAAGGAGTGGCAGAGCAAAAGTTTAATCTTTATTAACTACTTGCCTCGCCTTATCATCAAACATGAAGCACTCAAGAAAAATAGTTGCATCCCCTGTCAAGACAGCTCATCTGGAACATTTCTGGGGTATTGTACTCTTAGCATCTTCCTACAATTGATTCAAGAACGGTGTATGAACTGTATATCAGCTCAGTGTATTGAAGGATCACACAATTAGGAAGTTTATTCATAGAGAGAATTGGTTTGTAATATGTTTCCAGAGGTGATTTGGTCTGCAATTGTTGTTCAGAGCCGAGGAGACCTGGAGTGCTGCTCTCGTTCTGTTTATTTGGACTTGTGCTTACATGTCAGAAGGCAGGTCGATGTGAAATGTCACACACACACACACACACAGAGGGAGAGGGAGAGGGAGAGGGAGAGGGAGAGGGAGAGGGAGAGGGATGGATGGATGCAGACAGGGGTAGTTTGGCTCTCTGTAGCGCAGATCTCTGCATGTTAATGTGAGTCGTGATGAGAGCTGGGCAACTCTGGCTCTCATATCCTCAAGTGTCATTTCCAAAGGCCTCATTGAAACTATTGATTGCTCCCGCCTTCCACTGTTTGTATCTGAACAGTGCCGCTGGCTTCGTAGGAGACACAATAGTTCTCATGTGCCACTGGGATTACTGTACTGCTGTTGTCGTGACCAGAACCAAAAAAAAGACTCTAGACAGGGTTAGATTCGACACCTAGGACAGCTAGAACTGATCAAACCGACGCGATATAGAACACATAGCACCAGGGCTGGGAGCTGGAGGATCTTGTTGTCTTTACCGTTTCCCAGACACTTGTCTTTGCCGCAACAGGTTTGTGATTCACTGTGGCCACCCACAGCCCATACAGCAGTACTGGCCCCTGGTCACCCTGCAGTCTGAATGTAGAGCCACACCATGACTGGAAGATGCAGCCCTTCTCTGCTCTCTCCTCCTCTTCAACAGCACTGAGTCACGGCGCACATTATCCGACCCACAGCCAACATCCCCATGATGGAGTTTGGGCGACTGATGTTCTTTGGGTTTCATAGACGAGCTTTGTAGAAGATTCGTTAGCTGACAGTGGAAAGGGCCTTGATTTGTTTGTTTGAAGCACAGAACCTTAATTACGATCATGAAAATGGTGTCCTGGTTGAGTGGAAGGTCTTCATAAAAGACCTTTATTTTAAGATGGATTTGTCTGTATGTTCTTCACAGAGCAGAACTTGGCTAATTGGTGTCATTGGTACCATTAGTTTATCAGATATTCATTCACTTAACAACATTTTCACATAAGAAAACAAGTTAGCAGTTTAATCAGTTAAATGAATGTGCGCAATATAACTTGACACTACATAAGTCATGTGGCTGGTTGAAACGTCTCTTTTCAACAATAATAGTTATCTATAAGGGCTCCCCGGTAGCTAATTATGACGGAAGACACCAGCTGCAAAGCCTCTTTGCTGGGCTCATTATGGACAGTCGGTGAGCATTTCAGGCTGGTTGAAAGAATGATCTGATCCCCCATCTGGTGCTCTGTCGACCCCCCCCCCCCACACACACACACACACACACACACACACACACACCTTGCATGACACGAGGGCTCGCTACCCATGTGCAGGATATGCTAACATCTCGAGCCTCCGCCCACGTTTGATAAGGTGTCATTACTGCTACGTGCTAACAGCCTGCCTCACTGGCATCAACTGCCAACGAGTGCCATGGGCAGCTTGCCTTAGCTAGTGCCTTGCACTGTCATGTCATGGCTTGTCATTTGCTTGCAACCTGTACCACCTGCTCCTCGATCACAGCAAGTTTTTCAAAATGCTGAAGTAACCCTTTTTTTGATGCTTCAGTATGTAACCGTCATGGTCAAAACCAATGTTTTTGACACTGTTGCAGAAACGATTTCCTGAGCCAAAGACTGGAACTGCAAATGAGCTGTGTTTTCTAGATCAGGATTATGATTGACAGTCTGCTGGAGTAAGGGAGTGGGGTGAACAATGGGACGAGGAGGCGTCCTTAGAGTATAATATAACATCAGTCACATTTCTGGGCAATGGCTGCTTCATGTGATTTATGATTATGTCAGAGACGCCTGAGGCTGCACTCCGTGAATAAATATCACTGTTTCTTTTGTGGCTTCTCTATGCAAAATCACATGAGACACTGATTGTGATCCCTGATATGATGGTGTGATGCCCGTTCGAATGGTAATCTGATTTGAGATGGTTCTGGATGGCATGTTGAGAGTGGTGTTCAAATCCATGTGCTGCTGGCTGTTTAGGGCACCTCTGCTGAGCTACTGTGTGGAGGAGTGGAAACACAGCCCAGGCTTTTAATAGACATGCTTCCTTTTATTCTGTCGCTCATTCTCCTGCCTCCATCTCAAAGTGCTGCCAAATATATCCAATGGTTGTTCAGACTTGGGCTATTTATAGTTTCATGTTTTTACTCCATAACTTGTGCATTAGGAATTCCGTGTTTGGCTAAAATCGTATCTATAGCTCTGTCTCCACCCTGCAATTAAAAGTAGAGGGAGCTGTTGGAGACTTATTTTGAATTGCTAATCACGCGTGCGGTTATGTAATCTAAGCAGCG
The DNA here is from genome assembly GCF_054491055.1 of Hypomesus nipponensis. Taxonomy (NCBI): domain Eukaryota; kingdom Metazoa; phylum Chordata; class Actinopteri; order Osmeriformes; family Osmeridae; genus Hypomesus; species Hypomesus nipponensis. The sequence continues at coordinate 6,788,382 of NC_140384.1, read as the reverse complement.
TGTATTTAGATCAGAAGCTCTACTGGCATAGCTGATGAGAGGAACAAAGTAGCAAAGAAACTCTTCAAGTCTCTGCCTGCTTGATTGGTGATCAGGAACATCGAATGCCTTGAGCCTAAGCATTTCACGCGAAAGCAGTAACCCTGCAGTTTCTCTTTAGACGATTTGTATAAGATCTTATGACTCACATGATTAGGGTTGATTTTCGCATTTATGAACATTTAGTAATTGCGATGATTAATTTGGCTAATTGCATCCTTACATCGGGGGGCGTTTTCAGCTTTGAAATGAGAGGATGTGACCTAATGTGATGAGCATGAGTTCTGAATATTTTGCTGTGTACAAGTAACATATAGTATGTACTTCTTTGAGTTTCGGCACTGTTTCTTTCCAATCTGATTACTGTAAAGGGCGTAGGGATACACGCTATGACAGATGAAGGTAAGTGCTTGAAATAAAAGCTTTGAGTCAGCCCTTCAGTTTCCAGGAGAGGTTGTGTATAGAACGTGTTTACTGCCATTTCTCTCTCTCTCCCACGCTCTTTTCTCCTGCAGATTAGTGACTGCAGCCCCCCAGCTCCCTAGATAAGACCTCCTCCTCGCAGTGGGGAGAGAACTCCATTACGATAAAAACACACTAAACAAGGGGAGGGAGAGACACAGCACACATGTCACAGGTATTCTCCTTTTTTACAACCGAGATCCACGCTGTGAGTCTTATCACGGTGCCCTGTGTCTGTCTTGTCAGCCGTTATACTGTTCGCCTGTCTGTCAGCCGTTATACTGTTCGCCTGTCTGTCAGCCGTTATACTGTTCGCCTGTCTGTCAGTCGTTATACTGTTCGCCTTTCCGTCAGCCGTTATACTGTTCGCCTGTCCGTCTCCCAGAGGCGTTTGCCGTCTCCATACCAACAGTGTTTGTAACAGTGTTGACTCTTATCGACCGTAGTACGTATGGTTCCTGCCGTGTCCTCACCCGGTGACGGTTGTCTGTTGTGTGTCACTTGTGGTTCAGTGGTTGGACTACAGTTTTTACTGTCACCGTGCCATTTCCCATACTGCACCTGTCTCTCCTAACCCAGACTGGGAACCAGTGCCATTTCCCATACTGCACCTGTCTCTCCTAACCCAGACTGGGAACCAGTGCCATTTCCCATACTGCACCTGTCTGTCCTAACCCAGACTGGTAACCAGTGCCATTTCCCATACTGCACCTGTCTGTCCTAACCCAGACTGGGAACCAGTGCCATTTCCCATACTGCACCTGTCTCTCCTAACCCAGACTGGAAACCAGTGCCATTTCCCATACTGCACCTGTCTGTCCTAACCCAGACTGGGAACCAGTGCCATTTCCCATACTGCACCTGTCTGTCCTAACCCAGACTGGAAACCAGTGCCATTTCCCATACTGCACCTGTCTGTCCTAACCCAGACTGGTAACCAGTGCCGCGACTGCATTTGTCCTCGTGCCTCGTGTGTTAGTGGTGGCACGACAGCGTGTGTGTGTGTGGCGACTGTGGTTCTGGGACTCTCTGTTGGCATCTCTTGAGATTCTCGCCACTCCCCGGGGCCTCTTATGCCTTATCTAATTGCATCCATCCATCACCTTACTGGCCCCGGCTCTTTGAACGACACGACACGCAATCAGATGCTGATGGAGGGGCCATTTCCCTTCCCTAAGCTCTATTATTGTACCTTAAATTATCATCTCACTCTGATTGAGATTTTGACATGACGATAATCGCGCTCAGCCTTGGAAGCCCCCACAGCCAGTCATTTGATCTGTTTCAGTAGCGTGGGACCAACATCGACAATAGTTTCGATTTTTCTTGCCGTCCTCCATGTTGTTTTCTGCAGATGGAGCAGGAGATCTCCCTGGTCCAGAGTAAGATGTCTGATCTGGAGTCGGTGTTGCAGCAGAAGGATGTGGAGCTGAAAGCCTCGGAGACTCAGAGGAGCATCCTGGAACAGGACCTGGCTACATACATCACAGAGTGCAGCGTGAGTGACATACACCACCCGTGTGTGTGTGTGCTTGGTGTCTACAACCTGTGTGTGTCTGTATGTGTGTCTGCTTGGTGTCTACAAAGGGGCATTGTGTGTTTGTGTTTTTTATGACAGTATGCCTGAGGAAATGTCTGTCGAAGAGTGCGTGACTCGCGTGCGTGCGCGTTTGTTTCAGAGTCTGAAGCGCAGTCTGGAGCAGGCTCGCACGGAGGTGTCCCAGGAAGATGACAAGGCGCTGCAGCTTCTTCACGACATCAGGGAGCAGAGCAACAAGCTGCAGGAGATCAAAGAGCAGGTAGAGCACCCCCTGTGGCTCGGGAGAAAACTACGCCCAAGCTGACTGCTGGGCGGTGATGGAGGTTTTGGCTTCACCCATCCTTGTGCTTAGTGGTTTGGGGTGTGAGGAGAGTGCTGCACTTGCCTCAGCAGTGCTAATTAGTGAGCGGCAAAGTGTTGGAGCACCGCTGCTCTCTGTGTGAGTACATTCAGAAGGCTGAAGCATAAAAATACTGCGCGAAACCATTTTCATTTTCTATGTCCATTCTTTTTGTATCATAAAAATAACGTCCTTTATGAGGATTGTTACTGAGGGGAAAAAACGGATTTACCTGTAATGCCACCAAATTGAACACCAGCTCAACTGATGAGCTTCATTTAAATTTGCTAAACTTGGGATTGCTAACCCAGAAGTGGCAATCTAACCCTAATCTGAGAGGAGAGGGGGAAGCTGAGTCCTATTCTCCTCCGGTGTCTTTCCCTGCAGTCCTGGAGATAGTTGTTCTTCAAGGTTTCTCCTTAGTTTCGAGATCCAACCCTCTCTCTGAAATAACATCTATACTTTAGAGGGACTAACAGATGCGGTAGATTTAAGTGCATTGAAGCGTTGTCCAAATAGTGTGTGTGTGTAGCTATCTAGTCCCACTTATGTTGCCAATTTAGAGACTTAAAATATTCAGAGGTTCATTGTAAAGGGAAAAAAGCACAAAGATGGGGGAAAAAGAAGAGATGCAAGTAAAATAAATTGGCATTAGGTTCAATGACCAAAAAATGGACAGATAAATAATAAATACAAATCTCAGCAGTTGCTGGCATTGGTTACCTAGTGCGAGGGTTGCCATGGCAATGCGAGCCATACCTACAAGTGGAGAGAACTGAGCTAGTGGGCAGGCTGTCGTGATGAGTCGCTATGTTTTCTGGATGTTTTATCATTATGGGAACCAGAGTATTGATGTTAACCCCTTCACTACCATGTGTAGTGTCCTGGTGCTCACTCAAACCTAGCCATGGTTGAAACTAGGTGGGGAACAGGACTCTACCTTGCTACAACCTTCTGTATGAGTTGCTTGAGATGATCATTTTAGAGATGTGCAGCTGCATCAGGCATCTCAAAGTGTTTAGAAAAAACTTTTGGCTTGTCATTTCATACACTTGGGCAAAAGGTTTTGCTTTATAAATGTGAAGTGTCTCATGTCTGGACTTGGGGGGAAAAAGATACTTTGCACTAAGGAGGGAGAGAAAGCCCATTTCCAAAACCACAATCATATGCAAATTAAGTATTTTTTAAACTGTGTATACAGCTAAGCCATACTTTCTATTTCCGGATTGTACTTGTCACAGAAAATCCCTTTTCGTTGCTTGTTGGAGTTTTCCACTGATATCAGAATAATATTCTTAACTTAAATTAACTGAAGGGGAATAATGGACTTGATCTTTTTCGTGAAAGAGAGAGAGAGAGAGAGGGGGGGGGGGGGAGGGGGGGAGGTGGGGAGAGGTAGTTTGTGGTATTTTCCCAGGATCGTGGATTAGTTTCTTCTCTTGGAGGATTCTGTTAACTACAGCTGTCACTCTTCCTCCCAGGGCTCCGCCCACCTTGTTTGAAGCTCCCAGCAGGGGTGAGCAAAGGAAGTTGAAGTTTAGAGGGATCAGGTTAGGGTATGTGTGTGTGTGACAGTTCATACTGTAGCCTATAACTGTTTATTCCCACCCCAATGCTCTGAATCAGCACTTTTGGGTGAGCGCACTTCCATTCACCCATGTGCCTCCCCTCTCTCTAATCTCATCTCCTCCCTCCCTGCCCCTTGGCTTCCCCCCGGTCTGGCTCCATGCAGCAGGCGGGTGCAGTCCTGGCCTAGTTTAGTCCTGCTGAGTGGGGTTTAGGCTGTCTGGAGATTTGCTGTGATCCAGTCCTAAACCAGGGGGACTGATGATCTGGGAAGGAGGGTAGGAGGCCCTTGGCAGAACTTAAGTGTAAATCAATGGAGGTCCGCTGGTTTTGATTCCACAAGGAGATTTTATGAAATTTCCCGCTGGATGTGGGTTTGTCTACAAACTACTGCCAAAGTCCAATGTTTAGTATCTATTAGAGTATGTTTCTACTTAATTATTTATACTGTATCCACAGTCTTTTCCATGTCTCTCAATTACATGAGCATACTGCGTTTCGAAGGGTCCACCGTTCGTCAGAGGGTGTCAAGGAGACAGTGAAATCCTTGTGTCCTCGTAAAAAAACACCACTCTATGATGCACAAAGTATTATGGGATGTAAAACCCATTTCCTGAGTCGGTGTAATAAATGTGAGTCATGAAGAGTCTTCCTGTCATAACAGTCACTGGGCAGGAGAAAGGTCTTAAGAGAGAGTTGGTCTCTAGTCAACGATGAAGGAATACTTGGCGGGTCTTTGAAACTCAATTAAAAAAAGAGCCCCTCTTGTTTTTATTAAAACGGCAGTGACACAGCACTTGTGAGGCTACTGCTGGTGGTGTCAGCCTCGCCTGTCATCTTCCATTGTGAGCCGGGACCCACTCTCCACAGGCATGACAACGTGCTACTTTTCATTGGCTTCCCTGGAGCTCTATCAACCTGTCAGATGGACCAGAATGACTGGCCCATGACTTGACGGAGACATGCAAATGAATGGGAAGGAAGGCTGCTAACCGTGGGTAATTGTTCATTAGCAGACGAGGGCATGAAATCATTCTGGCTAATGCCCTTTTTTCCCCCACACAGCCCATTGTTTCTGTTCCACAACTCTTTTGTCAGGTCACTCCCATTAAATGTAGTCATCCTGTTTATGCATTCATCTTTTCCTTTAATGTCCAATCTCCCTCCCTTTATGCCTTCTCGACTCTCTTTCCACTAAGCTGTCCAATCTCTGCTCCTCACTGGTCTCCCTCTCTCCCCTCCTCCTTCCTCTCGTCCGCCCCGGGCGGCGCAGGAGTACCACGCTCAGATGGAGGAGATGCGCGTGGCCATCAGGCAACTGGAGGAGGACCTCTCGGCCGCCCGTCGTCGGAGCGACCTCTACGAGTCCGAGCTGAAGGAGTCCCGGCAGGCCAGCGAGGAGCTGAAGAGGAAGGCTGCCGAGTATAACCAGAGGATGCAGAAGGTCTTCACGTAGCTGCTGCACGACGACTCGGGAGAACTACCTCTTTTCAGGGAGGAAATGACTCATGTTCTCTTGTTTCTATGTCTTTTTTTTTCTTCACAGGCCAAGGAGCAAGGAAAAGCCGAGGCGGAGGAGGTGCTAGCGAAGCTGGAAAGGGTACAACGAGCTCACTGTGATTTAAAAAAAAGAGTATAGTCGCTGCCAACAACTCTTGTACCTACTTTAATGAAGAGATTCGGACGAGACACCTAAACTGTCATCTTTCTGTGGAAAGTCTTGTTAAATTTTACAGATTCAACTGTATTTCCTGTGCTGTGTTTCTCTTTCAGACCAATTCTGAACAGCAAGCCAAAATTCACGATCTCCAAGATAAGCTTGCCAAGGTAGAATACTCTTGCTGTGCAGCTTCATGGATAATTCATATCTAGAATATGCTGGAAAAAACAGGCCTGTGTGCCTGTGCTCACCACAGAAGTAAACAAGCTCATTTCCCCCTCACTCCCTTCCTGCAATTGAGCTGAGGATCCCCTATTCTGCTGTGTGAAGCCAATTTGAACTGCAGCCTTAAGAGTAATTTAACTGTCTCTGCTGAAACCATAGTTTCTGCATAATTACTTGCAATCAAATATTTCTGCCCCATTGAGTATGTGATTCCTTCTCCATTCGTCTCAATGGTAGAGCCGGAAGCATACAAATTAAAACATTTAACGTTCATCCTCTAGGCCGAATGAGAGATGATGTTTCTCCTCAATATCCACGCTATTTAAACACGGAATTATCAATATCGGCCCTCAACAACATCTTATCACGAGGAACTAATTAAAATCAGATGCATCTGTGTTCGGCTCCAGTGGTTGTTTTTCCTCCGCTTCCTCAGGCTTCAAAGGCCAGCTCCGAGGCCTCAGATCTCATGCACAGCATCCGCGTGGCCAAGGAGCGCATGGAGCGTGAGCTGGAGAGGCTGCAGAACAAGGAGGACTCCAGCGACAGCCTGCGCAGACGCCTCCGTGAGACCGAGGTACTCACGTCGGTAGAAGGGGGGAAAAAGAAGTCCCTTTTCCTTGGAGACAGTTTCTTTGCTTACCGCCCACCTTTGTGTGTGTGTGTGTGTCTGTGTGTGTGTAGGATGGCAGGAAGACTCTGGAGAACCAGGTGAAGCGTCTGGAGATTGTGGAGCGTCGAGAGATGAAACTGAAGGAAGACATCCAGAGCAAGGCCCAGCAGATCCAGCAGATGGCTGAGAAGATCATGGTAGGTCGAAGCGGACGGGCTCACGTCACCATGTCAACATGACAGACTGGCTTGTGAAGTACGGCAGCAAGGAGCAGGGAGTCAGGTGGCTGAGCGGTTAGGGAATCGGGCTAGTAATCTGAAGGTTGCCAGTTCGATTCCCGGCCAAGCAAAATGACGTTGTGTCCTTGGGCAAGGCACTTCACCCTACTTGCCTCGGGGGAATGTCCCTGTACTGTAAGTCGCTCTGGATAAGAGCGTCTGCTAAATGACTAAATGTAAATGTAGCAAGCACTGTGAAGGAGCGACACGTCAGCCGATATCTGTGTATGTTTGTTTGTTTTGTTTGTTTGTTTGAGTAGGAGCTTGAGGAGAACGTGCGTGAGACCCAGTCCACAGCCCAGCGCGTGGAGTCTCACCTGGAGCAGAAGGAGAAGCTCTACGAGGATAAGATCAAGGTAGAGTTTCACCCACCTGGAACCCGCTCCAGAGAATTAACCTACACAGCTCCAGTGGTATTTAATAAACATCGAAAACCATTTGGATTCAAGTTTTTTCATCTGTTGCAGTTCACATTTGCGTGTTATAAAACGTTTTCATCACGGGAACATCGCTTTGGGTGAAAGCGTCTGCTAATTGAATACATTATCATCCCGAGAACTGAAGACCTTGGTTTTTCTTCCGGGCCTGGTTACCATGCTGTTGTTGACTGGACTGTCTTGTGGAGCAGGTCTTGGAGACCCAGATGAAGGCAGACATGGCTGACAAGGAGATGCTGGAGTCCAGTCAGAGCAAGTATGAGGAGGAGGTTCGTGAGAAGTGCAGCATCATCAGTGACCAGAAGGCGGTAAGATTTTGGCAAGCCTCGCTGGGACGTGGTCAGGCATATTTACGTATTTATCACGCTGACACAGATTTTCTAATCAGAAATAACCTGTTGCTAGGAAACTATGAAATAGATTCTGGTCCGTTTGCCATAATGGGAACAATACTGTGAATTGGATGTGGGACATGGATAACATTTTTCATTGAAGTACCGACACTTAACGAGAAATTCTGAAGCTGGGTTATTGGGTTCCCAGAGTTGTCGTGCTATGAGCCACACTTGTTATTCACTACATGTCCCCTGTCTTAGACTATCAATGCCATGGACTCCAAGATGAACAGCCTGGAGCAGAGAATTGCAGAGCTGTCCGAGGCCAACAAACTGGCAGCCAACAGCAGCATCTACACCCAAAAGAACATGTGAGTGCAGGGCGGTGCAACAGCACAGCAGCAAAGCACATGGACCGCGTGTTGCCTGCAGGTTCTTGGAAGAAGATCTGTCTGTGAGTGCGTGTGTGTGTGTGTGTGTGCTTGGCAGGAAGGCCCAGGAGGAGATGATCTCGGAGCTGAGGCAGCAGAAGTTCTACCTGGAGTCGCAGGCGGGAAAGCTGGAGGCCCAGAACGCCAAGCTGGAGGAGCATCTGGAGAAGATGAGCCAGCAGGAGCAGAGCAACAAGAGCCGTGTGACGGAGCTGGAGAGCAGGCTGAGAGAGGTGAGGGGGTCAGGGACCAGGCTGAGAGAGGTGAGGGGGTCAGGGACCAGGCTGAGAGAGGTGAGGGGGTCAGGGACCAGGCTGAGAGAGGTGAGGGGGTCAGGGACCAGGCTGAGAGAGGTGAGGGGGTCAGGGACCAGGCTGAGAGAGGTGAGGGGGTCAGGGACCATGCTGAGAGAGGTGAGGGGGTCAGGGACCAGGCTGAGAGAGGTGAGGGGGTCAGGGACCAGGCTGAGAGAGGTGAGGGGGTCAGGGACCAGGCTGAGAGAGGTGAGGGGGTCAGGGACCAGGCTGAGAGAGGTGAGGGGGTCAGGGACCAGGCTGAGAGAGGTGAGGGGGTCAGGGACCAGGCTGAGAGAGGTGAGGGGGTCAGGGACCAGGCTGAGAGAGGTGAGGGGGTCAGGGACCAGGCTGAGAGAGTTGAGGGGGTCAGGGACCAGGCTGGAGAGGGGTGGGGGGGTCAGGGACCAGGCTGGAGAGGGGATGGGGGGTGAGGGTTAAAGGTCAGGAGGAAGAAGGGGAGAGGTTGCAACCCTCACAATGTTCTATTTGTGCCTGATCAGCAACTCTCTGGCTTACCTCCGTATGACTCAACTCTTATACGACGCCTTCTGACCCCCACCCCCCCTCCCCGCTCAACCCCCCCCCCCCTTCGTCAGACGGGCCTGGAGCACGAGGAGCAGAAGCTGGTGATCAAGCGTCAGGTGACGGAGGTGACCCTGTCACTGCAGGAGCGCGAGTCCCAGATCAGCGGGCTGCAGGCGGCGCGTCACGCCCTGGAGAGCCAGCTGCAGCAGGCCAAGACGGAGCTGGAGGACACCACGGCCGAGGCCGAGGAGGAGATCACCGTCCTCAGGGTGAGTGCCGGGGGGAGCCGGGGGGAACCAGAGTTCACCAAAACCCCCGGAGTTGCAGCACACTCTTTTTGGACTTCAGTGTCGTTCAGTTAACCGCACGAATGAGTTAACCGCACTAAATATCTAAACACAATAACGATCATCTCCACTTGGACAGATTGTGCTTCGATAGACGGGTGTGCCTCAGCCATCCCGTTTATTAAATACAGGAAGATAAAAGTGACTCGTACAAACAGGAAATGTAAATGTAACCATGCTGTTAAACCTGCTACTCTGTGTCTGTCTGTCCATCTGATAGGCTCATCGGGACGACATCCAGCGCAAGTTTGACGCCCTGAGAGACAGCTGTGCGGTATGCTGCTCTTCCTCTACTTTTCTCCTCCATCTCCTTTTCTCTCCATCTCCTTTTCTCTTCATCTCCTTTTCTCTCCATCTCCTTTTCTCTCATCCTCCATCTCAATCACATTAAAATAATAAATAGGGCATTTTCTTGCATATGGTAGACCCCCCCAACTTAAATATTCCAGTTGAAGTCAATCATTGCCACCGCCAGCTTAGGAAAAGCCCAGGCTCTTACTAATACTGTTTCCATTTATGAGTGTGGAATAAAGTCGAGTATTCAGGTTGAGGCGATGAAAAATTGATACCCATACCATCTCATATCTCTTTGTAAGAAAGAATGTGACGACTAACCCAATAGAAAAGAGGTTTCTATGTTGTGAAGAATAAAAAAAATACAAAATAATACTTCAGAGTCATATGGTTTGAATCTCCACCGGGACTCATTGTGGACTCATTGTTAATACATAATGGACTCACTTTATCCTTTTGGCCTACTTTTTGAGATCCACCCACTCTCAAGCTGTTGATAATCAGCCTTCTCACCATAGACCATCCTGGTCAGGGTTCAGAAGAATCATGGTGACGTTCAGAAACAAACACGGGTTGTAAAGATGCCCCCTCCGGCAGGTTTATTTGTGTGTGGCACCAGAGTTTTTTTGACAACGTCCTAAAAACACACTAGTTTGCCAGCCAGACTCTATTCGTAGCCCTCGCAAATGGAACATGAGGTCAGGCTGACTTCAGGATTCATCAATAAATAATGTTATAAAAGAGGCTTTGATGGGTTATGAAACCAGGTATGAGGAGATGGAGGTCTGGAGGGCCTCTACCACTCGTCGCCATGGTTTTTGACATGATGTTCGGAAAGAATGAATTTAAATCATAACCAGTAAAACTAGTTATGTTTGTGCCCTCTGGGGCTGCCATTTTGGTGCATTAGCTCTGTGGATGAGACACAGCTTTTCCTTCGGGCTGGAGTGTCTGTACATGGAGGATGGGGACGTCGATGATGGCCAGATGGATCCCACTGGTGACTTCCCTCTCTCTCTCTGGAGTGTTTAGCTGCTACTGTCTGCTCTGCACTCCCAGGGGGAGTGGAAGGACAGGCTGGTTAGAGAGACTCGTTTACCCACAAAAAAAGCCAATGCTCTCTTCCTCCCCAGCTCTGTGCTGCTGCATGGCACACAGGCTCCGCGAGAGGGGAAAGCAGGCCCGCGACTGGAAGATCCATCGGGGTCTCTAACCCTCATTTGCATACAGTATGCGGTCTTCCCTCCAGTGTTTAGCCACGGTGCCGCTGATGAACCGGTTGGGTTTCTCCGTGCTTCGCTGTGGGAGAGACATGAACGCTGTCTGACAGTGGGGACGGTGCCTGCAGCAGATATCTATCAGGGATTATAAAAGGCGACGTTAATATAATGCTGCGTGATAGCAGTCTCCTGAGGAAACATGTTGTGTGCGTGCGCCGAGAAAGAACTCTGATGGAGGGATTCCTGCCCCTGTCAATCAAAGGTTCCCAGCCACGCAATAACTCATTATCACCACATTGATGTTGTGCATGTTACACTCGTATCATACTTGGCATGATAAAGGAGCACATCTTGGGGGAGAAAGAACGCCATCGTCTGTCCATCCAGGGCTTTGGGGTGGTTCATGGAGGCTCTGTGTGGGTTGTAGGTGATCACAGACTTAGAGGAGCAGCTCACCCAGCTGACCCAGGAGAACTCGGAGCTGAACCGGCAGAACTTCTACCTGTCCAAGCAGCTGGACGAGGCCACGGACGACACGGAGGACAGGCTGCAGCTGGGCCAGGACGTGGACCGCCTCCGCAGGGAGGTGGCGGACCGCGAGATGCACCTCAACAACCAGAAGCAGGTACCACCTGGCCTTGTCTTTAAGACCTCTCAGCCCTTTTGGGGATATCCCTTCTCTCTGTCTTCTCTCTCTCTCTCTCTGTCTCTCTCTGTCTCTCTCTCTCTCTCTCTCTCTCTCTCTCTCTCTCTCTCTCTCTCTCCTTCTCATCGCCTCGCTCTAATTGCACGTCCTTAACGAACAAACAAGAGTTTCTGCTGAGCTGGGTGTCACCAGCCAGCGCAATCACATCGAAGAGGGCAGCAAAACCAGCCGGCTAGGCAACGGCTCAATCCGGTAATCACACAATGTATCCATCTCTCTCTCTCGGCGAGGAGAGAAGCGATTGTCTCTGTTGCTGTACTCTGCCTGGCCCTGTGGGAGGGGGGTGGGGAGAGGGGGGGGGGCGTGCGTGGGCGTTCAGCAGCGCTCTCTCTCTCCATCTCTCCGTCCTGGCGGTTGCGTAACGCGGGATGGAAGTCATAGACGAAGGATCCGGCCGTGAGTGGGAGGGGATGTGTCATCCCCAGAGTTGCCGGGTGGTGGTTAGGTGTCAGTGCTGGCTGGGTGGACATCAGAGGGGCTCTGGTTGCTGCGGCCGCGGCTATATCTGTCTGCCGGTGCTCGTCTCCACACACAAACGCCTTGTGATGGGAAAACATGAGGCCGAGCTCAACAGGAGCCCTGCGCCACGCTGTAAATATCTCGCCTCCGGGAGTAGCGTGGAACACCTTCAAGGCGGACTCTCCTGTAGTGCCACGGATTCATCTCCAGATCATATCCTGCAGAATGTGGTCTCGATGACTGTGTATTTTATTATTATTATCATCATCATTACCGCCTTCATCAGATGATACTATTCGGTGCTCTACAGAGGAGAATCCCATTTTGTAACGGCCCTTCAAATTGAAAAAGTGGTGCTCTACCAACATTATGAAACCGTCATCTCATATAGAGGCTCTTTGGAGGACCCCAGTGCTAAGAGAAGGAGATCTCAATACTTGGGGTGGTAGCGGGGAGGGAGGTAGGAAGGAAGTGTCACCGCACACTCCAGCCCCCCGTCCGAAAACACTCACCGCACGACCCCTCTGACTTGTCCGGTAGAACATAGAGACCCTGAAGACCACGTGCACCATGCTGGAGGAGCAGGTGGTGGAGCTGGAGACTCTGAACGACGAGCTGCTGGAGAAGGAGAGGCAGTGGGAGGCGTGGAGGGGTGCCCTGGAGGACGAGAAGAACCAGGCGGAGAGGAGGACCAGGGACGTGCAGAGGCTGCTGGACAACGAGAAGCAGAACAGGTAGGAACGCACACACTCAAACGCGGGTCCCACACGTGGGGGACTTTTCTGTCAGCGAGCGAGAACACGCACACATTCTCCACAGAGCCACAGACGGCTTGTGTCACGCACAGTACGTTCACAGAGCGCTCCGCGTCCCCCCCCCCCCTGCAGGCTGCGTGCGGACCAGCGCAGCTCCGAGGCCCGCCAGGATGTGGAGCAGGCGGTGAAGGAGCACAAGGCTGAGATCCTGGTCCTGCAGCAGGCGCTCAAGGACCAGAAGCTCAAAGCGGAGAGCCTCTCGGACACAGTGAGCTCTCTCTCTCTCTGTGTGTGTGTGTGTGTTTGTCTGGGACACGAGTGGCTCCGAGCGGTCGTGACCACCCTCCTCTCTGTCCGTCCCCTAGCTCATTGACCTGGAGAAGAAGCACGCCCTGCTGGAGATGAACGCCCGCAGCCTGCAGCAGAAGCTGGAGGGCGAGAGAGATCTGAAGCAGAGGCTGCTGGATGACGTAGGATGACTACATTTCCGTGTCGTCTGTCGAGTCCTTTCCTTGTGGATAGTTTGTATATTTTCCACATAACCGTCAGCTATTTCTTTAACTGCACACGATGTAAACAGCTAATGTGGGTCCTGTCTGTGAGGCAAGCTTGTGTCCGTGTGTGTCTGCACCCACACTCTGTACGCCCGTATGTGCCCTCAGCAAAGCAAACTGCAGCAGCAGATGGACGTCCAGAAGACCCACATCTTCAGGCTGACCCAGGGGCTGCAGGACGCGCTGGACCAGACAGACCTGCTGAAGACCGAGAGGACAGACCTTGAGTACCAGCTGGAGAACGTCCAGGTAAAGCTACACACACACACACAGACACACACACACACAAACACACACACGCCGGGCCAGATAAATACACCCACTGCTTTCGCCTGCTATCTTGTTAGGTGACGATGCACTCAAATAAAAATAAAACGCCGTACATGCACTTTTGGTCTGAGAAGTGAGAGGAGATATTCACGGCCTTAGTGATGTTCACTTAGCTCCACCTGCAGGCTGTGTATTCCCACGAGAAGGTGAAGATGGAGGGCACCATCACCCAGCAGACCAAGCTCATAGACTTCCTCCAGTCCAGGGTGGACCAGGGAGGCTCTAAGAAGAAGAAGGTAAGCCTGGCAACATCTCCGTCTTCTGACGCTGGTCCTGGGTCACACAGGAACAGTTTGACCGTTGGACCAGGGTGTTCTCGGGGTGTGTTCGCCAACGCCAGAAATGTTTTCCGAGGGTCTGTTGGTGAACGTTGGAACAAGAGCTTCTGAGGGGTGTGTTGTATGTTGAGACTGCCTTTTCCCAGGGTCTGTTTGGGAGGCGTAGAGAGGACCTGCTGGTCGCCATGGCGGCCCAAAGCGCCTCCCAGGGGTCCCAGAGCTCCCAGGGGTCCCAGGGCTCCCCGGTCCCCATGGCCCCCCCGGTGCCCCTGCAGTACAGCGACATGAAAGTGGCCCTGGAGAAGGAGCGCTCTCGCTCCTCTGAGCTGGAGGATGCCCTGCAGCAGATGCGCCTAGAGCTTCGCTCGCTGCGAGAGGAGGGTGAGCGCTCGCATGCCTCGCCGTTTGTAGGAAGAAAAACCAAAACCCCGGGTACAGACGGGGTTCAAATGATGATTCTCTGAATATTTCGAGCTCTGACTAAGAACTTTGCCGTCCGGTCATTCGCTCACCCACTCAGCTGTAAATGATGGAGAGATACGGCCCACTCATCTTCACCATGAAATGCTTTCAGATTTAAGCGTCGCACCAAAGGCGGCTCCTCCGTCCATTATCTCTGTTGATCTTGACTCTCTCAAAGACCCTCTCTAGAGCGCCATCCTGCAGGTGTCTGCCAGCCCCCCCACCACACACACACACACACACACACACACACAATCTCTCTCTCTCTCTCTCTCTCTCTCTCTCTCTCTCTCTCTCTCTCTCTCTCTCTCTCTCTCTCTCTCTCTCTCTCTCTCTCTCTCTCTCTCTCTCTCTCTCTCTCTCTCTCTCTCTCTCTCTCTCTCTCTCTCTCGTGGGGGTGGTGGTGAGGTCCTCTTGCTCTGCTGAGGAGGGGGAGGGAGTCGGGATGACTCCCTCAAAACAGCGACACACACACACTCCATTACCCCCTCAGCATCGGCCCAGGTAGTCCCACCAGAGGAGAGGAGCTTCTGCAAAACACACTGCTGCATCTCCACCCCCCCCAGCTTACTCTGGTGTCTGTGTCTCTCATGCACGCTGGGATCCAGCCGTGCAGTATAAAGGTCTGGAGCACGGCGCCCCGCCCACACCTGCCTCGGCTCGGCAGCAGATGATGATGTCAGCCCTGGTGAAGTCTCCAGAGCACAAGCAGGGACCCAGCCAGCTCGCCTCCTCCTCCTCCAGCTCCGGCCGCAGGAAGGAGACCGCCACCCCTGAGGGTGAGTCTGGACGGGGGGTGAGGGAGGGAGGGGGAGGGAGGGGGAGGGAGGGGTCCTGGCAGCAGCAGACGCACCTGCGCCCGCGCACACTGGGACGCTCACATACACACGCCGGTGTGAAAATACTCTCATGCTACTTAATAAAGGGCGCTTTTCAGCGGCTTAGTTGGAGAAAATGTACGTTTTTGTGTGATTTTTCCAATAGTGAGCAGATGGATTCTGGTAGGCTAGAAGGCTATCAGAGCCTGTTGGCAGATACCCTTTAGTACCTCTTATCTTCACACCTTAGAACTTGTACTATCCCTTTCTCACACTCTGCAGAGAGAAGGAGGGTCACTTTTGAAAGTAAGTCCTATCTCACAGAGTCCCCCGTTTGCCATCCCCTCTTACTTTGCCTCTTTCTCACCCACTGGCCAGATTTCAAAAGCTTTGCACTACAGTGAAACAGACAGACATTTCTCAGGAGAATGACTGGTATTGATTTTGCATCAGGTAATCATAATCACACTTAAGGAAAATAATGTTAATGTTCAGTCCGACTTTAGCTGATAGTCATTTCAGAAATAAAAGCCAAGCTTGAAAGAATATCCCGTGATTCATAACTTGATCAACTCATCATAAAATCAAAGCCATTAAATTAATAGTCTGTGCATTCTCTCAGGACCTGAAATTACCATCCATAAATACAGTTGTTGTCCGTTCAGCAAAATATTCCTCACTTTCAGTGCACAGCTTTGGAAATCTGATGCTGCCGCATTCACTTCTGTTTGCCAAAACGTCAATCTTTTACACCAAACAACAACGCTAACCTGGCCTCCCCCGTAGACCCCTGCAACCCGACCTTGACTCGCATTCCAAATACAGGACTCCACTGTGCAAAACACCTTCCAATTCACAATGACTCTACTCTTTCTGTAGGACTCACCTCTGGATGCATGTGTCATGTCTTGAGTTCCAGTCACCAACCCCACAGTAGATAATGGTCTTCCTCCCTTTTATTATTTCCCTTTGTCTCGCTGATTTCCTTTCGATCTTTAACATGTTACGTTTGCGATGCTTCCTCCACCCTAAGCCTCATTGCATAACAGCAGCGGCAAGGTGGGCCTTGACTCGCTGCATAAGCACCCCCCCGTCCCCCTCCCCCTGTTCCCTGGCTGTGTTCAGAGTACGGCCGTCGCATGAAGGACAGCCAGAGAGACAGGGAGAGGGAGAGAGACAGGGCGCACCACAACGCCCCTCACCGCTTCACCGTGGGGCTGAACATGAGAGCCGCCAAGTGCACCGTGTGCCTGGACACCGTGCACTTTGGCCGCCAGGCCGCCACCTGCATCGGTACGTCTCGACCAATCGCCAAAACCTGACCCAGGAAGTGAACGGGCTCGGGTCCAATAGGGAGGTTGCCCTTGCCACGTGTCTGACTCCTCCCCTTGCCTTGCTCCGTTTGGTTTCTCTCCTTCAGAATGTCACGCTCTGTGCCACCCAAAGTGCTCCCCCTGCCTCCCCGCTACCTGTGGTCTGCCCAGCGACTGCGCTCTTCACCTGGGGGAGGGCTCGAGCCGGGACAAGGGCAGCTCCCCCGGGCTGCAGCTGAAGGAGGCCAGCGGACACGTGCGTCTGGAGGGCTGGATGAAGCAGCCCAGGTCGGTGCACTCACCAGTAAACACTCACCCCGAAAACACACTGGAGGAAAAAATACAACAGAGCTCCAGAAACGGTGTTTCCCCGAGGCTTGACAACTTGCTTTCAATCTTGTTGTCTCTCCTGACAAGTGTCTCTCCAGTCTGTCCTACTGTATCTGACAACTGTTTATAAATTGCTTTTTTTTTTTCTTCTTTCTTTTCTTCTCATAACCTTACTGACAGTGACAGGCCTGTGTGTCCCACAGGAACGGCAGGAGAGGCCAGGGTTGGGAGAGGAAATATGTGGTTCTAGACGGGACCAAAGTATCCATCTACGAGATGGAGCCCAGAGAAGGTGCCTCACACGGTCCACCCTGTTCGGATTCATCTCTGACTCGAAGCAAGTACATGCCTGCAGTTGGGTCTGATGTGCTGGGTGTGTTTGTGTCAGACTCTGCCAAGCCGCTGGAGGAGTTTGAGCTGTGCCTGTCGGAAGGCGAGGTGATGGTCCACGGGGCTGTGGGCGCGTGTGAGCTGCCCAACACTGCCAAATCAGGTACACCTAACATCCACTACCGCGCTTGGAACCCCACCGTGCCCCACCGACAGCAGGCAAGGCCCCCCCAACAGCGTTCTGTGCTAAAGAACGTCCGTGCGTGTCTTTGTGCGTGCAGATGTTCCATACGTGCTGAAGCTGGAATCTCAATCGCACACCCCCTGCTGGTCGGGCCAGACCCTGTACCTGATGGCTCCCAGCTTCCCAGACAAGCAGCGCTGGGTGGCCGTGATGGAGTCGGTGGTGGCGGGGGGGCGGGCGGCCAGGGAGAAGGCGGAGGCGGACGCAGTGAGTACCACAGAGGCCTACGGGATGGAAGCTTCTACCTTGTCCTTGTTCGCTCTGGTTTCGCGGGGCCGAGTGGGTCGGATACCGTGGGATGGTTTCGCTGCCGCGGTTCTGCTTTGTGAATGACGTTCGATATCACTTATACCTGTCGTTAATTGTGCCCTTCTTCTCTCTGTCTCTGTCTCTCTTTCTGTCTCTCTCTCTCAACTGTTTGTTGCTTTGTCATCATGTCACTATGTATGTCCGGTATGTGGGCATGTTTTGTTGATTTGCTCTACTCTGCCCATTCTATTGGGTTTCACTGCACATAGGCTGCTGTGTCCAAAAGACAGATGGTTCTGTCTTCACTGGTCCAGGTAAAGAGCCTCACTAGACTGCCTTCCGTCCGCTGTCCTGTCGGTTTAAGACACACAAACACACACTCACACGCAGTCACTCACTCACACACACAGACACACACACACACACTTACACTCACACACACAGTCATGCTCATTGCACCTACACGTGCGCACACACACTGCATGCATGTGACATGTGTCCAGGTTATGTGGTCATCCTCCCTGCTGTGGGTCATCTCCTTCACGCCTCTCCCCATCCTATCCCTCTGACTGTTTGTGTTGAGGTGCCTGGCACTGCAACAACATGTCAAATGTATGCTCTGAGTACATACATTTCTCAGATTTGCAGTGCACATCGAAGCAACCTCGAGGAGGAAACTAAACTTGTCACCCTCCTGGACAGGACGGGATTGTTTTCACTTCTTCTTCTCTCGTGTTTCTTCCCTGTCCCATACAGTACTGAGTCACTTGCACAGTGTTAGTTCTATCTCTCTCTCTTCTCTCCTCCCTTCTCTCTCTCCTCCCCCTCCCTCCCTCCCTCCCTCCCTCCCTCCCTCCCTCCCTCCCTCCCTCCCTCCCTCCCTCCCTCCCTCCCTCCCTCCCTCCCTCCCTCCCTCCCTCCCTCCCTCCCTCCCTCCCTCCCTCCCTCCCTCCCTCCCTCCCTCCCTCCCTCCCTCCCTCCCTCCCTCCCTCCCTCCCTCCCTCCCTCCCTCCCTCCCTCCCTCCCTCCCTCCTTTCACAACGACCGGCTGCCTCCCCGACTGTTAGTTTTCCTTTCCCTGACCCCCCGTCTGTCTCCCCTCCCCCACCAGAAGCTGCTGGGGAACTCTCTGTTGAAGCTGGAGGGCGACGACAGGCTGGACATCAACTGCACCCTTCCTCTCACTGATCAGGTGCGGACACCACACGCGGTGATCTAGTCGAGGCGGCGGCAACGACCATCTCTGTCCGCTGAGATGAAAGATCCATCTACGTCTCTTATCTCTAGATTTTGCCGTGGGTTGTAGTGTACTGTTGCCTTGTGGGAGTGGTTCTGGTCGTCTCCCCGTTTCCCAGCTGTGTGTCGTCCTCCCTGCAGATCGTGCTGGTGGGGTCTGAGGAGGGTCTGTACGCGCTGAACGTCATCAAGAACTCCCTGACCCACATCCCCGGGCTGGGCTCCGTGTTTCAGATCCACATCGTCAAGGAGCACGAGAAGCTGCTCATGATCGTTGGTGAGCCGTCGGTCCAGAGCACAGTAGAAACTAAACGGAGAACTTTCAGAGATGTCCAGCCTGTGATGTGATTGAGGAGATGACTGGAGATGACACATACAACCATTATTTTTTTTGTCTCATAGATTTGATGTCACACACATGGTCCTAACCAGAACTACATTTAATGTCAGCAAATGACCGACTCGAGCGTTCCGTCTTCAGTCACACTGACACCACACTGCCTGTGTCCCGGGCTGTTTTGCTCTGCAGGGGACGAGAGGGCGTTGTGTCTGGTGGAGATCAAGAGGGTGAAGCAGTCTCTGGCCCAGTCCCACCTGCCGGCCCAGTCTGAGCTGGCCCCCTACATCTTTGAGACGGTGAAAGGCTGCCACCTGTTTGCTGCGGGCAGGGTAAGGACACCACTGGCACCATGGTCATTCCTTAGGATGTAGAATCTTTTAGCTGTGACTCTGACTGTGTTTGGGTGTGTGTGTGTCTGTTCACAGATAGACAATGGCCCCTGTATCTGCGCCGCCATGCCCAACAAGATAACTATTCTACGCTACAACGACAATCTCAACAAGTTCTGCATCCGCAAGGTGGGGCAACACTCGAATCTTGACGTCCGCCAAACAGGACAGATTGCACGGTGTCCTGATGGTTCCTTTCCTCATCCCTCTCTCATCCTCGACTCCTCCTGTCACCCCCCCCCCCCCTCAGGAGATTGAGACACTGGAGCCTTGCAGCTGCATCCACCTGACCAGCTACAGCATCATCATCGGCACCAACAAGTTCTTTGAGATTGAGATGAAACAGTACACGCTGGAAGGTCTGTGTCACGCAACCACACGTTCTTTTTTTGACCACAACGCAATCATTATTCCATATTTGTCTCTCTGCGGTATCTGTGTATCTTCAGCCATGGATTCAACGCCACCTCTTCAAGTTGTTGAGGGGTATTGATGTTAGCGCAGTCCAAACACAAGGCTCTCATAAAAAACTGTGACATTGTGTATGTATGGTACAGTAACCGTCTGCTGTACCATGTCGCCCCCGTAGAGTTCCTGGATAAGAACGATGTGTCGCTAGCCTCGGCCGTGTTCGCTGCATCCTCCCACAGCTTCCCCATCTCCATGGTCCAGGTCACCAGCACCCAGCAGAAGGAGGAGTACCTGCTCTGTTTCCACGGTGACACACACACACACACATGCAGGCCCACACACATACACACACCCAAGCACAGACCTAACTGTGTTTACTTTAGGAGCAGAGGCATGTCGGCACAGTTTGTGGGTACAAACAAACCATCTATTTATTTCCTTTTCGATGTTTGATGTGGTTGATTTTCATTCGGCACTGGTTGCAGTTGGTGTGGAAGGATCACACACATGCTATTGCCTATACATGCTTCTAGAAATGTCACCTCCGTCCAGCAGTAGAGGTAAATGAGAGCTGTTTGCTTTGACAGAGTTCGGCGTGTTCGTGGACTCATACGGACGGAGGAGCCGTACGGACGACATCAGATGGAGCCGTCTGCCCCTGGCCTTCGGTGGGTACTCTGGGGTTTCTTTGTGTCCTGGCGGTGTCCTGGCGGTCCACAATTGGCCAATAATATCCTTTTTGTTTACGTAACCTTTCCCCATGCGTCTGTGATCCAGCCTATAGGGAGCCCTTCCTGTTTGTGACGTACTTCAACTCCTTGGACGTCATGGAGGTTCAGGGGCACGCATCGCTTGGGTAAAAACAAAAAAAAAACAAGCAAACAGCGATGGAACATAATACTGCTTGGTACAGCCTTGGTGAGCTGTTCGTTCCGGTAGAGCTCACAGGAATGTGTGGTGTGTGTGTGGTGTGTGTGTGTGTGTGTGTGTGTGTGGTGTGGTGTGTGTGTGTGTGGTGTGTCGACAGGCCTCCAGTGCTGGCCCACCTCGACATCCCCAGCCCCCGGTACCTGGGACCAGCCATCTCCTCAGGGGCCATCTACCTGGCCTCGTCCTACCAGAACAAGCTGAGGGTGATCTGCTGCAAGGGCAGCCTGGTCCGCGAGTCTGGGGAGCTGCAGAGGACTGGCTCCAGTCGAGGGTTAGAGCTCTCTGTTGTGTCTCGTCCTCGTCGGTTTGTTTGTTTACAGGGAGTTCTGTCATCATGCAGTGGGGCTGTAATGAAATCAGTTCTGAACACAGAAATAAACAGAGGGAAGTCAAAAATGGAACGTGCGGCGGGTTTTGTGGATCAACACTGCCCCCTAGTGTTCATTTGAAGAAAATGCATGAAACAAACAATT
The DNA here is from genome assembly GCF_054491055.1 of Hypomesus nipponensis. NCBI lineage: Eukaryota > Metazoa > Chordata > Actinopteri > Osmeriformes > Osmeridae > Hypomesus > Hypomesus nipponensis. The sequence continues at coordinate 6,767,167 of NC_140384.1, read as the reverse complement.
GTAGGGTCTTCTACTCAAAGTGTAAATAGCTGTTTCAGCCCTGGCGACATCTGGAGCTGAAGCGTAACCGCGGTGACCGTTCTCTCCCTGTGCCTTCTGGTCCGCAGCAGTCCCAGTAAGCGCGGGCCGCCCACTTACACCGAGCACATCTCCAAGCGTCTGGCTTCGGGGCCCGGCGGCCACGAGGGCCTCCACCGCGAGCCCAGCACCCCACACCGCTACCGGGAGGGACGCACCGAGTTCCGGAGGGACAAGTCGCCCGCTCGCCCCCTGGATAGGGAGAAGTCCCCCGGCAGGGTGCTGGACAGCCGCAGGGAGAGGTCCCCAGGGAGGTTTGAGGACCCGTCTCGTACCCGCCTCCACGCGGGGTCCGTCCGTACGCAGCTCACCACTGTCAGCAAGGTACCCCTGGAGACCGAGACGGTTATCTAACGAAGGGGGGCGGGGAAGGGAGGGGGGACTGCATCGTCAAACCACAAAAAGTGTTTATTGTGTTGGAATTGTCAACCGACCGCGTCGTCACGCCAACCGTATTGACGCGGCCTGCTATAGGTTGTGTTTTGGGCGGGAGATGGCGTTGACCCTCTTGAGTGTTTATGCCCGTGTCTGTGCAGGTTTGGGACCAGTCATCAGTGTGAAAACCTGCCACGGCCCTTTAGAGGCTGAGGAGAGGGAGGGAGCCTCACTGGGGGGTATCCCATGATGCTCCTGGCTTTGCCACCTAGGCTGACCGGCCAATCAAAAGCAAGTCTGCGTCACCGCCTGTACATAGTGCAATCTCAACTCATCCATCACACAGGACAGACAGTACAGTTGCACTTGGGGAAGTTTCCTATGACAATCTTCGCTTTTCCAATGTGTGTTTATGGGAAAATCCCAAGGAAGGTATGGTCTAACAGAGCATTAATAGCAGGGACTAACTATATGGATCTATGGATCATGGGTAAAATCTTTATAGTATAATCAAAGTTGTAAATATATTGTTGTTCCAGTTTTTATAGTTAAAGGGAAAAGTCGGCAGGGAAAGCCAAGTCTATTTTTTTTAAGAAAGTGTTTATAAATGATGTTGCAGGGAGTCTAATGATGTTACAGGGAGAGATTCTACAATCAACATTTCACTAGTTCAGATATTATAGCTTTTCTATGGCTGGAGAATCATGCCAACATTAATTCACCCATGCACAAACAGGAACTGAAAGTGGTTCCAGTGCACATGGCCCATGTCACTTTGCACTTCAGATTTGATGTGAACAGGATTCCAAACTCATTATTTAGACATGACCGGTCTTCTTTTTGGATCAACTTTCTACGGTCCGCTCGACTAAATGGACTTTAATATCTAACTGCATTAAGATTGCTTAATAACAGTACATGTCTGAACATACTTTGTAAGACAATAATAACGATGCCAATGTTTTACAAGTGTTTCTTTGGTGTTTCAGTATACCTAAGAGGACAAAGCTTTGCCTTTGATGGGAGGGCCGGTCGGCCTAAACCCGTTGCTAGCTTGCTCTGGTCTGCTGTTGCGCACGGTCCTGTTCTTACTTCTGTGCAGTGAAACTATAAAGTCCAGTACTTGTCAGGGTATGTCACTATCTATTATCGCTTCCTTTATAATCGGTGAGAAAATCTCTATTCGGGGAAAAAACACATCAAAGAGCAAGAGCATGAGTAACGTTGTGAAGCCACTTGTCGCTTTTTTTTTTTTTTTTTGCAAACTGATTGTGTTTATCTGTCATGTATTCACTTGAATTTGCGTTCAATGAGTATACATCGATGTGAGACGAGAACTCAGAACATTATCTTGATTTAAAAAAAAATGTAGACAAACATTAAACATGATTAAGCTTCTATGGGGCTGAGTCGAGACGTTTTTTTTTTTTATCATTGTAAAAAAAAACTATACAGTGTACAGTTTGTGGGTTTTAGTTCAACACATCATTTGCAAAAATCTGTTCCTTCTGGCAAATGACAAGCGCAAGTTGTTTTTAAAATGTTCCTTTTAATTCTACAACAATGTAATGCTCTGCAAGTAAATTCAACAAAAAAAATCCACTAAACAAGGAGCACTTGTTGATACATGAAAACGCAATATACAGCTAAAAAGTCCTCTTCAACAGGTGCAAAATTAGAAGGTTGAAAGTGCTCGTCAAACAAAACAAGGAGAATAAAAAGAGTGATCCCTTTGTGAGAGACCCGTTTAAGAACTGCTTAGCACCAGTCCCCACACACACACACACACACACACACACACACCAATATTCATAAAACACAAACACACCTGCTCAAACACGCACACACTTACTGGGCCGATGCAGTGAAGCCTCCTATAGGACAGCATGAAAAGGATAACATCAGCAAGGAGAATTTTTTATAAAAAGCAACTGTTTCCCCCCCAAAAAAGCGAATTATTCCAAAACCCAAAATGTAAAGGGATTCTCCAGTCAACAATGGCGACTCTTTCCCATCCCCTCCCAGTTTGACCTCCAAATCATCACCACAAACACCATCACATTCATGCTTCCCCCCCACAGCCACAACACATCCAAAACCAAGCCTCTCCCCTCACAGGGAGTCAACAGTTCATACGAGTGACGGAATTCAAATACAGAATAGAATGTTGGACTTTCATATTCAGCTTTATTTCGATGTACTTGTGTGGCAGTGTCTACTTTGATAAATGTAATGTACTGTGCAAATTGTAAAAATGATAATGATGAATCACTTTCCTTTTTAAAATTCACATTCATGGATTGTTGGATCGACAAGAACTTTTCAGTGATGGTGGAGCAGTCCTGGGCCGACCCTCTCACCCTTGACTGTGATGTCACAGCAGGACAGCTACCAACCTACCCCTAAAGGGACTTGGGCCCAGATCTTGTTTGATGTTTCAGAAGCAGAGTTTCGCCCACTTCCAACTGTCAAACATACAAGCTAAATGCTGTATAGTCAGGCTAAAGACAGGGATTACCATTCCCGCGTAGCTGTCCGTGTCGTAGCTAAATACAGTGGCTCTAAAATATAGGCGTGAATCTGAATCTAAGTGAATCCTTTGAGTTTAGTGTAGGCCTACTGCTAGGATAACAAAAAATATTGATTAGTAATCAAAGATTGGCAGTCTCGATCAATCTTGAACGTAGTCTAGGCTTTTATGTTGTACCTTTAACACTTCAGCTGACTGCTTGTAAAACACAAATTCGGAAATATCCGAAGGCCATTCTTGATGATGCAAATCTGCAACGCAATAATCAATCAACCACTACAAGCACAGTGAGCATCTGTCTCTGTGCGTGTACGAGTATGTTTGTATGTGTCCATGGTAGAGGTAGTGTGTGCGTGTTTGTCAATGGAGTGTGTGTGTGCGTGTGTGTGAGTGAGGGGAAAGGATGTCGGTTTGGGCTCAGCTTGCTTGTTTTGGACCACTGTTATTTAAGTGCATAGGCATCTTATTGACAAGGGCCTTCTCTTACTTGCCCTTTAGAGCAGTTACTAATAAACACTGATTATCCTGTGGCAAGTGAATTGTCCCAATTTGAACAACAATTCGACATATGTAAATAAATAACGAAAAAACTGATGACATTTAAAAGGGAAAAACCACTGCAGCATTAAAACAGGACAACCTGCTCCCCTTAAAAAAAATATCCACACCTGTGATCTCAATAGGATGTAAATATAGTTATTTCTCTGCGATCAACAACAAAACATGAAAAGATACAACCCAAAAAAAAACGTTTTGGTGACTAATTTAGTGAGCCACTTTTCAAGGATTCTATACATCTTTTTAAATGCTATATACTTATCTGAATATATTATTTAATTTCTTTATTCATTTATTTTACAAATTGTTTTGTCTGCGAGGATGTCAGTGAAGGGCCTTTGGGCAAGGGAGGGCGTCTTTGGGAGATTGAAGAACACGCTTCTTAAGGAGCAGGCTAAGCTAACAAGCCAACAGCACCCTCTACTGTCACTTGCGGTTCAATACCAGCGCTGAAGTAAACATCTCGGCATGATATTCAATCCTTCTCGGTCAGCACATCAGAGGTGAAGCATTGGGTTAACATGTGGGTCACGGACATGTGTCATAACATTTATATTTCACTATCGTCAACCTCCCCCCCCCTCTCCAAATGTGAATGTTATGCTCGACAAAATCGGTGTAGAACCGAAGCTATCCCCGTTCTCGACTGTAAACTTAGTCTGAGTATTAACTGTAGAGAGTTAATATGTCCCATAATGACTGGATAACAACCATTGCATCACCTCTGACTGAAACCTTAGATATTATGGACCGAACAAACATGATGAACAGACGGTGGCGGGGCAAGCGCAGGCGAGGGGGGGTCTTGATTCGGAGTGAAGGCTCTCCCTGGCAGAAGCCTCCTCCGGCTCTCTGATGGGAACTGGCAAGGCGTCCTGGAGCGCGGAGAGAAAACGCCAGCTGACACCGTGTCCACCTGTTCGGCCTCTCGCGTAGCATTTGAATCTGGGAAGAGCCAGAAATGGTAAGACTAGCCAGGAGGAGACGATCATCTGAGTGCTGTTTTAAAAACCCCCTCGCACTCTTGAGATCTCAGACGCCTCTAGGGTCTCCTCTGTTCCCGGCCGCCGTCTGGTGAAGGAGCGACGACTCCTCGTTTGCAAAACGTCTCTCCTGAACTCAAGCGATCAGAAAAGGAAACGTCAACTCGACACAACGGTACACAGGGGGGGGGGGGGCGGGGGGCTCTGTAATATGTTGTGATGAGTCTTCTCTTGTAGATGTCCCTCTCGTGCCTGCTTGGTCCAAGCAGCCCGTCAGCTCAGCGCTCCTCCTGTGCCCCCGGTACAGTCCCACCTCCCCGCAGTTCTGTCCCACCTTGTCCATTCCCTCCCGTGCATATCCACCATTCAAAAGTCTCTCTGCGACACGGTAAACCTGGCCACGACCCACATCCGCCATACACATGAAAATCCTCATTTGCAGAACACACGAGCGAGCGTACATGGGACATTCTGTTGCTCCCCAGCAGTGTGTGTGGTTGTGTGTGTGTGTGTGTAGGGGGTGTGTGTAGGGGGTGTGTGGGTGGGGGGGCGCTGCTCCAGTCCAGGAGGGGTCTTGGCTCAGTCGGAGCTGGCTGGGATGGGCGTCCCCAGCTCCAGCTCCATGGGAGCAGCGGTGAGCTGGAGGTTCCCGAAGCAGGTCTTGCACACGCGGCTGGGTTCAAACAGCTGCTGGCTTGGCACCGGGATCTTCTGGTCGCAGCAGCTGGCACAGAACACATTCCCACAGTTCCTGTAGGGGGAGACAGCGAGGCAGCCTGTTCAGGTGGAGCACTTTTGAGTCGAATGCTGGGGGAGGGGGGGGGGGTTGGGGGAGGGGGGCACCGTTGAACAACATCCAATTGCACAGGATTTTATTATTCACAGCAGTGGGAGAATGACGCTCCAGGACAGAACCTGTTAACCCCCCTGCATTCGACCAAGCAGGTAAGTACATAACTGTATCCGCCACACTCAATGTCAGGTTACCGATGACATCATGCTCACACATGAGGTACAGTAGGCCCCCATGCTTCCGTTCGCACAACGGCAGATTGTTCACATAACTGTATGCGACTGTACTGGAAGCTAAACATACACCGTGGCCCTCAGAGTGCTAGAAAATCCAACCAATTAAATTCACCATGGAACATTAGTCCACCCTTGTCACGTACAGTAGGTCTGAGGGAACCCATTGAGTACTGGGGGGAAGGAGGGGGGGGGGCTAGCCCTTGGGTACAGTCTGGTGAGATACACTAGCTCTTGGTGTCGTGGGGGGAGGCGAGTTAGTCCATGGTTCATAAATGTATTACGGGAGGGGCAAAACACTTAAGTCATTGATTGGAATGTTCCAGGTGGGAAAACATGAGGTAGTGCAGAATAGGTCCTGACACTCTTACTAGCAAACACCTCGTTTACTTATGCTGTTGACTGCTCTAAGCAACTTACTGCCCTACATACAAGATCACAAGTCATCCATACTAAGGTCACCTGTCTTACTCCTATACTAAGAGCATCTGTCTTACTCCTATACTAAGAGCACCTGTCTTACTCCTATACTAAGAGCACCTGTCTTACTCCTATACTAAGAGCACCTGTCTTACTCCTATACTAAGAGCACCTGTCTTACTCCTATACTAAGAGCACCTGTCTTACTCCTATACTATGAGCCCCTGTATGGCTTACAGCCATTGTAAGTTGCTGCATGTTAATAGTCATTCTGTCACTCATCATGCTTACACATTCCACAGGACAGATGCCCTGAGAGGGCCATCTCTGACAGCTGGGGGGTGCTGGCAGGGGGTGCTGGAGGGAAGGGGGGTGGGGGGGGTGCTGGAGGGGTGGGGGTTAGGAGGATGATGTCAACGAAGTAGCGATGCAGGGTTAATAGGGAGGAGGGGGACAGTGAGAGGGAGGGGGAGGAGGGAGGAGGAGGGGGGGGGACAGTGGAGTCATATCTCACCAGGCCTCTTGGACAGGCTCTCTGCCACTGTGGAGGAGAGGGGGTAGAGAATGGACAAGAACAGCCATCAGAGACTGAGCCGGACCAGACTGGCATCACACTGCTCTCAGGTGTCATCTGGGCTATCCTATCCCATAATAACTGACCATCTCACCCCAAGATTCAGCTTTAATATCACATCAATCCCTTTGTATTCTCATACTGCATATATGTTCATTGTGATTCCCTTCAAAAATCGTTATTTATTTTTGTTCCCTTAAAACATGTTTTTCATTGGCTCCAGACTACATACCAACAGATACAGCATAACAACCAATTTGGGAGGATATTTCACAATGTGGCCATTGTGTTACTTTTTGGAATGAGACCAAGATTATGCGAGCACATTTACAGACGCTATCTCTTAACTGGATGACGACTGTAAACATTGCCCAAATTTGCCCTTTGGTACAGATGCTGTAAATCTTATGAGCAGCCAAGCCTCTGAAACTAACGTGGCAGTGTGACAGGGAGGAGGGCTGAAGGCCCAGAGGGGAGAGGAAGCAGGGAGGACAGAAACAATATGAGGAAATGAGAAAAGCAGAGAGGAAATGCTCCCATCTGACCGACAGGCAGACAGCACCCTTGAGGGGACAGATATTGCCTTTCGTGAGAGCTCTGGCACGAGGACAGGGATAGGCATTCGATGAACAGGAATGTGTTGTGGAAGACAGCTCTGCCTGGAAGTGGCGAGAGTTAAAAGACAAGTTCCATTGTCGTTTATCCAATCTGCCAGCGAGGTCTAAAAGTGAAGGAGCTCAATGATAGGGGTGGTGCGTGGAAACTTGCAGGCCCAAACACACCGTGAGACAGCTCTCCACGAAAGAAGCATTGACAGGAAATGAAACGATGACCCAACCAGCTCTCCACAAAGCAAGAGGTCTGTGTGTGTCTAAAGGGGGGGGGGGGCAAAGCCTGATTCCAGCTAGCCTGTGAGCAGGGATGGAAGCCTGTGTTGTTTACCTGCAGTGATGTTTCCTGGCCGCCAGCCAGAACCTACTCTCACACCCGTAGCACTGGGCCGCCAAGTGGTCCGGGTACCAGCGGGTCACCTGCAAACAGCAGCCACATCTCAGTTCCTCGCTCAGCCCCAGGCTGCCACTACCTCTCTGGTCCGCTTTGTCTGTTAGCCCCCCCCCCCCCCCCCGACCCCACCAGGACGTGGGCCCCCTGACCCCCCCCTGGCAGGTGCCAGGTAGCTCACCTCAGCGTCCTGCTTGTCCACCTGCTCCCAGCTGGCCTCAGAGAACAGCTCGGTGCTGCATCGCGACATGCAGTTGGGGTCCATGCTGCACTCCGAGTCCGTCATCGAGGTCTGAGGGAAGAGAGAGAGAGGGAGAGAGTAAGTAAGTAAGACTTTATTCATAATAGCACATTTCCTACAAGAATTGTAGCTCAAGATACTTTACATAAAATCAATAAAAACAATAATACAAGAGATAAAAGAGTTAGAGTTGTGTTTGACTGAGTGTCGGAGGCCCCTACCAGCTCGTCCCCCATGTCCCCGTTGAGGCGTGGGGAGCCCCCGTGCTGCTGGCTCTCCAGGCGGCTCCACAGCTCCTGCACCTGCCTCCTCAGGGTCTCCACCTCCATCTGGTGGCCCGCCTCGATCTGCCGCAGCCGCTGCTGGATGACGTCCGTGTGCAGGGTGAGCCCGTCGTCGTCCAGGAGGCTGCGCCCTCCGCCCGCCTGCTCAGGGCTGGAGGCCGGGCGTCCCAGCAGGGTGTGGAGGCAGCGGTGCTGGGAGCACCGGGGGTGGGGGGTCAGCGAGCCGCAGCTGGCCTGGGACACCTGCCTGCTGAGGGGGGCGCGCTCCCCGTTCGCCCGGGCCCAATGGGGCTCGCCGTCCAGGCTGCCGCCGTTGCACAGGCTGTGCTCGGCGCTGGCCGGCTGGAAGGCACTAAGGGAGGGCCGCTTGCTGTTTAAAGTCCTGGAGGCCCACGGCTCGGCCTCGGTCAGCCCGTTCTCTCTCCTGGGGCAGGGCGGCTGGCTCCTGCCCTCGGCGCAGGGCTCTGGGGTGGGGCTGGCGGGGACCTGGGGTGGGGATGGGGGCCGGATGCAGGCTTCTTCAGTTAAAGTCTCTGTGGAGCTCTCCATGAGGGAGGGCCTCTTATCAGGGGGGTCCAGGGGCTCTGGGAGGGCGGTGCTGGAGTCTGTGCAGGGGTTCTCTCCCGCCTCTGGTTCCTCGGGTGTCCTCTCTCCAAAGCCGTTGGTCATCGTCCTGTGGGTGTCGGGGGCTGGCTGGGCTGTGCTGGGTGGACTGGGGCTGGCGTCTGTCTCCTCTGGGTCGGTGCCGTTCTCCAGGACCCGCTCCGCCGGCTCCTGGGCCTGAGCAGCGGCCTCCTCCTTCTCTTCTGGGCATGCAGGGGGCCGGGGAGGACTGTCCGGGGGCACGAGGGGCTCCCCTGGGGAGGGCGTGCCATCCTCTCCATGGTGACCATTACTGAGAGGCTCTGCTGCCGGAGCCTCAACACCATTGACTTTAGCATGTTTATCAGTCTCAATAACATTGGCGTTAGCCTCCTCCTCTCCTCCATTAGCGACGCTAACAGCCTGGGCTCGGGCCTCTTCCTTGGTGGCCTCGTCGAGGACGTTCACCATCTGACCCTCGGCCACTCCCCCCGCCACGGACAGCTCCGCCTCCTTGGCAGACTCTGTGGCCGCAGGCTCCGCCCCCTGCCTCAGCTCCGTCTGCGCCCCTGGAGGGCCTTCCTCCTCCGGGGCGGCTGGCCCCGCCGCCGCCGACCCCCCCACGCCGGGCTGGCTGCAGGCCCGGCCCTCCTGCTCCCCCTCGGGCCCCACAGCCATGTTGACCTCCAGGGAGCGCCGGTGGTCTTGCCACTTCTCGTTCAGGCTCGGGTCACTGGAGCGCCGGTTCGGGGCCGAGCTGGTTCCCAACTCACACGCACTGGGAAGGTTGTCAAAAGAGCGGGTTTTCGGACGTCTTTCGGGTCAGTATGTAATGGAGGGGGGGGGGGGGGGGGGGGAAGGGGGGAGAAGAATTTTGCTGGTTAGCACATGGAAATTGCCCTTTCATCGCAAAACAATGAACCTTTGAGTCTTTGAGGCCTTATGATTGAGGCTGTGGCACGTGCACATAATCAGTTAATCATTCCAGAATGTTCAGGCTCAAGAAATGCATATCCATGAATGGGAAATATGGGACAAAGCGTAGTTCATGTGATTGAGAAGATGATTAACCGTACAACCCACTGTTATCCCTGCAGCTCCTGAATCAAGACAGGACTAACAGAATCCATAGAACATGCAAAGCATTGTTGATCATCTGTTAAGCCCTAGGAGAGCAGAGCGGTGTTGTCGCCCAGGCGACGGAGGGGGCCCCTGGGCGTGTGTCTTACATCAGTGAGAGGCTCACCTGCCCAGAGGTGCGTCCTCGGGGTTGGCACCTGGCACGGGGTAGGGCGCGCACGAGTCGTCCGATGGGGTGGTGGGGGAGGAGCTAGGCAGGTAGACCGCGGTCCACAGCATCAGGTTACGCACGTGACAAACTGGGTGGAGCACCTGGGAGGAGGACCCAGTTTTAGATAAAGCAAAGAGCCACAAGATCCCATGGAGAGAACAAGACAATGGGAGAACTAAAAGTATGTAGGGCAAAACGACAACACAAAAGACCACAGAAATGTAGCTTTATGGGTTCATAAATCAGACTCTAAAACTCAAATAAACATGGGGGAGCGTTCTCTGTGTACTGGTATCTCTACTGTACAGTACACAAGGCGTGGAGGAATGTTCTGGTCTAAAAACAGGGACTCGGGGTGTAAACGTACGGTTTCGGAGTGGGAGGAGTACAGCATGTTCCTCAAGGCGCGGTAGGCTGGTCGCAGCAGAGACCACACGGAGCACGTCCTCTCCCGGACGTGACGGTCCTCTCTCTCCTTCCCACTGTTGCACAGGAACGTGCCGAACAGACAGGAGTAGGAGTGCTGCACCAGTTTTACCTGCACACACAGGAATGCAGAAAGACAAACAGACGTGTTTGAACTTGCTAAAACCTACGGCATCATGGGCTCACAGACAGTCAAACTCAACCCTTGTGCTGCCTTCGGGTCATTGTGATGTATCATTTGCACTGATGCAAATACAAACACTCAATATGTACACTGACCAGGAAGGCTTCGTTAAACTCAAAGGAGCATGGGAACTGCCTCTGCAGCTGGTGCACACAGTCCAGCCACTGAAGGAAGACCGGGCAGCGCTCGTTCAAGTCCTCCGAGTTGTCCCCGTGACCACAGCGGTCTGCAAACTTGTGACCAAAGTCCAGCCACTCGGTCTCCACCAGCACCTGGAAACCCTGGACAAATAATTACATGTTAGTTTACCACCTGACAAATGTGGCCCCACCTCCTTTCCTTGAGCCCCCTCCCACTTTCCTTGACCCCCCTCCCCCTTTTCCCTGAGGCCCCTCCCTCTTTTCCCTGTGGCTCCTCCTTCCTCACCAAAATTCAGCAAAATTTCGGCTGCCTCGCCGGCCGGCTACAGCAGCACACGAAAATGAAATCTACAGATTTTTTCCTAAAAAGGCCTTGGTGTTGGTTTCCTGGACAGGATAACCTCTTGGATTATTGTTGGGAACGACCGGGGGGGGAGATTGCCCCCCCCCCTGCCTCGTGTAGCCGGGGCGGCTCCAGACAACCGTGGGTGACAACTCAACCCGACCATTGGGAGAGGATTCGAACCGGCGATGTGTGAACTGAAGTACCCAGCGACTTGTCTTTGTTCACGCCCTTTAACCACCACACCACGGAAGTCCTTCGCAAAGAAGTACTTTCTCCGGGCGTTCTTGACATGCATTTCAATGACAATCAATGCTTTAAAATTGGACGGTGGCAGCACCAGCAGCCACTCAGATTCAAACCATGAACCTCATGTTTGTGAGGCTGCGTCCCTCTCCTATGAGCCATTGGGACTGGTAGAATAACCACACTGTTCTCGTGTACTTGGCTCTGCGAACATGAAATAGATTTTAAAGTTTGAACACAGCCTCCCTGGAATCAAACCTATAACCTTGGGTTTAAGAGACAGCTTCCCTCTCCTATGAGCCATTGGAACTGTTAAGATATGATCACTGCTCTTGGGTATTTCACTTAATGGGGAAAGCACTTCCAACTAAAACTTTTTGGATAAGGGCAAAGAAAACTGGAGGGAATTGAACCCAGGTCCACAATTTACGTAGCACACGCTCTTAACCAGTGAGCTACCATGATTTCAAAAAGACGTACCAACATTTAAAATACATCTTTGGCAAAATGGGCTGTTCCTAAGGATAGATTTTCTTTCTACAAAAAGGAAAAGCAATGCCCTGGTGGCCCAATGGATAAGCAAACACACAACCTGCAGGCAGAAGCCCAAAGCATGGTGGCCTGGTCTCAAATCCCTGCTCAGATGGGTTTTACCACAGCGTCAAATAAAAGATAAAGAAGCTGTGACGCCATCTATTAAAATAAAGTGAGCTTTCTTTAAGGAAAGACAATGTATAAAGTTCTAATGAGAAAATGTGGGCGATAAATTAAAGCCGACAAATTATGGAATATATCCGCCTGTTGAACCAGGTTGAAATCTGATCAAAGAAAGATGTTTTATGCAGTTAAGGTTTTAATAAAAACAGTTGTCAACTGTATTTGTTTGCCTTTTGTTTTTGTAATCACACTAAGGCTTTGTATTTATCGGCATGTATCGGTTATCGGCTTCCAAATAGAGAGTAATTGGTTATCGGCCAACATTTCCATATCCGTGCATCCTTAGCTTTCTTCAAGACTCATTTCAACATAGCAGACAATGTCTGCTTTATTTGGTACAGATCAGTGAAGACAGATGAGGAAATGCAGGAAACGGGAACCTTCCAGAAAGTAATAGCAACGTAAGAACTATAAAAAAAGGAGAAAAAAAAACACAACAAAACCGGCACTTGGTTCTTTACTGTTAGTATTCAACTTCAAGTTGATGCACATAGCGTGAGCGACAGATCCCCAGCCCTCGGGCCAAACCACAGCCCCCACCTCAATGGTGCGGTAGTAGGGATCCAGCAGCAGCTTGGACAGGGCGGCGATCTGGGGCGTGCGGTCCCAGCCGTCGGAACAGTGCACCAGGACGGGCCGGCGGTCGCGGTCCACGGCGTTCACCACCAGCAGGGCGGCCTTCAGCAGCAGGGACAGGTGCTGCAGCCACTTGGTGCTCTCCAGAGCCGACAGCCAGCTGCCACGGAGAAACACAGAGTGACGCGGCGCTCTCCCGAAAGTCACACAGTCACGACGTGTCTGAACCCAGAGCACTTAGACACACTCCTCTGTGTGTGTGTGTGTGTGTGTGTGTGTGTGTGTGTGTGTGTGTGTGTGTGTGTCTGGTCTAAGGTGCCAGAGCTCTCTTACATGTATTGTCTTAATGGATATCACAAAAGTTACAGATTCAAGTAAATATTAAAAGCTGTTTCGAGTGATTCCTTATTTTCTTTGCCCTCCTCACATTGCCTTTGACCCCTGTTTGGAGAAGCTGGACCTCTTATTATTTCAGAGTACTTCAAACAATGTGCTCTTGATTCCATAAGGAGTCAGCATGATTCAATTACAAATTACCCGGTGGAATCTGTGAGCGCAGTTGGAAAGAGATCTCTACGTTTGGGGCTGGGCCAGCTTTCGAAAATCACACCCAGATGTGGAGCCAAGGCCATAACACAGCTGGGATTGCCAGTTATTCCAGTTACTGCTCAGTCACTCCAGCACAACAGACTCCTGCATGCCTGCTATTAACCAAGACCAGAGCAGGTCCCACTGTGGACAGACTGACTGACTGTGACTGACTGACTGTCTTTCTTGTTGGCTGGCAGACTGCCAGAACTTACTTGGCTGGGTCAGGCATCTGGGTGCAGAGTAAGCGCAGAGACTGGAAGCTCTTGCGTATGGAGTGGATGTTGGCCATGCCCATGAACACCACCTCACAGTTGGGGTAGTACTCTGGAGAGAGAACAAGGAGGGTGGGAGTCAGGTGAACAACAACAAACAACTGGACGGAGTGTGTGTGTGTGGGGGGGGGGGGGGGGGCAACGTCCTGACGGAGCCACTCTAGGCCATGCAGGAGTGAGGGGCAGGCAGTCTTACCTGGGCACTCACAACCCCCGCCCTTGGCCCGGTTGGCCACGGCGGCGGCGTAGGAGCGGGCGTCCAGGATGAGCAGCTTGTGGGGCTGGATGGCCAGCGTCTCCACCTCCGAACTGTTGGTCATGGAGGACTCTGCACAGGCAGAAGAAGAGAATCCCCTTGAATCGATGTAGGTCGACCCAAATTAAATCTCGAGAATGAGTCCGATGGATGGTCAGATAGTCGTGTCGACGTAGTCGTTCACGTTAAGCCTTTACAAACCCTTAAAAGTGTTTGTAAAGGTTCACAGAAACACAGTGAATCCCCCCCCGACGTGTCCCAACAAGCCGTGCATCTCAACCGCGTGTCCGGCGGCAAAACCAACACCGACAAGATAGCACGGGGCGTGTCTGTGCGGCAGGACTAACCAAAGTCCGTGTCGCCCAGGTCTGTGCCGTTGGTGTAGGAGCCGTTGGTCAGGTGTTTGCTGGCGCCGCCACCCTCCACCGCGGCCGGCGTCACGGCGCAGGCCTTGGCGATGGACTGGACCAGGTGCTCGTCGTCGGCGTTCCTCCAGCCCCACCAGCTGACCTCCGGCTGGCCACAGCGGGCGATCACAGCCCCTGTGCTCTGGTGCCTGGAGGGGGGAGGAGACACGGGACAGTCAGCAGCCAGACAACAACAGGCTCCACTGTATCAGTGCAAAAACAGCCCAAATGTTATGTTATTAGTTTTTTGGGGGGGGGGGGTGTTTTCTATGAGCTGTTAGACCGACCTGTACACCACAGTAGGGAATCTCTTCCAGGAGCGGAAGGCCGCCACGTTCTCCAGCTCCTTGTCAGTGATCCAGGCAGGCACCAGGAGCTGCTGAGGGTAGCCGGCACACAGCCTGACCACGCCAGGGGACAAACGAGCACAGGGGGGGGGGGGGGGGTTAGACAAGGAGACGAGGGCTGGAGGCGTGAGTGATGCCTTGAACGAAACCCTCTGTCCCACCGACACCGAATCCATGGGTCAGAGCCCTTATCTGTGGAAAACCTTCTCCGCGTTGAAGGACATTCGCAAAGCACAACCACGCTCTGTATGGCACACGTAGGATTAACTGTGCGGGGCGTTGCCAACCCCGCAGTGAGGAGAAAGGCACAATTATGATCACAGCAGTGCTCTTGTCAGGCTGCTGGGCTAATCAGATGGAGCAGGGAACAGTACGCTGGTACCTGAACTTGCTGTTGATGTCAGATATCCTCCAGGCGTTGTGAGTGTCAAAGCCCATCCTCTCCACCTCGTTCTTGAACCAGGAGGTCACGTGCTCCCCTAAAAGGCAGAGGACACAATGGCGGATGGTGAGATAACGTGAGGAGGGGGGGGGGGGCGAAGGAAAAACAGCCCCGTCTGCCAATCGGCGCGGCGGGGGTCGAAGGTCGCTGCGGTTCCTGACCTGGTCGGCACTGTTCCCCGTGCTGCTCCTTCTCCCCGGCGTACGCGTCCACACACCAGGCGTGGAAGGCGAAGGAGAACAGGTCCTCAAGGCGGGAGGGGGGACGCACCACCAACGCCAGGCGCTTCAGCCACTCCTGGCACTGCTCGAACGTGGAGAACTGGCACCTGGGGGGGGGGGGGGGCGGGGGGGCGACAGGAGCATCCACTTCACGTCACCAATCCAAAACATATACGTGTATGCGCAAGAATGCGAGTGCTCCTGAAAACAGGCCTTTGGAGAGGAAGTGTGTGTGTGTGTGTGTGTGTTTTGTTGCGTGCCGCCGGTCGTACCTGACGACTTTACAGTCCTTGCAGGTGACGTGGAGCTGGAACATGTCGCGGCATTCCGCGCTCTCGATGAGCTGGAGGGGAACCTGTGGCGGGGGAGGACAGAGGGCGCTGAGGCGTGCGACCAGGCGGCTCCCGGGTCGCACGCCGGTCGCACCCGAGCCACAATGTCCGCCTTGGCTTCTCACAGCGAAACAGAGCGGCGTGTGCTTCGAACCCGCCTTGCCGTGGGGACACCCTCACACCAGCACACCAGCCAATCACATGCCGTCAATGCCAGTGTTCAGTCTTCACTGTTATTGTCTGAGCATGAAGCCAGTCAGGAACGCGTGTATTAGAGGCGTTGACTCAGTTCCTCAGTTCACCTTACTGTATATGCATGCCTGCAGGTTCCTATTACCCTATAGTTAGCATGGCAACCTCTCATCTGATCTATGCAAATACACCTGCAGCTCGTTCCGGCTCCTTACCATATGAATATGGAGTCGATTTTGTATACGGGCATACTTAAATACATGTCCTCTACTTCTACAATGTGTGACGGGTGTTTCAAAAGCAAAACAGGAGCACAAACACAGAACACACTCCGGTCTGCGGTGACAGTTTAGACAGCGGTGTGACGGTTTGATGTCTTTTCACACTCGGACTGAAGCCATGCAGGATGAGCAGGCAGCAACCAGTCGGTCAGCACACACGCGGTTGCCGTGTCGACCAGCCCAGCCTGTGGGCATCAGTCCGTGCAGAGGCTGCTGGGTACTTACTGACACCTCACAACAACAATTCTGATATCCGACACAAAACAGAGAGGGGACCATGAAAGAAACAAAAGAAGAGAGGGGGGGTGGGGGAGGAGGGACATGGGGTTAAAGCGGTGTGAATCTGCTGCCACCTCGCATTCCTGCCGTTCTAACACCCCCGCCGTCCTCTTTGAATTCCTGCTCTCTAATCTACAGCGCCAATCTGCCCGCTGCCAAAATTCCTCGTGTGCTTGTTAAGGGCCTCGCCACACCCCTTCCCCCCCTCAGCACCTCCCACCCCACTGGCAGACCTGCGGCGGCTGAGGCGGCGGCATGTGATGCAGACGCCTCGCAGTGCCGTCCCGATATGTGAGAGGACAAAATCACACTGTTTCCAGGGAGTGGAAATGGACGCCTGAAACTAGATTTAGTCTATTACCCACACACGTCACGCGCACATAGTGGAAAACTATAAGGTGTGGAGCGGCTTGTATCGACTTATATTTAGATCTAATAGTCCGAGAATGTTGTGCGACTGGTCTATTTTCCTCTGAAATGTTCTTGATTCATATATCTGCAGAGGAAACCTTTCCTGAGAATTACATGGATAAGCCAGTGCAACACTTCAACAACAGTACAGTAAAACAGAGCAGGAGGAGCTACAACTATACAGCAGCCCTCTCTTTCATCAAAAGAGAAGTTCTAGTCTCACTGAGAAGACAAGAATAATGGGGATGTATAGCAAAGAATCAACAGCGGGTAACAAAGCCGGTCTCTGTGTGTGTGTGTGTGTGTGTGTGTGTGTGAAAAGGGCGGAAGTGTTGTGCATCCCCGACGGAATCGTTGCAACCATGACAACGGTCGAGTGGAAAAGGGGAAAGCTGAACGACCGAGTGCAAGAAGAGAGCGGCTGAGTGGAGTCACGCGGCCACTACTGCCAACGACTATCTATCACCAGGACCGGCCCTCCATGCCCTCTGTAGACAGCCTGAGCCAGCACAAACCCCAGGAACACTGAGGAGCTGCGGGCTCCATTCATACATGAAAGGCCCCCGGCTGACAAAGACTGGAGGGTGGCTGGTGGGGGTTCGAGAGACTACGGTACGAGAGAAGCTGTCGAAAGCTTTTTGTTCGTGAACGTTGTGTGTTTTAGAACGTTCCTTTTCAGAGGTCTCTTGTTCTACTGTTCGGGGTGACGTCGGCACTTACATTGACGACGGACTCTTTGAACTTGATGTGGAGCCGGTAAGTGGACAGGGAGATGACGGCGTTCTCGGCTCTGCCCACGTACAGCGTAGACTCCCCGTGCAGCTCGGAGTAGGGCACCTGGCACGGCGGGAGAGGAGACGGGAGTCAGAGATGCCGTTTACGACGGGGGGGAAGGGGAACCGGGCCTCATAAACCCAGCCTCGTGTAACTGGAACAGGGCATCGTCTGGAGGTCTGGGGGCACGTCGGCCAGCTCGACAACTACTTGTGCGTGTGTGGCACGTGTAGATCGTGTTGTGGTAACTGTGGTGGCTCTCGGTGCTGGGCATGCTGCTGCACACACTCACCTGTAGGTCTTCCTCCTCCAGAACAGGGGACTTCTTGGGGAAGATCTGATTAGCCTGGATGCACTCCAAGCTCTGCTGCCCCTCCTCCTCCTGCGAGCGAGCGAGGAGTCAGTGAGAAAGAAAAAAAAAGATGAAGTTGGGTGTCACCAACTCGTGGCTCTAGTTTTAAGACCTCGCTTAGCTTTTTTTTACAGGCATTTCCATACACGGTCAGTTCACAAAGTCAAACACACCCAAACTGCTTATTTTTCTACAACTGAACTACACAGAACATACAGTACGAAATAAAACTATATTTGAAAAGGGTAGGGCTTTTGAATCCAACGGGTGTGCTCAATCATCACGAATAGTGTTCTTACTCATCCGTGTATACTCTCCCAGTCATCTCCACCTAGACACACACCAGCCTGCAGCCTACCACAGAGCCCTTCTTTATGTCCACCATTACACCGTGTATCCTCCAGGCTTGCACACCAACCACCAACACGCTCTACACTCAAGCACAAACTATCATAAGTCATCTATTTACGCCCGCGCGTCTTAAATAAATTACAGGTCTATATTTAATTTCGGAGGGCCTATTGAATTATGGTCGCCTTTGATTTCAACTGGGCTACGTTTGCCAACTGTCTTCCTTAGTGGCAGGCGTGAGGGTACGTTGCGTAATCCACCACTATTTAATGTGTTTAAAAAAGAAAAATGTCATGAAGACATTTCTTAGATGATGAGAGATCTTTTCTTAACTTTCTCCCCATGCTTGGTCTTTACGGTCGGTTTGAACAGGCCCTCAAGCCCAGGAGACAGTCTGTGATTGGGCGAGCCCAGGGGACAGTCTGTGATTGGGCGAGCCCAGGGGACAGTCTGTGATTGGGCGAGCCCAGGGGACAGTCTGTGATTGGGCGAGCCCAGAGCATGACACAGCAGGCTCACACACAGAGATCAGGCTGGTCCACAAAGATGACAGATAAAGGACCGGGGCAGCAGATCCCGCTAGCTCAGTGCCACCACTCTCTGTGAGCCAAGCTGACATGGAGAGTTGGCATGGCTGGAGTAACTCTGCTGGGGGCAGCCAGGGAGAAGCAACTAGACCTCAAACACACACACACACACAACCTAGTTTATGATTGACTTAGAACGTATCTGCTATCACGTAATATTTCTCCATATCATTTTCCCGCTGAAATGTCTCCCGTCTAAATAAAAAAAAACGAACTGCACCGACAGCAGTTTGTGTGGAACTTTGACACTGTGGACGTCAGACATGAACGGCCCCTGCTACAGACAGCTGATTGAAGGGTAAAAATCAATGGAGAGTTTCCAATGCGGCACACAGCACACAGGACAAGTTGCTGTAGTTGTTGTCATTCAAGTAAATAGGGCCTTGATGAAAACACACATTACCATGGCCCCAGTGAAGGAGTGTGGGTCACTGGAGAAGGAACACAGGTCTTCCTCACTGGAGCCAAGCCTCTGCCTGCCTGAGAAGGAACGAAAGGAAGCAAAGATAAATAACTATGTTAATAACATACAACATCAAATTCCCCTCCATTCACCCCAGAACAATCCATTCGCATCGCAACTAAACAGGAAAACTTGGTTGAACCTATATCATCTGAAAGGTCGTTGTGTTCACTTCAAATCTCTTATCAACCCTCACAATATTGATGAAAGGTATCATTACAGAATAAAGATGTTTCCCCAAAAATGTGAACCAATTGAAACTGGAGAACAGGGTGGTGCAACACCAAGACCTACCAATCACAAGTAGTTGGAGAGGGGGTGTTATCCTGATGCTCCTGTTGTGGTTGTACTGGTTAGAGCAAGGGCATGTAATTCTGCAGCAAAAAAAAAAAAGCATGGCATGAACAAAATAGTTTCACCTGCAAACTCTAAACATCGCAAACAGTACACGCTGTTCACTTCACCTCTCAATCTACAATAGGCCTTTTCATTCGCTGGGAAATACAGCTAGCTTGGTGGTTACAGAAGGCTGGAAGTGAGGTGAGACACCTACATTAGAGCATTAGAGCAATTTGAGTCTTGAGGCACACATCCAACAATCAACTAGACAATCAATCAAACCAAATTGCCATGCACTTAAAACATGAAATACCAGATTCAAACAATAGTCTTTTCAGATACAGAGACTAGTCTCTGTTTTTTCTCTTCCAATTGACTTCGAGATGCAGCAGTAAGAGCAAATATCCTGACTTGAAAGGGCATGTCTCAATAAACTGAGTTAGAATCATCTGCGAGATTTGGAGGAAGGCCATCGAACAATTCCCAACACATGCAAATATAAACTATTATAAGCCGTAGAACATGAACATGCAAAAGTATATATGAAGAGGCTGAAACCAGATCACTGCAGTGAATAAAAGGCTCTAGACTTCACACACCTGAAGATTTTAAGATGCCATTGGTTTCCTTAGCTGTGAGCAGACCAAATAATAGTCCTCATATTCTGAAAGCCCCTTTAAATTGACGAAAAATGCAGTCTTGGGAGGTTATCACTCATTCACCTAACCAGGCACCCACATCACTGCTGACACTGACTGATAAAGCATATCTATGACATGCACTCCAGTAAGCTGAGTGCGCGGACCCACGCTTGTGTTTACTTCAGCTGGCTCATGACCCAGCTCCGTTCAGAGTCACACAGCCAGCACAGTCTAAGCCCCTTACAGCCTCAGTCCTGTCCCGTGACAACCATGCATCTGAACCTGCAGCACTTCACAAACCCTGTATGCAATAATATGGATTTATACGTCTCGTGAAACAACCCTGTTCAATGCAATCACTGGGTCCATGGAGACGCCTTCCAATAAAAATTTGAGCTACGAATGAAACACGTAAAAAATACATCACAAAAGTGTCATCTCAACTTACTTGCAAGACAGCAAACAATTTACTGAAATCAACTTGCTCACCGGGCTTTTTAAGTCTTTTTAAGTCGACTTCATAAAGAGAGTTGCTTGAGTATTACACAAAGGTCACTAATATACGACGCTAGCTAACTAGGATTACAGCATTAAATGAAAGTTGTTGTTAGTTAGTTAGTTACAGTGTAGTAGCCAATTTCGCTAGCGTAAGATTGCCTATTACCCATTGACTCGACTATAAGGTTACAGTACCTAGCACCAGATTTCAAGATAGCTGACTACCTATCAAACTACTTTATTCATCGTTTAATTAACGTTAGTTAACAGGCTAGTCAATCGAAACAATGCCTTACTGCTAGCATACTACCATACGACTACACTATTCTGGAGAACTGGCTCAGTTAGCTAGCCTACAGTACCCATATAGACAACCTAACGAAAGCTAGTTAGCTAGCTTCTTCTCATGTTGATATTTATTCTACTGTATCGGCGTGCAAGGCACAATTTGTATTATCAATACGTTGTAGCGGGTGTAAGTTGCTTTCTTCTTCTGAACTTGCTAATTAGCAAGCGATGGGTGTCGCTAACTAGCTTATAGAGTTGTGGCATTTTCAAGTGACAGAGAGCTAGTGCTAAGCTAACTAGACTAGCTTGAACTGTTTTTGTTGTTGTTATGAGATGGAGGGCGGACCCCAAACGGAGGCCTCTGCTATGTCAAAATACACCGAAGCAGGGAGACAACCGGTGGACTCACCGACAGGGAAAGAATGAGAATCTAAAAGCCAACGATTCGGTTGATAATCCGTGCACAAAGATTGCGATAAATTATCCTTAAATGAATAAACATTAGTCATATCCGAGGCCAGTTTCAACTCGTCCCGTTGTAGAGCCGAGTCGCCATCACCGCAAATCTCCAACCCAATATTACTGCGTGACGTGAGAGCGTATCTAACGTCCTTACGTTACATCAGGACGGGGGAGGGGCATTGAACCAGACCACGCGAACATGTAAACAAACAAGTTCACAGTCACAATCCCCGAATCCTTTTGATAAAATGTATTTAGCACAGGGCGACACCGTGTTCGCTTATTGTTGATCTGTAGGCTATGCATAAATTGTGTGTGTGTACTTCCATTTTTGTGTCTACGTGTTGCAAACAAAAACACAACACACAGAGGATCTTATACAATAATGTATTGAATGATAGCTTGATACATGATTCCAAGAGGCTGGGCATACTACTGGATCAATTACCTAACATCTCTCAAACCTTGAAACATGTAAAAGATGAGATATTGAGAGTCTTATCGACATTATTTGAACTGTTGGCTCACAGTTAGACAATCAAAGCACTTGACTTGGTATCCCTTGTGATAATGTAATTTTAAGTCATCATACAATCATTTTCATATGCTGACTGAAGTATTCATCCATTCGTCCCTTAGGTGACATAGGTTAATTTAATATCCATCCAACACTTATTACGAAAAGCTTAGCTTTTTTTTACTGGGTTAGACAGTCATTTTGAGTGAAAGCACTGTTTACCTAAATTCCCAGGAAAAACCATGAGGCTTGATATGGCAAAGTATTAATCATTACTTTTTAACAATGATTTATTGGATGAAAATGGCCTGATTCTTTTTTTCTTCATTTGCATTAAATTCCCAGACTTCATATCAATGACATCAAATTACAAACAACTCTATTCTCAATGAGTGCTTGTGCCAAAGTCACCAAATGCAAAATACCAGTGCAATGGAATTAACTGGTGTAAAAAGGGATAAGTGCAGATTCAATGTACCAGAACAACAATACAAAATACAGTTGGTTCCATTTAAATGTGATCAGAATGAAACTGCATGCAAATTCAAACAATGAGATGAGGTTTACATGTAGAGAGGTATGGCTCTGAGTAAATAAATCACAATTTCCGCAATAAATGTTAGTCCAAGATTCTCTACTCTGTAAAGCGGCAGAACACCATACAATAAGTGTTTCATCTTTCAAAAGTACCTCAAATATTTTAAAAAAACAATATTAAATTAAAGACTAATTAATTATGAGTTCAAATGTAGAATTTCCAGATTTTCCGTTTTAGTACAAGAGGTATACTGTGTTACTCCACCAAATGGAGACCACAGTACCTGCTCAGCAAGTATGGAAAAGTTACACGACTCAGTATGTATCAGAAATTGAATAGCCTCATCCTGGTTGATCCCTTAAATCAATTGATTAAAGGTATATATTGGAAATTTCGGTGTAGCTTACAAAACAGTCAGTCATCAACTGGTTCACTATCAAAAACCAACCAATGATTTCAACATGCATTCCACTAGAGATGGAATTTTAATTATCCAATGTAACATAATGTAGTTATTGTGTCTATAGTTTACATCAATTACTATTCATTAAACATTGTGTTCACCAGTTATGAGAGTGACTGGTTCCGTAAAGCTTTAAGAAGCAAGACTACCCTGAGATAAGGTCTAAAACATGGGCAAGCTTGCCAGACCAGAACTGTTATATATGAGTTTGGTTTATTAAATCTGTACACTCTATTTCAATATTATCAGCACACTTTGTTGTTGAACTTAAGGTATCATTTTAGTAATTGTGTAATATTTATATATCTCTACATATACAATCCAAATGTTGAGAACTATTCAGACATGTGCAAGTGTCTACTACCAACTTCAACGATACAGTATAAAGGCAAGGACTTGTGGACACTAAGGATAATTTCGATATTTGAGCTTTTCTTGAAACTTTACAATTATTAAAATCTAAGTGCTGTACGTAGTCAATACACAAGGTATTGAAGATCTAGTAAATTGTTTAGAGTATAAAACAGAAGCAAACAGGAGATAAGACAATTTGCAAGCATGACAAAAACTCATAGACACAATACACTAGTGGCCAGGAGCAAAGATATACGACGGGAATACCTGTAGTCTCATTTTGCATTCTTGAATGTACTTACAAATGAATGTTGTCACATTAACAGATTATATCATGTTATGCTTTCATGTATTATTTAAGTCAGATATCTCCCCAATATTGAGGTAATTGTTGGTGGTCAAGCTGATCAGATTCAACCTTATCTAACCATAGAGGAAATTAACCAGAGTTATGATTCCAAACTGTTTGTATTGCCTTATACCACTGAGCTGAAGTCTAGATTCTGTCTGTAAATTAAAGAGCAGACATTGGTGAGAGCTACAGTACACAACACGTTCAAGAATTTAAAAGGTCCTGTAGGATGAGCAGAGTGACTCTGGGGAAACATTCGCACACTAACAGACAAAAGGATGACTGACTGAAAGGTATGTGGATATAGGGAAATATAGAAGATGACACACTTCATTCACTTTCTTGCAGTTTGAGGCATGACCCATAATCACAATCAACCACGTATTGAAAGTAATGTGAGGGTGATTGGCGTGTGACTATAAATGACAGCATGATAATACATGAAGCGCATCAACATAATTTGAGGTAACCGGGTGTGCCTTGGCCCGGTCAGAGAATCAGTGACCTTGTGATCAGAGAGGTAAGTCTGAAATAAATTATGTAAACTGTGCTCATGTGTAGTGAATGTTTCACTTACTGCCAAAAGCACAAGGGCCCTAAACTGTAAACCTCAAGGATTATTAAAAAGAAAAAAACACACTAAAGTATTCTACCCATTAATTGAACATTTTCCTTTTTTCTTATTTTTTGCAGATTTTTAAACTTTTTTCACTCATTTTTGCTCAAGTATATCACAGGTGACTAACTATAGAGGATAACAGGGTCAGCTGAGTACCATGCTACATCTGGTTCATAGAAGGCTATTGCAGACAACTCTACAACATGTACAACCACATTTTATACGTTAGTGTGACGAGTATGTCAAAACATATCACCAAGAAACTAAGTAGTACATAAGAGATGTTGAATATTTAGAGTCTTGAAGGACTATCCCTCAGTCAGTAGTAAGATTTCATGTTACTCGACTTAAACTGTCCTGTCTTACAGACAAAATCTGAAAAAATGCTATTCAAAAAGTAGCAAATTTGGTCAATGTCTCTTTTTAAATAGTTATAGTGCTTTTGATGGCTTAAGACAGGGGTCTTTTTTAATCTCACCCAGTGGCAATCTACAGAACTTCAGTGCACATTTCATGACACCATAGCTGCAAAAGTCTTCACATCAGTCCGTTACGTAAAACAACAGCTCGTGCTGTTACATATATTTCAAAGAAGTATCCCATTATCAAAAAAACCTAAAACACATTTATAAATATTTTTTTTCTTTATTAAAAGTCCCAGTTTCCTATGAGGGGGTTTTTCAGTGTGATGAGGGAGACCTTTAGGAGCCAGGCTCCACACCATGTGTTCAGCAGGTTTCTCTTTGAGAGTTTCCCATGTGCCATGCGGGTCAAAAGGACAGAGCAGAGGTGAAAGATGCCCTAAAACTCCCACTCCAGCGTCTCCTCCCGATTGGCTGCTCTCTCCAGCCTGTGGATGATGTTATTAAGGTTTGCCATTTTCTCATTGCGTCTCTGACTGCTCCTGTTGATTTTGGGGCTCTGGAGGGCGGGGAGTGGGTTGGGATCCAGGCTGTGGTTGGAGCCGGCGGTGGGCGGGTTGGGCAGGGAGGGGGAGATGGGTGCAGAGGACGAGGGGACCGGGGAGACCGACATCATGAGGCCCGGCGAGGAAGCGGCCGAGGGGGAGTTGAGGGAGACCTCCAGGCTGCCTCGACAAGGCTCGGACGAGGCTTTGAAGCTGACCGGGTCCACGGGTGACTTGCTGGAGTCGTCTCCTTCGTGTCTGGACTGGTTGGGTCTCTGTGGATCATCCGCGGAGGGCATCCCGGGGAACAGCCCCTGGGCATGGCTGCTCATGGCCTCCTCCTGCCTCAGGCTCTGACAGTGCGGAGCCAAGTGGAGGTCCCGGCAGCCGCCCAGCAAGTCCTCGTGCTCAGTTTTCAACTGAGGGAACTGGACACCCATGGAGAAACACTGGATGCGAGACTGTCTCAGGAATCCCACCTCCCCCCCGTCCTCCCCGCCCCCGTCCAGCCGCTCACCGGCCTCCTGTTTGACGTGAGGCAGTGCTGTGCTGGCGCCCGGGGGACGGCTTGCGTAGGAGGAGCGTCCGGAGGGGGGCGGCAGCCTTTTCTCCTCGGCGTCGGAGTGGGGGCTCCGCGTGGCCAGCGGAGAGTAGCTGTGGGGCTCGGCGTCCGTGTCGTTGTCCTGGAGACCCTCCATCAGAACTTCCCTCCTCATCCTTGACCTGCCCAAAGACACACAGCACTCAGACAGGACACACTGACAGCTACGAGACACATTCTTCTACCAGCAGTTAACCGGAAGCCGGAATGAGCTAGAAGTCGGTGTAACCTGACCTGTAGTTGTGGAACCAGTTGATGACAGTGTTGGTTTTGAGATGTAGCCGGGCGGCCAGCATTTCGATGGTGTTCTGGGAAGGGTAGGGCTCCAGGAGATAAGCCTTCCTCAGGGCCTCCTTCTCCTCGGCCCCCAGCACCACCCGGACCTTCTTCACCTGGCTGTAGGGGCACAGGTCCAGGGAGGCCAGCGCTGGGCTCACACACTCTGAGTGGACGCTGGGTGAGTCGCTGTCTGAGCCCGTGCTTAACAGACCGTACCGTCTCTTTAAGTACGCTGAGGGGAAGGCAGCAGACAGATCGTCGTTAAAAAAAGAAAACGGCTTTCTGACGACAAATCGGTTGGAGGAGACGCTCACCCTTTTTCTCCATCTTCTTCATGTCCCTCAGCTTGTCCACGTTGTGGGGGTCGTTGAGCCACAGCTGCATGCGGACGAAGGGCTCCCTCCCTTTGAGGCTGAGCTTGTGCCAGGGTTTGGGTCTGGAGAGCAGGTCTGACACGGAGCCCTGGGTCAGACCCAGGATGCTCTCCCCAAACAGCCGTTGGCCTGGGACACACGTCACATGACATTACATGACATGTCACATGATATGACATGAATGAATATGTACATGACAAAATCATTCAACATATTTGAGGTTGTATCCAAATAAACATACAGATAGTGCTTATGGATATGACTATATGTATGTATTAAAAAGTCTCACACACACATACACACACACACACACAGACACACACAGGAGTGTAAACAACAAACGCCGCAAACAAGATCCTAGTTTCCATTCAAACCAGAAGCAGTGTCATAATCCACCCAAGAGGAGACTCACCGAGGTTGTTGTCTGTGAGTACCTCTTTGACCTTCTTGGTGATGGCATACGTGTCCAGCTCCGGGGACATGGAGACCAGTTCCTGGATGCCCAGGGGGGTGTGGGGCTGGGACAGGGACAGCAGGCAGGGGGTGGGCTTCCCTCCGTCTGGGTGGAGGCCCGGGCCCAGACCTTCAGGCTGCTGGTTCTCCTTGCTGCTCTCCAGAGCCAGGCTGACAGGCTCCACCAGAGGGCTGGGAGGCGGGGAGGGCGACGACTGGGCGTTCACAGGACTTTTGTCTGGGGGGGTTGGGTATCGACGATGGGGAGCATTGTCAATAAAGTTTGATCAAAAGGAGCAAAATTGTTCTGTACTGTGCTGTAAGATCTGAAGTGTATACCGCTATGTGTTAAATACAACTTGGAAATGTCACCATGTGTAATGTGTGTGAGTCTCTGTGTATGTGTGTATTTTAATGTTATTGTGTGTATCTACCCTACCTAGAGAGAGGCTGTGGCTAGGGAGCTGGTTGAGGCCCTGGCCCAGCTGGTCCAGTAGCCACAGCTGCATACGGATGAAGGGCTCCCGGCCTTTCTGGGTCAGCTTACTCCAAGGCTTGGGCCGAGACAGCATGTCACTGACACTGCCCTGAGACAGGCCTAGCACCTGGGCAAGACGAAAGCCACAGGTTACCATTCAGTTCAATGAGAAGTGATGCACATGAAAAACCACTAGAGAGCAGTAGTGTATTGGATTCAATAAAAAGATGAGGACAATCATATTTTATATCGTAATAGTACACTCAATCAAAATCTGTCAGCAAGAGATACTTTTGAGAAATAGTTTGAATTACATGTCTTCCAAACAACACTTGAAATAAATCATTCCTATTTATGTTATACAATCCCCCCAAAATTGCAAGATGACCTCACCTTTTCACCAAAGATCCTTTGACAGATCCCGTTCTTGGCCAGCTTCTCTTTGACCTGCCGCGTCAGTTCGAGGGTGTCCACCTCGCGGTACATGTACAGCTCGTACTGCTCCGGGGTCAGGGGGGGCACGGTGGGCTTCAGGGTGCGGGGGATGTACGCTGGGTAGTAGGACAGGCGGCCGGGGCCAGGGGACTCCCCGCTCACAGACACGTCCGACTCCACTTTCACCTCCACGGGCCGGCCCATCCCCGGCTCCTCCTCGGCGGCAGACGCCTCCTCGCTGTTGGGCAGACACTCTCCGTTCTCCAGGCGGGGCCAGGGCCGAGGCGGGGCCGAGGGCCCCGAGGAGGAGGAGGAGGACAGGGAGGGAGACACGGAAGTGAAGGGCCGGGAGCTGGGGCCCAGAGTTCCGACCATGCCTGTGGGGCCCCGCTCCACAGACCAGTGCTGGTCGAAGTACGTGCCGGCCTCGCCGATCTCGGACTTGACCTTGCGGATGATGTTCTGCACGAAGGCGGCGGGGGAGATGACACTCAGGGGGGTCTGGGGGCCGCTGGTGGGGTTGGCCATGCACACCGTCACCGAGCTCCCCTCCTCCTGCTTGATGAAGGCGGGTAAGGGCAGACCCTTGGAGGGCTCCGGGGGCCCCAGGCGCTCCACCTGGGCCCCGACGCTGGAGGCGGACGCCCGGCCACAGGACTCCATCTCCATCAGGGCCTGCTGCTGCGCCTGCATCTCCCTCCTGGCCTGCTCCAGGATGTTCTTGATGGTGTCGTCGGAGCTGCTGCCCGCTCCGTTGCTGCTCCTGCCCGACGTGCTGCCCAGAGACGACTTGCCATCCCCTGCAGAGAACAGCACGGACGCTCTCTCAGAACTTGGCACATTCACCCTGACCACCCACTACATTACACACCTGACAACAAACAACAATTCTGGTATGGAATTCAATTATCAAGCATCATGAGCACTTTAACCACAAACACTAAGGTGTCTTGTCCGTGATGCGTGTCGTGATCTGTAAGTCTGTCCCACCTCCTCTCTGAGACTGGATCTCCTTCTTGGCCTGCTCCAAGATATTCTTAATGGCGTCGTCTGACCCAGTTTCGGGAGTTCGGATGCGAGGAGTGATGCTCCCTATGACAGAAAGGGTAACAGTGAGACAGAGAGAGAAAGAGAGAGAGACAGAGACAGAGAGGGGGAGAGAGGAAAAGAGAGAGAGAGGGTGAGTGGGATGGTTGATCAGAGAGCAGTTCCAAGGCTTTGCTTTTGACTGCTAGATCAATGGCTGCCTTTGAGATCGAGGCATGCGAGGTTGCGGTGGAGGGGAAGCTGAACTTTCAAAAGCTGTGGATCCAGGGAGAAAACAAAGTTGAGAAGTGACACAACAAACATGGGAGAGGGAGCTGTGGAGGAGTTAAGGGTGTGGGCCTGGCGAATTAAAAGGTTAGAACGCAGAAGGGTCCAGGGGCTAAACCACCCAGCTTCAGCACATCGACACATGCAGCACATAAGAAATCCTCACTGAAAAAACGCAGTTGAAGAGAAAAACACTTCATCGATTCAAAGAGCAGTAGAAACTGCAGTAGAGACAACTAAAATCGGTATTTATTTAATATTTTTCTTCTGGAACTGTTCTGAATCCTCAGTGATGTCTGGATCTCCTGATCTGTCTCATTGACTCACCTCTCTGGCGAACCTGGATGGTCCGTAGAGCCAGGATGTTCTGCTCGTCCGACAGGAACTGCTTCATCTTAATGAAAGGCTCCTTGCCTTTCACAGTCAGCTTCCTCCAGGGTTTGGGCCGGGCCAGGATCTCACTGACGGAGCCTTGTGATAGGCCCAGCACGTAGTGACCAAACACACGCTGGCCAATGTTATGCTTCAGAAGCTGCTCCTTGACCTGGAAGGCGATCTCGGCCGTGTCCAACTGGTCCTCGTCCCCTGCCGTGGAGCTCCCGCTCTCTGATTGGTCGCTGGGCAGGCCCGCCTCCATGCCCCCGGCCCCGGCAGGCCCCTGATTGGTTGACATGAGGGCTGCTTTGGCTGCGTAGAGGGCGGTGGGGAAGGCCATGAGGCCGCTGCCCTCCTTCTTGAAGAGCGGAGAGAGCAGCTGCTTGTGGAGGATGTGGTCCCCGGAGTGCCTGTCCCCGGAGCAGGGCGACACGGAGAAGGGGCGGGGGAGGTCGTAGCTGGAGGACGACCCGTCCAGGGTGGGGGGGCCCGGGCTGGGGGAGGCACGGCCGTCCGCCTGGGAGGAGGAGGAGTGGGATCCAGAAGACCTCGCAGCCTCCCTGGTGGACTCCTGCGGCTGGTCCTCATCTGCACACACAACGGGTCAACACTCTCAAGACTGGCAGGACTGACTCCACCACTGCCTGACCTTCCACGCTTCAACCACGGCTCTACATAAAGTCCCCGTAGACAACGGAGACAGAGCGTGTCACGTGATGCCCCGATACGTCGATGAGAGAGACGATGCTTTACAATAAGTGGAATGACAGAGTGTGCTGCTGTACCGTTGCTGTGCAGGATGCAGTTCTTATCCACCAGGTACTTGTGAGATGGAAGAAAGGCCTCTTTGTCCAGCAAAAGAGCTTCTGCAGCCTTGGATGAGCCCTAATGGGCACGGAGCACATAGTCACACACAGACACAGAAAAACACACACACACACACACACACATAAAGGAGTAACATTTCGATTAATCAATTACAGAGACTGTACATATCCCTACAATGGATGACAGTCAATGAGGCATTCAATGGCGCTGGTGTACTTTTTCTTCCCTGACAGCAGTGGAACATTAGGAGGAAAACAAAGGTGTTTTGTAATAAAATGAACGACTGTGTCGGGAAAAAAGAAGGACTGTGGAAAAATAAGGCGAGTGAGAAAAGAACAAATATCTCACCTGGGACGAGCTGCCATTGGCTGATGCCAGCTTCATTACCTTCAGGATACTAGAAAGGAAAACAGTGAGTATGTTGAGTCTGTGTTGTTTATACCTATGTTCGATGCTATGCGATACGTGGTGTTTCGTTTCCATTCTGTCATTGAAGATGTCTGCCTCACCTGAGTTCTGTTTTAATCTCTTCATAGTCAATCTGGGATTGCAGTTTAGCCTCTAATCTCTGAAAAGGACAAAGAGAGCATATTTTTAACATCTCACTGAGCACTGACGACGTATTCATGCGCGAGAATCAGGAAATACTGAGCTCAGACACCTCAATAGCTTCTGTCTTATAGGCCAGCTGGCGTTCCAGCTCTAGGATCTGATTGGCCGAGGTGTCCTGGACTTCCTGCAGTGTGAACTGCAGTCTCTGAACATTCTCCAGGAGCCGGAGAATCTCTCTGTCTTTGGCCAGCAGAGCGGCCTCCACCTCTACCTTCCCGCCCCTCTCCTGGCAGGGCGAGAGAGCGCGTGCGAGAGAGGGGGAGACGGGTGAGAGACGAAGTGATTAAAGAGACGCCAAAGACAGCTCGGAGCGTTTTTGCTTCACGAATCACACTTTGCGCGAGCCGAGATGTGAATTTCTTCGGGAAAAAATGGAAATATATGGAAATATTTACAAAATCCAATTAGCACATCGCTTAAATATCATATCACTGTTTTTCGGTCACTGAATATTATTATCGGTTCATTTTCAAACATCTGATGGAAGAGAAGAGAAAGGCTTACCCCACTGGCCCCCTCTGGTGGAAGGCAGCTTTTGGGGGTGGCCCCGCTGGGGGCACCAGCCAGCTGTTCCTTCAGCCTCTCCACCTCCCTCTGGGCCATCTCTGCTTTCTACAGACAGACGTTACATCATCACAGCATTAGACCTCTCGCCAACTAGACCAGACCACACCTGTCAATCAGCAGATGTGCGAGCGAACAGGGTGAGAGGAGACGCAACGAATGTGCGACCGCCCCCGCGCCCCCCCGCTCCCACCCGACGCTCAACCAGAGAGAGGCTGAGACTGGCGCCCAGGCCCTGCGGCAGGGCACACCCACCACCACCATTCAGCTGAGGGAGCTGTTTAGTCAGCGCACTTTCTTCCCAAACTGTTTACCTGCTCTGTCACACCCGGCCTGATAATTAATGATTCATTTTGAGAACATTTATCTAAGAGTTGCCGACTGAGAGAGAGAAAGTAGAAGGAGGACAGGAGAGAGAGAGAGAGAACAGAAGCGAAATCACTAGGAAAGGAAGCAATCAGGGCAGTGAGGTAACTAAGAGCCCCGGCACACGGCAAGTCTCTTGTCCTCTGCTGAGCGTCGGCGTGTTGCCGCGGCGACGCCCACAGACGGGGGGCCGGGGTTTACTCTGTCTAATCACAGGCTCGGGGGAGGGGAGGGGGGCCGGGGGCGGGGGGAAGGGGAAGGGGGGCCGGGGGAGGGGAGGGAGGGGGGCAGGCGCAGGACGCGGGGTGTCTAATTAAGCCAGAGGCTTGATTAGAGGAGTGATTACCTTAGCGACGGAGCATCTCAATCAAAGGGCTGCCGAAGACAGCTCCCACTCACCTGGTTGGCTCGCTCGAGGTTTGTCATGATCGCGCCGACTTCCTCCGTCCTGAAACAGACGCAGCAAAACACCGCTGCCTTACTGAGGGGGCATCAGAGGGCAGTGTGATGTCAAGTACAGACAGTGTGCTCACTTCACTGTTTTTAGCATCGTGCTGAAACATGACCAACACATTGCCTTCACACATTGCCAGAGTGTTCACACATCATCGCTTCATTGTAAATCCCCACTCGGCGAAGCATCGCCGTAGACATGCTATAGCACCATGTGACCAGGAACACAGAGAATACGACTGATGGGCTGATTCCTACAACAGAGTTCTCTGGTGAAACTGCTCTCAGACGTACCTCCATACATCCAACAATCACCGAAGTCTCATTTAAATAGAGTCTCTGCAAGATTATTCATGAGGTTTGTTTGAAGTTCAACAGTTTCCTTTAACACACTTGGGACATGATTTTCAAAAGGTGGAGAAAGATGCATTAACGAGGATGGGGAGATTGATTAAAATATGCACATAGATTTAGGACGTTTCTCAGGACAAAGACAGTCTTTCCATTTCACTAATTTCGTTCTAAGAGAAAATCTGAGTTTGCCTTTCCATCTAACGAAATGTGAACTCTCTCTTTCTGCTCTTTCATCTCACCTGACGTTACGTGACAACTGTAGCAAAGTACTGACTCAAACACCTTCTTTTTTATTACTAACAAGTCAAGTATTACAAAGCAGCAACATTTTACAATTCAAACAAAGATATCCCAGTTTAGGAGTGAATAAGATCTAACTGTCTATAGAACGTCTATGGAACGTCTATGGAACGTCTATGGAACATCCAAACTGTGTAGAGTAGGGATCTTTGAGAAGACTACAGATTGACAGCGCAGAATGGATGGGACTGCATTAACAGTACAAGGGAACAGGTAGCATGATGTCCACACCCAATGAACTTGTGCAGTATGGAACATTTTGTATTGATTGACTGCTCAGATACCCAGACTGAGACAGACAAATAGTCTTTCTTATCAGAACTGAGGAAACGGCCAGTGAGAGTAATGGAGACTGTGACGACTGCTGCCCGGCCAGGGACAAGGCCTGGGGCGGGAGGGATGGGAGGGAGGGAGGGAGGGAGGGAGGGAGGGAGGGAGGGAGGGAGGGAGAGAGGGAGGGAGGGAGGGAGGGAGGGAGGGAGGGAGGGAGGGGGGAGGGAGGGAGGGGGGAGGGAGGGAGAGGGAGGGAGGGAGGGAGGGAGGGAGGGAGGGAGGGAGGGAGGGAGGGAGGGAGGGAGGGAGGGAGGGAGGGAGGGAGGGAGGGAGGGAGGGAGGGAGGGAGGGAGGGAGGGAGGGAGGGAAAGGGGGGGTGAGATGGGATGGGTCAGGGATCCATGTTTTTTTGTATGTCCTGTCTGACATGTCGTCACACATGACAGCCTCCTTGCCACACTTACAAGCACACCTAAAAATGGAAAGACATGCACTCACGCACACACATGCACTCACGCACACACATGCACTCACACACGCGCACAAAAGGGGTGCTTCAAAACACTAAAGGTCGGTCTAACAGAAAAATCCTTCCAATCCAACCAAACGGATGGCATTGGGTCGGGGAAAACCTAGCTCAATCGCACCGTGGATTAAGCTCGGGAGAAAATCCATTAGCAGCTCAGAGCGCTCCATAGCAGAACCCAAACAAAAGGGTGTTTACCTTGAATGTCTATCGACATCTTTCATATAACTTCAGCTTCATTTCAGGCGTGAGCTGGATACATTGCGCTCAGAGAGTGGGACAAGGTAGAGTGTTTTCTGAAGCAATCTTTAAATGGAGCAATATTTCTCGAGGGCTGTCAAGGGCAAGGGCTAGCCAAAAGCACAGACCTCTCTCATCGTCCTGCATTAGCTGCTGAGTCACTCATTGTACTTTTACAATGGATTTACGGGTTGGACACAGGAATATTGAATGAAAAGGAAAGAGACCCTGACTTGAGTGAGGACTGTTGTTTGGTAACGGAGCAATCATTGTTGTGTTTGCATACCCAAGGCTGGGGTATCTGGAAGAACACTATCACACTGGTTAGAGAAGTACAGCGTGAAGGTGAGGTATTCAGAAGTGAAGTGGACTAGACAGGGACATATCTGAATTGTAAAGGGACCGGCAGTAAACAAGCCTCAAGGCTAAAGCTCTTACTTGTTGGCCTTCTCCTGGTCGTATTTGCACCGCAGATCCAGCAACTCTGCCTGGGCGGTGTTCAGGGCTGCAGACAGGGACAGCGGGAGGACTTAGACGTGACCTTTGACCCCATAGCGGCCTCAGATGCTTTCATGAACAGATCAAACCGACAGATGAAACAGATCCTCACATGAATGCAGCACATGGATCCTCTCCTCGGCTTCACACAGTCTGTCAGCCAGAGTGGCGTCGCTACCCGCATCCCTGCGAGAGAAGAACAGCCTGCTGTCACCGCAGCCCTGAGGGACACTGAATCAACGCGGGCTTGACTGTACATGCACATCATCACATCCACCCAGAGGAGAGTGGTGAGGGAGGTGGGGGGGGAAGGTGCTGGGGTCTCACCCGCCGGCCACCTCCTGGTGGTTGTATTGGGGGGAGCCAGGGGCTCTGGGGGGGTGGGTGCTGTTGGGGGTCATCCCTCGTCCTGTCCGTCTGGACACCTCTCCTGACGCCGCCGCTGGCCCTGCCTCTGAGTTGTCTGGGAACAGAGAGGAGAGGCAAGTCACAGTGTGGATGTCTCCCTGCCAAGAACACAACTCCAATCCCATTTCATGTTTACAGGCCTTTTTACAATTTAGTGTGACAAAGGGTTGCTCGCCGCAGACGATGACAAAGATATCAGGCACACTGAGTCGATCTGGCATTCCGGTGAAGGAGGTTTTTTTTTTTTTACGAGGCAGTTTTAATGTCTGCCAAACCTGTGAGTCCCTAATATACTGTTGGGAGCCCACTTCAGTGGAGTACAGAGTGCTGTGGCTCTCACCTGGCTCGTCAAGGCACTCCAGGTGTCTCCTCCAGTGCCCGCTGATCTCCCTGACCAGGGCCTCACTGCCTGGGGCCTCGCCTTGCAGCTGCTGGAGCCTCTCCTCCAGGGTGTGTGTGGCCTCCAGAACGGGGGCTGGGTCTTTGGACACACACACACACACAGACACACACACACACACAGACACACACACACAGAGACACACACACAGACACAGTGACACATACACACAGAGACACAGAGACACACACACAGACACACAGAGACACACACACACACAGACACACACACACACACACACAGAGACACACACACAGACACAGAGACACATACACACAGAGACACAGAGACACACACACAGACACAGAGACACACACACAGACACAGAGACACACACACAGACACAGAGACACACACACAGACACAGAGACGCACAGAGACACATACACACAGAGACACAGAGACACACAGATACACACAAACAGACACAGAGACACACACACACACAGAGACACACACACAAACAATAAATACTGATTCTTCAAACCTTTACTGGGCTTATGGGGACATACTGTACTTTATTTCCATACTGAGTGAATATGAAAGTGCTCATTAAGTAATTTATAAGACATGTTAAAGTTATGATAAGGGGTCCTTCTGTGCCATAGTACCAAGCAAAAGGATATATACCACTGAGAGATGGTTCCAATAGTGACTGTGGCATTCTCTCCGCAGAGGCCTCTTTGAAAATCTCACACAAGCTAGACCTAATGACATGAGTAGAGGGCTTCTCTCTTTTCAAATCTACTGACACGGACCCGTTTGAAACCGATCGCTCTCCAGAAGATAAATGAAAACGAACGCCACGAGACTGCAGCGAGGTGTTCTACTTGGGATTCGGCGGGGTCCCAGGTATACACCTAGGCACACTCAACAAAGTGTGGAAAAAAAGAGTCTGCTCCTCAAGAGAAGAAGAAGGAGAGAAAAAAAGAGCGGGGATTCTTTAGCACAACAGAGGAGCTGTTTTGCAATGCATGCGCGGCAGTGCGGGCCCCACGAGGCCAACTAGGAGGCTGTTTCTCTGCTAACAAGTCTCCTCTGTATCATTTGATCATTTAAATTATTATGCCAGGAATTCTCAGGGGAGCGCCTCGGCAACGCACATCACAGGGCTGTTTTTAATCTTCCCCTTCCCTTTCTTCCCCTCCCGAAAAGTTCAACAGCTCTGAGAGGGAGAGCGGCTCCTGTTGTGTACCTGCCTGGCGCGCACCAAAGGAGGTGACTTCTAGTGCCAAAGCACAGAGAAGGAGACTCAGGGGAGACGACTGACGAGAGGAGGGGGGGGGAGGATGTAGAGAGACACACATACATATATATTGTCTCTCTTTTGCTCTCTCCCTCTCTCTCTCTCTCTCTCTCTCTCCCTCCCTCTCTTTCTCTCTCTCTCTCTCTCTCCCTCTTTCTCTCTTTCTCTCTCTCTGTCTCTCTCTCTCTCTCCCTCTCTCTCTCTCTGTCTCTCTCTCTCTCTCTCTCTCTCTCTCTCTCTCTCCTCTCTCTCTCTCTCTCTCTCTCTCTCTCCCTCTCTCTTTCTCTCTCTCTCCCTCTCTCCCTCTCTCTCTCTTTCTCTCTCTCTCGCTCCCTCTCGCACACACATACCAGCCCTTCAAAACTCCAAAAGAGGAGAAAATCGCTGCTTTGCTGCACAAACTTTCCTATCGCAGCTTTCATCCACTTGTCTCGGCTGCTATGTGGATCCCGACTGGATCCTTCCGCCTGAGTCCTGATTGAAGTGACTTTTCACAAAGTCGTAACCAAAGATGTTAAAACTTCAACAGACAAAAGAACCTAGACAGGTAGTTCAAAAAAAAAATATTCAAAAAACACTATAGCAAAAAAAGAATAGAAAACAAAATAAACGCTATTCAGAGACGCCATTCAACTCTAAATGAGCAATTTGTTGAAATCCTGTGCTGCTATTGCCATGTCGGAACTTTCGTCAGAAACATTTGGACATCATAATTGATTGAACTACTTTCCCAGGAACGTTTACAGTCAAACGCTTTCTGTGTTCACTGTTACACCAGCTCTGGAGATATTGCATCAGTCACATGGGACATCACATTTAAGAGCTCAGCCCTCTTAAGACAAACAGGACGACTTAAAACAAGGCTATTCTATCGACCCTCTGTCACAGAAATCACTTTATCAGCCTCTTTCCCATATATGCTTTCAACTTTTAGTGATCAAAGGACTGAGATTACAGTCAGGGATCTCTCACACTCAGACAAGCAAGGATTATCAATCTGCGGAGAAGGGGGAAAGTAAAAGTCAGACATAAAATGAAGGGATGAAACTTAAGTCTGTTTACTAAATTAACCCCGTCAAAGAGCAGAACAGCAGGGATGCCCTCCGAGGGTGCACGGTCGGCAATTGCTAAGGTTGAAGGAGAGAAGAATGTTGATGACCATGGAGAATAGTCCTGCTAATTGACGCCGCTAATAAGCAGCGTTGGAAATTCTTTTAAGGGCAACTCTTTAACAGCAAATCTCCAGAATAAAAAAAGCACACATCTACACCATCCTCGGCAATTATACCAAGGGAGATCAGATTGCTAAGCTCAAGGGGTTTTGTCGCAATTAAGAAATAAGGCCTGTCCAAGTCTCTGTTTTACAATGCCAGTGAGATGCATCACTCGAGGCAACAACAAAAAAAACATTTACATTTTTTAAATTCAGTCTTTATCTTAATTACGTCTGATCGGATGTCTGTCCTGAGGTCAAGATAACTGATAGCATGACAGCACCTCACCGAGTATCATAAATCAAAGCACATTAATGTATTGTCGTCACTTATGAAACAAAGATCCATCGACACGCCGTGAATCACCGTGACTGGCTGGGCCAAGGCGCTGATGGGTCGAAAGCCACGAGGAGAGGAGCTGTGACGTCATAGCTGACACGGGTCTGTCTATTCCCCTGG
Organism: Hypomesus nipponensis; assembly: GCF_054491055.1. Classification (NCBI taxonomy): domain Eukaryota; kingdom Metazoa; phylum Chordata; class Actinopteri; order Osmeriformes; family Osmeridae; genus Hypomesus; species Hypomesus nipponensis. The sequence goes on along the minus strand of NC_140384.1, from coordinate 6,729,005 downwards.
ACAGCAAACACACGCAAGTCATTCAGGATCCAGAATAAACCGCCCGTATGTTACTCAAATGTTGGTTGTTTTTCCGTAACATTAGCCAGTAACCCAGTGGTTGGACGTCACCAGTGGGGGCCTTAACAACATGGATATGAGCTGAGTTTGCATCAGTCTTACAGATAACGTAATGAGGTTCCCATGACTGGCTCCGAGCGGCTGCTACCGTCGTGCCGTTTCTCTGTTCTTGCTCATCTCACAGCTGGGTGCAGCTTTGTGGACGTACAGTACCCTCGCAGCCTGGTGGAGGAGAGGGGCACCGCTGCTCCCACTGCAAGGCCAAGCAGAGGAGAGGGGAGGACGGACGGACAGATGGAGGGACCTGGAAGATGGGTTGAAGATGGGTTGAAGATGGGTTGAAGATGGGTTGAAGATGGGTTGAAGATGGGTTGATCCTTTGTGTCCAAGTGGGTGGCTGGTTTGGTGGGTGTCCCAGTGGGTGAGTGGTGGTTGGGTGGGGGTACATGCGGGCAAATGAGGGCAGAGTGAGCCAAGACAAGCAGGTGTGTCGGGGCGGTCCGTCTTGGCCCTGTCAGCGATACACCATCATTAGCCGGTGAGGGCTCAGCGGGGGGCGCCATTACGTCTCCCTGGGCCCTGTGTAATTACGCTCTGACATAATTAACCCAGCAAGCCCATTAGCCGAGCACTGGCTGGCTGGAGAGAAGGAAAAAACGCTATAATTATTTGTTGTGCGCATGTTAATGAGGCCAGCTGTGTTCCCATCATACAACACGAACAAATTAATTTACAAGGCTGTGCTTCAAGGTTTTTTCTTTTCATTCAAAAACACTCTGTTTTTTTTCTTGTTCTTCTCGTATTGGTCTTCAAGGTCCGAAAACACGTTGATAATACTGCTGCAACAAACAGCAATCATGTTGTAAGACTTTTTCCGTGAACGTGACTGAACAGTTGGTCGGCCGTGTTTTCTGTTATTAATTAGCAGACTGACTGTGGACATCCTTATCTTCATACGCAAACAAACTATCACTTCAAGACACTGTTAAAAGTTAAAATAAAACAAAGAAACTATGTTCGGCATGACACACACTGTTAAAACTTTCAGTTGTTTTTGCTGCAATTAAAATAAGAGGAATATTCGCATTGACCTAAAACTCATTCGACAGGATGAAGTATAAAATAGTTCCCCGTGCCACTTGAAGAACACTCCATGACCAGTAAACACTTGATATTCAAAGAGCAAAATGAAGTCTGCCTCTTTACCTTGATGTGCAGGAGAAAGAGAGAAAGACGTGAGAGAGAAGAGAGAGAAAGACGTGAGAGAGAAGGAGGGAGGGAAACACTGAGAGACAAAAAAGATTGACAGCACAAGTTCTAGTACAGGATGTTGAAGGCCAAGCTGAAAGGTAAACTCCTTAACCTTCTCTTTTGTGTGTCTTCCTAACAAACCGCCGCCAGACAGATTGAAGGACATAAACAGGATAACGTCAATAACTATCTTTTCAATAGGAAAGTTGCTCCATTGCAAACATGCAGCATAACTCGCACAGCAGACAAGTTGCCTCTTTTAATTCTAAGACGGCAAGCTGGCCACAGCCTGGACAGCATTGATAACCAATTCTATTTGACCCATCACAGTAGATCATGTGACTCTCGTACCGAAAACTGTGCTAAATCACCAAACTTGGAAAAAGATGGGTAAAAATGGCCCCTAGATCATACTTGAGTCTCAGTCTCATCACTAAGCCTCACCCTCTCTCTGTCTCTGTCTCTCCCTCCCCCTCTCTCCCTCACACACACACACACACACACACACACACACACACACACACACCCTCTCCTTTAAGAGCACACACTCTGGCTCCCTCTGGGGTCTCCGTCTCCACGGGGATCTATTGGCGAGGCGAGGCTCTTTTATGAACATAATGCATTATTAAGCACCTCAAACATCTCCTGGGCCTTTGTTTATTACTGCTCTTATTAATCACTCGTGCATAATCTCGTCCCGCCCAGAGAGCTTTCATTTTCCATCAGCTCTTACATGCTCTCGTTTCAGATACCACCGTGACGCACACTTGGCTCCCTGAGTTTCCCCTCATCTTCCGACTGAAGGTAGGCCTCTCAGCTGCACCGTTATAATGAGATACCCCCCATTATGCCTAGTGGGCTAAGCTTCTCTCTTAACTGTGTGCCAATGCGAATTGGCGGCCGTTCAGGGTCAACTGAAGTCTCACGTAAATTGGAACAGGTCAACCGGTAAAGGTCATTAGGCTCTGTTCCGACCTCCTCACAGCCTCAAAGACGTGTGGGAATTAAGAGAGGTCAGTATGACGCGGAGGATTTGTGAAAGTTCAAATTCGACAGAGGCGTGATGTTAGGGTTCGAGATGCATGGTGTTGTGCATCGACTTGTACCCTCTGGTAGTACCAGTGGTCACCACTAGCAAGCACTGTTGCCCTTACCGATTACCCCGCTCCACACCTCAGTCCTGCAGACGGCCTGACACACACACACACACACACTCTGAGGAGTGTATTCAGATTGGCGTCTTCACACAGGGTAAGTGAGCTCCCCGCTCAGATGAAAGCTGCTGTGTTCTTCAGGAGAGAGGGAGGGCCGGAGAGAGAGGGAGAGAGAGAGAGAGGGAGAGGGAGGGAGAGAGAGGCAGAGAGAGAGAGAGAGAGAGAGAGAGAGAGAGAGAGAGAGAGAGAGAGAGAGAGAGAGAGAGAGAGAGAGAGAGAGAGAGAGAGAGGGAACGTAGAAGTGATCCTGGGGGAGGAGTGTGTGTGCAGAGCAGCGAGGAGGCAGAGCCAACACCTGGAGCGCCAGTCTCGGGGCTACGCCCCTGGCGACAGGGACCCGCTTCCCGCGCGGCAGAGGCGGCAACAAACAGCAACCTTCAAAACGCCGTGCTCCGTCGCCGTCAAGACGGACATAGAGGGGGGAGAGGGAGAGAGACAGACAGACAGAGAGAGGGAGGGGTGGGAGGAGAGGCAGAGGGATGTGAGAGAGAGAGAGAGAGAGAGAGAGAGGAGGGAGACGGGGGGGGGGGAATGCACAGCTCTGTGAAACCACTGAAGACAAGGAATGGGCCTACTTTTCCCCTCCAATACTACTACGAAAGCGTGGATGTCCACATCACAAAACTATGGAGGAGAGATTTTGACACACATACACTAGTATTCTATCCTTATGAAGATGGTGGTACAAGGGGATATGTACACTATAAGGCTTACAGAACCCTCAATCAATCAGCCAGATTGAGAGAACAGGTCAAAGTAATTGCTTTCCATAGTGTATGGTGAGCTCTGTGACTGGAACAAAGATTCAGTTCAGGTTCAAGAAAACGTATTCCGCTTCTTGGCAACACAGACCCTGCCCTGCACGACAGCTCAGGATAGCTAAACTGGTTATGGCCATTCTGTCACGCTCCATTAACTTCTTTGTCAAAACAAAGTGCACAACCTAAGCTGTGTCCAGAAACATCCAGGACTGCAATGTTGTGTTTATTACAGTCGCTGGGTGTTGGATCCAATTGCTGACTTAACAGTAAAAAGACGTAATAACCAACACGGATGCAGGCCATAATGTTACCGGCCAAAAGGGGAAGAGCGATGTACTGGATCGTCCTGTACAGTGTCATTGTGTGCTCATCGGTGGACTGCATGTCCATACGTAAACGACAACAGTGGCACGGCGTGTGCGTCTGAACGACCCATGATGCAACAGATGCATCATCTTTTTTCCTCAATAGGTTCATTGTGGATAACTGACATCTGACACCAGGCGTCACTGATAATGGGACACAACAACAGGTCACATATTGAGTAGGCCCCCTAGCCCCCCTCCCCCCTCCCCGGCTCCCTCCATGCATTCATTACCTCTGGCTGCTGGCCCGCTCTGATTGGACGGGCAGTCTCAGTGTGTCGCCACACAGACCGGGCTGGAAAGACTTTTTCAAATGAAATAATAAGGGGGGGTGAGGGGTGGAATCGTCCGCGATGAATAGTAATAACGGCATTAAGATTAACGAGGACGGCGTGTAAAGAATAATTGCATCTGTCTCTGGATTAAAAATACATGAGCTGAAGCGTTTGTTGGGGGGGGGGGGGGAATGGTGGGAAAGCTCAGTGTTGTGTTAGAGGGGAGGAGGGAGAGAAATAGGGGGACCACAGCCAAATGACTTTCCTCTGGTGTACCTGGAGCGATCCATTCTGGGCAGGGGGGTGACCTTGGACAAGACCGGCAAGATTTGCAATAATAAACAGGCTTAGTCTAGCGCAGCCCACCTCACAGATGGCAGATTCTGCGTGGGGGCCAATATAGAAACCGTGTTGCTTTTGTGACTCCTTTTCCTAAACAGAGAGGGGGTGAAAGAACAAAAAATCTAACCTAAATGCTGAGACTTCACAGAAATAAGGCATCGGTTGGCTACTTTGGTGGTTGGCTACCTTGTAAAATAGGACAAAAAATCATTAGAACTGGACTGGAGTTGAACATTTTAGCTGAAATAAAACAACAAGGCCACACCACTGACTGCTTCATACAGGAGCCGTGTCCACACTGACACGGAGTCACCCTGCCAACCCGACGCTAGCGCAACGGCGCTCCACGTAAGGTCACATGCAGATAAGCATCTGGGTATGCTAATGCGGGGTCACCCGATGAAACGTGCGCCGGCCTGTCTGTCGGCGCTGCGGTTTACAGGGATACCACGACTCGGCATTCACAGAGCACACGGGAAGATAGGTGGGGCACGGAATAGGCGGGGTCTTTCTCAAGACTGATATTTAAAACAGACAAACGGAACGGCCACCTGAGCTGGATGAAGCGGAATGTCTCTAAGAAAGAGAAGGATTGACCCAACTATCTCTTTTCGTGAACCCATCCCCATTCAGCTTGGGATCTAAGGGCCGCGTCTGTGAGTGTCAATGTCCTGTCGTGTTTTAAAATATAACCCCTTTGTACCTAGACATTGCCATTGCTGGCGTCCATTAAGCCTTTGCTACAGGAAGGTATAGGTCAGGAAATCAAACTGAATATATCTTCAAAGACAGACTTTCTTATCAAGGAAATAACTCCATTCAAAGTATGTGGTGCAATATCAAGAAGGAGACTTCAAGGAAAAATGGAGACCTTTAAAAGTCAGTTGCTGCCTCGCTCGGTCTATGACACACACTTTTATCTTGTATTCATTGAATCTGTAAACAGCATTCTCTCCTCTTTCCTCTCGCCACGAGTGTTCCTCTGATCTAAGCCGGAGATTGGGCTGCTTCTTGCTCCCGTCTCCTGCAACAAAGAGCAATACTGTATGTTTGCCCTGGCACTAAACAACAACAGAGAAAAACACAATGTCTCCCTCTGTGTCTCTCTCTCTCTCTCTCTCTCTCTCTGTCTCTCTGTCTCTCTGTCTCTCTGTCTCTCTGTCTATCTGTCTCTCTCTCTCTCTGTCTCTCTCTCTTTCTTCTCTCTCTTTCCCTGCTGGCCTCATCAGGCCTGCGCTCCGCACTACAACAAGCTACAGTTGGGCTTTAATTGGCCCTCCACAATCAACAGCTCATCTCCACAAGGGTGTGCTCTCCTCGACGATGCCACCCTCAAGGACCAGCGCCGCGCTCTGAAGAGGCCCCACGCAGAGTTCTGGAGCTCTCTAAGACGGTTTATTCAGGCAACGGTGCCGTCGTGTCTGGGAACGCCTTTGACTGTTTTTTTTTAGTTGTTGCTCCTATTGCATCTGTCTACTTGAACAAACAGGGACTGTTATTTTGGTGTACTTGGTTGAACGCAGGTTCGGTCGATCGCTATGCAGTTCTTCCTGGGTGAACGGTTTCCTATGGGGCATTGTTACCGAGAGCAATGCTGCTGTTGTTGAGTTGTCGGCGTGGAGGTGGATGTCTCACCTGGGGCTTCGATGAGCTGCTTGTAGATTCCCAGGAACGCAGTCTCTGCCTCCTTACTGCGCTTGTTCAGAGCTACCACCTGCAGGGGGACACAGCATCACAATGAATACCAGGAAGCACGTCACGTACTGTTTAGTACCACGACACATGGACTACACACAACAGACCGCGTCGTTTTCTGGGCAGATACGCAATGTGATGAGTCATCAACTGCCATAGCTGATCTGTATAACTGAAAGTGTCACTTCTCTCTCCCGGTATGACTATTCTACTTTCTAGTGTCGTTGTGAGCTTCCTGTCTGGTCAAGTTCCTCTTTTCACACTAGTAGAAGTATCTCGTTAGTACCTTCCCCCTATGCTGAAAGAGTATCAAACTCAGTCAAAACTAAATGAACACATGGATAAATAGTTTGCGAAAAACAAGCTGGTATGTGATACCATGAATACTGTTTGGCATAGCCACGCCACAGTTTTTTTTTTTTTTCTGGCAGGACTTGCGTTCCGGAGCATGCAGTGTACTGAGGGGTCCACTGGCCCCTTTTCCTTCGGTGCCGTGGTGTTTTTCGAGGTGACATTTGGCCTGCTAAATGTAGGTGCTGGCGTGCACCGGGAGGCAGGTCAGCGTGCGCTGGGCCTCTGCGACCCCCGCGCTCAGCACCTGCTACGCTCCACTCCACGGGCGACGCAAAACCAATTAACGATTCATTAGGAGGGACAAAAGAAGGGAATTAGCCGCCACCTGGCCCCATGGAGAGAGCACCTGTGCTGGTGGGTATGTGGGTTAGAGCCCTTCGAGCGCTCCTGTTCTGGAAGTCAGAGGACGTCCGCGGCCGAGCCTCAATGTTCTGGCTGCTCTCCGCGACACTAAATCAGATCAGCTCTCCTCCGTCCAAATGACATCCCCCCCCCCACCCCCCCACCAGTCTAGCAGTAAACCGAATCCAAATGATTGTCATCTATTGTCTATGTCATTCCTGTCAGTGTTGATTACAGCTTTTATCTGATCGCCCACAGTGGATTCTGGTGAGGGGGGTCACGAGCATGGGGAGTCAGGGCGGTGCCTTATTGGTTGGACTGTTCAGAAATATCATTTTGGTACGAGGACGGAAAACAGTTATGGGATCGGTGGGAGAACTGTTTAGAGTGGTTATAAATAACAACTGTGTAAAACAGTGAGGGAGAGAGAGAGAGAGAGACAGAGAGAGAGAGAGAAAGAGAGCTCTTGATTTACTGGAAATGACTTGTGTCTTCCCAGGAGAGGCCTAACGACAGCATCACGTTTAAAGAAATATCATAAAGATCAAAAGCAAATTCCTCCCATCACTCCGCCTCGGAGCTGCTGGCCACAGTTCATGGAAAATGGAAAGGCTACGCTAGAGTCTAATCGATACAGATGCAATAGTCTGCAGCTCTCAGCCGACTGCCAGCTACAGTGTTGTTTCACTCAGGCCCCCCCCCCCCCCCGCCCTCCCCCCCCTCGCCCTCCTCCCCCCCTCTCTTTCCAGGACATGACGTGAGGCTGTTGGGTCAGCAGTAAGACCTTAGTGTGCACTGAGCGAGCAGCATCACCAGGAACACGCAGAACAAGGTAAACACCTGGGTGTTTTTTTGGTCTTGACATGGCCTCCTGACTGAGGAACACGCGTCTGAAAGGTGCCTCGACTGCGTCTGGAAAGCACCCGAGACCGCGTGCGCGCAACAGGCTCGGTTTCCCACAGACAAGGGGGGGGTCTCCTGGCCCTCCATCATCCTTTAACGAGAGAACACGGAGATTACCTCCACAATCACACCATTAACCTGCCTACAGACGCCAGCAGAGACATCAATCACACGCCTGCCTGATGCCCGATCACGTTAGCACTCGCTACGCATACCCCTCCATCTCACCACCCTATCCCCCCCCCCCCCCACCTGTCCCCAACACCCCCCACCCCCGCACCACCACCATCAAAGCACTCCAAAGTGTCGGGCGTAATGTGCGCTGATGTGAGATTCATCTTCATCTTCGCCTCCATGCTAATCCGCATCCAGTCCAACACATGGGATTAGCTAGCGTTCTCCGGCAGCTCACTGGCAGCAGCCTGGACAGCTATCGCGGAGACAATAGCCGACAACAACCACCCCTTCTCTCTCAGGCTTGTCTGATGACAACAGGAAGAACATGGCTACTGTTGGGAGGGACTCGGAGTAGGTTTTACAAGCAGGGTTAGACCCCAGAGAGGAGAGACAGGAAACCTGTTAGAGGAGGTCCATAACTCTTCAAGGAGGACCAGACAGCGTGGGCTGAACGCTGGCCTGTGGGACAACACTGTTGGGAAATACTTACTGATAAGCCGAGGAGAATACGCACACTAAACTGTGTGTGTGTGTGTGTGTGCGCGCGCGCGTGTGTGTGTGTGTGCGGTGGGCGTGAACAGACTTCCGTGTGTGTATACATAGGCATGATGGAGTGGCAGAGAGAGATAGAGAAATAGAGAGAGAGAGCCCTAGAGATAGAGAAAGAGAGAGACACACAGACATGAGGACTGCTACAGACACAGAGAAAAGGCAAGAGAGAGAGAGGTACCCATAAAGACTGCAATTAGCAATTATGCAGTCATCAATTACAATTATCACAACTGGTGATTATGCAATTATCACTCTAAATCATCGCTTTTTTTTCTTCTCGTCAGCCTTACTAGTTTGCCACCTCCTGTGATTTGAGGTGTTTGAGGGTGGGGTGTGTGATGATGCAGGTGATTAGTTTGTGACGATGGTGGGGGTGTGGGGTGGGTGTCTCTGCTAAGCCTCCCGCAGTGTCTGCATGTATGTGTGTGTGTGTGTGTGTGCTCGCAAGTGTCCGTGTGCAGGCCTGTGCATGAGCGTGTGTGAGTGTGCCCTCGCACGTGCGTGCGAGCGATGTGAAGAGAATGTGGTTACCGGTGATGCATGAAGAGAGGCGAGAGATGAGGGAAGGGGGACTGTATGCTCCCAGAGGCCTCGAAATTACCTGTCATCTTCCCCATGATGCAAAGGTCAGAGCACCATCATGGGAGACCTCGTACTCCCCTGCCCAGAGCCAGTCAGCCCAGCCCAGGCCTGACAGCGTGTCACAACACCCCCTGTGATGCTCCAGGCTTATTAGACCAACACACTGAGAGGCCCCCGCCACCTCATAATGCAGCCAGTCGCAACAGCCTCAAAGGACTGTGCAGGTTATGAAAACACCAAATGCCCTGGCGTTAGTCCTGAGGACGGGAGCGCCGGCTGGAGATAATATGGCGACTCAGGCGAGATATGCTGCAGCCATGGTCGTCAGCGCCGGGTTTATCCCCTCGGCGTGTGTAGGCAGCGGGGAGAAGAGAGAGGGAGGAGGAGGTGGAGGAGAGAGAAGGAGAAGGTGGAGGAGAGAGAGAGAGAGAGAGAGAGAGAGAGAGAGAGAGAGAGAGAGAGAGAGAGAGAGAGAGAGAGAGAGAGAGAGAGAAAGAGAGAAGGAGGTGGAGGAGAGAGAGGAAGGAGAGGGAGAAAGAGGGAGGAGGTGGAGGAGGAGGAGGTGGAGGAGAGAGAGGGAGGTGGAGGAGAGAGAGGGAGGAGGAGGAGAGAGAGGGAGGAGGAGGAGAGAGAGGGAGGGAGGAGGAGGAGGAGAGAGAGGGAGGAGGTGGAGGAGGAGGAGGTGGAGGAGAGAGAGGGAGGTGGAGGAGAGAGAGGGAGGAGGAGGAGAGAGAGGGAGGAGGAGGAGAGAGGGAGGAGGAGGAGGAGAGAGAGGGAGGAGGAGGAGAGAGAGGGAGGAGGTGGGCGGGGGAGAGGGGACGGATGTAAACACACACTGAGGGAGAGGGGCACACGCATGCGTTCCTCACGCCCGCAGACACACTGACGTTGGGACGTGCGTGCCACACACAAACATGCCAAAGCAACGCGCAAAAACGCGTGTTGCGTTTGGTTTGAGGGGCTTTATTCTGGGTGACACTCCTCCGAGAGGAGAGGTTCCACCACAGCCCCGTCCCCCCCGCACTCCCCCCGCCCGGCGACATGAGCAGTCAGGCCTCTCCGACACACATCCCGTCCCCACGTCAATTCCAATCAGCAGCACCTGTCACTCATCTCGCCGTCTCGCTCACGGACGCCGCCGTGGCTCTCCCCAGGCGGAACGCCGCCCCCCCCCCCCCTGTCATCGGCCACGCCGGAGAACCACGACCGGCCACAATCATATTCTTCTGCCTCGCATTCGACCTGACTGTGTGGGTGAGGCCTGCTATCAGAGGACACTTTGAAACAGCTTGAGCTGAGCTAATCAATCAAGTGGGCCGACACCGTATTTGTGAGGGGGGGAGCGGGTTGCAGGTAGGGGCCCCTCAGGTGAGGCTTCGGCAGAGCGTGTGTGTGTGTTGGGTACTAACGACACCCAGCCAGGCACGCGAGGAGATCTCCAGCAGATCAAGGCGGAGCGGCAGCCGTAATCCTGACGGACAAGCCACCGTGAGCTCCACGTGAGGTAGAACACAGCACGACGTTAAACTCGGATCAAAGACCCTCTCTGGTGCGCCATCCTGCAGGTGTCTGCCAGCCCCCCCACCACAAACACACACTCTCTCTCTCTCTCTCTCACTCTCTCACTCTCTCTCTCTCTCTCTCTCTCTCTCTCTCTCTCTCTCTCTCTCTCTCTCTCTCTCTCTCTCTCTCTCTCTCTCTCTCTCTCTCTCTCTCTCTGTCTCTCTCTGTCTCTCTCTGTCTCTCTCTGTCTCTCTCTGTCTCTCTCTGTCTCTGTCTCTGTCTCTGTCTCTGTCTCTGTGTCTCTTTACCTCCTCCGTTCACCATTCCTCCCAGCGTGGGTGGCACATCCAGACAAGGAACTCCACCCCCACTGAAAGAAAAAAAACTTGAACGCAAACGCCTCAAATGCAACGCCTCAAAGTCACGGCAAAGTCACGGATGGAGATAAAGGAAGTCAGGACGGAGATGAAGGAAAATAAGTCTTCTCTAAACGTCTCTGTAGTTCAAAGGAGCAGTGGGCTTCATGTCGGAGAGGCTTGGAGATGTTTGAGGAACAGGGTGACCTACAGGTGGGAGACTGTGTGTCTGCGCAGAAGGGCGTCCGACATGTAGTGACAGGATATATGAAGAGAGGGGCTGGGGGAAGGGGCTGAGAGGGGGAGAGACAGAGCAAAAACAGGAAGTGGTGAGGAGAAACGGAAAGTACATGAACAACCAGGGTCAAACAGTAAAACAATTATAGAAACAAGGGGAGAGGTGGAAAGAGACAGAGAGGGGGAGAGATGGAGAGAGAGAGAGAGGGAGAGAGAAAGAGAGGAGCCAGGGTCACAGTAGGTGAAGGCTGTTTGCGAAGACAAAGTGGCCCAATTCTGGGCCTGTGTGCCCCAGTGACCTACACCACAGCACATGGGCTGGCTGGGCCTGAGCGCGTGTGCCAGCCTCCAGCCTCTGCACCACCGTAGGCCACCCCCAAGGGGCCTGCCTGGCCAGGGGGGGGAGAACCCACAGCTGCACATCTCTACCTCTCTGACAACTGTTGACAATGTTTATCCGGACCCGGCCTACAACAGTCAAGGTGAGACAGGCCGACTGAGAGAGAGAGGGAGAGAGAGCCTTGGTCCATGATGGATCGAGTTCCCCGGCCACCTCTCCTCTCTCAGCCTCTCAGAAGGCTGGTGACTTTCCAGTAAGGCAATTATCATTGCAGAATGCATAATAGCCTAATTAATTACAGGTGTCAGCCCTGCTTTTGTTTCACTGTTGAGGAACATCGTGCCAAAGCCGCATACACTCAGAGAAGGGGCGGCTGATGAACGAGCAACAGACACGAGTTGGAGAACAAAGGAGAGAGACGACCTGGAGTCCCACAGTCTGGCCCAGAGAAGGAGAGCGGTATCTTTGCTATCTTTTTCCAAAGACCGGAGTGTAAAAAAACAAAACAACAAAAAACGTTGAGAATCGTCATGTCTTCTTGTCTGTTGAGAAGGGACTTCCCGTTGACGACGGGTCAGGCTTGGTGATACGGTGTGAGGGCACTGCCGGTGACAGCCCTATCAGCTTCGAAACCGTCCTCCTCCTATGTTTCCACCCGTTCTGGCGTGAGATATCATTTATCCTGTCAGATTCTCCTCTTTTTTCTCTCGTTTTATTGAGAATGCAGGGAAGCTGGCAACTCCAGAGAAGAAAAAGAAGAAAAGGAGGGAGAAAAAAATCTAATCATGAGAAGTGGCACGAAGAGGAGTGAATGATGGAGCGGCGAGTGGAGAGAGACAGAGCGCAGAGCCTCGTCTCATTCTCCTCCTCGGATAAAAACACACACGCACGTTTGTGCAAAACTTAATAAAACTGCAATCCTGAATGTGCGTGCTGTAGGAGTGTGTGTGTGGAGGACGGGGGGAGGACGGGGGGGGGGGGGGTGAAGGTTGATAATCCCTGCTCCCCCAGGCAGCAGGGGCTCATTGTAGAGTACATTGACTCTAATAGGAGTCGGCGCTGCAGTTGTATGCAGCGCTCTGCTCCCACTGTGAGGAGAGTTTTACATAATTAATGACTGTTGATGTTTCCCAGGTAGTCGCCCGGCAAATTCACTCCAGACTCGGCTGCCACCATCGCCGGCTCCACTGAGAGTGAGCGACACTGGAACAGACAGCTTACATTACAGGCATAAACAAGGCAATTTTGTACAGTGTCTTCAGACATTAGCGTGAGGTGTTCAGGGGGGGCAATGATTCGATGCAACTTCAGAGAAAATGCTCTGAGAGAGATTTCCGGTGTCTTGTTACCCTACAGAGAATTTTAGCTTTAATACGACCAAACCCTCTCTTTCTGAACCTCCGTGTTTGCTGAAAAAAAGTGCAGATAAAGGCATGACACCTTCTCAGGAAAAGCACGGGGCGGGGGAACCAAATGGAATGATCATGCATGCAGAGTATTAATTATGAATGTCCATCCTAGCATGTCTGTATAGAGTCCCAGCAGGCATGTTCCAGGCTGTGGACAGACAGACTGGGGAGGCAGAGGGGGCATGCTGGATCTGCTCGAAGGCAGTCCAGCTTCATGTTGAATTAAACATTTAAACACGACACCCTGGGAGAGCTATTTTTTACCACTCTAGCCCCACTACTCATTATTAATTTGTAATAACCTTTAAGGCTTTTTGATGTCATACATATTTTACCGCGAGATATCACTCCCTCTCACAGTCGGCACGGCACTGTGGGCCTGTCAATGACAGATCACCCCAGTGCCAGACAGGTGTGTCGTCATCCACTGTAATTAGCAGCAGGTAAGGACAAGGACTACTGTCCAACATCAGAGAGTGTGTGTGTGTTTCTGTCAGTCTCTGTCAATGTGTTTGTATATATGTGTGTATGAGTGTGTCTGTGTGTGTGTGTGTGTGGGGGGGGGGGGGGGGTAGAAGCCTGGACTGTGTTATGTTTCCCAATTTTATACATGGAGGCAAATAAAAAAATTCCCTTCAACAAAGTGACAGTTTAATAGCAGTATGTTATAGTCAGGTTATTTTCAGGTGAGAGCCAAGATGTGGCCAGAATCAGCTTCCATCCAAAGTGTAGAAACTGTCAGATCAGTACATGAAGCCTTTTAGGAAAGCGGCCTAATGATCACTTGTAGAAGCTTTTACGTTTTTCTAAGAGGCCCAGTTTGTGACAGTCCATTTCAGGAGGATAAATCAGCCGATTGGTGTACAAGGCCCACCGGGAGGGAAGGGGAGGAGGCACATTAGCCCTCCCTGGCGTTCCCTGCGCTGGAACGCTCGCCCGGGCACACTCTGCTCCCTCTCCCCACCGGGACCGTCTCTGTGCCCGCTGGATGCCAGCCTAGAGCCTGAGAGGCCGTGGTGCCAACGCTGCTCTAAAAGCTGTCAAACAAATGAGCCCTGTTTGCTCAACGTACACTGATTGACCTCCGTAGCCAGAAATGTGATGTCATGATTGTAACCAGCAGCTTTTGCTGCTCCCTGAGGTACTGTGTACGGGGGTCCTGGTTCGTGTCGGAGTTACAGGGCCGTGTCGTGGTATTTGTTTCCTAAAGGACAGGACAATCATCTCGGGTTCGGATGTCAGGAATGACCGGAATCGATCATTTACGACAGACTAAATATTATTATAATATATTATTATATATTATAAGTCTCGTCGTATGATCAGCATCAGCCTGCGAGAGAGCCGCGTATCTGAGAGTCTTGACTCTCCGTTCTCCGACGGCTACGTCCCGCTCCACGGGGCGAGTGCGGAGGACAATTCCACATCAGTTTATAAATAAAGGAAGCGGCGAAGGCCCCCAGGGCTGCAGCCACCGGGATCCGGGCAGGTTTTCACACGGGACGTCATGGCTCCGCGGCGCTAGCCACGCTGCTATTTCAGGCCTTGCCTCATTAGAGAGGAAACGGTCCTCGAAAGGCAGGAGCCGGCAGACGTTCCTAAAGAGAGCAGACAGTGTGCTGATGACTTACTGTATGCACTGTACACGCCCCCCCCCCCCCGCCCCCCGGTTTGGAACTCTGCTCCCAGAGAGTCGGGGAGGGGAGGGGCCAAGCTGACACAAACAAACAAGGAGAGGCGTGAGTGTGGGATCGGTGGCCGAGCGTGCTGGACGCTGTCTGAGGGAGATCGGTGTCACACGCTCCCTCGGGCCGGGGTCTACTCTGTGACAGGGGCAGAAACAGAACAAACAATGCCTGCAATTACCCCCCACACACTGTGCATGTGTGTGTGTGTGTGTGTGTATGTGTCTCCCTCTCCTCCGTGTGTGTGACCGCGGCAGCTTGCGTGGCTGGCGGTACAGCAGCCTACTAACGCCACAAAGGCTGACTAATGTCGTTGGGGAATAGCTGGCTGTCCTTCAGGTGAAGGGTAGAAACTGATCTCTGTGCTCGACGCTGTCCAGAACCACCCACAACGCTTTGTAATAAAAACACATCACTGAATCTCTCTGTGCCTTCAGTCAACCTTCACATCTCTCCCTCCCCCTCTCCCGCTCTCCCCCTCCCTCTCCCCCTCCCTCTCCCCCTCCCTCCCTCTCTCCCTCTCTCCCTCTCTCCCTCTCTCCCTCTCTCCCTCTCTCCCTCTCTCCCTCTCTCCTCTCTCTCTCTCTCTCTCTCTCTCTCTCTCTCTCTCTCTCTCTCTCTCTCTCTCTCTCTCTCTCTCTCTCTCTCTCGCCTTCAGCCTCAGGTTGTATGCCCACTAAGCTGCGGCAGAGGCCTTCCCTGTGTGGCCTTCCCGGAGTCACGACAAAGGAAAGGAGTTTGACTTCGGTTTATTAGTCGAGTGCCCGGATCAAACAATCAGTTCAAGACAAACTCATGGCATGAGTGAAAACTCTGTCTCTCAGCCATGCTTAAATACATGAGTTGGACAGTACAGATATAGAATGCACGGAATTACTTCCTTAACGGGTCTTCAGTGGTCAGTACACTGATACACCAGCAGGTGAAGCGGTCGTTAATCACATAAGCCCTGTTTTGTACATGTTTTGCCTCACAGTCTCCTAACTGTCTGGGCTGTGTGCTATATTCTGCTCAGTGGAGGCCTCGCTGCAGGACCTCTCGACCTTACAGATACTCAGGCTGTACATGTACACAGAAAATCTGCCTTACAGACAGTCTCTCTGACAGTCTCTCTGACAGCCTCTCTGACAGCCTCTCTGACAGCCTCTCTGACAGCCTCTCTGACAGCCTCTCTGCCAGCCTCTCTGACAGCCTCTCTGACAGCCTCTCTGACAGTCTCTCTGACAGCCTCTCTGCCAGCCTCTCTGACAGTCTCTCTGACAGCCTCTCTGACAGCCTCTCTGACAGCCTCTCTGACAGTCTCTCTGCTAGTCTCTCAGCCAGCCTCTTTGCCAGTCTCTCTGATGGTCTCTCTACCAGCCTGAGCCTCGACACAGACAGCTGTTCCCCTCGGCCGTCCCACCAGCCTTCTTCCTGGCAGGGCCCCGCACGCCGACTAACGGGAACTCTCACACGGAATCCACTGAGACCCAATTACAGGGAGTGAACTCTCGACTGCAGAGGAACGGCAGGGAGATGCAGAGTTGCCGAGGTTTTAATTGAAGACGTGTTCTTTTATGCACCCTCTTCAGGCCACCATTGCCACTTTGCTCCTCTCTGATGAAACAGTACAATGAGGAGGGGGGAGGAGGAGGAGGAGGAGGAGGGGGGACTCAGGGGAAAGCCACAGCAGGGACTTGAATACACACATATCTGTTGGTGAGAAAGGCAAAGAACTCAGTGGTGCGTGAGTCTGGATCCTTAAGGGGGTGCTGTGTCAGAAAAACGCTCTTGTTTAAAGGATGGCAACCTCGACGTGATGCAAACGGAACCGTACGGATAACATCTCACGGAAACCTTCTAGAACGGTAATTGCGTGCGAGCGGCTTGCTCTTCGTCGTCCTCACAGAGTCTCTACTCTGCCCAGAGTTCCTTTAATATAACAACATGTTAATTAGTATTGTAGCTAATCCCATATTAAAGAGACCCAAACTGTCAGGTCACATTATAAACAATCGGCCCTAACGTTAGCGCGTGTGACATTTTGAGCTGCTATCTCTCTCAGCAAAAAGTTCCCTAGGTACTAATTGGCCTACTTTACGCTGTCTTTCTTTGAATTGCTGGTTTTCTTTATCATTTGGGATATAACCCTGGCAAGCATCATCCTATAGGACTACTTCAGTAGGAAAAATCTCAATCTTTCTGCAGAGAGGCAGCAAAAATAAAGTTATGGGTTTACCCTCAACTGTATGATTTTGAGGGGCCTACCTTCCTGGGATATTTAATACAATTTGAGTGTAGAATGAAGTTCAAACACTTAGCCAGCAGCAAATAGTGTGTAACTTCTCTCTTCGTGCATTATTTAAGATAGGCTCCATCATTTTATCAATCTATCGATCTTTCACCAGAAAGATGAAAATGGAAAAATAATGAGTCAGATGAATGCTGTGTAAAGAACATCAATGTGTGAAATTTAATTATCTGTGCTGGAAAAGGGGGGAGAAAAGTGTCGACTGTTTTCTAAAACAAAAAGCGAGCGAAAAAAGAAGCAGTTAATATTTTTCCTTCTCTGCATATTTTAATTACCAGATCAATCATAACCACGTACAGTGGTGCTTTCGCAAGAGAGGAGAAAATTGCAAGTCTAAATGAAAAACAATAGATTTGCTTTAAAGTCTTGGCTCTTTTGAAGTCTAAATTAAAATTGCAGGTACCTTTAGGAGAGACTTCTTCAGAAAGTTATGATATTTAATTAGTGTGTTTAGATTCTGCAGAAATGATAGCTTCACAGCTCAACATGGGAAGAAAAAAACCCGGTGGAGATCCAGTCTTCTGTTAGGGGAAGCACGCAGACAAACAGAGGGAATCAAAGAAGTTCAAATGTACATGGGGGGGGGGGGGGGGGGGGGGGTTCATGGTGGTTCTAACTGCTCTCTTCCTGGCTTGATGTCAAGCTGTGCCTCTGAGGCGGATGTGTGTCTGAGGCAGATGTGCCAGGGTCTGACTCCTCTCCCTGGCTGTGTGTCGCGTGTGGTTCCGACTACGGCCCCCCAAATCACGGCATCGTGCCATGGAATTACCAGAGCAGTCTCAACCCCCCCTCCCCCCTCTCCGTTCCGCCTTTTCCTCCTCGCTCCGGTCTTTCCTGGTCGTACGAGCGCTGATGTTTATTTCTCCTGGCGTGTCCTAGGCGGCTCAGAGCCACCGATTTCACACATTTTTATTGGCTAATTTGACTGTGCTCTTGCCAGCAACTGAAAGTGAGCCAGGAGATGAGACAGAGCATCCCCAGAACAGAGGCTGAGCTGGGCTGCCTGGGGAGCCTGGGGGGGGGGGGGGGGGGGCCTTGGGGGCGGGGAGCTTGGGGTGGGGGGGGGGGGGGGGCCTTGGGGGCGGGGGGCTTCCTGCCTGTCTGCTGAAGGAGACAGAGCAGTGGGGGCCCCTGGGTTTAAGCTGGGAGGTGGGGATAGGTGTGACTGGAATCGCGCACCACTGGACACCGGGAGCGGAGAATTGGAAGAAAGTACAAATAACTGGTTTCTCCTCTGAGGTCCTATCGTTGTTTAAACAGCGATGATAAGCCCTCGATGCTACGGGGAACTCTGGAGATTGGATACAGCTGCAGGCTCACCACTGTGCACAGTGTTTTGGATTATCAAACCATCAGAAACAGTGCTAGATCCGTTTTACCTGTAATCACATCCCCTGAAACTAGAGAATACCCTACAGCACACTGGCCAATCACAAGCCAGCTGATCACTAAAAGCCAGGGTGAGTTAGGCATCCTGGCGACTGCCTGGTATAAAAGTTACTGTAAGTGATTTTCAGGAGGCCTGGTCGTAGACAGAGAGGTATGATGGGAGAGTGAAGGACTGAGCTTGCCTGTCTGTCTGTTAGGGTGACAGGGGTTTAAGGAATGCTTGTATGGCTAGTCGCACAGCCAATAAGAACAGTGCACCGCGTCTGCGTGCACGCGTCTTCAAACACGGCTAACATTTGCACAGCGCCGCCAGTCAGGCGTGACGTCTCCGGGCGCGGGGGTCGGTGCTGTCAGGACTGTAGAAATGAAACCCGGCACTGGAGAGCCCAATGTGCTGAGACTCATCAATTCCACATGGCTAGAGAGGCAAGTGCCTATTTATAACATCTCTCCCTTCCTTACCTGGCGTGGCATGTGTGCCTCTGAACACGCTGCCCATATGACAGATACACCCGACTGGGCCAAACAGGCAGGACATCAGTCAGAACAGGGGAACGAACACACCGGCACGCCGCCCTATCGCCAGCAGCCGCACACACGAGCCCACAGCAGGGCACTGAGATGAACACGGGAGAGGAGGGTGATGCGGGGTGAAGGAGCTCAGCGCACACACGAGCCCACAGGAGGGCACTGAGATGAACACGGGAGAGGAGGGTGATGCGGGGTGAAGGAGCTCAGCGCACACACGACCCGCCCAATGTAAACATCAGTCAAACCTGGGGGAGGACGAGTCATACACCTCGAGATAACTCTGGGAACTCGCGACGACGCGGCTCGTCTTTGGCGTCAACGCGTCCCCGAGTCAGAATAACTAGGACAGGGACGTCTGTCCAAAATCTTAAGTCCAGGCAGAATCCATGGGAGGCTGTCAAACACGTTAGGGTGGGTATAAGACAGCTGATGACCTGAGAGTCTCACAAACATGGAAAGATGCTCAAGAGAAGAGAGGAGAGGTAGAGAATTGATTTAAAAAAGGAGAGTCAGTACTCTCTCATGTAGGAACCCCCCCCCCCTTCCCACCACCAGGGTGGAGAGGACACGAGCGATAAAGCAGGAGCACAGAAGTCTGTAGTTTACATGGCCCTGGAGCCTATTATTCTCTACACAATGGGCTGGAGGGCTGTGTGTGATGTGCATCTGTAATGTTCTGCATTTCCAGGGCCGGGCCTTCCTGCCTGCCTGCCTGGTCTGCCTGCCTGCCTGCCTGCCAGCCTGCCTGCTAGCTGCTCAATGAGCCCTAGACAGCCCAGGCAGAGACAGACGCACAGCCAGGAGGATCTGGATCTGGACAAGAGGCTGTAGGGGAGGGGGGGGGGGTCCAGGGAGACCCTGGACAGACCATGGGGAGAAGCAGGTGTCATGCATCTGCCTCACGCGTCAATATGTTCAATTAATCAGGGGTTCTTCAGGGTTATTGGATGAGGTCTTGATCGATATGAGAGGAATTAATGCACACTGTGCACGACGACGACAACCGGGACACATAAAAACACCATCATACACTGGGCCACGGTCGCAAACCAAAGCACCGTGGACACACCCGTTGACTCTCCTAACCAACCTCGTCCAACCAGAAGCCTCGGATGGCCATCCAATCAGCCCATCTGCACCTAATAACCAGCCAATTTAGCCCGTGATGAAGATCTGTCTTCGTTGAGCCGTTAAAGCCAGTGCATGGCCGCGCTCCCCGCAAACGGCGCAGTCTCTCATCTATGAAAGTGCCGTGGAGCCCCTCAGACAATTAGGCAGGGAAAAGTGTTATGGCCGTTAGATTCACTCGGCGCCTGGCACTCAGATGGAGTCTTTTGGCGGCCGCCAGCACAGCCAGGAGCACTGGCTCGTGCAGGAAGGTAATTATGGAGCCTTTTGGTAATGACACGGAGGAAGCTTGCGTCCTAACACACGCTCGCACGCGGGCGGACGCACGAACACAGAGGCGCACACACACACGCGAGCGCCCACCAGATAAACACAAGCGCGACGCACGCAGACACACAGGACGCGCGGCGAGCCTTTTATCAAAGCGCCGTCGTTAATTACCATCTTTTACTCTTTGATTCATTCCACTATTCATAACATATTTATACATTCAAGATAAATTATCATTTCCTTCAGGAATTAATCATAAGAGGAAGGACCCAGTCTCGTCTCGATGGATGATCAAAAGACACTACCTCGTGGCTCTGCTGCCTGTTGTGGGCAGCCAGAGTGTCCCGTGCTACCGAGCGAGTTTCACAGCGATGGCGTCCACAGTCCCTGCACCGGACATCAGTCTGGTGTGGGCTGCTATGGCTCTTGGGTACAGGTCAACATATCTATAACTATGAAGATATTCAAATGCACCTTGACATTTACATTACATTTAGTAATTTTAGCAGACGCTTTTATCCAGAGTGACTTACAGTAAGTACAGGGACATCCTCCCCGAGGCAAGTAGGGTGAAGTGCCTTGCCCAAGGACACAACATCATGTGCACCGGCCGGGAATCGAACTGGAAACCTTCAGATTACTAGCCCGATGCTCTACCCGCTCAGACACCTGAGAGCAGTGAACTTAACGCCCTTTGGCGACTCACTGTAAGGTACAGTACAAGCTGGTAAGTTAGTGACCAATCGGTCTTTGAGACTTTGAGGCATCACCAGGTAGTCTGTTGAGTTGCTGTTTTCCTGTCTGTGAGAGGCCTTTGGTAGCGCACCGCCTGAAAATGAGCAACACAGACAAAAACATTGTCTTCCTCCTACATCATCAACACAACCTCGGGGGAAGAGATGGCACAGTTAGACTCCAAAGCAGGTGTCCACCAACCCCCATTCGGCAGCGCTTTAATGGCTGTTTGATGTTTTTGATGTCTAGTCAGCTCAATTGTACCTTTCTGCCTGATAATGAGGGCCAATGATGATTCCTGAGCTCGAGGGGTTAATGGTATGTAACCGGCAGAGCTGCTAATTACACGTTACAAACTATTTATCAGAATCTCCATCTGCGCAGGCACCACAACTCTCATTGTACACGCTAAATTACTCCTCGGATTATCATTGTAAAGCAAGTTTCAGTAATTAGGGACCCAGGCTGCTGTTTTCTTTCTCCGAGAGTCCTGAACGTTCAATTGGAAAAAGGAAAAATAAGATGACTGGTTCATTTGGGCCCTGACATCCCCCTACTATACAAAGGCTGTATCTATCTCGCACAACTGCATGAAAGGGAATGTTCTTTCCCTGGAATCCACAGGCAACAGATACGACAGAACTTTTTCTTCTTTTTTTTTCTCAACACAAAGGTGAATCCTTCAGAGGCTTTACACTCTAACGCGTGCTCGAGAGGTGTAAATTGCATAGTGGAGCCCGCGTAGACTTGGCGAGGTGCGCTCGCCGTGTGTTCAGGTGGCGCTCCGGAATCCGAGCGCGAAAGTCACGTGAGCGGCGCGGTGCAAGACTCGGTGTCCGACCCGCCCGTCTCTCCTGTGACCTGTTATTTGAGAAGTAACGGTCCTCTTCTCCCCCCTCCGTCCCCAAGGGTGAGCTGGGGGCCGTGGAGACGTGTACCATCTCCTCTGTCTCGGCTGTAGATTTTTATTAAAATTACCTTCATTATAAGACAGTGTTCATTATAAAACCAAAAAACGCCAGTCTCCAAGGGCCCCGCGGATTAATAAGGACAGCGGTGTATTTTAAGCCGTAAACTCAGCTCCTCACTGTCCTTAATCTCCTTCCTACTTCACAAGGCCAAATTAACACCTCTCCCAAGCTCTGACGGGACCTCATTAGCAAACTTCCAGGGAAAGAAAGAAAAGAGGGACGGAAAAAGAGGAGAAGAAGGAGGGAAGCGACCAATGACAGCCACCAGCTCTGGGATTAACCCTTTCTACTGTTTCCATAGCTCCTCCGAAAAACTAGGTCGTCGCCGTGTTTCTAATCAGTCGCCTTGGTTAGCGATAATTAGAAGGCTAGATCGGACGGAAAGAAGAGAGAGGAAGTGGGAGGGGTACATTGAAATGAAACCGAAAAAGAAAGAGAACCTGTCATGTCGCAAACACTTCAAAGGAGCCGACTTCTCCTTCAGAAGTGGCACGACGTGGGTCTAAATACCAGGAGGGACTCCTCAGGGCCGCTGCTCTGGCTGGGGGGGGGGGGGGGGGGGGCAGAGGGGGGGGCAGGGACCCAGATAACTGACACACACACACGCATACTTTTACTAAGACACATACTCACGCACAAAAACCTGTCGTGGCTGATACGCCACCTGTACCACACAGCTGTAGGGGAGCTTTAGTGTGTCCCCAATACACACAGCCAAACAAGCACACCCATCTCCTCCTTCTTTGGATATCTCTATTGGCAGCAGCAGGTATAACCCCCACAGCTTACGCTGGAGCCACAGCGACTACTGCTGGGTAAAGTTCACCAGCCTCCGCAAGCTGTTTGACATTAGCGATAAGGTCAAAGTTTATCTGACACCCGAGAGAATCTCTCTGATGTGCGTGGAGTTGTTAATGAAATGAAAATGTATAAAAAGTCAAAACAAGACAAACAAAAATCCTCAAAGATATTTTTAGGAAATTATGACATCTGTGTAAAAGGATTTAGTCTGATGAGAGTGCATAAACAGCGGTGCACGCCTTTTTATACGGAGCGAGCCCACAGCCACAGCTAAACGTTCATTATCAGACATCTACTTTATCTACTTATAAAACATCTCTAGACTCTCAGTTGTCAGACATCAATAGTGCTTAAATTAATCCCTTGGGTTTGTGCCGGCCGAATAAACATTTGGGACGGTGCTTTTGATACTCTCGCATTTAGGAGACTTCGCAATCATAGTAATTGAATTAGCATTGAAGTCCACAATGCATTGCAGTGGTATTGAATGCAAATATTTCCCCCTGCAACAAACCACTGCTTGGGCATACGGAAGTCGATCACAAACCATTAAACAACTTGCCAATAACCCCATGAGAAGCAGGCAAT
Source organism: Hypomesus nipponensis (assembly GCF_054491055.1). Lineage (NCBI taxonomy): Eukaryota > Metazoa > Chordata > Actinopteri > Osmeriformes > Osmeridae > Hypomesus > Hypomesus nipponensis. Next base: position 6,705,899 of record NC_140384.1, on the reverse strand, counting down.
ACGTTCAGATTTCTCCTATCCAGCGACACAGCAGTCAGATCAGTGTTCAACGGTCAATTCAAAACTGAGAGTGAGGAAGAAGAAGTAGGAAAACATATTTGTGGTATCATTTCAATATGTCCCTGACATGGATGACCAGAACGGAGCTCACAAATGTGATTTATGACCTTGGTTTAATGGCTCGCGGAGCCTTGGTAGGTATCAGATGACTTTTTTTCAATATGGCAGCGTCTGAGAGGGCACAGTGAATGCATCTGCCCAACAGGAAATGAGGTCTAGTCTCAACCGAGAAAATATGAGCAGCCAGATATCGGATCATCTAATGGCAGATAGACGCTCCTCCACTTTGACTGAAACCCCATCAGTCAATAAGCATCAGGTGGAGTGTTACATGAAAACCCGTCCTCGCAGTCGGCCATGGATTTCAGTTCCTCCCCCTTCATCAATCATTTCTCCTCGGCGCAGGGCTGTCTTGGAAGTGTGTAAAGTGTCTCGAATTTGGATTGTAGCCTAGCAGCACAGTCGACGGTTAGGTCTTCTTCACACGGTTAACATGTTACTGTAACAAAGACAAAGACTCACCTGGGCTTGGAAACTCTTGAGAACAGGGGCTACCATCTCCCGGACATCCTGAACACAGAGACACACAGAGCACAAGGTTCAGAGCGGAAAATGTCACTAGAGATACTTAAGACTCTCTTGAGTTCACTGCAACAACAAAAAATCGACTTTAGTATGAGGTTGACAGCACATAGTAAAAGCTATTTGACTGCGGCTCATTTGGTTTTGGTTCTCGTTTGCGTGGCGTGGTGCGTTGGTGGGAGGTTGTGAAGCCGAGAGGAGGGGGGGGGGGGGGGGGTAGAGCGGCGTGTGTGTGTGAGGAGTTAAGAGTGTGTGAGTATTTCCAGTGGGTTGCTTCTCAGACTCCACTCTCACTTCCTCCTGGCTTTCAGACAACCTCAGGTGAGGGGGTTGGGCTGCCTGTGGTGCCACAGCTTGATCTTGCTTTACACACCTGTGTTAAACTGACCAGGTTACAGCGTTTTCCGCACCCTCACTCGGCTAAAGGCAGAGGGTTTCTAGTGTAAAAGCTCTGTGGACCCTGGTGGGACCGTGTAAAAAACAAACCTACTCACCAACCGTAGCTTTTTAACATGGTTACAACTGACGGGGGACTGTGACTCCGGCTTGTCAAAGGCAGTCTGCGCCAGTGATATGCATTCATGCGGATTATGCAAAAGAAAGAAATCATTCCAGGCACGAAGGTACGCGCGACTGACACCACCAGTGACTGAGCAACTCAGAGAGACTGCTTGAGTGGAGACAAGCAGAGTGACACACTGAGCTGGCTGGGGGCGTGGTGCGGGGGGCTGGGTGCGGGGGCTGGGTGCGGGGGCTGGGGGACTCACCTCAGGGACATTTCTCTTGAACTCCCTGCTTAGCTCCACCAGGTGCTTGTGGGAGTGCTCGCTCTCTTCTTGTCGCCCTGCTAGCTCAGACGCAACTGAGTTCAGCTCCCTCTGCAAACAGACAGCGAGAGAGAGGAGAGAGTTAAAAAAAGAGAGCGAGAGGGGCAAGAGAGAGAGAGAGAGAGAGACAAAGCACTTTGGGGGCTGCCACCAGTCATACAGAGCAGCTTAGAGTACACATAAATAAAAATACACTGCTGAATATTAACAATGTAATCCTTCATGATCTTATAGCGGTAATACTTACTGCAAGTCCTGGCCCATAAATAATTAAGTCAAAATAAATCCAATGCCTACAGTAGCAGAAGGCCTTTTAGATAATCAGTATTTGAAATAATCAATACACTTGCAACAGCTATGGAGGGAGAAGGAGAGGGGGGGGGGGGCGTGAGGGAGAGAGTGGGAGAGAGAGACAGAGAGAGAGAGAGGCAGTGGGAGGTTAAGAGAGGAGAGGGAAAGAGAGAGAAAAACAGGAAGAGGAGGGAGAGGAAACAAGGCATGCAGAGTCACATGGGAAGACCCAATAACCTGACAAATACCCTTACAAACCAATATAGACCTTCTCGCTGGAATGAAGAGTTGATTTAAAGCCTGCCGAAGACTCGACTCAAACGAACAACATCTATCCTGGTGCTGTGATTACACTGCTCTGTGCTATCTGAAGTCTGCATCAACTGAAACACTCCCTCACACCCTTAGGACCTGAATCATTACATCGACCATACCCCTAGAAATCATTATATGGACCCTGCTTTTTGGAATCAATCTATTGATTCAGCATACCAGAATCTTTATATAGATCACAAATAATCAGTACTTGACATTGACATTTAGTTTTTTTGATAAAGGGAATGACCGAAAGAACCAATGTGCACAAAATATATTTTAGTTTTAATTAAATCTTATATAATTATATCACCATTTAGCTGATCAGTGGTTTCATTAGAGCGTTGTATTATATCTTTGCAGCGCCATCTGATCTTCTATCCAAAGTCGTTAGTGAAGATGGTTCTTCATCAGTCCCATGCATTCATACAGCACCGCATGTTATCCACAAATCCAATTGCATTGATCACTCACACAGCTCCCTCTGAAAAGCGTACCAAAAAAAAAAAAACAGATCTCTAAAATATATCCTCTCCAACAGGCTGCCTTTCAGCCAAGACCCTCAGTTCAACACTACTCTTCGAGCCGGAGATTCTTTCAACAGTAACTGATGAGGGTCTTCTCTTGTAATAGATGGGAGAAAATATAAAAGTGGTGTGGGGGATTCAATTACCACAGTGAATATATATATATGCCACCGGAAAATTAAATTGACTGTGTTTTAATTAATCACCAGTCTTACTTAAAGGCAATTTAATAAATTACTACACTAGGAAAAAAAAAGGGAAGATGAGCCAAAAGAAAACCAAGGCCCAAACTACTAGCTCTGTATTCCAAACCCACAGATGAGATAGTATTGTCCTCATTGTCTGATCAGCCTTGGTGACCGATGTGTCATGTGTGTACGCAAAGAAATGTTGGAAGCGACATCCTGTGAAGACACGCGTTACTTCTCTCTTGCCTCTCTCCTGGCGGCAGGCTCGCTCGACACCTTTTCTGTTCCTCATCTTCTCGTCATGCTTCTCTGACGGATCCCAAAACGCGGTGAAACGTACCGTCAGTCAGAGGACGGCGGGGGGGCCGGTGGAGATTTAAGACCCATTGAGCCATTTACAGAACCTCATGGATGTGACTTAGCGGGGATTTGGGACTTGGTTCTGAGTGGCCTGACATCCAGCAGATTCAAATGGCCCAGACCAGTTAATCTCACTAAGAGAGAAGCATGATAGAACTTCCTTTAAATGGATTGGGAAAAAAAATGCTTAAGATATACTGTAAGTACTGTATCGTGCTCCTACTAAGATGCCCCATGCTGCACTATATTACACGTCCAGCTGGGGAATTTGGTTTTAGTTTCCACTGCACTGAAAGAAGACCAACCACTAAGAGCAGTGAATAGGCCTAGCCCCTGAGAGGAAAACATGGGTTGCTTGGAAAGAAGCCATCGGTCTCCAGACCTCTCTAGACGGGTCCAGTTCAACAGTCTGTCAAATGAAACCTGCCGTCTGTCTTTCAGCAGGGAACTGAAGTAGAACGGGCTGTTTGTTTGTTTGGTTTTCAGCAGCAGAAGGTGGGTGGACCAACTGCACTACGACTACAATACAGTTCTGTGATAAGCATCCAGAGACAAAAGAGTCTAAAACAATGCACGGTAGAATGTCTTTCCACCGCACAGATTCATTTCAATTTGAACTTGAGCACTTGTAAGATCTCGGTCACGATTCGTTTCCCTCCCTCTGTTCTGTTAGAACTGAATAAAATCTACAGCTGAATACAAAGACTCAGGAATCTCTTGATTGCTTATGTAGAAAATAAGCAAGAGAGTAAACAAGTTCGATTCCCTGTGCAAAGAGAAATTTCACGGTAATCGTTTGACAGGTTTTTAAAAAAGGCGATCAGGACCGAATTTTCAGTGTGGCAGTCGGGTCAATACGGAGCTCCTGTCATTAAGCCGCTGCCAGTCAAACATCCGGCCATAATTGATGAGTTTCCCCTGGGGAGGGCGGAGCTGTCGCTGGGACGGGGGTGTGGAGGGGGGGGGGGTAGAGAGGGAGGAGGAGTGGAGGGGGATGCTGAGCATGGCCAGTCCTGAGGGAGGGAGGGAGGGAGGGAGGGAGGGAGGGAGGGAGGGAGGGAGGGAGGGAGGGAGGGAGGGAGGGAGGGAGGGAGGGAGGGAGGGAGGGAGGGAGGGAGGGAGGGAGGGAGGGAGGGAGGGAGGGAGGGAGGGAGGGAGGGAGGGAGGGAGGGAGGGAGGCCTGCTCTTGGAGTCTTGGTCCTGCTGAGGACAGAGTCGGTAAAGGGGCCGTCACATGGCCTGGCAGGCGTCCACTCACAGCATTGAGCAGGTATTTATGCACATGTGTGTTGCAGAAAAGACTGCAGGGAGTGGTCGCCTGAGACTCAGTAGAGTAGAAAAACAAGACAAGCAAAATGGAGGCTAAAGGCAATAAGATAGCAACTCAGAAACAACGCTTACTGGAAAATGGGTCAGGATGCATCCAAACAAAAGTGAATCACCTGCGAGACAAGGACCAAACCAGGCAATATCAGTGTCAGCAAACTGAAAAAAAGGGAATGCTTACCAAATTGTGGGTATCCGATAACAATTTTGCTCAAAACGTTTGGATCTACAAAACAGAGCAGTATGTTTTGTGTGTAAAGAAGATGCTCAGTAGTCCGTTGTAGTCGAGTACATTGACATTGATTCATTAAAGCTACCTCTTCCTGATTACATCTGTGGTCGTAAGCTGTTTTCTGGCCCTCCACAAAGACAAAACATGGTGGAAAATGTTGACAACTGGAAAAACTACCGAGAAACTGCAATGAGGTAGACTGAGTCAAAATCACTAGTGTGCGCAGTGGGCTTGGACGGCACAAATTAAAGAGGAAAAAATGTGAGGGGAAAATGCAGATGGGGTATTATTTTTCTTTTTGTATCCCATCTAATTGCAATCATAGGCAGATGTCTGAAAGTGTGACAGCATCAGCAGAATTGCTGCTGAGAGCACAGAATCTTTGTCTAAAAATAATCAGACATTCTGTGTGCTGCTGTTTGTTATAATGGTAATCGATGCTGGAGGCTTTGAATTCCATCAATTTATAGATCCACTCTGTTCTGCCTGGTGACTGTACTGCCTCACAACCCCCCACCACATGCAGACCTACACACACACACACACACACACAGATGAGCACATGTACACAAAAACCCTCTCATGCGCAGACATCCACACAGTGGCGAGGCAGCACAGGGGCCAGTGTGTGATTAAGATAAGTGTCGTTTCCTTTCATACTTCCCTTATCGCCTCCTATTCTCTGCTAGGCACAAGATTGTCCGTAGCAGTCTCAGATTAGCCCCACATCTCAGACGGCACATTTGAGAGGGGGGATCGATCAATAAATCAAATCACCACAATCAATGGCCCCGATCGCAGTAGTCTAGTCTGGGCTCTACATTATTACTGGCATCCCCCCCCCTCCCCACCCTACCCCCCAGGTTGCTGAGGGAGGGGACAACAACAGAGGAGAAATGGGGGGGGGGGGGGGGGGGGCAGATTGCAGAGCCTATGTTGGCTTGTGTTCATATGAAAGATACAAGATGATCCCTTATCTGCCCTCTCTCTGGGGCGTCTGGACGGACGGGCCAGACAGACAAGAGGGCGCGCCGTGGAGGGGGAGTGACCCCTGACCCCCGCGACCTGGGTTCACTAAACTGACGATGAGGAGCAGGAGACTGTGGGGGGGGGGGGGGGGGGGGTAGCCATCACCTGGCAGGCCCCTCCATCTGTCTCCGCCCCCCCCCCCCCCCCCCCCTCCTGCAGCTCCCTGCTCCTCCAGCCCGGGGCGCGCACCAGACTGGGCTGTTCCTGCCCAGCCAAGGATGCTGTCCGCTGAGCCCCAGCTTAAGAGCACTTTATGGAAATAGTACTCTATATACGCTATACATGCGGTAACTCAGAAAACTCTTCTTTTTTTTGTATGCCTTTCTAAACCCTGGACTTGTTAAGCCTGATAAATCATCCTAACTAATTAATCCCCAGTCAGTCAGGCTGTCTTCAAACAGCATGCTAAATCTTACAAAAGGGGATGAGAGGCGTGTGAGCGTTACAACCATCAGCAAAAGGTGTGATTGGTGTTGTCAGCCATTATTCGTCATCCCCTGCTTCATTTAGGGAATTTTTGCGCCTAATGCACCGCAGCACATTCCACCATCAACACCTCTCTCTCTCTCTTTATACACCCACACACACCTGCAGACCAATATTCCTATCTTAGAATGGCTACAAATGGCAATGCAGGGTAACACATTATCCTAGGTGTGACTGCAGTCGGCATCTACTTCAGAATGTCAAAAAAATAGACCTGGAAAACCCATTGTGATATGACCTCAATCAGTTAGCCATCCACTGTACACTGCAGGAAAACTGTAAATGCCCTCCCATTAGAAACTTCAAATGCCAATCTATGACTGAGCGGTCCAAATGAACACCAATTACAACACCTTATTTATCATCATTAAGGCAGACCATTGTTCTGCTCATTTTCAAGTCTGTAGTTACAATCAGGATGTCTATTGTCATACTGTGATGCGAGCACAGTGACTGATTACACCCCCCCCATGATTCATTAGCAGGCTAGTGGGGTGAACCCTGAAAGAAGACATGATAACCTCAAAAGGGCAAATGATCGGCAGATGTGAATCCGAATGTGAATCACTCGTACGTCTTCATAATAGCCGGGCGAGGAAGCAAAATGTGTGTTTAATCACGGCCGGCTCATAACTTTGAAAATAAAAGTTATTCATTCGGGGCATCAATAAAGAAAGGAAAGATCGGCCACATCGTTACAGGGAGAAGATGGAAACAAGGGCGCGGGGTTCGTTCGGTGGGAACAGCGAGGTGAGCTGCGGGGGGGGGTCTGTGTGGAGGCCGGCCGCCCGGGTCAGTGACAGACGGGGAGAGAGAAACTTCCCCGAGAAGCACCGCAGATCTCCGGCTCGTCACCAGGTTGGCCCACTTTCACTGCGTGCGACGGAGGGGAGCGGCGCAGAGCCGCTAACCCGCGATTGTTTATTCTCTCTTAAGAAATGTCAATCTGTTGGCGTTCAGGTGTGCTGCTCTTCCACTTGTTTTTGTTGTTTCCCCCCCCACCCCCCCCCTCTCTCTCCATCCTCCCTTGTCGATTGCAGGGAGATCAAAGCCGCCGTCGCCGCGGGAAGAATCTGAATATTTCAGGTGAGGAGAGAGGGCTGTGCTTCGCGCGCCACCTGTGTAGTGCCGCGGTGCTGGTCCCTCCTTTTCTCTCTCCGTCGCAGTTAGAGGGACCCTCGGGGCCCGGTGACACGAGCCTGGGCCACCTGTCTGTGAGAGAGGAGCTCTCTTTTACCCTCCTTAAACCTCTCTCTCTTTCTCTCACACTCTCTCTCTCTCTCACACATGCTTTCTTCTCATTTTACAGCATTTGAACCAAAAATAAATCAATCTAAATAGAGAGTTGAGAGTGGGAATACAACCTGGGCTGACAACAAGCGGGGATAATTTTGAGTGCTGTCACAAAGGGCTTCAAGACCTGGCACGCCAAGCCATCATATGCGGCGAGGTAGAAGCTGTTCGTCACGACGACAAACACCCAGCGATGCTTTCAGCTGCTGCCCATTCTGGTCTATAGCTTTTGCTGCATGCGGATGTATCTTTAGTGTACTTCACATCCTCAAACAAAAGGAGTTGCCCGGCCAAGAAACAAGAAACTAGCCTAAGAGCTGCCTAATGGATCGTCTTCAGTACATACAGTACAGATGTGAAGCAAGGTGTAGAAGGGTTGTGTAAAATATTGCTCATCACCTACCTAGTGTAGCCATTTCTGCCCAGAAGCACAAAAAACACCTCAGCTCAAACGGCTTGATGGAACTGCTCTTCAGGAGGTGTGTGTGTGTGTGTGGGGGGGGGGGGGTTGTTTGTGTGCGAGTGGAAGCATTTGTGTGCTTGTGTGTTTATGTGCGGCCCTTGTGTATGTGCACCCGTGTGTGTGTGTGTGTGTGTGGCATGAAGAGAGAGCGTTCCCCGCCACCGCTTCCCAGCCATGTCTCTCAAAAGAGCCGTAAAGTCTTTCCAGAAAATTCCTTACATTCATCTGTGTCAGAGCACTCGGCACACATTAGGCGTTTACACGAGAGGAAACACAATCTATTTGATGCTACACTGCCCACACGGCCAGGGGCCTCTTCCCCACACTGGAGATTCACAGTGTTTAACTTCCATTTCAGATTCCGAACAGGCAGGCAGGAAGGCAGGAGAGCAGAGGCAAAAGGCTCCATCTTGCTGTAAATCAGCATTTAAACACCCGGGCTAAATGTAATCTGGAAAAAGTCAACTCGCACTGTGCAGCTCAAGATATTTGTTTTTATTTACACTGGAATGGGTGATTGATTTTTTTTTTTTCCACCCCAAAGATATATGACTACAGTGAACTGACAGTCACACTTCTTTCCTCCCACTTTGTGAGCACCTCCTCGTGTTTTTCATATCCACAGCGCTTATGTGAACAAGTGGAGGTTAATCTAGGCAGAGAACCAGACACAGCCGGCTCTGTAAATGTCAACTGCTAGATTCAGGCCTCTCTCATTACGGCACCAAGCATGGCTGACGTTGGCGAGACGGATGTCTGACTGGGAGGTGTCTTCACCGCCTCTCGGCACAGCCACCCCCACCCCCACCCTAGCCCCCACCCCTGCCTCCATCGCATGAAACCTTATTAATCAATCGATTTATCGCCCATAAATCAGGCCAGGCTTTGATTGTATCAGCAAGTCATACAATCAATCAATTAGTCGGGCCCTAGCATCCCAATTTGCCTAAAGAAAGATGAATGTCTCTCCATATCATCCATTTGGCTGTCCGTTTAACCATCAAACACTGCTGCTGTTAACTTCCAGGCCCAACATGCATCCCTCTATTGATTTCTGCAGATTAAACTTGCACAGAAATCAAAAGGACACTCAGAGTTGAGTGGGAATAACGGAGCCCTCTTCATCCGAGCTAAAGTACTGGACATTCTCTGGGTTATTCTTCATGGAGCAGCCCCAGATGAGGAATCCTGGATCAAACGCTCGGTTCTTTATGAAGTCGTTAGGAGAATCCCAGCAAAGTGGACCCGTCGATCTCAACAAGTACAGCAGCAGCCTCACAGGAAATGCGTAGCCCTATTATCGTTAGCTAGACGCTGGCTGAGTAAATGAAATTGACCCTCCACACCAAAAAGTATATATTTCATCAGTAAACCCACAGTTTCGGTAAACGGAAGGGATATATCCTTTAAAACTGGATATATAAAGACAAGAAAAGTGGGAGGAAAAACATACAGCGTGCATAACAACGTGTTTGTTTCGTATTTCATACCAACTGTGAATTCCAATCCACACTGTGACACAAACCGCCACGGTCCACCTGCTCCCATCTGCAACTGCGTGTCAGTACGTCTCCTAGGATACGCCGGGAACTTTGGGGACAACAAACCCGACAAGAACAACTAGAGCACGACAGAGTGGGCTGCCTCCCCACCCGGGCTTCCGCGGGGCCTCCGCGGGCCCTCTCCCCCTGCAGTCCTGGTGGAACCAGACAGGCTGAGCAGTAGCCTTCCCCTGGGGAGAGGAGAGCGTCTGTGGTGGGATTAGACGACCACGAGGACCGGTTCTGCTTCACACTCCCGGACCCTGCCTCGCCTGCTCCTGCCTCGCCTGCTCCTGCCTCGCCTGCTCCTGCCTCGCCTGCTCCTGCCTCGCCTGCTTAGCTCCCCTGACTGCCTTCTTCTCTCCCTGCCTCCATGCCTCCCTCCCTACCTCTGGGCTTCCTTTGCTGCCTCTATCACTTGCTGCCTTCCTGCTTGCTGCCTGAGTGGAGGAGAGGGGGGAGGAGAGAGAGAGAGAGCTGAGATACCATTGGGGGTTTGCAGTCTTTCGCAATCTCCACCATGTAATTAGAGATAAAGACACAGGACCACAGAGCTAGAGTCCTGCTCTGCCAGCGTCACACGAGGCTGCCCACCTAGAACCCCCACAGGATCAATCCTGATGTTGCATCTGTAGGGGCATTCACCCATTAACCCCCCACCCCTCTTCAAACAAAACCCTGGAGTGCCCCCTCATCCATACAGTGAGCCGGTTTAATGCGAGACACCAAACACCAATACTAACAACAACGTCGGATAACAAATTCATCTGATTTGTTTTTATTTCCTCACTTTGGGGCAAATAAAGAATGTATTTGCAGACAGTCAATCATTAAGTGCGCGCGACAAAGTTCCCGCGCAATTTCCATAAAATGGAGAAGTGTCAGTCTACCCAGAGTTCTAAGGTAAGCAGTCAAATGAAGTTCATTGGTAATTTTCTTTACATTATCCTTTAATACAAACTTCTTCAAGGAAACCAGGGAAAAAATAAAGCAAAGAGGGAGCCCTGACTATATTCAAGAAACACCAAATTATACTATGGAAAGATCCATTATTCATCTCAGCTACATTTTTCATTTAGGAGCAGGGTGGATATGAGCAATGATGAATGCATTGCCCAGGATGCAATTTGTATGTAAAATAACAGAAGATTAAAGAATATGTTTTAAGTGCAAATGTAGTTTGTTGCCATCTGAGGAGAAAATGCATTCCTGGAAAAACGAATAAGACCTGAGTGTGTGACAGTGCTTCATAAAATCACTTAGCCCATAGCAAGGCCCATCGCTAGTCCTTGTAATGGGTCACAATGAGAGTCACAAATGATGAATGAGCAGGCTTGGAACAGGTTTCCATTCATACACTATTCCTTTTGGCAGACCTTTGGAAAACGCAGGAGAACTGAATCTGTGAAGACTGGGACTCCACCAAGACTCGCTCGAACAACAACGCATTCCTTGACGGACAAACACATCACGGACATGCCCACATCACACACATGCGTGGGCATACGTGGCGTACACAAGGTACACGGACATACGCGCATTGCACACACACACACACACACACACACACAAAGGCCCGGTGGACACACATTGAACAGCGCTGCCTTGCCGGCCAGGCATCCACATGTTCCTCTCAGGGCTTCTTGCTCGCTCCTCATCAGCTTCACTCAGTGCACACCGTTTCAATTCACTGCCTCTCAAAGACACACAAAGAGCCTTCCACTCCATTCAGGAGCCTAGAGATTGAATACAGCCTTCCAACATAAGACGTGCCCTCCACAGAGCATGTAATACAGCTCATTACTGGGCGTGCAGGGTGAAGAAGGCTTGAACGAGAGACTGGTTTCGACACAGGAGGACGCAGGGAGGCTGCGCCTCAACATTTCATCAGTCTGTATACACAGACTATACCCTACAAAAAAACGAACATCAAAAACAAAAAGAAAAAAAAACCCGGAAGAGCCTGTTTTTTTTTGCTGTTCTTACTGTATGCGCAGTGGCAGGGAAAATCCTAACAAGGGAAACACAAGTGATCTCATTCAGAGGTGACGCTCGTCTGGAGCTGCAGCAACAGTTCCCTTGCTCTTTCCCCGCACAGAGAGGTTGGCCCATTAGCAGGCTGTCCCCAACCGCGGAGGGACAACATCTATTTGGGTCGTCCACATTGATCTGGGTCCTACCCTCCCTGCTCTGGGGGGGCGGGGGCTGTGTGCGGGGAGAGCAGGTCTGTGTGTGGTACACAGGGGAGGGGGAAGAGCAGGAGGGGGTAGGGGCAGCTGGGGGGCCCTCTGATTGGGCTAAATCCCCTGAACACTGCCTCGTATGAACCTTCCTCTCACCTCGGGTGGGGGGGGGGGGGGCGATCGTATGACCCGAGGCAAAGCGTTACCCACATTTAAAAGACATGAACTTCTGAGCGCTGGAGGTTCAGACGCGCTATCAATGGGGGCCACAGGTGCACCCCCCCCCCCCCCCTTCCTAACATTCCATTGGAGGCTGTTTGGCACTGTGTGTTCATGTTAATGTCAGCAATAATGAAGACCTGCAGCCCACAAAATGAGAACGCACAAGCCGGAGACAGTTTTTGGAGGTCGGTTGGAAGAGATAGCTGGTGAGGAAAGAGGGCGGCGCGTGAGGATGCTGTCAGCTTCTCTCCACCCGCTCCTGAACGCACTCAGCTTAGTCTGAGAGAAGCAAACAGGCGTAATACACACTGGCTATGTGTGTGTGTGTGTGTGTGTGTGTGACTCTGCTGTCTAGCAGTGCGAGCGGGGAATTAGATCTATGGTTTGTAGCCTTCATCCCTTCCCAGACAGACTTGTTCCGGCTCAGAGGCGCTGCCTAATCCGCACCTCTCTCCCGCTCGCACTCCCAGAAAATGACTTCACACAGCTGCCGCAAACGCCCAACGCAGCAATTCTCGTCTGTCTGAACTCCCCTCCCCCCCCCCCCCCCCCAAAAAAAAAGGCCTCGGCAGACCTCCCATAGCTCATTTAACATACCAATCCCTCCCCTAAGCCCCCCACTTCTGCAGAGAGACAACAAGGATAACAACAACAGCCCCACTTGATCATAGGAGAGCCTGCCTCTCTGGTGAACTCTCAGAATCAGCAGTGCTGTGAGAGGAACGCCAGTGGTGAAATCCAAAGAGGCGCCTCAACTGTGGGGCCGGTGAGCACATGACACAAGATGTCTGCATGCCAACTTGTATTAATGAAGTAAGAAATAACGGGGAAGTGAGTGGACCACTGTTGTTATGGTCAACCAGCTGCCCTGTTGAATTACCCTTCCAGCTCATTGTCCCTGAAACCCTCTCAGCTGTAGGGGACCCATCTGCCTGAACTGTTTAGTATTAGACAAGTACTGATTAGCAGGAGCAGGAGCAGGGAGAATTGGGCATTGTTAGAATTTTCCAGAAGCGGCATCTTGTGATGAAACACAGTAGAGAAAACAAAAAACGACGATGATGTGGGAAAGAGATGAAGATCATGTCAAACTAACCTCCGGGTCAAAACGGTTCCATTATTGGGGGCGGACTCGGAGAGTGTTCATCTCCCTGGTTACCGGCCCATTGAGGTCATGGCAACAAAGTAGGATGCCACAGCACTCCCACGGGCTCTTCCATCCCGGGGACAGGAACCCTGAGAGCCCTCCCCAGGTATTCTGGCTGGCCTTCATCTGCTCTGTGAACACCCACCTTTAAGAATGGGTTACCATGTCACGCTCCTCCCCGCCTGATAGCATGCGTCATCAGAACACGACTGTATGGAAAACACTAGAGAAGAAGAGAGCTGATGAGGATGGGAGAATTTGGAACTGGATCATAAAAGTTCAGTTTGGTCCTATCTGGTCCGGGATCTTAGCCTCTATGCGGTCTGGATCCCAAACCAACTAAGCTGAGGTCAATATGGCAACATTTCTGACATCATAACCATTGATCTCCGTGCACTTCAGGTGGTCCAATCAGATGAGCGAGGCAGTCGATACTTCACAGATAAAACGTATAGGAATTTCCAAGAACTTGAGTAGCAATGAAAGCCAAGAGATAGTACAAGCAAAGGAAGATGATTAAAACCTGAGATGGCGTAGTATTGAGGGGAGAGGGGTGATTTATCCCTTCATGGCCCTTTGACACTAAATTAAACTGTTGAGTCCATTCCCCGTGCCAGCTAGTTATCTTCCAGCCTAATTTAACACTATAATTTACATTCCATATAAAACACATCCTGATGTGACGCTGTCAAGGCCGTATATCATTCGCGGAGAGTGCTCTAGTTTCAGTGAAAAGGACAGAATTAGATCATATTCATGATGCAATTAAACACTTCAGTGGGAATCGATGTAAAACCGATGAGCCCTGAAAACAATGCATATGGCTGGGAACATTAGAACACATTACCTTCCCCTGGATCCCTCGCTCCACAGACGCAATTTAAAATCCTCCACCACTCCACTCTCCATCTCTCCAGATTCATAACGCACGGCGATAATAAATGAATTTTTCAGAAAATTATTCAACTACTAAATTGCCCATGGTAACTGAATATCAGATGAAAGTGATGTGAATTATTAAGTAGAGAAACTGTTTGTTCTCACCATGGGTGTAATAATCGTCCAAATGAGGAGGAGAGGAGCGAGAGAGGGGGGAAGGTTACTGTAAAGGGGATTTTAAAATAAACATTCCTGGTGGAGGAAAACTGGGAAACTTTGTCTGCTGCCGGTGCCCCTGCTGAGAAGATGGCATCGACCAACTTCCCCTGAGGAGCGGTGTATGTGTTCTTATAGATACACAGAGGAGGACATTACCAGACGCTGTGTCTCACCTGTGAACACTCTCACCTGACTGGCAGGAACTGGCAACATGCCCTCAGGGCCTGGCAACACTGTTAGCTCTGATCCAATGTTACACAACCTCATCACGTTTGACATGATCAGACAGACAGACAAGCTGACAGACAGACAGACAGACAGAGAGTGTGCGGCAAGACACACACAGTCTCACAGCACTACCCCACATCACATTAGCTACCTGTCACAGCTTGTTGAGCAGCCATCAACTTCACTCTGATTGGATTATCCCCAAAGGTTCAGTCAAAAACAAGAAAACAAACATCAAAATATCGAGAAGCAAAAGATCTAACGTCCACCTAGAGACTCTTGCAGCACTTTCCCTTCATTCCAAAAGGCATTTCCACTCCCACACACAGTACCTATTTTCCTGTCAAAGTCTGCACTTGTTGATAGCAAAAAGAAAGATAAACCTAATAATATTCAACATTTAAGAGGAGGAGGGTGTGTGTGGGGGGGCATGGGCTCACAATTTGTAACCATTTCTGACATTCTGAGTTGCCCTCTCCAATTGAAACGGTAATTATGCTTAATGGTCCTTTAATCTGTCCATCATGCTGGAGGTGGACTTCCAGGTCAGGCTTTAAGTGCTCCGAGAGTCATGGGGGGTCAGGGCCCAGGCAGTGGGGTGGGGTCCTCCAGTACTGACCCCAGGACCAGACTGCTTCAGAGAGCTCTGGGCCACAGGCCTCCTTGACAGACACATTATGACATTAGTACACTGCATAACAATATTAGTAATTGGGGTGCAAGGGCAAGGGCAAATCACACTCTCAGAGAAATCTCAGTAAAAAAAAAAAGTTTTTTTGAATAAGGAAGGAGACGAATATGAGAAAAGCACAAATATTTCTTATACCTTTTAGTATATTAGGGGGTTACAGATTGGACTAAAGGGTGGTCGTTACGAGTCTGAAAGTGCTCCATGACTGAAACAACAATCTTAGTGCAGGAGAGTTGGCACTACGCCATCATGTTTAATCTTTAACTCCAGTAAAAGGGTTCCAGGTTTCATAGAATTAAGACCCATGGAATTGTGGCGCTGGCTCAACTCAGTCACAGCAATTGTATTTCCCAACAGAAGCACAAGATCATCTCCTACGACTATCTGGACGACCAGGCAACGTTCTGATCCTTCTCCTCCTTCCAGAGCAAAACAGAGCTGAGAGGAAGTCCCAGTAGGTCGTTCTGAATGGCGACACAAGAGCTACAGGGCCCATACCAATACAAGCCTGAACAAACACTACCTTTGTACCCAGAGTCATTTGTACTCCGCTCAGGCAGGCTCGCCATCACAGGGCTCTCTGAAAGAACTCCTGGTCCTGGCTATGAATCTGCTCCACTGCCCCCACCCCCCCAACCCCCCACATTTATTTGTTATCTAGGACAAGCATTCCTCCGCATCGTTTTCACTGGTGAAATAAAGAGAGTCCAGAAAACGAATCACTCCCAGACACACTAGTGTTGTTACCCAGGCTGTCAGGGCCCTCTTCTCCTGCCTCACCCCCGCCTGGTCCCATCGATACACACAAGTGACTGCCGTTTGCTTTATGATTGCCTTATTTTTATTCTCTCAGCCTGCTTTTCCTCGCCATGCTCTTTTCTGGTCTAATCAGTCCAGCTGCCAGCCTGGTCAACAGAGGCATTGTCTCTTTAAGTGAAGGCGGCAGTGGATCAGTGCATCCTTTCCGATTTCCTCGCTTTATTAGCCCAGCGCCACACCACTATTTATACTAGTGGGTATTCCGTGTTTGCTGGAACAATTACAGTATGACAAATGGTCCATCAATGCCATCTATCAGGGCAGAGCTGACAGGAATCCTATAGTCAGGGCGGCCATTCGTCCCTCTGCTCACCATCTCTGGGGTCCCATGCTTTAGTATCCATGACAACGTGCAAGCCACTCGCCACGCTTGCCACTTCACGGTGAGAGATGGGAGCCCGTGAGTGGCTTCGAAAATTAGCCTCTGACACCCTGTGTTCCCTGGCCCTCCCCCCCTCTGAACCCCCCAGGCAGTCCAACCGCCTTATTCACATTCAGACGGACACCAACACAGACACCAACACGGACCCCCAAACACAAAGATCTTCCCTGGGTTTTCCAGTTCATCCCGGTTCTTTAGGTCAGGCTATATCACATGTTCAACCCTGCTGACAACTAACACCCGACTTCATGTCCAAGAGAGAGCCGGAAGGAACAACCACTATAACCAGCGTCCATAAAACCCCCCAAAAGGTGGAACAGAGAGGGGTGAGTGAGAGGGTTAGATCTGCCAACAGATGATCAGTAACACAGACAGAGCCAACTGTCCTTCTCCGTTTCCAATTACATGAATGACTTCTCAAAAACACGATTCATCTCAGAAAACAAGATTGACATTTAATTGAGCGGCTCTTGTGCTCTACATTAAACACAGGAAAGTATTTGTTATTCAGTCAAGTAGCAGCTGTTCATTATGTCTCACCTTTTGGCTTATTGATACAGAAAACTCGGGGGTATTGGGAAGGGACTGAATTGCATGGGACTGCACCGAGTTGAGAAATGGATTGTAGTCGTAATAAACAGCTCTGCTTTACAATGGTTGGATGATTACATCCGATGATGTTAACTCGGAGTGTTCTAAGAGCAATACTAGTGTTGTCTAAGGACAACAGCTAGGTAGCAATAGACATAATGTATGCACATAAGTAGGATCTGCATATCTTCTGAGATTCCTAAAGTCTACTGTGGGCAGATGGTCCTTTCGCAGAATGGGAAAAGATTATGCCAATGCCTTGATCTCAGTGTTTTATCTTGTTTTTTTTTGTTTTTTTACATTTTTAACTAGCTGCTGTTTTAGAAAGAATCAGGTTTGACATTCTACCTTTCATTAACATTTTTTTGTCAGGTCGACATCCCTCTTTGGTGTTTATGCTAAACTCCAGTTGGCAGCTTAAAATCATATAATGCTTAGGTGAAAGAAATAAACAAAGCTGTGCAAATGGCGTGCGCTGTCAGATGCAAGGGGTTCTGGTGTTGTGATGAATCATATCTGGATAAACATTAAAGGGAAGAGACTACAGCTCCAGCCGGCTGAGGTGTCAGCTGATGTAACCCAGCACTGACACAGAGCAGAGTCGGCGAGCTCATTGATGTGGCAGCGTCTCATTTTCACCAGTTTGGGAGCAGACAGTTTTGCAGCGCCTTGCGGTTCTTAATTATCTTCCGACTTTGTCTAATTCAATCAACACAACTCAGATCTGGCTGCGAAATGGTGCTCACATCCCCTCAAGCTCAGCAAGTCAAAAGAAACTGAATAAGTGGAACAGTCAAACTGACAAAATGAGCGTAGCACATGAGGAAAAAAAACGTGTATGTGTATCTTGGGGCCTAGACCTTGGCCTGAGAAGACTGAGGTGAGGCTAAGCAGGCGACCAATCAGCTTTGTTGGAATTGTAGGTCTGTATTCAGACAAGACACTGGAGTCGAGTGCTGTGATGAGGCTGCAGATGTCCTGCTGTACAGTATGAGGTCAGCATGTCATTTGACACTGAAGACCCATGGCTAAAGACTTCCTCATGAAGGTGCCTTTTTCCCTGTAAACCAATACCCGATCCAAAACTTGCAAAAACAACTTCTCAATGAATTTATCTCCAGCATGTGTGGAGTGACCAGGCTCTAATCTTTCTGCAAGACAAGCAAATAAACTGAGTCGGACAGTCAGACACACACACACTCACGTGTACACACACTCACGGATTTAAAGGTCATTAGGGATTAAATTGTTTGTCGATTTCCAGCTGGTGAAGTGGGTGAAATGATTGAGCATGGGGAGACACTCACAGCCACTGGAACCCTTCACTCCACCGACCCTTCCTCCAAAATCCCTTCCAGACCACCCCAATCTCTCCTCCTCCTCAATCCCTCCCATCTAACTCGAAACCACTACACTATTAGATTTAATAAGATCAAACAGCACTGAGGCCCGTTGTCATTATAAAGCCTTTACTTTGGCACTGACTGCCAAATCTGTTTTGCACTAGCTACAGACTGCCAAACACCACAATGGTGGATTAGTGAAGCCTTTCTCCCTCTGCTGCAGAGGTTAATAAAAAGTGACAAGGCTAAGTCTGCTCCGATTAAGTATGCTGAGAGATATTATAGCAGTTTGTTACATCAGATCGTTATTGGATTAAACAGCCAGCACAACAATGAAATTGTAATTTAAATTTTCGGCGCCAACCTATAACAGTCGCTGTGAGTGCACTTGTCAGAACAAAAGCAGAATTAGAATAGCCTCTGATTTTTTCAATCTCTATTGCCATTACAATTCCCGCAGACATTAAGTTGGTACTCGACTTATAATACCGAGAGAGGGAAAGTCAAGGATTACAGTGTTCACAGAATGTCAAAACCTAATCTAGTTTGATCGGTGGAAAAAAAAAAGAGTCATATACCAGATATGCCAGCATAAAAATCGATTAATCAAATCTTTGAAGGAATCGTTTTCAGAATCAGAAGCCCTATTCACAGAGACAGCCTCCAGTGTTTCCACCACACGCAGACTGTTTAGTGTTTATTCCAGTGGTCATCTTCCCCTGCACTGCAAACCACACACAAAACAGTGCCAATGCATTGTTAGCAGAGGCAGAGGGTCAAAGAAACCGACTAATAAGCTGTTCTTAATCCTCAAAGATCCATCCATTAACCCACCCGATCTTTACGACCCCGCTGCCTTATTAGATGAGCAATCAGCTGTCCATATCTGGCAGAAATATGGACTTCCTGATCTGCAGCAGGCGCACGCTCGTATCTCTTCCCAGAAGCGTCTGCTGTGCTTCTCAGGCTCAGGTGTACCTGCAGACCAGTCCAGCAGGCTGGTGGGGGTGGGGGGTGGGGCTGGGGGGGGTTGGACGGGGATGGGGTTAAATCAGTGAGTCTCCTGGGGTATTCCCCTCCATCCCGTTGCCTCCGATAAATCTCAGTGCTTTACGATTAGGCACATAAAATGAGTCATAGATCTGGACGGTAAATAAGAGCTTGTCAGTGAGGCTGACGCCAGGCCCGGGTCCTCCCTCTTCTCCGGACGGTCTCACAGAATCCCAGCCCTCAGACTTCTTGCTATTGAACTGAGGCTAAAGAGGCTCCAATAAATAAGGGCTGATATTTCCCCCCGGGACATTTATGGTGCCACCCTGAAGCACGCTTGCACACGCAGGACAAACAAAACCTTTTCAGGAGCGACGTGGAAGGAAGAGAAAATGAGGAAACTAAGCCAACCGCCGGAAAAAAAACAGACATTGTGTGACGTCCCTTCTCTGACTCTGAAATCCTTGTGTCTGTTTTCGACAGTGTTTTCCTCTTACACTTCTTCAGATGATAAGCACGTGTTGCTTTCTGATGACTCCTCGCAGTAAAAAAAAAAAAAAAAAATCCAGGTAATCACTGAATCAATCCATCAAAAGGAAGCAAATGTGCACTGTACATGCATGACCTCAAAGCACTGATGGCTTTTAATGGACTCTCGATCCATACATGCAATTAAGCATGCAAAAACATCCCATTAAGAGTCTGCACTTCTATATTTACCCCCGGCGATGCTCAGAAGAACCATGGCACCTGAGAGAGACCACTGACAGTTTTCAAACGGTCTGCAAAAACACACAACGATGAACACTTCCTCAGCAGCCCAAGCTAATGATTGTGGCCAATTCGTTTACACTGGTCCAAGATGACTCCCTGAATGGCTGCCTCTGAATATCAAACAGACAAACAGACAATGGGGACGGCGCGCTGCTGGACACGACATGGGGAACCCCACGACCCCTGACATGGCGCTCTGGGCCAGAGAGCTCGTGCACGACACTGTCTGCATATATGAATCAACTTGGAAGACGTTGAAAATATTGTCAGATAAGATACGACAATTTAACGATTACAGAACATGATAGAGGCGATATTTATTTCCTTTGAAGGATCAACAATTGTTCCTTTGTTGAGATAGTCGTTCACACTACTCAAGCAGCTATTGAGCGCAACTGTGAGTGTATCGTCTTGAATCTTTCTCTCGGAAAATTGTCTCACAGGTTGGCAAAAAGTAGGACATTATCAAAAGGAGGAGGTGTAAAACGACGACCAGAGAAAGCATACTGCTACAGGCATGCAATCAGCTAGGAATTCAAAAGCAAGCCCAGCTTCCACGGTTGTATAATCAGAGCGTGAATGGAAGAAAACAATGCTACCGGCTCTGTGGCACACAGATTCAAAACCATTTTCCCTAGTGAGTAACAAGGGACTCTTTCAAGTAAAAGTAACTATTGTATCTCCAAGCACTGAAACCACAAAGCATACAATAACTTTTTTTCCGCGGACAACTCTATTATGAAATTGAAACAGACATACCGGTCATTCTAGACAACAGCTAATATTCGTAAGAATGCATCCTTGAGTGGAAAAATTGCTTTTAGGTGCAACGAAGAATATATCTCTGTTAATTTCCCCCCATAACTAGATCAAGACAGCAATGTTGGAGAGGGTCTGAACGTAGCATTTATAAGCCTCTCATTATTTAACGTGCTGGGGTCTCCCCATGGCCCAATGAAAATTTGATAGCAGTATTACTGCCAGTTCGTAGGCTCCTTACTCCCACACACTGTTTATGTGAATGCAGATGGGAGAGCAAGCAGTCATGGTAGATAGGACCAGGCCCCTCTCTCCCAGACAGACACAGATACACACCGAGCCACAACTAATCACCTCTCTGCTCTGGTTGAAATAACCCCTCACAGTCCGATCCCTAAGCAAGTCAGGCAGGAGGAGGGTGAGGTGTGTGTGTGTGTGTGTACTGGGGCCTGGCAGATGAAAAAAAAACAGTAGCTCGCCGTGCGGTACCAGAAGCCGCAGTGATGCAGAGGCCCGATCGTGCCGTTTCCTGTCTCCCCATCTGCATACAGTAAAAAAACAAACATTCCTGTAAATAAAGACGGTTGTCCGGCAACTGTCTTCCCGGCGACAATGGTATTGACCGTAGTCAGATGCTCCGCTGATTAAAAATTGATCCATTTAGAAAAATCTAATCAACTGAACAGGATTCTTTCATACGCAGGGTGGAGCGGGTTGGGGTTGGGGTAGCAGCTGCTGACACTGAGAGGCAGACCTGTTATTAACCCCTGCACCTTCACCCGTCCCCCCCCTCCAGCACCCTGAACCCCGGCACACGTCCCTCAGTGCCCCTGAGACCAGACATGGCCCAGACGCCTTGAATTATTCAGCAGTCTGGGAGAGGCTAGGCCAGCTCGCCTATTAATGCCAGGCAGTGGAGGCCAGTGGCTCTAATGGCCAGAGCAGAGTAGCCCTGGGTCCCAGAGGAGCCACCATGAGAAGGGGGTGGTAGCCGCTAGCCATGGGCTGCAGGGGTTGTGAGAGTGAATTCATCAGTGGCTGAGGTCACAGCGGGTTAATGATGTCGCACGTCTAGACGGACGCTGGACTTACTCTGCTCGAAAAGCCCGCACATGGGGTGGGGCTGGGATTCACTTCAATTCTTTATATAAGAAAACCAGTAGCAGAACATTGACTCTTTAGAGCCATTTATAATAGGCTCTTATTATTATTGACCTGGACAATGGATCTCCTTTTTCCCTTATGGACGATCCCATCCTCACTCATTTAGACAAGACCAACAACATCAACAGTAGACAACAATAACCTCTGCCACCGATCTGATGAGTTGAATTCCATCCAAAGAACAACTTGACTTCAGGATGAAAAACAAACGCAAAATATATTGACTAAGCGACTTGAAATTAATTCTGGAAAAAAAGGAATCCACAGGATGCGAGGCACCTTTGATGCCTCTTTTCTCTTTTCTGCCCTCACCCCTTATCATCGCGCAAACAATTGGAACATCTTAAGAGGGGCCCTCCTGAAAGCCAGGGAGTCTTCCAGTAATCAGGCCATCTCTCCCTCAGAGGGCGAAGGGCTAGGGTGGGGAACACGGCTGGCAACTACTTCTCCGTTGTCATGCTTTCCATCGCCTTGGTGATCGTGTTCTTGTGCACCCGCCCCCTACCTCTGGGGCTTCAGAACTACAGGAAAAACAGGCCCAGGAGGGGGCTCACCCCCCCTGCCGTGTGTTCACGAGACAGACCAATCAGGAGCAGCGGAACACAAGTCAAGGTGGCACCAATTCTGAGTGTTATTTGAGGATTTATCCCTACAAACTCCAACGGCTCCCAAAAGGACAGCAATCAACCACAGCACACTTCAAACACTTACCGTCATTCTCAGACAGGACAAATGCACTATATAATCCAAACTGGGGTAGAGATAAACATCTGTTATATCATCCGGCGGAAATTCATGTACTTCAAGGTTGAGCGTTTTGAGAGGCGGTGCTCGATACGTCTGATGAAGCGGAATGACTTTGGCCTTCAATAGGCTCTCGGACTGGGACTCCTAGCCACGACACACACACCCGTCTGATGCCACATTTACGATTAAGGTCAGCATCTATGCTATGATTGAACCACACCAAGGGCAACCCATTGGAGTGTAGATGTCACACACCCCTCTGCCATTTACACAAATGCAATTTCCACAGCTCCCTCCCTCAAGGTGAGTATGCACATAACTCACAGACCCAGAGGCCTTTCTGATAGTTTCACAAAAGGAGGATGAGGTGAGGCTTGCGATCAAAATGAGGAACCAGAGTGCAGAAAGTGAGATAAACCTTTCAAATACACTTGATTTGTTTCAATGAAGCTAATCAAGTGGACGTGTGGGAACGCAACCACCGTGGGTTCATCCCAGACCATCTCCACTGTGTACCCAACACCATGCAAGCAGAGATCCCAAGTCCAGAAGGAACCCTATGAGCTGACTGTACCTAAATGTCCTTCTCACATGTGAGATCCCAGGGCATCCCATAATAAAAGGTACAGTATTAGCCCTCTGGTTGAAACCTCACTGTTGCGGCTTGGACGGTTTTCCTCCTCAAGCCCTATCCAGCAGAAGCCTGAAGCAACGTTTAGCTAAACCTGCTGGCCTACGCAGGCACTGAGAGTCCCCAGAGGGCTGAACAATCAGACAATTTCAAGATCATGAAGCATTAAACCAATCCCGGCAGGGTACACTAATTAAACAGCCGAGCCCGGCACAGCCAACCAATCCCCACAGAGCAATTAAATCCATCCCCTCTAAAACACTGTGGAACCTGTCTGGGGAAAACCACTGAGGAGAGAGAGGGAGGGAGAAAGAGAGAGAAGAGAGAGAATGGGGGGGGGGGGGGAAGAGTGGGGGGTATCATAAGATTCATCTAAAAAAGGGGGGAACTATAGGGGAATGCAGTGAGAGACCGCAAAGGAAAATTGAAAAAGGAGATTCAATTCATTCCTTTGTTCTTTCTCTTTATTTTTTAATTACAATTCAAAACCTGGTGCAATCATTTTCCTCTCTTTTTTTTCCTGTACCAAGATAAGGGGGTCTGTAACCACATACTAATGCCAAAGTAGTGACCCTGTTGCTATGAACATTTGCATATTTAACTGAGATGAGAGAGTTCAGAAGGCGTCCTGAGAGTATCAGGAAGAGAGGATCGTCTCGGGGCCTATATTACACACTCACACAGCTGCTAACACAGTTGCAACACCTAATCAATACTCAAACGTCCTCTACCACCAAAATAAGTGAGTAGGTGACAAAAGAGGAATGACATCAAAGGGCTCGCTAAAAGAAGCCGTTGCATGGAAACAGGAACGTGATGAACGGGGAAACAGGTTTGTGTTCGGTGGTAGAAACTATCTGGACATATTTATCCTCTACCTACTCTGACATCTCTGAAGTCATGCTTTCCACACCAAATCAACAAACCCTGCAGTCATACTTCCGAAACAAAACACACTCTATTTTTGATGTGGGTTATTTTTTGGCTGAGAGTTCAAAAGTAATAAATGATTAATTACCTTGAATCCGTGTTTTGAAAAACTGTTACTTCAGTGTTCTTCAAATAGAGAGAAAAGGAATAAATCATAGAAAATAAATGAATGACAGGTATATTTGTTAAGTGTACACGTACTGGTGAAAATCAGCACTGTGCGTTGTTCTTGGAAGTATTAATGGTGAATGAGTTACTGGGTTTACCGACGGAAGTACAGAATGAGACACAAGCAGTTGTCTTAACATTCGCAAGAACAACTCAATTCACAATAGCACTCTGCCATCAAAAGTGTAAACAGAGGGACTGGATGGAGAGACAGGCCCGCCGCCATCCCCAGCGAGGAGGTGGATAAATCAAACGAGCACTGCGTCCCTTCCTCACTTCCTGTTCCTCTCCATTAAAAATGATAAACTGTTACTCTTGAAGCCACTCGCTCGCTTTAGGGTCCCAGTCTGCACCTTCGCAGTGAGAAAAAAAAGAAAAGAAAACCAGGACTGCGCTCAGATTTATTCCATCCTCCTCCCATTGTTGGGGATGAATAAGAGAGTAATTAAGTGTGCTGGGGTAGCAGCTGCACAAAGACAAGACCGGCTAACATAACAAGCCAGATCCATCTGTTTTTTTGCTGTACCCCACCTTTTGCATTATTTTGATAAATCAAAGGACATCTGCTTAGTGATAACAAATGCTGCTTTAATGCTCAGAAGATCCACCGAGGCACTGTTTCTCAGGTCCTCCTTCACCCCCTTTTAAATGAGTACAAATGGGCCCCACAAACAAGTTGCCATGCAGAAACCTCCTAGTCCTCCACTGTAGTAAACACAGAGCACCTAATAAGTCCAGGATCCCCATAGGGACTTCTAAGAGGGGCAGTGAGGCATTGATCTCATGAGTGTAGGGCCTCGGGAGCCCCCTTTACACCACGCTAACCCCCACATCACCACAGACCAACGCCATACAGACTCCCATACTCCCATACTCAACACAAAAAATTGCTTTTTCTATCCATGAAGGACGAAATGGACAATGGAAGGAGAATTACAGTCACTGAAACCGTGCCAAACACGCTGCACGGGGCATAGACAGGGTTGAAGAGGGGTGTGCAGTGAGGGGAAGGGAAGGGAAGGGAAGGGGGAGGGGGGTGAGGGAGAATGGAGGGGATTCAATGTAAGCTCACTCAAATGAACAAGAAAGGCTGGTGCTCAATACGTCTGCAGCGCCGTCAGACAGTCAAAACAAATAAAGCTGGACCACAGCAGAGACGCACAGCTCAATATGGACTCACTGGGCAAGGGACTCACTGCCAGCAGGGAGAGAGGACCCAGCTTTGTACCCATAGCAATGAGCCATTACCTTTCCCCTGAAGCTTCCGCCTGGCTCGGTGCTAGAGAAGAGGAGTTGCCGTGGTGCTATAGAGCCTTCCTTCTGCAGAATAATGTGTCCCTGAAGTTTTGTTAAAGCTGGTTATTTACTCCTGCAAAGCTATTTCTATAGCCCGGGGCCAGCAGGAGAAAAAGAGAGAGAGCTATGAAGAATCATGTGTCCGTGCTAGGGTTGGTTGTTGTGGTTAGTCTATACTTAGACCACTAAACCAAACATGCACCCCTCATGGTGATTGATCTTGCCAAGATCCACCATATTAGAACCCTAACCACCAGGAGCAAATAGAATAAAAACAGTACTGTCAACAAAAAAACATCACCTTTTCTAAAAATGACAAATGATGGTACTATGCTCAATAAATACTCGTTCCTAACGTA
This sequence comes from Hypomesus nipponensis, assembly GCF_054491055.1. Taxonomy (NCBI): domain Eukaryota; kingdom Metazoa; phylum Chordata; class Actinopteri; order Osmeriformes; family Osmeridae; genus Hypomesus; species Hypomesus nipponensis. The sequence goes on along the minus strand of NC_140384.1, from coordinate 6,679,857 downwards.
AATAACACAATCGATATTACTGCTATCATGCTGTCCTCGTGCTGTTAATTCGAGTTTTGTTTGTTTCAAACCAGGTAGCTACAATGGCAGGCAGTTTCAGAATGGCACTAGTCATCATCTCGGCAACATCTAACACCTATCAAATACCAACACGTATTCTGGAGACAGGGACGAGCAGGCTGGGGTTGGGTATGGAGATCAGAAGGAGGGAAGGTCAAAGTGATTAAGCTGACAACAACGACAGGGCTGGTGTTTCTCTACGCGTTCACTCGCCATAGTTGTCATTCTGCTCCAGACGCAGAAGCGTCGCCTTTGAAGTCTTTGCCACTCACGCACTAGAGAGGTTAAATAGCTTAATGCTGAAGTCTGTTGAACTTCTCTCTTTCTCGCGTTGCCTCTGTTTCATGTACCGCCAGGGTGATGGCGCTGGGATTTCACACAACTCAATTGAGTCTAGTTACTGCTGTTCAAGCTTCCCTCGTTCAGATCGTCTTTGTCATCCCTGTCTAAAGGCAGCGGGCTTAGAGTAAATCAAACTCTGACACACTCTCCCTCCTATCATTTTCCATTGCAAAGAACATTGACGTGTGTGATTGCAACTAAAAGCCTTGGTTGGAGCTAAATCTCCATTACATAAAAAAAAAAAACAACACTTAGCTCACGCTGAGCTTTGGGGAGAGGTCTCGCTGCATTCCCTGGGGCTCAGTCTCCAAGACCTATGCTGCCTCCCAGGGTTGCCCCTGCTGTTTGTTGTTGAGACTTTCAATGGCTGCCTGAGGAGTGATTTGCTTTCCCTCCCTCCCTCCCTTCCTGTCTGCCTGCCTGAACACTTATATTGGACACAGCTTTCTCAGGAACCAAACCCTCACACTTTAGTGCTCTGGCCCAGACATTTCCTGTAAATGATGAGATTATGTTGGCACCTTGTGTGACATACACAATAACAACAAACAAATCTATTAAAGCATGAATGAGAGGGAGATGGAGACCAATTTTCACAGCCAATTTGAGATTGCAGGGTTCGGTTTAGGGGGGCGGGATATGCTGGCACACGGTACGCAGAGAAGGCTGGCAGTGAAGGCATCCAGGCTCACTGGCAGCAAAGCAATTTCACTGTTTGGCAATATTATTGTCTCTGTGTGCTGGATTAAGGCTGACACCAGAGAGTCTGAGTCATGCTAAATGTAGTACAATCATAGCCTTTTGTTCCTGATCTAAACCTCGGTGCCACGTGGAAGGACGGAGAGAGGTGCGTGGTGATAAAAAGGCATCAAGTAACATTATTATCTCCGCAACAACATACAGATTTTCCTGAATCTGAATGAACGGAAAGACGTCATTGTATGGAGTCTTGATGGACAAGTATTATGGATGAAGCATATGACATCTCTCCGAAAAGATACAAATCATCAAATGTTATATCTTACCATGAAATAGTACTACATAAATATTCGAGACAGTTACTTCCAATGATATGCTAATACAATGAGAAGATGAATGTTCGTAGTAACAGCAGGTTAACCGTGCTCCATACAACCACAGTCTTAGCTCACCTCCTAATGTCTAAGGATGCTCCCTACTGGCTGAGTGATCTCCTGGGCCTTCACCCTATTGGATGGGATTTGAGCTTAGGCCCAGCAGGACCTGGCAGGACAACTCCTGACCCGTCCTTTCCATGGTCGCCCACGGAAACGCCATCTGGCTGGTGTGAATGATTACCGCGGCAATGGCCGTGTGACCTGCTGCCAGCAGGAACCAAGGTCACTCCACCTCCATGCTCTCCCTCTCTCTGTCCTCTGTTTATTACGCTCCAGGTGAATCATTATTTTCATATAATCTAGTTCACAAACATGAATTGCACAACCTCTGTTGTTATTGTGGCTTTAATGGGGATTATGGTGAAAGTTTCACACTCAAAAGTGTCAGTTGATTAATTTACTACATAGAATACCTAGAATATTCTCTACTAATGTGCAGATTCTGTTCATTTGCTATTAATCTACCAACGTTTTCAGTTAACACTATGCCACTGATTACAGTATTATGCACATGAAGACTATATTGAAAGTTTGAAGCTTAGAACTGTCGGATTTCTGTTGGGGGTGACAAATTCAGATTGTGAAAAGTTATTATTGCTGATATAGTGATGTCTCCGAGGCGTACAGTATATCTAATGATGATAAGTATGATAGACTGACATTTGATGACTCGTATGCTGCAGTATGCTGTTTAATGTAACAATCAGTTTGGACATTTAATGTGGTTTATGTGAAATCAGGATTTTAATGGGATCAAAGAAGCAGGCTGGTTTTTACAGTAGATGCAGGTGTGCTCCTTGTCTGTTACTCATGCAAGATGTATACAGACAAGATCTGTTCCAAGATCAATAATGAAATCACTTTGACAACTGACAGTCTTCAGATTTAGCGGTAACATGTTTTGTGTTAGAGAGATTGACATTCATATGATAGTATTAATTATGCATATCTATAGGCATACGTTAACTAAATTCATTATGGCTTCATCATTATTTAATACACTCACCTCAAAACAGAGCTGCAGTTCAATTTAGACTAGGCCTATATTTATTTTTCGAATAATAGATTTTGTTCAAACTAAAGCTTTGGCACCAGTTTGATGATACAGATGCATACGACTTTACAACAGGCAAGAATAAAACACCAACGGAATGTCATAACTGGCCTTTTGGATCCTCGACTATATGAGTAGTCCAAAGATGGGGGGGGGGGGGGGGGGGGGGGGGGGGGGGGGGAGAATAATCGGCCACACAAGACAACCTAGAACAGATTTCTTCTCGGTAGGTTTTTCTGCGGGACCTGGCGTGCCATGCTCCTGTCATTTCTCATGTTACAGAACATCAATCATACGGCAGAGACAGTGCCCTCGCGCTGGCCGAGCCTGATTTACAAACATTAGCGGGGAATACAATTACACAGTCCTTGCCCGTGTAGCCTAGTGCTCACAATGCGGCTTGAGAGAAAGGGAGGGGGGTGAAGAAAACACAAAACGCTTAGCTTCTTCAAGCATACCCTATTCCGTAAAGACTAGCACGCAAAGCAATGTTGCAGACATGTTCGACATAATGTTGCATACGCGGCCAACATTGGACCGCAGCCTTAATCTAAAAACATATAAGATTTTTAAAATACACCTAGGCATGTGTATATGTGTTAAAGTTGTCAGCAAAGATTGCAAATAGCCTCGCCTCGCCATAGAACAAAAAAGCTACAATGTGTGGGATACATGCGAAAAATAAAACTGCAATTGCCTATGCAATGTGTATCGCCTACCCCATTTGGCTTATTCAGTTAGCAGCGCATGCAACATAATCGAATATAGCCTAGATTAGGATATTGCAAATAGCAATATCAAATTAAATCTCAGGAAACATAGCATTGTCAAAATTGTACTACCAAATATTTTAAAAGAAAAAACGTTAAGCCCAATCAAATAACCTACAACTGACAACATAACCAGTCGTCAGTATTGCGCACGCAACAAAAAAAACTTTTCATGAGATAGGCAGCATATCGTGCAGAAGTTGATCCGACTCAATTGAATAAAAATCGACTTCAAGATAACCATGAATAAAATGTAGACAAGCAGAACTAAAACAGATGCAGTGGTCGGTAACGTACGACTCACAAATTAAATGAAACATTTAACTGGAAACTAAAAAAGTTACGTCAACGAGCACGATTCGCAAGAATACTAAAAGTTTCAATCCTCTATGTACACCAAGTATAAGCAATGTAAATAAACAGAAACGTTTAAAATATAGGCAATGTCCATGGTCCTGATCCCAGTGGTGAGCGCAGAGCGCAGGCTAGGCTACAGAGCGCCTGTGCTATTCTATGGTCGCTCCATCGCTGATCAATGATTGAACTGAACAAAGGCAGAAGAGGATCAATTTCTAATAACTATCAATGCAACACCGCTACCAACAGAAATAATTAGTCCTGAAAAACATATTTCGCATCGTTTTCAAGTGTATAAACGTCTATAAAGGCGCATATAGGTAAATGTACAGGATAACACTAACCTGAAGCCGCCGTAGATCAAATTTCTTCCAATATTGAAACATCGATCCCACATCGGCGGCCATCTTGGGGGATATTGAAGAGATTTTTTCAGCGGCTGCAATAAATATGTGGGCTGGATTCCCCTCGTTAAACAACGTTTACGTTTACTCCTTCTTGAAAAAAAGTAATGAATACATGAGAGTCCCTTGATATCTTTGGCAAGTCCGCCAATATCTTTGAAGCGATATGATGGACCCCGTGCGTTTTAAAAGTGTAAGAAAACTGTAGCCATGCATTTGTGCAGTCCAAGAGATAAACTGGGCAATTGCACTTGATTTTGGTTTGGCAAAGTTATCAATACTGACGTAAGGGACTGATCAATACTGTCTGGAAAAGGAAAAGAGAACTACAATAGCCTATAGCCTGTGTGTTATTCCGTGTGTTTTACCAACACAAACGAATATGCTATATGTAAAGGGCAACTCCTGGGGTATTTGGCCAGGTGTTTGGTTGTAACAACAACAACCAAAACTCTTAATAATTGGCGCAGATGTTTTAGGCTACACTAGACTTTATTTTATAGAACTTTATTTAAGAGTTCGCATATAGCCTATACGTGCTTATTAGTTTGCCCAATGCACAATAAATAGGCTATGATTAAGGGATGTCCACAGTTTTGGGGGTTGTATATTGTCAATATTTCTCTTGAAGTCAGATGCCCAATTTGATATTTTGATCTCTGAAATGGTCGTGAAGTGAAATGTGACAAATATTGGGTTCTGATGTAAATCTGTTTTCTGCCTAATAGCTCGAGGAAAGGCTGTATGTATTTACAGTGGAAATTGATAACATGGACAAATAAACACAATTGCCTCAAAGCAAGGCTCAAATTGGGTTAAATAATAATGCACTCATACGGTTGATTATTTCATAGCACGAATTTAGATTAGACATCAAAGTTGACTAAAAGTTGATATACCGGGCATCAAGTTACTGATATCCCAGGAGCCCAATTTTCATGGAATAAATATATTTTCTGTAATATCCCTTTATTTTGTCCGACCTCTGTTTTCTACACTCATCCTGCGCTATTAGTTTATGAAGGTTAGTGAATAATTCTTCATCCGACAAATGATCAATCATACTATTTAGTCAATCTTTCACCCAGAAAGGAGAGACCGTTGAACATTGCAAAAGTTCGCGTCCTTAGCTCCCCCTGCTGGCCTTAATCTTGTTTTTGTAAAATACATTTGAATAGGCCTATATTCGGTATCAATTGTCACCCTAACCCCCCCTCCACCCCCAAAAAATACATAAAAATACAATCCCATGCTTGAATGCCGTTGCAAAAATAGGTACGTTACAATGCACCCTCAGCAGATAACTGTAATGGGCATCTCTACAATAATACATGCCTTAAATAATGACCCCAGCGAGTGGAAATTATTTGCATATAAGTCACAGTTTTAACTCTCACAACACAAAGGGAAGAATGTGAAACAATCTTCCAGACACAAAATACCTACGGGGGAAACTGAGGGACTCATATCAAAAGTTTCAGTATTATTGCGTTTTATTTGTGGCTCGAGGGTGGGAGTGAGATGCAAGCCTTATAAGAATATAACAACATCTTAGTTAGCTATGATTTATCAAGAAACGTAATATTCAGTGCAGGGTTTGGTAAAACGGGGCAAATTAATGACAATGTTGCCACTCGAAACCCGGTTCTGTGTAGTTTATTTAAACGTATCGTCGTTCAAGGTTGACAGACCTGTCAGTCTCTTCCAAGAGATCTCATTATCCAACATATTGATCCATAAAAGGTACAGACGCAATTATTGATGTCTACTGTGCCAATGTGGATGTGGCACGAATAAAAAGATTAGCCTTGTGATATTTCAAGCAATTAGCATCAATAAGAGGCCGAGGATGCAACCTTTTAACATTCAGGTGTTTTATTGCTGGATCATCGTTCACGTACCGATATCCATCTGTTGATAAGCAAAGATGTGTTGCTTACGCCATCTACTGGACAATTGTAGAAACAACCATTTAATCCCCCCAAAAATCGTTAATGGATTTATCTTGCATGTGTGCATGTGTGTGTGTTTACAGTGTCCCATGTTATATTTGTTAAACTATTTATCTATAGGCTTCACTAAATGTTATAATCTATATAAAGGTAAATATTAATGAACATTTTGCCTCAATCTTAAACTTTATCTCAGAATATAATCCAATATTCTTCTTGCTGTCTGATTACATAACCTACTGTGACTGTTTTGAGGGATGGAAGATTTCTGACATTGGGCAAACGGCTGTCCTTGGGATTGAACACAACTCCCAATGGGGGAGCGCCAATTCTGTAACATTAGACATCCTAGCATTTGTGCATGAGGGTAAAGAATACGACGAGCACTTTCCACTACACCCCTTTCATCAACATACGATTTGGATATTTAACAGTACCCTTACAGACTCAGCACCCGGAACAAGTCATCCGATTGTTAGACTGCGAAGGACATGACCCTGTCGTCGACTAAATCACAGTTTACTTCTGGTCGCCATGAGACAGCTAGAGGATGGAACACTGCAAGTGGAGCTGTCAATCAATCCTGCTGCTCTACCCATCTGACTGAGCCTTACCTGTGTCCTGTGTCTCAGGAGTGTGATGCACCCCTGTGCAGTTGCCCTACATCTCATACTGTTGCAGCACTGGACAATGAATGATGGAAAAGGGCAAAGGAGTTGATCTCCTCACCTGTGACACTGCCTAAAGAAGGCATGGGCTATTTATAGCATATGGGCAGTCACAACTGTTGAGGCATCAGTATATATGTAGCCCTTGATGCCAATACTGCCCCATCCTGAGGCATCAAGAAGCACTGTTTGTCCTTCTCCAGCTACCGTACAAGAAGATGGTGAGTTGATTTTGCTAGATGCTTGAGTTCTTCACTTAAGTGCCTCTGATCTCAAAAAGGTTTAGACAGCCGTTGTAGAAGTAGATTATTTAATAAAAAACCATACTTTAAATCTGTACTATTTTGAAAGATTGCTTGTTTTAGAGATCAATGGTTCATGTTTGTTTTACTGTAGTTTCATGATATGTACAGTATGAGACTGAATCTTGTAAATGAAGAGGATGAAAGGTTTTGCCTGTCTGACAATGTGTTGAAATAGATAGAATAGGGCTGAGTAAACCATTTCAGAGAATCTTGAGTTTTTATCTTTACATCCTAAGAAACTACACATGTTCTCACTATAAAACCCGTTTATTGAGATAAAAGAGCAAATGCTCCCATTATTTACTGCATTATTTGATCATTGTGCTTGCATTCAACATAGACAATTGTGAGTCAAAATCAACATGTAACACTTCCATGAGACACAATGACCTCATCTTGCTAAAGGCACAACTGTTTGGGTAATCCACTGCAACAATAGGTAGCAGCTGTCGAGAGGCCTGTGAATCCAGGCAGTGTGATGTCATCAAAATGCCTTCCCTCACCCTTCCCTGTTCTGCAGCAGTCATGTAAATAGCTCTGCATAATCCTAGCCTTCATTGGATTTCTAGTGAAACATGGCTCACTACGCCACCCTGTCACCACCCTGACCCCAGGGAGTAATCCCCCATCTGATCCAAGGGCTTGAAGAGGCAGACGACCACTCCCTAACCGGGCTAATTATAATATCAGAGAGAAAAGGGGACTCTGCAGATGTTTCAGTGACAAAACACCTCATTATGAAACCTGGGTTACAACATTAATGTTATCTTTTGACTGCACCCATGTCGTCTGAAATAACTTGTTGTGATCATCACGGTAATCAAACAATAGCGATCCTTCTCATTGATGGGTGGATTGTGCCAGCTGTGTGACAACTGTATTGAGTTTAAATGCAGTGGGTTTTCCTTTTCTCATTCAGGCTCCCAAGAAAGCAAAGAAGAGGTCAGAAGGAGCCAACTCCAATGTGTTTTCTATGTTTGAACAGGCTCAGATCCAGGAGTTTAAAGAAGTCAGTGTTCATTCATGCATTCAATGTTAATATTTGGATAATCTGACACAGAAAGACAACCATACACAATTGGTTCAAAATTCTGCAGCTAGATTATTAATCAAAACTAAAAGGAGAGAACACATTAGTCCTGTCCTAGCTACTTTACACTGGGTCCCTGTTACCTTCAGAATTGACTTCAAGGTCCTTTTCCTCACATGCAAAGCTCTACACGAACAAGGACCTAGCTACATTGCTAACTCCCTTATAAACTACACACCAGCTAGAACACTGCGATCATCAATGCAGGCCTATTAGAGGTCACCAGAAGCAGTCATAAGAAGATTGGTGATTCGGCCTTTGCTAATTACGCACCAAAACTATGGAACAAATTACCCATAAATATTAGGGAAGCAAACACGCTAGACATTTTTAAAAGACAGCTTAAAACCTACCTTTTTACTGAAGCATTTAAGTAATTTTATCTCAGAAGGGTTTTACTAATTTATTAGTTATACTATTTTTGCTATTTTAATTATTACTTTTATCACTTGTATTATTGTTTTTATTGATTTTATATAAAGCACCTTGAGCTACAATTCTTGTATGAAATGTGCTATATAAATAAAGTCTTACTTACATACACTTTCCACAGGCCTTCACTATCATGGACCAAAATAGAGATGGCTTCATAGACAAAAATGACCTGAGAGACACATTTGCAGCTTTGGGTAACTATAAGTGTGTGTGTGTGTGTGTAGGGTGTGTGTGTGTGTGTGTGTAGGGTGTGTGTGTGTGTGTGTGTGGTATGGGGGGGTCCATACATACATAGGACTTTCAAATTGACAGTGTAATTCCAACCTTTGCATGGGAGATGCATCATGCTGTTACTATGTCAGATTTGTGGTCCAAAACCCCTGCTTCTGTTCTAGGTTGCAATGTCCCAAACATTGCTACCCGCAATGTTTAGGGCTAGTTGTTATGATCAGTGACCTATGCACTTTTGTAAAGCTCTCTCTTGGAAGTCGCTTTGGATAAAAGCGTCTGCTAAATGAATAAATGTAAATGTCAATGTAGGTCGTTTAAATGTGAAGCAAGAGGAGATTGATGAGATGTTGAAGGAGGCTCCAGGGCCTATCAACTTCACAGTGTTCCTCACCATGTTTGGAGAGAAACTAAAGGGTAAGAGAACGTTTTCTGCTTTTCATCCTCGTTTACAAGTTGCCTTTAAAAAACGACCCAAGTGGAAATGTCCATCTGGATGAAGATGTAAATAGATGTGACAATCTCAGTGTTAATCTTGGATTTGAAGTTCACAGTGTCCATGTGTCCTTATTCCCTAAGGTGCCGACGCAGAGGAGACCATACTAAATGCTTTTAAAGTATTTGATCCTGAAGGAAAGGGGACATTGAAGAAGGACTTGTGAGTGACTATACATAGAGTCTACTGACAGGATATGAGGCGTGGAGGCATTCAGACCTGTGATGAGTACTCCTGCTTCTCTCCACAGTGTGACACAGATGTTAACCACTCAGGCCGACAGGTTCTCTCCTGAAGAGGTCAGACAAAAACACTCCTTATGCTGCATGTTATCATGATAGGCACTAACTAGCAACTGACGGGGTCCCTACCCCCCATACCCCCATATTTCATCATGCCATGAAACAAACTGGAATGTAATAGTATTTTTTATATATATTTGTACCTATTAAGTAGTATCTGGTTCATCTATCAATTCAGATGGAGCAGATGTTTGCAGCCTTCCCCCCAGATGTTGCTGGGAATTTGGACTACAACAACCTGGTCTACATCATCACACATGGAGAGGAGAAAGATCAGGAATAGATCCACTACACATTGGTTGCTTGGTTATGTTGTGGTCCTTTTCCTGTGCATCAATGCTGTTCATCAGTGCTGTTCATCAATATATTTCCTGTGCAGGAAATGTCTGATATGTTCAGGGATGAACATATTGTAAATAGTTATTTGGACCCAAATGACTTCTGATCACTGTTGAACCATGCACTATGCAATGTGTGGATAGAATATATTCATAGTCTGGTTGTTGTCAGACTGGTTGTTGTGTAAGATTAAAAATAAACTGTTAAATGGCTGCCATTGGTGTCTTCGCTCACACTTGCCAGCAAATCCAACAGGTGACGAAAACAATAATTATAGAATAAAGTTGTGAGGTTGTTGGATAAGTGAAAATACTTTCGACTCACTTTCAAAAGTCATTCAAAGTAACACAGCAAATATAAGGGTGACATAGGCACTGTAACCTTCCCACACAGCAGATGGCAGCATCTGTCAAATTTGCCCCTGCATATCAGCCTTCTACCCAGCAGTCGTAGGTGTGGCTAAATAATGACAGGGGCATCGTTAGCTCACGGCTAGCTGACAGCGGCTAACGCACAATATTTTTTCCCGGTAGATTGCAGCCAATATTAGAGGAATATTTGGGCAAACCAGAGATGCCAGAGTAAATATCTGTATATAAGAAACTACCGAATACAATTTTAGAAGCAGGGTTTAGTCCGCCCCTTTTTGAATTTCAGAACGACTAATTTTACGTAGCTAATATTATATTATTTAACTCGATACTCCTCTACAGTAGCTAACAACAAGCCCTACATTTGCAGCTCCCTCAGTCAAATTTTTGCGTCGCCATGGCCGATGTTGACAAACTAAATATAGACAGTATCATTCAGCGTCTTTTAGAAGGTAAGGAAAGGTTTTACAATTGTGTATCAACTGCGTAGCTCTCGCTCTGTCAAGTTCAGATATGTGCATTATTGTAATGCTAGGTAGTGAGCTAGTTGGGTAGCGCAGCTTTCGACCAGCAGCAGCAGATAAAAGCCAACCGGTACCGTACAGTTAGTTTACGAGGCATTGCTAACCAGCTAGCAGTACTAGAGCTAGCATTGTTCTACTGAGTGTCCGTTTGAGGATTTCAATTGAACTAGTAGCTATATTCCCACAAGTAATGCCATATTATGTATGTATACTAAAAGGTTTAGGTGGCCATTTTACGCTGTTAAACAGCATTTATTTGCCTTACATTATATCGTCAAAATTATTTTATGGCGCACACTGTTCCTGGCAGCCAGAAGGAGACACACATGAATCATAAACATTGCATGACCAGTCATTTGTCGGCCCGCTTTAGCCACAGACATGATCACACACAAGTATCTGAAGGTTAATGGTTCTTATCAGTGGCTGAAATAGTGGTTCAGATAATAAGATACCTGCTTTGTCTGGGTTGTTCATTTGTAGTCAGAGGAGCAAAACCAGGAAAGAATGTGCAGCTGCAGGAAAACGAGATTCGAGGGCTGTGCCTCAAGTCGAGGGAGATCTTCCTCAGCCAGCCAATTCTGCTGGAGCTCGAAGCTCCCCTTAAGATATGTGGTGAGTACACTGGGGAAAGTTCATGAAGAATGCTAACTTAAATCACGTGCATAAGTCACTTGTAACCCAATCGCAATTTTTTTTCTTTTCACAAAAATATTGTTTCTGCAGGTGATATCCACGGGCAATATTACGACTTATTGAGGCTATTTGAGTATGGGGGTTTCCCTCCAGAGAGCAACTACCTTTTCCTGGGAGACTATGTGGACAGAGGAAAGCAGTCCCTGGAGACCATCTGTCTGTTACTGGCTTACAAAATCAAATACCCAGAAAACTTCTTTCTGCTGAGGGGAAACCACGAGTGTGCTTCCATCAACAGAATTTATGGATTCTATGATGAGTGTGAGTTGGTTGTCTGCATGGGCTCCTGTTTGCGTCACCAGGCAGAGCTGCATATCAATATAATCAGGTACATTTGATTGTATTTAGACGTGTTCTCAACTGTCCTGATGTTTTGTTCACTTTCTTATAGGTAAAAGAAGGTATAACATCAAGCTCTGGAAAACGTTCACAGACTGTTTTAACTGCCTCCCAATTGCTGCCATTGTGGATGAAAAGATCTTCTGTTGCCATGGAGGTAGGTTCTCTATCGCTGTGGTTTTCAACCTGCATGTTTTAGATTTTTCCTGATTCAAATTAATGGGAAGTCATGTGGCTGAGCGGTTAGGGAATTGCACCATTAATCCAAAGGTTGCGGGTTCGATTACCGGCCGTGCAAAATGACATTGTGTCCTTGGGCAAGGCACTTCACCCTACTTGCCTCAGGGCAATGTCCCTGTACTCACTGTAAGTCGCTCTGGATAAGAGCGTCTGCTAAATGACTAAATGTAAATGTACCAGGCCACTGCTGTATCATACCAATTAATCTTATTTGACCCTGAGATATGAAGATTTAGAAAATGTTATATCTTTTATATTTAAAAAAGTCATATCGCACTTTTTTGTTGTCTTATTTGATCCTGTGATATTAAAGAGATTTCGAAAAGTTAGTTCGTTATCTTTTCTATTTTCTATTTAAAAAGTGATATTGCACTTTTTATTTTATCATATGTAATGTATTTATACTGACTTGAATGGACCTCACCTCACATCTTGTGTTCCTCAGGGCTGTCCCCAGACCTGCAGTCCATGGAGCAAATCCGACGTGTCATGCGGCCAACTGATGTCCCCGACCAGGGTCTCCTGTGTGACCTTCTCTGGTCTGATCCAGACAAGGACGTCCTGGGCTGGGGGAGAACGACAGGGGTGTGTCATTCACCTTTGGGTCAGAAGTGGTGGCAAAGTTCCTGCACAAACATGATCTTGATCTTATCTGCCGCGCCCACCAGGTACTGTCAATCTGTTTAAACCCAAATGTTGTGTCTGAAATGTCTACACCTGAAGGTGTAAGGTATTTTAATAGATTTTCCGGAATTATGAATAGTACTTATTTTTCTCTTTCACCACAATGTTAGGTTGTTGAGGACGGCTATGAGTTCTTTGCTAAGAGACAGCTGGTGACACTATTCTCCGCACCCAACTACTGCGGGGAATTTGACAACGCTGGAGCCATGATGAGTGTGGATGAAACTCTGATGTGTTCATTTCAGGTGTGTTTTTAATCATTTTCTTACTTAGAAACTGCATTCACAATTTGAGACGATTCAGTGTCCTGGTCAAATTTAACATCTGACATTGGTATTACATTGGTGTCACTCTTAATTTTTTTTTCTCACTTGTAGATTTTAAAACCAGCTGAGAAGAAGAAGCCAAATGGCAGCCGTCCAGTGACACCCCCTCGCAACATGGTCACCAAGCAGGCCAAGAAATAAGACAGCATGAGGGGAGTTATGTCTCGCTCCCCGTCCTACTTTAATTTTGCATACGAATGGTTGGTAGCCTGTTGCTGCCAATACTGAAAAGATATCCACTCTAACCTGATGAAAGCAAAATTGTTGTGTTTTTTTTTTCCACAAAGGTAAATTGATATGTCACCATGAAAACCTCAGGTGTTTTGCACTCCATTGTAATTAGTCTTTATCACATATGACTGTTCAAGGAGGAACAATGTAATATGACAGATAATGCACAGGAATGCCTTGTTTAAAGCTGTGCACAGTTTGTTCCAATTTATGTGACATGTTTTTTTCTGTTATCACTTGTTTCTCACTATGAAATAACGAGAACTAAGGTTTAAAAATAATTGTGGATAATGTCACAAACTCGACTTTATATCTGTACACCGTTCTTTATCATAGGACATTGAACCTGCACTCTGATCGCCACTGTGTCATCGCCATTTTTGAATAAGTCTTGTGCTGAATTAAATGAATTAATAAAGCATTATTGTAATGTCTTAATCTTTCTAATAAACTTTTAGCACATTTTAGGGGAAATTGGCATTTGCATTTTATTCTTCAGCAACATCTCTTATCGTTTTTTTGTGAGTTGCGAGACAAAGACCGTAATATTAGGACAGGTCACGCGTGTGACCTTCTGATATGATAGAGCGCGGAAGTGTCGCTTCTGCCGGAAGGCGGTGCTAAAAACCACGTCCTTATGTTATAATAATGCAGTGGGTCTGGCTAAAACGGAACGTAATCTTCAAACGTTTCTCTTAATTGTTTCCCCCATAATTGACTGTTTAATATTGGCATTGGGAATATTCTGTCACTGAGGGAGTGTCCCAATTATTAGGAATGGACATTCACATATTATATAAAAAATATTAAATAACATATTATATAAATATTATATACAAATGATATATATATATTTTTTTACTGTACTGTTTAATATTGTTCATCGATTTATTTTGCCCAAAAAAGTGCATACTACTTTATGACGGTGTTACGGAATGGAAGTTGAATAATTCCCATATAAGGAAATCCGAATTGCGTAAGGTTGATGACGTCAGGGCTGTCACAAGACCTGGGAAGCCAAGGCTGGCTTTTAGCTACGCTTCACAGTCGTTGATAAGATATGTAACCAGCTGAGCGAGCAAGCAACATTCTTGTCACGGCACAGCGGTGAATGAGTATCGTTTGCTGCCTGGATGTGCGGATTATTTTATACAACGGTATAATATTTTTGAAATCGCAGTGTCTCTAGACTATTAAAAACAAGCATCGGTCAGCCGAGTGCACAGTCGGTGTGTTGTTAGCTAACACATTAGCCAGCAGCTAGGCTGGCTTGCGGCTTTGTCTGCCTGTACGCGTGGCGAATGTTATTGTCAGGTTAGCTGTGCAAGCAATTCAGGATTTGGTGGCTATATCGACGCTGAGCTAGCTAGATTGCTAGCTTGGCAAGTTAGTTTAGAAGGAGTTGGTGTGTAGGTGATGTTGTCCGTACTTTCGTACGGTAGACTAGTTGCCAGAGCTGTTATTGGCGGACTTTCTCAAACAGATAGCCGCGATTACAGCCTGGTAACAGCAAGCTGTGGTTTTGGAAAGGATTTTCGCAAGGGCATCTTAAAGAAAGGGATGTGTTACGGAGACGACGCCTGCTTCATTGCTCGACATAGATCTGCTGATGTATTAGGTGAGTTTATCATCAAATAATAACGTACACATGATGTACAGTAGCATGATTGTCAAATAGTAATGAATGGCACAAAGCGAGCACAATACACACTCTAAAGGACACAGGAGAAGGACATGGCTCAAACCCATAATAAATTTAATCCAACATTACTAAACTCGTTTCGCCAAGGCGGGTGACCGTTGAGCCAGACATACGTGCGTGAAACTCCTTGGATATGAAAGGGAAAGAATGGTTATGTTGCTTACATCAGAACAATAACGTTTCGTCACAGACGGGGATTTTGCACAATGTGCACTGCAGGAAGTAGCGAGCTGCACAGTAGTGGATGGGCTATAGGGACAGTATGGCAGGGACAATACGTCGGTGTTGATATACCTGTTATGACTCTCGACCAGTTTACCAAAATAGGTAGTGGACTGTTAAGCTCTTAACCTTAGGTGACTTTTGTTCTTGCCTCGATACGACAGAAATAAAGTCACGCTTAATTTTAAACATATACTTGTTAATTTCACTTCAGTAAGTGGAGTCTTGAAAAAGCTGCTCGACTTTTACACCATCATGGACACCGGGTTAGTCTGTTCTAAATGATGTGTTCACAGAGCAGAACTGGACAGACTTTAAGCTCCATTACTATTACTTCAAGTTGTCCTGGCGTGGAAGTCATATTGGCCCATTTGGACCGTGAAACTCCCAGCTAATAGAACCCAGGTTTAGCCACTGACAGGGTCAGTCTGGATCAGATGGAAATCAAGGGTTAGTTTACCAGCAAAGGCAGGGGTTTCCAGATTTGTTAAGAAGCTCTTAACGCTAAGAGTTTCTTAGAAGCGTTCTAGGGCGTTCTTAGAACGCTCCTAAGAAGCTCTGAGCTTTAAGAGCTTCTTAATGAATCTGTGAAACCTGGCCAAAGGCAGTTCAGTGTGTCAAGCAGAGTGAATCAAGTCCTTTTTTTATACATACTTCTGAATCCCAGTTTCCCTTCCTGGGCAGACACAGATGAACACAAAGAAGGCCATCCATGTATGGTCACTAAAGTAGATGCTTGGGTCTTTGCAGCAGCATGCCTTTCCTGGAAACATCTTGGATCGCAACACTGACTGTTCTCACAATAGCGTACTAATCAACCTAAAAACAAACGTAAGGTTTTTAGGCCGTGGGATCATAAAACAGACTGTGGGACAACCAAAATGTTTTTTTATTTTTTTAAAATAAAATAATAAAAAAGGAGATACCTGTCTGAGCACTCCACCCAGCTGCTAGTCCAAGCACTGGTCCTCTCCAAGTTGGACTACTGCAACTCGCTGCTCGCTGGTCTCCCAGCATGTGCAACCCGCCCTCTTCAGAGGATTCAGAATGCAGCGGCCCGCCTGGTCTACAATCTACCCAGACGCTCCCATGTTACCCCGCTCCTCATCTCCCTCCACTGGCTACCCATCAACGCCCGTATCAGATTCAAGACCCTGGTACTGACCTTCCGAGCAGTGAACGGGACTGCACCCATCTACATCAAGTCTCTCCTGCAACCTTACACCCCCACCCGTCACCTACGGTCTTCTTCAGACAACCGCCTGGTGGTCCCACCGCTCAAGACTGCCCGGTCCCAACACAAGCTCTTCTCCTGCCTGGCGCCCCAATGGTGGAACCAGCTCCCCAGCTCCATCAGGGACACTGACTGTCTCCCACCTTCAAGAAAAGGCTCAAGACGCACTTGTTCCGGGAGTACAACGGCACTTAAGAATGCTTGGCTGGATTTGTTAGTCTCCTCCAGGATCACTACGACTCTTATTGAGTGACTTGTTGCTATTGTAGGTTAGATATAACGAAGTTAAGTCTTGTACTTGCTGTGTAATATTTTACTGTTGATTGTTCTTTTACAGGAACAGTCCTGCACTTTTGTGGTTCATGTTGTTTTATTTTTAACTTGTATAACTACATGCTCTTATGGGTCTTCCCTTTTGGCACTTGTTTAACTTTTTCACAATGTATGCTTCATGTTTTGGCTGCTTGCAATGTTTGGGAATATCTCGTTGTTATGTTCAGTGACCTATGCACTTTTGTAAAGCTCTCTCTTGGAAGTCGCTTTGGATAAAAGCGTCTGCTAAATGAATAAATGTAATGTAAATGTAATCAGTCTTGACGTAGAGTCCCATTCATACATATGTAGCCCGTAGAAATTTGATACAAGACATTACCAGTAACGGTTTGCATGTAGAGGTGAGGCCCTTTCAGGAAACAGACTTGTTTCATAATATGACAATTCAATGAGTGTTTCCTAGGGAGACAAAGAAATGCATGTTCTCATACGAGTCCTTGGTCTCTGTCTGAGCACTGTCTTGCCCTGTACTTGCTGTCCTGTTTGTGTTCTGATGAAAGTGTCCATTGTCTCTCACATCACAGCTGCATAATGTCTCGTAGCTTTCTTGTTTCCCACAAGTTCTTCCTTTTCCAAGAGGATCAATACTTAGAATCAGGAAATATTGGAAGTCAAACGTAACAATTAGAGATATAGCAAGTTTGTTTGATCGTTAATAAACCTGGCTAACTGTTTTCAGGTGTGGCGGATGGAGTGGGAGGCTGGCGGGACTATGGCGTGGATCCGTCTCAGTTTTCAGGGACCCTGATGAAGACATGTGAACGGCTGATCAAGGAGGGCCGCTTCGTCCCCAGCAACCCTGTGGGGGTCCTCACCACCAGCTACTATGAGCTACTCCAGAACAAAGTACCTCTGCTCGGTGAGTAGCCTACCAAGGCAGAGGATACCATCCATGTTCGTCTGTGGTTTTCTGTTTATACAAAATATTCAAAAGGTGTGTTCAGTTGACGTGAATGGGTTATTAGGTCATATTCAAATGTTCTTGCTTGGTTTGGTGGTTGTGGTGCTTCTGAAGTATATACATGGGTCAGCTTTCGCAAACGTCATTTCGTTTGTTGTGCAACTGCGAAGATGGAAGATATACATCTTCTCTGTCTAGACTTGATCCTTTCTCTAGGTCTCTGTTGCACATTTTTAAATATGTCCTTAATTACATTGCTACATGAGCAAGAGCGTGCCGTAGCATGTGGTTGTGTAAAGTTCGACACAGGCTGTACTTTTCCATCCAATGTTGCGTTCAAAAAGAGGGAAAACAACTCTGAATGGTAATTGTATTATGGTAGAGGAAAAATGAGAAGAAAGGGGGTGAGTCAGAGAGCGTGATGGGTTTGTAGGAAGAATCCAGAGTACATTCTGCTGGGCCCGATGACTCACCAGCAGGGTGTGGCTGCTCACCCTGGTTGGACAACTCCTGTTCCCATAACATCCCCAAAAGTTATGCCTGGGAACATCTAATTCGCGATAAGATATTAGGCTGCGTTTTTAACCGTTAACAAGCAAACAGCTCACCAATATGACCCCCAAGGCATGTATCCGAAAACATTTCCACAAAGTCAATTTGTTTGACCTTGGGAGTTTTACAGAAGATAAATACTAAGAAAGTCTCTGTCCCTCCTTATGTTTCTCAGGCAGCAGCACGGCATGCATCGTGGTTCTGGACCGGCAGAGCCACCGGCTCCACACGGCCAACCTGGGAGACTCCGGCTTCCTGGTGGTGCGGGGGGGAGAGGTGGTCCACCGGTCAGACGAACAGCAGCACTACTTCAACACCCCCTTCCAGCTGTCTATCGCTCCCCCGGAGGCAGAGGGAGCCGTCCTCAGTGACAGGTCAGACACACAGCCCAGACCGTCACAATACTAGGATCACTACTACTACTACTACTACTACTACTACTACTACTACATGAGGCTTCTTATGCTGTTTTTAATAAGATAATACAAACAGAAAGAAGCTACACTGTTAATAGATATGAGTGGTATCTATATTGTTCCTACATTATTCCTTGTCACGTGTTAGAGTAGCTGGCCTCCTGAGTTGGGTGAATGTCAGGTGGGTTGTACCCCTCCGGGCTAGGTTGGCTGCCAGACGTTTGGGTCATGTGCTGCTGCGCCCGGCGTTGTGGTGTGTCCACAGTAGCGGTGACAGTGTCCTCCAGTGACATGTGGGTCTGGGCGGGGGTTGGCTCGCTGCCACCATTCCCAGCCAGGTCAAAGTCTCAAAGGAACAGGGGGGACAGGGGGGAGGGACAGCCTTGCAGCAGCCAATCCCATGCCGGCTGGTTTACAGGGCTGTTGAAGCGTTTAATCTTGCAACTGGGGAGATTAGTTTTAGCCACTCGCATGCGTTTTTCTGGAGTGAGATGAACCTGTATTGAGTGTAGGTGTACAGCACCATAGGACTAAAATCTCATACATTGTTACAGTGTCCATGTATCACATACTGTGTCTGTAGAGATCATGTTTGTATATAAAATATATATATTTTTTAAATTAATTTTTATCTGATATTTCCTGTGACATGAAAGCATAGATTAAACGGCAGCAGGGCAGATTAGTTTTCAATACGGCCGTGACTTTCAGAGAGTGTGGTCCAGAGAGTTAATGATGCCTTCTAAGAACTGACACAACTTGACACTGGATCCTGAACTGAACTTGGCTGTGATCTATATATGTGTGTGTGTGTGTGTGTCACACACGCTGCTGTAGCTGCAGTGTTTTATGAACCTCTCTCGAGAACGAGGTGTGCTTTTCCAACTCGTCTTATGACTGTTCCGTTGCGGACTTTCCACTAGGCATGCATGCGAAGAGAGAGATTGCCAGTCGCAGCAGTTTATATTCATGACTGAAATAGAAGGTCTGGAATCTGAACAGGCACTTCTTTTTCCTACTGTATCAGTTGGGTAATCCAGATTTAGCCACTGACCTCTGTCCTTACCTGGCAGTCTGAGGTATGTCTGGATCCCATGGTTGCTCAGTCTCAGGAGGCTTGATTCGGCCGGGCTTTGTCAGGCTCAGACAGGCTAGATTTCCTGCTGGAGAGTATGGAGGAGGGAGTCAGGGGAGATTACAATTTGCCTCAGGTCTTGTAATGGTGCACCTTAATAGGTGGAGTTGCTATACATTAAACTGAGGCTCCACTAGACTCAATCTGTCCTTGCATCCTCCTCACTCCTAATTCCTTTGTGATTATCCTGTAATACAAATGAAGTACTGGGTTCCCAAGATGGAGAGCTCAGCTGACATCTGTACATATGTTCCCTCAGTCCTGACGCAGCCGACAGTTCCTCCTTCGACGTGCAGCTGGGTGACATCATCCTGACCGCCACAGACGGCCTGTTTGACAACATGCCCGATTACATGATCTTACAGGAGCTGAAAAAACTCAAGGTTAGTCTGCCCTGTCCTAACCACAAGTTTACAGCAGTTTTTTTTTTTTTTTAGGTGTTTTGAGTCGGATAAACAAAACATGTCTGGAATGCTGGAACACCTTGTCCTCCTTGTTTTGTTTCCCAGAACACAAACTATGAGAGCATCCAGCAGACAGCCAGGAGCATTGCAAAACAGGCCCACGTCCTGGCATACGACCCCAACTACATGTCGCCTTTTGCACAGTTTGCCTGTGACAATGGACTGAACGTACGAGGTAAGGATCAGTCTACCCCCTCCCTCCGATACTCACTTTCAGCCAGTCCTCCTTCTTAATGGACTCTGGAAGCCAGTAATCTATAAATTGTAAGGAAGTAGAGAAAGGAAGGCCCGGCTCAGCTTTTAGTCTGATTCTTTTGTGGCTGTCAGCAGCAAAATGGCTCTTTAGAGTTTGTGAATCCTCTCAATCCATTCATCACCCTGACTGTCCCACTCTCTCTTCTCCTCAGGAGGAAAGCCAGATGACATCACCGTATTGCTGTCTATTGTGGCAGAGTACACGGACTAGTAACTGGACAGATTGAGAAAAGGGAGGGCCTTCTCCTCCAACCATCTGCCTCTCCATGTCGGACTACTCTTGATTCCTGCTGGCCGGGATCAAAGCGATGCTGGCGGCTGAACCTCCACCTCCCCTGTCTCTCCTCAGCCACAATGCACCTTCTGCCCTCCATAGGCTGAATCAGTCACTCCACCTTCCTGACGATGGCCTTATGCACCACCCACACAATCTGACGTTCTGTGTGTTCAGATCTTGAGGGGATAAAACAAGAGGGCTAAATTCGGGAGAGAGAAAGAAACCGACACTGGTACTGCAGTGTCCACATCCTGGAAGTGTTCCAGCCATCGTGATCTATATCCATTCACTGCGATGATGAAGGGCAGTCTGGGAGTTGAAGTACCCACACAGCCTTAATTTACTGGCCGGGGCTCTGAGCGCATTTAAGGGGTTGGTAGCCATGATGCTACAGAGTCAAGTATGAGGGAGACAGAGAGGACATCGCCTCAATGTTACCAAGGGAACCGCTGGTTTGAGCCAGGAAGTGGTAGCAGAAGCACGTGCCTGGGTGACGACTGTAGTGTGGAGTGTGTATGAGGATGTGCAGATGGGGCCATCACAGCATTACTGGCGGTGACTTAGTCATGTAATCTTGAATTGGGAAACATTTGCAAGCAAAAGGGCACGAAATGTTTGTATTTGAGCGTAATAAAGCAGATGTTCATTGTGGTATGATTGGATGTTTTGAAGTTGTTGTTGATGTTTGAAAGAGGGAGTCTGTATGTGACAGAATTATTTAGCGTACTCGATGGGTTGTACACAGAGGGACTAGCTGTTGCATTCTTTGCCATATCAGTACAATTTGAGTCTTGCACAGTCCAAGTTAACCTGTTTCTACGGCTTGGAATTGGGGAGGGGGAATATAACATATTGTCTGTGTCAAACATAAGTCCTCCCTTTAATTGAACTGCTGTGATGCAAAGTCCTGGTTGTGATTTTCCTGGTGGTGTTCAGCGTGATAGGAGTATGCTAAGTCACAGGTGCACGTGGTGAGTGAATTGGTTTATGTTGGCTACACGTGATTCTCAATATGTATTGGGATGCATTGATGGCAGCCATATACGCACAATATTGGAGACCGCATATCTGAGGATGCTATCACCCTGTAGACATGGGTCATGTGACCACGTGTTTTTATTGTCTTTTGAGTGGTGGAATGGGCATTGACCACGGTCTCAGAGTAGAGTTAGAAACCTTTGTTCACAATCAGCATTTCCTTGTCTGTTCTCATCAGTTTTCCTGCTGTATTATTCCAGTGGCACACCTGAGAAATCTTTTTAATCAGGTCACTTGTTCTCATTCAGTGTTTAACGGCAGGTTTTGATATTTCATGGGCAATTTTTATTTTTTTTAATCTATTGCTGCAGATTTGCACAGTGCATTTCTTTTTAATTTATGTGCAGCAACTGCTACAGTTTAAGGAAGGTATGTTTCCTTTCAAGCATGTACTATGTATGTGTTCAAGTTGTAGAGCTGATGTGCCTTGTATCAGGTGTTGATACTGGCAAAATTGTACAATTACAATTCTCCAAACCCCCATTTGTCCGCCCACTACTGGACACAGCCTGAGCTAGACAAGTAGCCATACAATTATCATTTAGTTTACCCATCTTGCCCTATTGTCTTACGATTAACTCAATCCTCACCAGTCAATGGAAGACCCATCTTTCCCATGTGATCCTATGCCTTTCCACCATAAATTGAGATTCATTTTCATTGATAAAATCAGACAGATCTTGCGATCTGTTTAAACGTGTAAACCACTTTGCATTATTATGATTATTTATCTTTCACACTGATATGGTGCTTCCTTGCTGCAGGCTACTGCCCAGCTTCAAGGGCTCCTGGCCCCACACCTGATTCATGATTGGTAGGGCAGTACAGACTGGGGGGAGCCCTCAGGTGAACCATGTCATTAAAAAGAAACCAAAAGCACATGTTTACTGTATTTTTTGAGATGGTAAATCGAGAGGTGTCCGCACTGGATAGTCAAAATGTGCTCTGAAGCTTTATGGCACTGAAGAGGTTAACGCAAACCTCACTAGCCTTAACAATAACAATACAAGCCATTTCCCTGTCAAATGGTGCTTCTCGTCAGAGCTAGCTTCCCTGTTCCCCTCAGCAGACCCGACCCGACCGTGCCCTAGCTATCCTACTCGACTTCACCCTCCAGTTCAAAAAGCAAAGTTTGTTACAATGAGAGTTGCATGTATCTATATATTTTGTGTGTACAGTTCAACAATGCAGACTGAGTTCTGTAAACATGTTTTTGAAGCTGTAAAATATTTAAATAAAGATTATAGTATTTATTACCTTGGTGTGCCAGCTGTTTCTATCATACTGACTATGTAAAAAGGCCATATTGTGGGCTAAACTGACACTCACTTTCAGACAGTGAAAAAGCAATTCAACATACTTTAAACAGGTTAAAGGTGCACTACAAATGCAAAGTACCGGTAATAACATGGCCTTCTGAGCCAGCATCGTTGATGTCTAGAACATGGCTACGCTACAGCACATTCCAGAAGGTATTCCTGCACATGGAGGCAGCGTTCCCCTGCGCTGACTCATCCTCTCCTGTGTCTTGGAGGCCGCAGTTGACTTTAGACGTCACCGGCATTTATCTGTGTGTTTAGTTGCAAATTCCTGCAGTACATAGGTGTGGCATCTCCAAGCAGGAAACATTGTTTCTACCTGCAAGACCAACCAGTTTAATCTAATTGACTGGTTTAAAAATGTTTATCGTTCAAACCTCTAGAAACCTGAGGTACCAGTTCTTAATGTCGTACAATAACATGAACTGTCAAAGTGGCGTAATTATAACATCTGAACAAAATTGCATACTCTTATAGTTTGTGAAACATTTGGAACAAATGATGTTCCACTACACTATCTTAAGTACTCAACAGACAAAATGAATGTCCTTTGTAAGTGTGGCCTGTGGTAAATGTTTTGGTCTGACTGACTTTTGGTCTGACTGTCTGGGTTATAATCTACCCCTGTCCCTCTTCACCATCATCCTCTGTGTCACTGGCACACACCAGACTGGGCAGTAGGGTGGTCTGGACATTTCCCTGCTCAGTAGCCAACGCACCAAATAGGAAGGAGCGAATCTAGAGAATAAAAAAAATAAAAAAAACCTGAGAATCACTTCTGAGATAATACTTCTTATAGCCACACATAATATGGTGAGGCTTTTGGGGAGTTTTGACATTATTCAAGTTGTAGTTCACAGAGATTCAATATTTCCCGATACTAATAAAGGTTAGATAAACAACACAACAACAAAAAACTGTTCCAAAACATGTTTGGAGTCTGGAACACAAAGGTGTGAGGGGACAGAGGCTTCTCAAAGTTCAAACTGCAATCTAGTTTGCGTCAGGGACTACACGGTTTAGAGACCCCTGTTACCTTGGCAGAGGCAGGTGTTCTGATGACAGTGGCAGGCTGCTTCTCAGTCCTGGCTGTGGGGAGTCTCTCCAGGATCCCTGGCCTGCTCAGCCTTCTCATAAGGGCATCGCCACCGAGAACTGGGCTCCCCTGGCTGGATGCTATCAGCTCGCCCACAGCCAGGACATCCTGAGGGGAACCGACGGTTGGCCCCTGAGGGCCGTCGGGGAAACCGGCAACACCTTCACACCTGGGAGAGCGGGAGAATGAAGTCACTGCTGGGCGCCTGGCCAAGTCTTACTCAGAACAAGAACATGCTGTCCCTCTAAATAAATATTAAACCAACTTGAATCTTATTGTTCATAATAACAAGGGTAAATACATTCACCTCTAACAGACCCAGTCCCAGAGGCATAAACACAGAAATAAGGGTTGATATTTAATACTACTGGGGCCCTACTTTTCCTATTTAAACAACCGGCAGCAGCCTGTGTTTGAACATGAGGATGTTAGAAGCGAGCTCTCATGTGGGTAACCGCTGTGCCTCGTGAGTTACTGCGCCTGCACGTGCTCCAAAGTGTGAGAGCCAGAGGGGAGGGGGAGAGCCAGAGAGAGAGAGAGAGAGACACTGACGGAGGGATAGTGAAGAGGGTGGAAAAAAAAGAAAGGTTGCCTGAGGCAGCGTGTGGGAAAGGGAGGAAATGTTCGCACACCCCGTCTCGATAAAGCCCCCCTGGAGTGGCATGGAGGAATTTGGCTTTAGTTCAAGTCTGCCTGCTAAAACAGCTCTACCCAGTACTGGAGCACGTGGCCTGCGATGCAACTGAGCGTTGACTCTGGAGGTTCCTCCCAGCCTCAGCACAAACACAGTGTCCTGAAGCACAACCGCAGCATAGAAACAAGACTGGGACTGGAGCTTGGCATGAGGAGAGATTGGCCGACACCCTAGTTTACTAAACCTGCTGTTTGAAATACAAGATATTATATGACCAATCTGTTTAAGAGCTTATTGAAAATAAGGGGGGGTTTTTTTACGAGGAAGAACTCATAGGAGAGCCACTATAGGTCTCCAGTTGTGGTGGGTGGCAGGACAACACATGAAAGTGCGTGCTCATCAGGTCATCAGTGATGACGCCACTGAGACTGAGAGCAGAGCGCATGAGACTCAAGTGACCCAGATGTGAAAAGATCCGGTTTGGACCGGTGCTGCCAACCAACTGCCACATTCAGGCCATCCAGAGGCCCAGACGCTCAGAGACACACGCTGGCGTGGCTGGGCGGTGGAGAGCCGCAGGGTGACGTCATCAGGGGTGGAAGTTACTGCAGGGGATGGAGGGATTACAGGCTGTCGGTCAATCAGGCCACCAACCCTGCTCAGCCTTGACCCACATAGCCTTAGCTCCGTTTCACAGACAGGGCTGGATGCTGTAATACTACGCCCACTTAGAAACCAAATCAGGCCCCGTCAGAAGGCAAACTGGGTCCAGCTGATGGTCATCTCAAGTACAGCACTGAGAAATGGTGCTCTACGCAGCGCTTTCACAGAGACCTTTTCTTGGTGGGTCTCTCAGCTAACTAATCTCACTTGAGATTCCCTGTCATATTTTTCTATCGTAACATGATCTCAACATGTCAAAATGTTCGAAAGCGGCGCTCCGGGCTACTACCTTATAGTCGGTCTGTTGAGCACATAATAAGATAGATTCAGATTAAGGGCAACGCGTGACGTCGGCCACGGTTGATTACGTAATGCTGGTCAAGCTGTGGCACAACCATACTGGTGGTGACAATCACCTGAGAGCGGTGGGGGGCGGGGCCTCAGCCTGGGATGGGGTCGTGCTCTCTGGGTCAACCAGAGTAGCCAACACCACTCTGGCTTCCAGGACCAGGTCATCCACGCTGAAGCACACCGGCCTGAAAGACAAGTGAACGACAACAGCGTGGACATCTGATGGGCAGGTAGAACGATCGGCAGCGGATGGAAATCTTCATGCGATTCTAAAAAGGACTGGATGTGAAAACTTGTAGATCATCTTAGCTAATGACTGGATCTAACGGTTGAAAGGCACGGGCAGGGTAAAGGGTTGTGATACTCACTTTCCCGCCGCACCAAAGTGCACGGACACAGGTAGGCCGTGGGATTCGGCGAAGGACAGCAGTCCCTAATAAACAGTCAAAGAACGGTTTGTCAGCATTCCAATACTACACACAGTAGGAGTTCAATTTTTCACTCCTTCCCCAGTTAAATAAAGTAACTTCAAATGAAAAGGACATGACGTGATAGGGTAACTTGTGTCTGCATTATACATCCTTGAGTATGCCTAGAGTGAACAAAACCCTTCAGATTCCATGGGGTCGTCAACAGAGAGCATGTCTCCACTGGGATACTTATGACTCTTAGTCAAAAGGACTTAAACCCATGTAGCATTACAGTATAGAGACTCTCATAGCATGTCCCCTATCAAAGAACAGGACCAGGACACAGCAGTTGTACAAGACTGCATTTTGTAATGAGCACCTTCTCAATGGGATATGGTACCCCCCAGCGACATTTCAGGACATTGGGGTCAAGGTTTATGTGTGTTTGGGCTCGGGT
Source organism: Hypomesus nipponensis (assembly GCF_054491055.1). NCBI lineage: Eukaryota > Metazoa > Chordata > Actinopteri > Osmeriformes > Osmeridae > Hypomesus > Hypomesus nipponensis. The sequence continues at coordinate 6,653,049 of NC_140384.1, read as the reverse complement.
ACAGTGTCATCAGCCTTGAGGAGTGTACACGGTGTTTGGAAGATAGATGTCATGTTTTGAACATTTGCTGTGTATGGTTTTGGTTTCATTACCTTAAAAAACAGTATGTTTAGGCAAGGCAGGAAATAAGATTGAGCTAATATGAATAATTTCTTATATCAGCTACTGATGAATAATACCGCCATGACACTTGTTTACATGTCTGACAGCCACCAAACACATAAATCCAGGATTCCAGTTGAGGAGGGGAAGTTCAGAGGAAAACGATAGGGTACAGAGTCTCCAGGACACTTGGGTCCAAGACAAGTCCATAAATATGTCTCCTTAAAACTGGTATTTACCCCGCGTACATACACACACCCAGAAATACACACACTTAGACAATATTCAAAGGCTCATGTGACTGAAAAAGTTCCATCCTAAAATATCTTCCTTACCCTCAACTCCTTCAGACAGAAGGTTATGTCCGAATCCACTCCAACCTGGAAGTAGTCAAACTCACTCGGATGTAAGGACATCTCGGTGTGCATAACCTTCAAACGATCTGTATTCAGAGAAAAAGCTTCAGTCAATATGACATGATGTTACTGATTAGCACAACACAGAGCTATAAGACACTTCCTTTCTACAGCTTTGGATAATTCTGGCAGCACTAACAGAAGACAATACAACACGTGTGCTTGTAGAGAAAAAGGAGAAACTCATGACCACTTTTCTCTTCTTGGTAGTTTTTGAGATGAAGTCTCAGAGGAGTGATGGACAGGGTAATCTCCTCCTGAGACACTGGAAAGTGCATCACCATGTCACCTATGAGCCTAGCCGAGCCGGGACAGAGGTAGGTCATTAGCATGGAATCGAGAGAACGATAAAAGGTCATTATTGAAAATCGCACGAAAAGAGAAATGAATCCTAGGAATGAAGATCAAATATGTAGTATGGCGTGTGGCGATATGTTTGTTTGGCAGGCCGTACAAATCTGCTGTGTGGCTGAAAGCTGTGGAGAGCTAACCTGGCCTGGGCCTTCAGGACATTGAGGCAGAGGTGAAAAGGAGACACTGCCTGGAGAGCCTCACTCTCTTGGAAACCCAGCATGTGAGTTTTAGTTATACCTGATACAAGTAGTGCAGGGTGTCATTGAAACACACTACCCTCTAGTGTCCAAAGGGCAGGAAAATAAAACTGGGTATATATGGGACTGTACCAGTGTGGTACCTCCTACCATGTCTGCAGTGAAACTGGAATATCACACGATTCTCTGGGCTGTTGATGGATATTTCACACCTGGTCACGTTACGTTCAATAGTCGCCAAGCACCGAAACAGTGGGAGCACTGACTAGATCAACAGATAAATACATCAGTTAGATAAACCCAACCACATAGTCTCATAGTAATGACTTCTCATGCAGTATTACATTATCTGTTTCATGATTCGTGTCCAATTACAACAATAGAGCAATTAGCGGAGCCATTACCTTCATGGCCAGTTTGCATTTGGCGGTTCCACATTCAGGGACAATACTGTAGTTTTGGAAGAATAGCGTCGTGAAGAGAAAGCAGCCATAGGCCGTATGGGCAGGATTCACTGATCTCACTGCCAACTGTGCGGGACCAGATAGATTAGAGGTCAAGGACTGTTAGCTAGCAAACAACCGCTGTGAACAAACTCAAAATAAAAACAACAAACAAAGCTTACCCCTTTCACCATAGGATCCAGCCATAATTCATCACCTATTCTTGAGAGGCCATGAATAGCTTTTCCAAACGCTGTAAGTTTAAGGACAGATTGCTTAATTGATGAAGATAAGAGTGGATAACGGTAATAGGCCTAACCGTATACGGGGTTTGAATCTCACATGATTTTCTATTCAAATGAATAAGGCGTCACTCCGGGTCACGCTACCTCAGAGAGAACAAAATAAATTACTCGTTACTGTAAACTAGAAAGGCTACTATGTGAATTACTTGTTAGCTGGAAAGAGTTATGAAATTGACACGTTAGTCTCTTTTCATACGAAATAGGGCCCTTAGGCCTGTATATATCCGTTCAAATGAGAAATCCAGCAGTCAAAACTCATACTGAAGCTACCTTTCACACCATTTCCCTCAATGATACACCTCATATTAGCCTTGACTGTTTGGGGAGAGGTCCTTCCCTTGTTTTTATGGCAAATGGCAAAGAATTTTACAACTTTTAGCAAAACTCTAGATATATCCGGATGAGGAACGTGAGTAGCCTTCCGTGCCGAGAAAACTGACTGACTTGGTAATAACTCACGCGCGTCACCAGTGACCGATCAGTAACATTGTCAGACTACTCGAGGTCTGATTTTTGGTCTTAATCACACATTCATCACATTCTATATTTTTTGAGACAACGCCTATATCTAAACGCCTATATTAGTGTTGTACGGTGGCCCTAAAGTGCAACCCCCCCCCCCCTCCACCCATATGAGTGCATCCCCCAAATGAAAACACACGAGTCAACTCCCCCAAAATAGGATAGCTTGCTCACCCCCCCCCCCCCCCCCCCCCAATCAAAGACATGCTCCTCCAAATGGAAAACTACATTACATTAACTCAAAACCACATTACATTAACTCAAACCGGAAATGGTTGGTGGTACAACACTTTCGTCGCTGAATGGATGCAGTAACTTGCAGGGAATAATAAATTGATCGACAGAAGTACGAAATGCAATAGCCTGACAGAGTTACGTGCACCAGGACAGTTGTTTAGCTATTGAAGCATGTAGCAAGTACTTGTGCAAAAGTGTAAGTTGCGTGCACTGTTTCAACAGCGCCATTGGGCTGCGCTTCAATACCGTCATCTAGTGGTTTCAAGTGTAAATTACAGGTGCAGTTCTCACAGTAAACCACCAGACGGCGATGGTAAAGCGCAGCCCTATGGAACGGGGTTTTCAGAGGCAGTGTTTCGAAAGCGCCTTTGGGCTGCGCTTCAATACTGCCATCTAGTGGTTTAAGTGTAAATTACAGGTGCAGTTATCACAGTAAACCACCAGACGGCGATGGTAAAGCGCAGCTCTATGGGACGGGGTTTTAAGGGCCAGTGTTTCGAGTAAAAAGCACTCAATATGTGAACATCGTCAATGAAACGTCTGTGAACAAATTGTGGTTCGAAACGTTCAGAATATCTTCAAGGTTGCACATTTTATTTTCACAAGCTTACAAGTCGTTTCTTTTTCACATACTAGTGTTGAAAACGTCTTTCTCTGCAGTTAGGGAGTTCTGGTACTGTTGTCACGCAGTTTTTAAACCATTGATGTGTAACAGTATAAAATATCTTGATTGAAATTGAAATTACATTAAAAGTCCTTTCTGACAACACATGACATCCACATTTTATTGAGCTCGTGTCAAATATACATTGCATAAACCAAGTGATAAAATAAACACATTTGGGGGATAGTGTGAGAGAAAGGATAACCTGTAAAACACAACTAAGTCTATTGCTTCATGACATTTCCATGGCATCATGACAATGCACTGAGCATGTGCAGATACAGTGAACACCGGTCAGAGGAGGTCATGGTTGGTTCGCAAATTACAAAGACAACAACAGTAACGTCCCTTAGAGCCTATACAGAATTCCATCAGTAGTACACAATATCAAAAAAAAATAAAAACACCTGATTGCATGCGCCATTTTAGGGATACTTGTAGATGAACCAGGGTTTGGACATTGGTAATTATGATTCTGTGTAGTCTGTATGGTAGCTCAAACGGTTATAATAAACACTGTTAAAACAAAGTGGTCTCATTGAGCACAAGTTATATTTGCCCCCACCTCCCCTTTTCCTAATTTAAGTGTTGATTGTGCATAACAAATGAAGTACAACTGACAAAAAATAAGTCTGTCCATTATCAGTTTTCGAGATAAACAATTGACATCAGATGCACTTGAAGGATTATTTAATATCAAGTAGCCTATCGACACAAAAAATCCCACACTATGGCAAAATAACTACATTAGCAGGATTTTTACAAAATCCCCCCCCCCCAAAGAATTCTAACCAAAAAAACTACCACCTCATCAATTGATCAAATAATATTTTCAGACAAGGAATTGCATGTTTTTCTCCATAGACTGCACCACTGACTAACATGTTAGCATTAGTGTCAGTTGATTGATACAATCTTAAAGATGAGGATATGAATTAAACATCTGAATACATATTTGTCATCATGGTTGTTCTGATATTAGCTACTGTAAGTCAGAATCAATTAAGACAAGGAAAAAGGCAACAGAAAGAGGAAATCCAACTATCATAAATATGCATCACATTTGTAATTCATGTAAGTTGAGGTAAGGTCAGTTCAAAACCCAGTCTACCCTCTGAATAATCACAGCTTAATTCTATGTCCCACCTCCAATCAACCCAAAACCTTTCTCGTGAATTGAACACTTCTTAATTAGGACCAGCAAGTCAGAGAGGGATAGTTTTATAGTCACATGCTCACTATGCAGTGAGTACACGTCGAGTTGGGTTTTTAAGGGTTGATTTAAAACAATAGAACCCCTGGAACATTTTTGGTTGTTTAAGATATCACCGTCAAAAAAAACTGTGCCAAGATAAGTAATTGAAATATTGATTATCAAAGTAAAAATGTCCACAGGTTCACCAGGCAGATATAATGTAGATGACAGAGTAGAATTAACATAAGGCAGCAGTGATTAAATGACAGTGGTGAACAAAACAACATTTGACAAGGTCTTACAAACCAATATCATGTGGGGACGATTGTGAGGATCAGAAGACGAATGATAACCTATCAAGAGAACAGGCTTGTAATTGTTTACGCTCTTCAAGCATGTCAAACATCCACTAAATTGCATAAGAAACCTGGTACAAAGTAGAAACTGTTCAACAGCAGATAAAAAAGGGAGTTCATTTACAGTAATGACATATCTTACATTGATATATTTTCAAAATAAATTAAATTAAATATACAATTCCAGGAAGGAAATGGTGGGTAATTTACGCTGGTAGGTTTCTTACATTGGCTCGTCTTCTGCATAAACAACTACAAGGAAGTGCCTAGGGACCAACCAGATTCCACGGCTGGCAAAAGAAGGGATGCAAAAGCCGTTTGCTGAACAGACCATTTTCCTTCTGAAGCCATTTCATTTAACTGGACAAAAAAAAAAAAAGAGCCTAAAGTCAATTAAATTCACCTCCGTGTACAAATGTAAACAATCATACAAACGTATATACTTTCTTACCCTGGAACAATTTCAGTCAAACGCCATCTCCTGACTTTTTCGTACACAGCGTGCCACTTTCCTCTTGAATTCGCCGTTTGGGTCATCCCTCCATTCTTTCTGTGGGAGCAGGGCAAGACACATTACAATCATACCATAACAAATGGGAGTCAGGTGGGAGTCAGGTGGCTGAACGGTGAGGGAGTCGGGCTAGTAATCAGAAGGTCGCCAGTTCGATTCCCGGCTGTGCCACATGACGTTGTGTCCTTGGGCAAGGCACTTCACCCTACTTGCCTCAGGGGGACTGTCCCTGTACTTACTGTAAGTCGCTCTGGATAAGAGCGTCTGCTAAATGACTACATGTAAATGTAAATCGGCCAAATCTGACATACATTATTGACAAACAATGAGCTAAGAGAATCATGTTTGTAATAAGAACAAGCTCGTACAGCAGCATCCACGTTTGCAGGTGAGTCACTGTTTGGGTCAGCCAACATAGAGATCACACTAATCATGATGGTCTCTACTGTGTGGATGGGCAGCCAGCGTTCCTCAGGTTTCTCATAGCCAAACTTGTCCTCCCCTGGTTCGTGAAGAATTGAGATGCACACGTCCCCATTTTTTGCAACTGAGGAAGAGACCGTGCAATGTATAAAGTTTAATTACACACATTCCACACTAAATTCTATATTATCATCCAAAGCTCTAAACATTATGAACCTTTACCATTAGGGTGCCAGAGTTCAGTGATGAACTTCATCTTGGGAGGCCGAAGAGGGTAGTCATAGGGAAAAGTCAGGTATGCTTTAAAAAAACCACCTTCACTGCAATGTAAAAATAGAGAAAACCTTCCCATTGATAAATTGAACTCACTATTTGCCTGAAGCCACATCACAAAGAGAACTCAACAACATTGTCCACACATTTGACAAAAAAATCAACCGATGTGAAGGACACAGTTAAGTCCAACACTTAGCATTTTTTATTTTTTATTTTTTATGATCCTGAAAACTTACAAAAGGGTGTCTTGTGGTCCGATTATGACAACCTCCCATTTATATATGTCCTCGTCATCTATTAGGCCAGCCGAAAATCCTTCCACTGGGTTTTTGTTGAGCTCTGAAATGGAAATACAATTTAACTATCTAAAAGGTAACTGTGAAGACTTAATAATCATGGTATGTCGTATACCATGTAGGCCTATGTATGTAAAAGTATGTGGCAATTTGTGTTGCTTGCTGGTGAAAAACACTAGTAGCATTTATTCAAATGTAATACAAAACCGACTATGTCAATATGTTGCTGTACATGATAATGCATAGCCTAACATTTAAAAACATTGTATGATAAGGGTCTTTATAACGGAGTCACGCAGATTTGGTTCAATAAACTGGCAGCTTACTTCTCAGTCTGACGTTACAGTTCTCATTGACAGATGGACACTGAGCTGATTATTCCTTTGTTCCTTAGGTTTCAATCTAACAACCAGGCCTGTTGTAAATTAATTGCGCATGGGTTAATAGAGAAACTAACTAGTTAGCCTTCATGCCCATATCGAATTAGCTTGTTAACAACTACTACACAGAATCGTTAGATTGCATACTGTATCCATTAAACAGTGTGGCTATATTGGAGGTAGCTTGCAACACAATGTTGTGCAACAGAGGCAGCATTCTACTTGTGCTAGCCAGCTTATGTTACTAGCTGGCGCAAGTTAGCATTTTCTGAGACTCACAAGCCAAAGCCGAAAAAACGGTGCACACGATGGGACTTGTCAAATCCCCCACACTAGCTAGCTACCACGTTTTAGCTTGGTATAGTTTGTTCCACCATTTCATCACAGTTCCGTTGTGACAAAGTAGATAAGTACTTTATGTAACCTATATGCTATCTTGCTAACAACGTAGCCAGTCATGTTGTAAACAAACCACCCCGCTGCGCTCAAGCTAAAAACAAAGGCGGCGATTATGCGACACAATTACTGATTACTTAAAGCTCTAACTTAACAGTTAACACCCATTTCTAGATCGTGAGGTAGGTGTAATTTCTCCAAGCCATTTTAAGTACCGTAGACTAAAACTAGCACTAACTGGGCAAATTGTATTGACCGTGAACGATTCAACACAAATGTTGGATTGTTCGTCTCCGAGCTAACGTTGTCCATCTGAAATGAATAATGAATATCTGCACGAAGAAAATGCGCACATTTACCTGCCAATTGCTTTCGAAGAAGTAATGCTGATTGTTCTGTCATGGTATGTGGGCTTTAACAAAAAATAAATGCAGTGCCACCAAACTGTGCCAGAAGAATTGAGATGATGTCAGATTCAGTTCCTTGGAAAACGGGCAGGCTAGTAGTGGCTACAAAGTGCTGCTATACTCAGTGTTTTTGCCAGGGCAGCTACTTTCTCAGTCGTACTAGATGAGCGCAGGCGCAATTTCTAATCTCGATCAGGAAAGTACGATCATATGTTTTCGTTGTTGTTGTATCTAGATACATTATCAAAAGTTGATGCAATAAAACATACTTTTCTTCTATATACACATTATTGTTTTCATTGTTTATGTCCCACTTACTCAGGCGCCTGCGCAAGCCGTGCAGCTTGCTCTGGGCTCGATTTTGCGGCGCCATATTTGATAGAAGCCTCACCAGTTGACGTCGCAGTACATTTGATTTGTAGCAACCAGCTAGCAAGTGAACCTGTAGTCTGACAACTGCGAACTTCAAGTTTAGCCACACATTTATTTTTTAAACAAGACATACAAATATTCACAATGAACGTAATAGATCATGTACGAGATATGGCCTGCGCGGGACTTCATTCCAACGTTCGGATTATGAGTAGTTTATTGCTGACAATGAGCAATAACAATCCGTATGTATCTACAGCAGCTAGCATGCTAATACCTAAAACAATTAAAAACATTGTAATGTGCCTGTGTGAATCCTATGTGACCTAGGTGAATAATAATACTGCAACCTTTAGTGTTTTCGTAGCAAGCTGAATGGAGAGATCAATAAAAGGCGGCCCAGTTGGAAGTTCAAGCCACACGCTGTTTCGAAATGACAACTCTAAATGCTCCTACAGGGAACTGTTCTCACCATCTCAGAAGTACCAGCTGTTGGTATACCATGCAGATGCCATCTTTCATGACAAGGAATACCGTAATGCTGCCTGCAAATACAATATGGCATTGCAGCAGAAAAAGGTCCTCAGCAAAACCTCTAAAGTTCGACCATCAACCGGAGGCACAGCATCCACCTTGCAGACACAGGTGCACCTTACTTTCTGAAACTATACACATTGCAGTCGCACAAACAGAGCACATCGTTTGAAATAAGTGTATTGTATTCTTCTTTTCAGAGTTTGCCCTCAGAGATCGAAGTGAAGTATAAGATTGCAGAGTGCTACACCATCTTGAAGCTTGACAAAGATGCTATTGCAGTGCTTGATGGCATTCCATCAAGACAGAGAACTCCAAAAGTAGGCTGCTGAACGTCCACCGAGTAGCCAATTATGAGTGCAAGACTACAGTTCAGTCTTATCACCTACTTATCAAGTGAAGCATCTTTCGACCAAGATATGACATAACTATGTTCTTTGCTCATCAACCTCAGATCAACATGATGCTGGCCAACCTGTACAGGAAAGCTGGTCAGGAACGATCTGCAGTCACAAGCTACAAAGAGGTCCTTAGACAGTGTCCATTGGCTCTGGATGCGATCATTGGTATGTACTTCTAACACTTCATAATTATATATATATATATAATGAATATCTTAACTTGAACTGTGAGGCAGTCCTTAGTTGTTACCTTTTGTCTGCTCCAGGTCTCCTCTCACTATCAGTGAAAGGAGCTGAGGTGGCATCCATGACGATGGACGTCATCCAGAGCATCCCCAACCTGGACTGGCTCTCTGTTTGGATCAAAGCCTACGCCTTCATACACACAGGGGATAACCACAGAGCCATCAACACCATCTGGTGAGCAGACCAGCGCCTCGGGCCACCGGTGTCGGTGGATCGATTTTCGAGCAGTGATTCGGGATAGGTTTGGATGTAATCTGTCTGAGTTCATGCCTTGTAGTGTGTTTCATAGAGGTCGTTGTGTATTTTGCCCCTTTGTCTCTCTCAGCTCTCTAGAGAAGAAGTCTTTGCTACGTGACAACGTAGATCTGCTGGTCAGCCTGGCGGACGTCTACTTCAGGGCAGGCGACACCAAGAACTCTATCCTGAAGTTTGAACAAGCTCAGATGCTGGACCCTTATCTGATTAAAGGTACCTGGATGCGTTGACAAGGATTTCTGACAGAATTTATGGTGCTTGGACAAAGTCACAGTGCAATCTATGTTTGTCAGGCATGGATGTTTATGGCTACCTTATGGCTCGTGAGGGACACCTGGAGGATGTTGAGGTTCTGGGTGGAAGATTGTTCAACATCTCAGACCAGCATGCAGAACCCTGGGTCATCTCTGGGTGAGTTGTCATTACAACAGCAATGTAAAGGGGATGAAAGATCGTGATGAATAAACCTGAGACTAAATGGAGAGTCTTGTATGTACCTTGTTATGCAGGTACAAGAGTACCTTGTGTAATCAGTTTTTATTTTTTGTATGCTCAGTTGTCACAGCTTCTACAGTAAGCGGTACTCTCGGGCCCTCTACCTAGGAGCCAAGGCCATTCAGCTGAACAGTAACAGTGTTCAGGCGCTCCTCCTTAAGGGGGCAGCGCTGAGGAACATGGGCCGAGTACAGGAGGCCATCATCCACTTCAGAGAGGCCATGCGCTTGGCCCCCTGTCGGCTAGACTGCTACGAGGGCAAGTCCCCCCCCGTCACACCTGCTTCTTAGGCTCATGAGCTGTGCCTTATTCCGTTGGATCATTTGGGCATGTCATCGATTGGTCTGTCGAAGGGTGATGTTAATCTTGTTGTCCTCCTGCTAGGTCTGATTGACTGTTACCTGGCTTCCAATGGGATTCGAGAGGCGATGGGAATGGCCAATAACATCTATAAGAACCTGGGAGCGAACGCCCAGACCCTGACCATCCTGGCCACAGTTTGCCTGGAAGACCCGGTGACCCAGGAGAAAGCCAAAACCCTGCTGGACAAAGCCCTGGCTCAGAGGCCAGACTACACCAAGGCTGTGGTGAAGAAGGCTGAGTTGTTGAGTATGTATCCAGCACAACTTTTCAAAATTCAGTCCTTAAATACTACAGATTGCTAATGTTTTTGTTGTCTTTTTTTTTTTTTTTAAGGTCGGGAGCAGAAGTACGAGGAGGGGATTGCACTTCTGCGCAATGCCTTGGCCAATCAGAGTGACTGTGTGCTGCACAGAATGCTGGGAGATTTTCTGGTGGCGGTCAACGACTATCAGGAGGCAATGGACCAGTACAGCATCGCACTCAGGTAATTACTGACTGTAATTACTGACTGTAAATGACACCATGACTACTGATATCATGCATCGTAGCTTGAACGGAAAAGGTGCTGGCGTGAAACCTCCAATGCTTTCTTGTCTCCAGCCTGGACCCGAATGACCAGAAGTCCATGGAGGGGATGCAGAAGATGGAGAAGGAGGAGAGTCCAGCGGACGCCACGGTGGAGCTAGACGGAGACGACATGGAGGGCAGCGGGGAGGACGGAGACCTGGAGGGCAGCGACAGCGAGGCCGCTCAGTGGGCAGACCAGGAGCAGTGGTTCGGCATGCAGTGACCCCGGCCCCTCTTCAGGGGACAGTGAGGGTCACATGGGTGGTGGGGGCAGGCTGGCGCGTCATAGGTGACTGCTTTTTAAATGGGGACGTTGTTTGTCCAGTGTGGGATCATAGCACCCAGGGTAATATAAGAATCGCCATGGCAACGCTGTCGAATGCCGTAACGGTTCATACACCTCCTTGATGATCTGGCGGTCAGGTCTAGTGTGGATTCATGCAGTTGAATAATGTCCTGATTCTGTAAAAACTTCCATGTGGTTTGGAATGGAGTATCTCGCTACCATGGTAGCTAAAGTGTCATCTGGAACTCTCAGCCTTCTAAAGCATTCCATCCACCATCTATTTAGTTTTGACCTTGACTTGTCAATCCCAGTTTGCCACCGTGGAAGACTGTCAAGATAAAGCGTGTGTTTACCATTACTGTTCGTTGCATTTCTTATCCGTAAGGCGAACAGTGTGGATATGAGATGATCACCGATCTGGTGTATTTGTTGTGATTTTCTCTTTTCATCAGATGACTCGATGCCTTTTTGTTTCTTGTGTCAATCATGGGGTCATGTCATTGACTCTGGTTCCAAATGTTACTAAAGGTTTTCAATGCAAATGTTTATGTAGTGCATTGTACATACAATTTTGGGAATGTAAAATAAAATCATGAAGTGTAAAGATTTGTCATGGTTTTCAGTGAACAGTCAGTTAATCTCCACTTACATACCAGTAACCAAATGCCCAAATCTTCAGGCACATAGATATGCAGTTGCACAACCTCATCAGGAAAACAGGACATTTAAAGTATAATCGCTTTATTTACCTGAAACCACAAGTTGTGATACGTAATACAATCGTCAGCTCTGAAATTACAGTACAGTTGTTTGGCAAAACCATGCCATTGAAGGACTGTCTGATTTCCTCAGGGTATGCATCACTATCGCTGCACCTCCTAACCAGACACCACAAAGTCTGCTTACAACATGTCGCACATCACAGTGCAAAGCAAAAAGTCTCGTTTGGTAATTTTTTTACACATTCAATTCAAAAAGTATTTCCTTAGGAAAAGACACAGCTTTCTGAGCTTAATTAAACATTTGCACTATTATTTGTAGATTGTTTAAATTTAAATTTACCAATACTATACAGAACTATTACACAAATCTGTTCAAATAAATGGCTGCTTCAGAGGACATGCACCATGGAATATTATACATTACTAAATGTATGAAGTCTAGGTTTCTGAGATGGCACCAGAACTGTCACCTTTTCTCGACAGACGGCTATACTAAAGCGCTTCATGCAAGACCATTGAGGGACTGAGGACAAGGGATTAGTTCACTGGATTCCAAAAACATTTTAATTTGAACCCATTCCATTTAAATTAGATATCTTTTAGATTCTAAAAAAAAAAAAAAAAAGAAAAAAAAAATTGATGTACATATTAAATGTATGAATCATGTCTTGATTTGAGTTCTTATTTTGACATGCAAGTCTTGGAAGATGTGGTGCTGCTCAAAACACACATGCACAACACTAAAACAAAACCTTACAGTTTCTGCAAGGGGTTTAGAGGAGTGGGCGGGGCTTACACAGCCCCAGCTGCAGAGAGAGAAGAGAAAGAGACCAATCAGATGACTTACCTAAGGCATAGGTCAAAGCAAAGGCGCTATAAGACATGGCTCATTCACTATGCATGATGAAAGACATTTTAAAAGCTTTCCATTTCCTCCTGTCTGCCTACATAGATAGATGTCAAAAGCCATGCCGCATGCAAGCAGAGAAACGGTAAGGCACAAAGCCATTTCCACATGAAAACGCCATGCCTTGCGTTTGCAACACTTGCTGCAAGTAATATCCCTATACTCTGTCGGCCCCCCAAAAATATTTCCACCAATGAAATCAAGTCAGACAGAGCACTTCAATATATTTTTACCAGCTCACATATGTTGACTGGCACTTTGTGGAAAGGCATTTTTCAAATTAAAACTCTTACATCATCATATCATTGTCGTTCACACAATCTATAAAATGGCCAAAATCCCTGACTTAAAATAACAAGGAAAGCGGCAACATATAACATTTTGTTTAAAAGCAAAACAACATCTTTACGTCAAAGAGTCGAGATTTTGAATACACCTGCTCGACCGCAAGGCTTGGGTGTGTTTGATGGTGCCTGGATGAGAGCACACACTAGCGGGCAGGGTGCATGCAGGGGCAGGGGGGATACTCACTCTGATAAACAAGCGGAAGGCATTGGAAGAAATAGCAGTTAGGGTTTAGAGGAACTCGTACTGGCCTAGCATTGGAGAGGGCATGCTTTCCAGGTATACCTACCTACTGCAGTGTTTCTAAAAACACGGCTCAAGTCTACTAGCGTGACGGTATGGAGCATTCGGAAAACATGAAACCCTATACATATAGATACTACTGTGCTATATACAGATTTACATACTCTTCCACCTGCTAGTCCGAGTTAGGCCTATAACATGGTCATACATCCTAACATCAAGTCTAGACCACAACATGGTCCCATCAAAGCCTCAATCTTGTGCTCAGCTGATACTATTATTATCAGCATCTTGGTGTCTTTATATTCAAGTACAGTATGTGCACAATATACATAATCTATATAAGAATCATTGTTATTTGTAATGTACATGAAGAAAAAAAACGTAAACGTTTTAATATTGGAATAATGACAGAGTGTGTTGTGTTCAAGTAAACGTTTTAACGACAGGCTTGTCTATCAAAAAATTGTGTAGAATTAGACTAAAGTAACATTTACATGTTTCTTTCCCTACTTCCCTCAGGGAACATAAAAAGGTCAACCTCAATTTCAACTTAGAAAACCTTAAAAAGGTAGATGAGAATGTACTTCTCCTTCAACAAAAGCAAAAACGGTGCTTACCTCAACACTTAATATGACATGTCTTAGAACGTGAAAAGGCTTAGTGGAAAACAAGGAAAGGGATGAGGTCATATCAACAGCATTGAGGTAGCTGTGCTCGGCCTAGCACAGAAACTAAAAGCAAACCAGATATGGAGCTTATAACAGGGGGAGGAACAACTATCAACCGAGAAGAATCCCCATGCCCATCACAAAACACATGCACTTTTAGTACAGACCACTGAGTCAGTGCAAATGTTGTATGGTCATTACAGTTACACCCCTTTCTCATCCAAAGGCCATATATTAAAAGGTTCGCACTGAAGACGAGAGTAATACATTTGAGTCCAGTGCATGCCACTTGTAGCCTACCTGCTGTCCACAAATCCCCTCCCCAAATTACAAAAAGTTGATAAAATAGTGTTCATTCGCTGTACATATCATCTGATAGTTCCTACAATTCTATGCCTGTTCAAAAAACCGGGGGCACATAACTAAGGCTTGATATGAAAAAAGACCAACCGACAAAACTCAAGGTCATTAAAAAGAATGTTCATCAAAAAAAAGGATGAATAAAAAAAAAAAAAGAAAAGAAATGGAATGTTGAAAATGTCCTTGATCCAAATCAGCCAAGGGTGTTGACATACACGTACAAATGCTGAGCTCTCACTCTGTTTGACCAGGCGTGGTTGTGGTTGTGGTTGTTGTAGTGGTAGTAGTTGTTCCTGGTTAATGTGGGGTTGTTAGATGTATTAATCTCCACTCACACTGGTGCCCAGGGGGAGGGGGAGTGTGCTTGGAGTCAGTCAGGACCAGAACAACTCAGACACGTTAGTGTCGATGCTGTACAGCCACAGAACCAGGGGGAGGAAGATGGCCACAAAGGGCCAGGAGATCCCCTCTGTGCATGCGGACAGGGAGCAGCCCTTGCCGGCTGACTTCTCCAGGTCTTTACCAGGTTCCAGGTAGTTCCTGGCCACAAACTTGAGCAGCTCATCCAAAAGGATGACGGGCAGGGAGATCTTCAGCACCATCAGCCACTGTGTGAGGTTCAGAGGGGTGATCTGGAAGATGACCTGGAAGAGAGGAAGATGGGAGATGGTGAGATGGGCGGAGGGCGACGGGAAGATGGTGTTCTGGGGGGCGTTGAGCTGACTCACGGGCAGGGGCTCCACGTAGAGGATGAGGAAGTGGAGGGACATGGAGAGGCAGATGGCTCCCAGCAGCCACACGTTGTCCCAGGGAGGCATACGCAGCAGGGACTGGTTCTCAGACAGACTGGGGCACAGAGGGGAGGAGACACTTGCCATTCAAAATATGACCCCGACCACCGACTTTCACTTTGTTCCTCTGGAACTGAAACACGAACCCATCCGTGAAGGACGGAGGCTCCTCTTAGCGCAGGGGGGGCCCCCTCACCTGTTCAGAGCGTTGCACATCTCGATGGTGACGAGCACCGACAGGGCCATGGTCATGGGGTAGGGGGACTCAAACACGTGGCACTCCAGGTCCTGGAAGTCCGGGTTGTCAGGGGAGCACTGCAGAAAGTGGCTCTGGAGGGGGGGGGGACGACAGAGGGAAACACAGGAGGGGGGGTTTAGGTAAGGGCAGGCAGGATGGAAACGAACAACAGGTCCAGTCATCCAGGCCGTCTCACCAGCTGGTACAGGCTGATCATGGGGCCGTCTTCAGCAGCCACGAACCACCAGGCAGCCGCTCCCACAGTCCCGGCTCCGACATAGCCTGAGGGCAGAGACGGGGCCCAGGGGTTAGGGTCAGGGTCAAACTGAGCATTGGATCATTTCGATCGACGAGCCATGAACACAAGACACATGGAAGACTTGGTCTGAAAACAAAAAAACGTCTGAAAACAAAAAACTAAACAGTGGTAACACACATCCGATGGCCAGGTATCTGAAGAAGAGCCAGCCGGAGATGAGGGGCTCCTTGGCGTTGCGGGGGGGCTTGTTCATGATGTCCAGGTCGGGGGGGTTGAAGCCCAGGGCGGTGGCGGGGAGGCCGTCCGTCACCAGGTTGACCCACAGCAGCTGGACTGGGATCAGAGCCTCGGGGAATCCCAGAGCAGCAGTCAGGAAGATACTGCCCCGCATAACAAACACAACATGAACAAAACATGTCCACATTTAATAGGATTCAAATGTGACAGGTGTTCGGTCCGGTGAAGCCTCACCAGACCACCTCGCCCACGTTGGAGGAGATGAGATAGCGGATGAACTGCTTCATGTTGTTGTAGATGGCCCTGCCCTCCTCTACGGCCGCCACGATGGAGGAGAAGTTGTCGTCAGCCAGGACCATCTCAGAGGCCGACTTGGCCACGGCGGTGCCAGAGCCCATGGCGATGCCGATCTCCGCCTTCTTCAGGGCAGGGGCATCGTTGACTCCGTCTCCAGTCTGAGAACAACCAGGAGGTTCAGTCAAGAAAGAGAGAGATGGGAAAACGACCACAGAGACACAACCCAGAGGTCAAACTAGACGAGCGTCTCCACGCACCATGGCTGTGATCTCGTCCATGCTCTGCAGGAACTCAACGATCTTGGACTTGTGGGAGGGCTCGACGCGGGCGAAGCAGCGGGCGTTGATGACGGCGTCACGCTGCGCGGCGGGGGAGAGGTCGTCAAACTCGCGGCCGGTGAAGGCCATGCGCTCCACGTCGTCGTCCTCGGCCAGGATGCCGATGCGCCGGCAGATGGCCACGGCCGTGCCCTTGTTGTCCCCGGTGATCATGATGACACGGATGCCGGCCAGGCGGCACAGCTTGATGGAGGCCGCCACTTCCTGTCGCGGGGGGTCCAGCATGCCCACGCAGCCCACAAAGGTCAAGTCCGACTGGGCACAGAGAAAAGGGTCAGCATCGGGGACTTACCGCCAAAACTGGATGACCTTTACCAGTCAAAACTGTTGACTTTTTTAAAAGTTGATTTTGTTATGCAAGCAAACGAATCCAAAGACACATTAATAGACTGATTCACAAGGACATAGGGGAGTAGTCGAGTGCTCACCTCGTAGGCTGCAAAGCGGGCTGCATCGATGAGAACCATGTCCTCCTTCTTAGGGGGGGTGTCCCTGGTGGCCAGAGCCAGGCAGCGCAGGGTGTCACGCCCGGTCCCGTAATCCCGGATCACAGACAAGATCTTGTCCTTGACAACCGGGGTCATGGGAACCTTGCTGTTGCCCACTCGGACATGGGTACACCGGTCAATCACTCCCTCTGGGGCACCCTGTGAGGTAGGCACGTGTCGAGGGTTAATGGGGGGGGGGAGAAAAAAAAAGTGGCTAAATCCCAAATGCTAGGCTTCTAAAAAGTGGGCGGGACAAGAGGAGCCGGTACCTTGACAAACATTTTGCCGATGGAGGACCGGGCCTTGTTGGGGGTACAGTACACCGACATGGACTTTCTGTCGCGAGAGAACTCCAGGGTGAACTCCTTCTTCATCAGCTGCTTGATCACCTGGGAGGACGACCACAGAGGAAGGTCCTCAGAAAAGCTGCCGTTTAAAATGACATCGGCCGGGTTTCCCAGTTTTGTTAAGAAGCTCTTCTTAACACTAAGAGCTTCTTAAGAGCATTCTGAGAACGCTCTAGAACGCTCTTAGCGTTAAGAGCTTCTTAACGAATCTGGGAAAACCGGCCATTGTCGTTTCGACTTTCGGTGTGAAGGAACTTACAGAGTTGCAGGCGTTGGCCCTCTCGATGTTGGGGAGGTGCTTGACCTCGGTGTCAAACGCGTTCATCTTCTCCACCAAGCAGGTCAGGGCGGTCTCCGTGGCCTCTCCGACCTTCTCAAACACCCCTTTGGCCTAACGACACAGACACACACATTAGCCAACAGTCGCCGTGTCACAGTCGAGTGAGAGAGCGGACAGACAGGGCGGCTGACCTCGTTGAAATCTAGAGAGGAGTCGTTGCACAGGGCACAGATGGTGGCGATCTCTACCAGACCATCAAACTGAGAACTCTTCACAAGATTACCATCCTGATACCTGGTGAGAAACACAAGCGGAAATGAGAGGGTTTCAGACATGCATGTGTGTGTGTGTGTGGGGGGGGGGGGGATACTTACACTTCTCCTTCAGGGGCATACGTGGAGCCAGTGATGGTAAACTCCCCCAGAGAGCAGCTTTCTGCTTCAGCTTTGTCAACAATGAACATCTGTTGAACAAAACAAAACAGAGGACACATTAATATCACTCAAAAAGGACAGACACATCCTCAATGATCACTTCCTTCCAACTACAGTAGATGGCAGTAGACACCACAGGAACGGCAAAAAAAAAAAAAAAAGAAGACCTGATATAAAACTAACCCTACACACCGGAGAGGAAAACAGACTGTGTCAACCGAGTGTCTCAACGTGTCCCTGCTTTGTGTGTTAGAGGACAGGGACACATGCCTTGAGAAGTTAGCTTATACCCCTCTCATTCCTCAACAGAGCAGGCTGTCATGGAGCCAAACACAGCAGGGCTGCCTGGGAGGCGGCCACAAGGCGTGGGTCTTTCCCCACAGGAAGCCTCGGTCCTCACGGTGGGCAGGGCTCACACAAACACTGTCACACGAGAGAGTCAGGAGAGATGTCGCAGGCAGAGACACTAGGGAGGGAGAGAGATGCTAATCACTCGAGTCCTCCTTCAGCTCGAGGCCACGCTTCTGAAAGAGAGTGTTGCTGACGTCAGCTGCATATCGAGGAACATGCATTCCATTAGGGTTATTTTTAGACCAGTCTTAACCTCTTTTTGGCTTGATGTCAAACAGGCTTATGTCCGTTGGGGGTGCTACAATTTTTTTTGTCAAAGTCCAAGGAGGATTATTATATGGCAAGGCAAAGATATCAACTTGTTAGAAGTTATCACTTCCTGCAAACAATGGCCATACACATTCCAACAGTTTAAGTTCCTTTTGGCCTCTACTGATTAAATGACAGACATTTCAGTGCGACACAATGAGGCAAAGGGTGGATCTATGGGTGGAAATGGATACGGGCCAGAAAGCCAGGGGAAAAAGTTAATTCTGAGAAACGACTGGTCACTGACAGAAGAATGCCTCATCTAAAACATTAAACATATCTGCTAAATAGCAGCTAAACAAGTCCATTTCAGAAAGAGCGGATTCAGCAGTCCTAAAGACCGGACTCAGAGTCAACATGCTGAATTGATGAAGAACGTCTCCATTCACTGGTGCCGGGGTGCCACTCAGAGAGCGGGGTGGAAGAACCTGATTGGAATACTTAGAAAAACTGCGACGCAAGGTCGGTTACGCAACAGCACTGCAAGTCATCAAGCAGCTAACTGTAGAGGAAGATTACAGCAGCGGCCTGCTCCCTGTGTGTCGAAGGACCTCGCCATCTTTCTCCTTCACGAGAAACTATTGGAACTGAAAGCAAGGGTGGCCAACACAGCTCTGGGAGACACCAGAGCAGACCCAGTGTGTGTGTGTGTGTGTGTGCGTGTGTGTGCGTGCATGTCCACCCACCCTGCACACAGACATCTGGTTGGTGGTGAGGGTGCCCGTCTTGTCGGAGCAGATGACGGAGGTGCAGCCCAGGGTCTCCACGGAGGGCAGGGACCTGACGATGGCGTTCTTCTTGGCCATCCGGCGCGTGCCCAGGGCCAGGCAGGTGGTGATGACGGCCGGCAGGCCTTCGGGGATGGCGGCCACGGCCAGCGCCACGGCGATCTTGAAGTAGTAGACGGCGCCGCGCACCCAGGAGCCCCCGTGGACGGGGTCGTTGAAGTGGCCGATGTTGATGATCCACACGGCCACACAGATCAGGGAGATGACCTTGGACAGCTGCTCCCCGAACTCATCCAGCTTGGCCTGCAGCGGAGTCTTCTCCTGTTCCGTGGCCGCCATCTCGTCGCGGATCTTACCGATCTCCGTGTTGACGCCGGTGGCCACCACCACGCCGATGGCCTTGCCTGCGGCGATGTTGGTCCCCTAGGGTGACGCGGGACACGAAAGAATGTGTCAAATGATTCATGAGGCCGCGCCTTATTTTGCAGTGTCAAGTGTACAAACGTTGGTGTAAAACAGTCAAGTAGTAAGTGCTGAAGTGAGAGGAGGAGCTGCGTACAGAGAACAGCATGTTCTTCTTGTCTTGGTTGACAGCGCGGGGGTCAGGAACGGGGTCAGTGTGCTTGATCACAGACACAGACTCGCCTGCAATCACAATAGGGAGCAACAGGTCAAATGAGTTAAGGTGAAGTGATGTAAACATCAACATTCCATGTAACAGAGTAGGGTCGTACCGGTCAGGATGGACTGGTCCACCCTCAGGGTTGTAGACTTGATTGAAGAGAGACGGATGTCAGCGGGAACCTTGTCTCCAACTGGGGAAGGTAGGAGGACAAGCACACAATGAGTATTTGTGGGGAAAAAAAGAAGAAAAAAAACACAATACACACTGTGCATGGAAAATATATTCATGTATATGCAACAATAGCACCTCTCAATATCGCTTCTAAAATACATGTCAGTATGTACTGTAGGAAATCAGAGTCGATAACAGTAAAAAACGGGCCGGCTTGTGAAATACATCCACAGGTTCGAGACACCAGAGAGGAGCTCTCTGATTCATTCACTGCACAAAAAGGGAGCATGAGCGTCAAACTGAAATGTTCTCGCTACTACCCGGGCTGCTTGCTGTGCCACGCTGAGCCCCACCAGTCCTGAGGTCCCACAGCTGCAGGGAGGAGGAGGAGAGGGGGGGGGCAGAGCTGGAGATGGAGGACTGGTGAGCCATAAAAGGCCCGTCTCAGAGGAAAAAGCCAATTTGGGCCACGTCTGAATTGCGATGACCCGATTCAGCTTCCTATTAGTACATAAATGCTGGAGTGGGGGAGCAGCTCACTGTGAGGACCGGTTATCGCAGCTCGAACACGATGAGCAGTCCTAAATGAGGGGGCACGTTAACACCCGCTAAAGAGCTCTGAAAGAGATGTGTTGCATTGACAAGACGGAGCTCTGTCCAAGTCAATGTCATGACCAAAACACAGATTTTTCACGACACAGGACAAAATGAGCAGACATGCACATTCGATTAACTTTCATCCCAAAACAAATATAATTCCACACAATAAACACAAAGGTTAAAATTACTTCCAGAGGTAGAGAGGGTAGTTTTCAACATTCAGGGGATTTTTTACAAGCAATCAAACACCAGCTCTGGGAATAAAAATGTCTAATCTAGGTTAATGAAGATGATTATTGAAAGTGAGAGCGAAATTAAGGTTGTTCCAACATCAGGATTCCCTTTTCAGGACTGAACAGACACACATACTAATCTGAGCCCCCTCAATGCCCTTGAGGGGAGAAGAGAGGAAAATAGCATCAGCCCGACAAACGCACGCAGCCCAAAAGAGGAAAACTATTTCAATTTGTTCCCCGATGCTCTGATCAGGTTTATATGTGGATAAATGATAGCAGCTGTTTCCCAGTCATCTCCACAGCACAGGAAGAGGCAGGAGATAATACCAGTCAGCCAGCGGCTGGCAGAGACAGAGAGACAGAGAGAGAGAGACAGAGACAGAGAGAGATATATAGACAGAGAGATATAGACAGAGAGAGACAGAGACAGAGACAGAGATATATAGACAGAGAGATATAGACAGAGAGAGGGGGACAGAGAGAAAGAGACACAGAAACAAAGTTAGACAGAGAGAGAGAGAGAGAGAGACAGAGAGAGAGACAGAGACAGACACAGAGAGACAGAGTTAGACAGAGAGAGAGACGGAGACAGAGAGAGACAGCGAGAGAGAGAGAAATAGACAGACAGACACAGACCAACCTCTTCTGTGTACTGTGACCAATTCATCTGAGCACAAAACACACTTCAACCTAAGAGCATCTTTCAAGCCCCTGTTAAAACGATGATGTCATGTTCAGAGGCTTTTTTCAATATTTGAAGTAGAGACTCCTAAGCCTCAACACAAACGAGCGGATCGCCAGCCTTGGTTGGAAAATGAAATGCTGACGTCCTGTTTTAATAGGACGCCCTGGTGAGAATGTATCTAGGCATGTCACATGATATGAAATGTACCGACACAGGGATTTGGACTGACAGTGGGTTTCAGCAAATACAGAGGACCAGTGACAGCTTCTCTCAGGAGACCAGTGTCAAGCTAAATTGCTTCTTTCAACTGTCTAGATGTGGAGCGAAAGAAAAAAAAAAACTGACCTCCAAGAGGACACTATGAAAAGGGTTTGTGTTAGCTAGGCCCCACACCAGGACACAGTTAGGACTAGCGCAGCGCCAACTTTTAGACATGCAGAGTTACATTGAACCGTTGTTAGGGAGAACATGGCAACAGAGTGTTAAGAAATCTATATTGAAAAATATATATATATTTCTTGAAGCCATGTGGCTAAACAACCACATCCTGGGGGTTGTGTAACACTTCCTGTGGCAAGTCATCATGACATTTATTTTTAAATATTGACTTCTGCAAATCGAGGGGGGTCTGGAGCCAAATAAATATTGGACAAGTGATGTTGATTAATGGGCAGAGCTCTTATGATGAATGTGAAGCGAACCCTAGACGGCCAGGCATTGTTGCTGTTCTGCGGGACAGCGAGCCTGCCCTGAATGAAGTGTCTGCTTATATCACCTGTCCCTTTGTGTCAACATCCTACTTGGTAGCAGTCCAACAGCCTCCTCACCCCCCCCCCCCCCACGCCTGCCAACAAGTGAGAGAACCCACGACTTGAACTGCGACAGCTTCTTCTGGAACGAGTGGGGCAGGCTCTCCAGCCTGACTCCCGGGGGCCCCCCCTCTGGGCCCCCCCTGTAGGGCCCCCCCCCCCCCTCTGGATCAGTCCATCAACACCACTGACGGTGGACAGCTTTGACTGGCAGACACAAGTAAGTGACACGCGGAGAGGCTCTCAGGGGGGGCATGTGCTGATGGCAGCTGAAACAAAAGGAGGTGGATTCTTGCTGACCTGAGGGGGGCTCTCGCTCAGACGCTAGGCTGACAGGTAACCCTCTCCAGGAACTTTCCGACAGCACTTGGCCAGCTGCTCTCCATCCTTACGCACTTTGAAAAGAGACAGGGAACTGCGCTGCATTCAAATGGGTAAGATTAGCCGCGGCCAAGTCCAAGGGTGTGAGATCTATACAATTGAGGGCTGTGTCAGAACCAGATGGAGAAGCTACCACTGGATTTAATCTTCACATTCAAATTGCAGAAAGACTGTGAACACTTCCCACCTCAGCGAGGGGGAGGGGGTGTGCCTGTGTTGTACACCAGACCCATACACCGTGTCCTGGGCCAGGATCCGTTGCTATGGCAACAGGACAGTGCGTCACATGACGCTGAGATGAAGAACAGCCGGCCTGGCTGTTAGGAGATCTAGAACAGATGCTGTCAAGAGTTCTTCCAAGGGACCAGCTTGGAGATGGCTGCCTTTAGGTAACCTCTGACCTCAATCTTGTCACCATGTACTGTGCTCTCCTGACACAGTGAGCTGGGGAAAACATCTGGGGTGTGTAATTTTTTTTAAAAAATTTAACCCAACTAAAAATAGATTTAGACAAAATAAATAAGAAAGAAACAAGAAAAACATTTGGTAACACGCATTACCAAAACATGGTATGCGTCTAATTTATATCCCCATAAACCATGGGGCCTGCAATGTGCTCCATCTAGTAAATGCCATTAAACATTCAAATATGAACCAAACCTAAAACGTCAAATAAAACATTATTAATCCCATCCGGAGTGTGCAGGGTGGCTGTCTTCTCCCTTGTTTGCTGATGAGTTGGTCACGTGAGGTTATGAATTCATGGGCCAGTCCAGAGCTACAGCCAGCAGTGTAACAGACATACAGCCTTGTACTTAAGACAGGAGAAGGGTCCTTGTGTTTCTGTCAGTTTCTCCTCGTGTCCTAACACCACCTCTCTCCTTAGTGTCACCTCTCAAAAAGTCTGGACAGGGTCACATGCCCCTCTAACCTCTATAGCTGGGCAGCATAGCCCGGATTCTCAGCAGTTAATGCAGAATGTACTGAGTTGCCACAATTAAAGTTTTACCCTGAAAATGACGGCAACACAGAACAATCTGCCAGAGAATGACTGCACCCTCATTAACACATTTGTGTCCTCTTTAGGGCTATTGAACACTGCAGAAAATGAAGAAGAGCGTTACATCATCCCTCAAGACAATTCCCTTCCCTCAGGCAAGACAGACCACAATGATCTGGTTGAGGAGCAGGGCAGGCCCAACACCTGGCTGGATCCGACACTCACCCCCCCCCCCCCTCCCCACAGTGACAGAAGACGTTCGCCAGGCCCCAGAAAATGCCACATGCCATTCCGGGTGTCTGGAATCCCAGGCCGTGGAGGGTGCTGCTGGGCAGGGTCTCTGTGTGCCGGGCATGGTAAGGGGGGATCATTGTCCACAACCACTTCCCTACAAGGTCATCGCACTCTCCAAACAATAGGAGCAGCTGATAGATCCACTCTCTGTCCTATCAGACTCCCCGACCTCACATGCTACACAGGGGAGTAACCCCCCCCCCACCCCCCCACCTCCCCCCCAGGCCCATACAAGGCCATATTCCACCCTATACTCCCTCTAAACCAATCAGAGCCTTGACACACACCGTTAAACAAATGATGCACACGCCCACAGGCGAAGCTTAACAAGCTTTAGGTGTCCCGACGTTGACGGCAGCTATTCAGGGACAGAAGCGCATCCTTTAATTTCCCAGAAGATTCCCGTGGTGAACTTGTGAATTTAGAGTGAGGACAGCAGCCCCAACGCTGCCATGGGGGCAGGGAGCAGCCCCAACGCTGCCATGGGGGCAGGGAGCAGCAGGAGCAGTAGCCTGAACCACAGAGCTGCGGACGACAACCTGGAGCAGCCACCGACAGGGAGGAACTGGGCTGACTGGGCTGCAGATTAGTTTAGTTAGAACAGCAGAGACAGCATTCCATCCTCTTCGCTGCAGCCAGGGTCGAGGGAAGCTGGTAAAGGAGTGGTGGTGGTGGTGAGGGGGGGGACATAAACGACATAGGAGCAGTATAGCCTCTGGCCATGCAACAGAAGCGTGAGAAATGTGTTACGCTCTGAACAAAAGGGACGGAAAGCTCATCTGAAGTCAGTCAGCATCTCCCGAACGTGTCTGCATTCCGAGGCTTTAAAAAGCAAAAGTGGAGGCAGGGCTTTGGAGGCAGGGCTGTGGAGGCAGGGCTGTGGAGGCAGGGCTGTGGAGGCAGGGCTGTGGAGGCAGGGCTGTGGAGGCAGGGCTGTGGAGGCAGGGCTGTGGAGGCAGGGCTGTGGAGGCATGGCTGTGGAGGCATGGCTGTGGAGGCATGGCTGTGGAGGCAGGGCTGTGGAGGCAGGGCTGAGTGTCTGGCCCGGGAGCAGGAGGCAGTGTCAGAGCCCACAGTGGTAACCTGACAGGCAGGGCAGCAGGCAGGCTGGCTCCTTTAGTATTCTCCTCACAACCAAGTGAGCCGGAGAGCTGCCTATGTCCTCAGCAGAGAGACAACCTTCTGCGTCATCGGCCCCTCCTGCCTGACGGGGGGGGGGGGGCTCTGGGGCTCTGGCAAAGATACTCGGTGAGGACGCTGGCGGGAATCAATATGGAAGGGCTCAGAAGGATTTAGCAGGTATGTCGGAGCGCTCCAGGTGACGCTGTCCACCTGACATCACGGGCTACGCATCCCTGTGTTCTGCTATCGGTGGTATGTGGTGTGACCACGTTTCGTAAGCCGTCATACAACACACACAAACACCCATTTAAAACAGTGGAACCATGCAGATCATGACTGCGGGTTTAGCGAAAGAACCACTTTGCTTAAAATGATGGTGATGAAAAGATAAGCATGTCAGGAGGTAGTCTAACAAACCACCCTGGCCAAACGTGTGCTACAGAATCAGCCAACCAGTGAGATCCAGCCAATCAGTGTACTCGATGCTGCCTGTGTCCTTCTCAAGGTGACTCCAGTGTGTTACTGAACAACATCCAGCGTCACCCGCTGCAACCCCTGGGGAGGGCCAAAGACACCTGTCATCTCCACTACCGTCACTGCCTACTATAAATAAGGCATTCCATAATCTAGACAGGCAATCCGAGCTAAAAATACAAGCCACAACTATGCTGAAAACCACTGCATCACCTCAGTGGCTTAGGGTTAAAGCTAGTTTCATGATAACGCCAGCACTTGAAAGACTACAGCATTCCACTCAGCGGGATCCATCCCTGGTGCAGCCAGTAGTCCCATGTTGCCAGGGCCACATTCCCCCTCCAAAGATCCATCCCAGCACACCTGAGCTGCAGCACAACTTTGCTTTTAATATACCTCTGGATGAATCCACCCCGGGTGGTTCTGCGGCTGAGTTTTAAGATGGACCAACAATATGTTAGCATGGTGTACACCTCATCCAAAGCTGTACGTGAGCACTCGTGGGATGAGTCCGGGATGATGTCTATGCACATGACGCGAGGGGGCCCTCATCCCCCACCAGTGCACCGCCCTCAGAGACGGGCGGGTTAATAGGAACATCCCGAAATACACCACTTCTGTAGGGTGAGTCACCCCTGCAATGGGACCAGGGGAGAGTGGAGTCGAAATAGAGCTGCGGTACTGAAGTTAAAGCCTGAGGATGCCTGGATTCGTATGCCCTGTTGAGAATAGCTTTCACCTGAACCAGTGCACATTACCCATGTATAACATGTTTCCCCCCTTTTGCTTTTGCAAATTTACAGCGGTTTATGCGATATTTGGAAATACTTGCTAATAATTTCTTAACACTTGCTCTAATTCCTCACACAGCCAGCCAGAGTATTCAGCTGAATGTGATCCATTTCATTGCACGATGTGGGGCCGGTATCGCCACCTTACCAGCAACCTCCACAATGTCTCCAGGCACGATGTCTTTGGCCTTGATCCTCTGGACAGTCTTCCTGTCCTGGCGATACACCTTCCCCATTTCAGGCTCATACTCTTTAAGTGCCTCGATGGCATCCTCCGCATTACGCTCCTAGGGACAAAAAGGATGATGTCATTAGTATGAAAATACATAAATGCACATTATTATTATGAACACTGATGCTGGTTTGAAAATGGCCTTTATACATTGCTAAACAGCTCATATATTTGCACTAAGGTCATTTCTGCTTCATAAAACAATTAACCCTATGCCAATAGTGATTTATAACACCCATGAAAAAGAAATTCACAGAGACTGTGCCAACATCACGTTTGTTTATTCAGTCACTATGGAGTGGAACGTTTGACTCTAAAGTCCATTCTTGGCTCACTTCTCCATTACTGGGAGCCAATCATAGTAGGAACAGCAAACGTCACCATTTCCTGTTGGGCTGATAATTCGAGTCAACTGGGATACACAGGTCAGAGTCTACCCCCACACTGTCATTTTCCATAATGTTGGTTCTTGGAGTAATAACATGCCAGTTAAAGTCAAATGAGTTTACACTTGCAGATTCATCACAAGTTAAAAGACAAGAAACTAAATATGAATATTATATCTAGAAAGCTGTTAATGACACCAACAATCTAACAGTTAATACTGACTAACAATCCCTGACCTTCCATGAATTCGATCAGGGCCAAGAATGTTTAAGACTTGTCTGTGGCTATAAAAGTCTCATGTAAAACAATTTCTAGTTGAGTGATTCCCTTTTTGGAATGTTTAAAATGGTACCAGTGAGGAAATGAAGGCTTAGTCCTGGATAACCTCATGAAGAATACATGAAAGTCAGTCTTGATATACACAACTAACGTCAGAAACCACTTTAAATGTTATTTATTGCACTTTGCCTTTATTAATGAGACACACAAAAGACTTGTCCCTCCTTTCAGTTGAACTTGGGTGTCATAGCAACACAAAGTTTTCAAATGTAGTCAGTGACCTAGTTTCTAGCCCTGTTTGCAGTTTTGTCATGAAGGTTTTGTTAAAAGCTTTATATTGAGAGAAGAATATAAAACCGGCCTCTCTGAATTTTATGGTTAGTTCAGCTTTAACGTCATCTCTCTCTATAGTATAACACAAATCTTCAATGTGTGAAGGAAGGTGGTCATCAAAGCCCCACAAGGTGTAGTAGACCAGTGGTTCTCAACCCTGGTCCTCAAGGACCCTCTGTTCTGCATGCTTGAGATGTTTCCCTGCTCCAAAAACACCTGATTCAAATAAAGGGCTCGTTATCAAGCTCTGTAGAAGCCCGGTAACAAATATGCATTTGAATCAGGTGGGTTGGAGCCCAGAAACATCTCAAACATGCAGGACAGGGGGTCCTTCAGGACCAGGGTTGAGAACCACTGGTTTAGACAATAGGTGTGTTTGACTTCATGCAGTGCCGGCATCGCCTGCAGCCGCCTGCAGCCCGGCTGACTTGAAGCAACCAATGGCATTCTCAGCTTCAAGGCAGCTGGCTGCTGCCGACTGTCACAGCCGCCGGCACTGCATCAAGTCGAACACACCTAATGTCATGTCATGTGACCATGTATTGTGATGGATCCTGTGGTTGCTCACCTGCCAAACACCTACGATGGCGTTGGCTATGAGAATGAGCAAGATCACGAAAGGCTCCACAAAAGCTGTGATCGTTTCTTCCCCATCCTCAAACCAGGCCAAGACCTGAAGGGAAACACAGAAAAACACATCCGACATTGTTGAGATTGTACACTGGACATAAAGAAATCATAAAAAATAAAAATAAACATTTACGTCTGTAAATCTTTCTTGCTGAGGGGTGAAATAGCTCTTAGCTCGAGCCACAACATCAACATTCCGACTAATCCTACCAATGGCCCGAACTAAGGTGTTCAAATAGGAGTCTAACATGCAGCTCGACAGCTGGATCCAAATTAGGCTGATTAACAGAATATGGTTAGCAGTAAAATGTTACTTATCTTTCCATGGGCAAACAAAGCTATTAACTAATTGAACTCCCAGAATCTGAAACCGACACCCGTGTCTAATATGGAAGGCAAATGACAATTTGAAACCAACCACCACCACCACCACCAAGGTTGTAATCCCAAACCACATACCACACGACAAAACCGCCCCAATGAAACCAGTGACATATTTATATGACATTTTAGTCATTTAACAGAAGCGTTTATCCAAAGTGACATACATAGTGCATAAAGAGAGTACAGTAGAAGTTCAAGAATCAACACCATCCTTAACCTCAGTTCTCTCTCCCTCTCTCCCTCACACGAGATACAAATCATCTTATTGGAGTGAGGCTCAGTCATTTGCATAATGTCCCTCTGTACAACAAAAGAGCACATTTTAATACTGCACCTTGTCAGGGCCAGCCAGAGTTATACAGCGTCCTGTATACAGTGCATTTCTCTGTACTCAAATCGTGTTGTGTCATTTCCTGTCAGCCTAGGCCTGTCCCAGCACCAATAGTAAGCCCCCCCCCCCCCCCCCACCACATATCTTTTGTAGCACTACAGAACCGAGTGGGGGACATTAAAGAGAGGAGGTGCATCTGTCTGGACAGTACCCTCCCACCAAAGGTCCGAGCCCAAATTTGGTCTCGAGTGGTGCCCTGTTCCCGCTGTCAGCCAGCAGCCTCCAACACCTCCGTATCATACGTCTGGGCACTGCACAGCAGATACCAGCTTCTCCAGCAGCAGAGCCAGACAGACACACACATTTTCCAGGGTTCTGGAGGTTATCGAGTCCAGTTTCTGGGCCCCAAAAAAAGGATCAATGCCGGTCTGAAAAAGACTATACCTCCTCAACCTGTGGAATCCACATCAAACATCTCATTCTTGCCATCTCATTTTAGTTATTTTGAGTGCGCACTAATATAGAACGCTTCCGTTTTAAGGTAAATGTAATAAGGCGTACAGTACTTTATCGCTCAATAATGCACACCCCGGAACTCCCTCTCAACCAATCAGAATGCTTGATTTCATCCACCCGTATTATAATTAAGCAATAAGTTACGAGAGGCAGTACTTTATCCTCCGCTGCGCGTCGGGCCTAACAACACCCTGGAACCCGTACATTATTGACGATAAAGTACTGCCTCTCGTACCTTATTGCTTAAATATAGCCTTTAAATACAACAGAATACTGTTGGACAGTCAGTTACGTCAAGTCAAGCGAAACGTCCGAAACATAGGCAGAGAGTCATGAACGAAGAGGAGAAGGCCATTACGCAGCAACAATCCAGGAAGACCTAAATGTCTTGCTTGACACATGGTGATAGCAACTCAATACAAGCAACTGCTGTTGTCACCATTCCTCAGACAGGTCGCTAGCTTTCTCAGCTGTTTGGTCCTCTGGTCTGTGAGCGTAACCTCAGATGAGATATGCAAACTGAAGACATTAACACTTGCTGTCTACACTTCCCATGTCCCTGAGCCATACATAAACATTCCCTTTCCCCTCTTGACCTTTCTGTAATTGACAATATCAACATCCAGGCTCATACTAAAACAGGAAGGCAATTAAAGAGCATTTGAAAACCCAATGAGTTTTCATAAATATACTTACAAAAGATATACAGGCCGCCAACAGAAGAATTCGCACAAGTAAATCTTCAAACTGTTCAACAACAAGTTCCCATAAGGACTTTCCTGTTGAAAATAAGTGAATTGTAAAATACATCACATTTAAACTTCTTGTGTCCATTAAGACACGTCAAATCAGACATACCTTCTTCAGCAGGTAACTCTGTTTAGGGCCAATCCGATGGACATGTAGGGAGGAAGAGAAAGACATTTGAGGAGAAAACAAAACAGATGTGTTTTTGACATTATGACACAGAAGTAATGTAAACTAAATGACTAAATGTAATGGTGTCCAATCCAGACACCCGTTTCTTACAAAACATTGACGTACCAGAAAGGTCACCTTGAATACTGTCAGGTGCTCAGTATTCAGGTACACGCATCAGTTATGTCCTACATTTAATGTGGAATCGCTCAAGTGCAATCCTGAACATTACAGCGCTCACTACTGTAAGGAAAACAGGTTACAGTAGCATACACGCAGGCCTTCTGCTTATAGTCAACCAATGTTGAGGCGTACAACGTGTTGTTACTCCTTAACGTAAACACAAAATCAAACGGGATTTAACCAAAATAGGCATATTTATTTCTTTTTTGATACTTTGTAGCAACGACTTGACAACACGAGGTCGTCTGTGATGACGTCAGCTAATTCCCTTGAATGAACAAGCCGGGTGATGCTGCTGACATTGACCTTATGTATTACAGGCCTGAACTTGCCAGTGATAACGCCTCAAATTACTAGAACTATGTTTACTTACCGTTTGTGCCCCATTTCTCCCTTTGTCGTTTAACTTGGTCCAAGCCAAGCCCCGTGCTTTCGTTGACATTGAAATAGCTATAAACTTCTTCAACACTTTTTTCATGAGCGTTCTCCATGGTAGTGACGTTCAACTCCGTGTCAGATATATTTTGTGTAGCCTACGCACTCTCCTTGTTTGTTTTCTTTTTCCTTTCAAAATAATAAATATTGTACCAATTTAGAGATATGCACTCACACTGAGAAAGCAACCAGAAAAAATGTAAGTCAAGAATTGGCGAAGAAAGCTAACTTCTATGCTGGTATGAAACGAAATTCCCCCCTCTAACAAATCTCATCCGAAAGACACATTCCAAGACAAGCTACCTATTACCCGTCACGGTGAAGGTTTCTGTGGGTGTCCTCTCTTGTCTCCCAAAAAATGGTGGAAGATTGTGCAGTAATCGTCCCTGTTGTGGACTGCATTCACCCAGTCCAATCCTTGCGCTGCCCTCAATGTGCGTTGTTCAGCTTCTCCACGGCGCAGCTCTGAGCTCAGTGGTGGCTAGCTGAGGTGCTAATCAGGTTTTATGAAAAGTGCCTCACTACTGCCCCTCTGTTATTGTCATACGTCGATGGAGTAAAGCCATTGGATGGACTCAATCCGGAAATGCTTGGTTGCCCAACGCCGAAGTGGAAAGAAGGTTTAGTAGGCTGTGTGATAGTTCAAATGCTAAATATTTCATGACCAAATTAAAGTGCAGACCAACTTGGTACGTAAACACGTAGATTAAATCTCGTTGCAGCCATAATACCCGGAGCCCAATGACTCATGCCGTCACTGAATGAAAAACATCTCATTATGTTTCGAAATGTGCAATAGACATGTAAGGACGTGTGTTATCAAAGGGTCGAAGTTTAAGAAACATATCCTACTGTGTTTGTATTAAGAGGCATCCATGTCAGCATTTAAACTGGACCGGTATGTGTTAGCTGTTAACACATTTTAATGAGGCCCCTATATAACAATGCCTATCATGTGTCACAGTTCTAATCCTATGCCACCCGGTACCACATCAAGCTGCCTTCTAGAATCTACACTTGATCCTTCTGGCACAGAACCACTAACTCTGGCTGTCAACAGCTGATAGAGTTACATTTCAAACACAGGGACTAATAGGAGTGGGAATCCTGAAGAGACTATTGGTGTATGAAGGGAATGCCCCCATCAATTGTGTGAAGAGATTCATCAACTGTGTGTTCAAAGTTGAGTTTACTTATTGTCCAATAGTAGTTTCTGGTTTAAGTCGGTCAGGTGAACCTCTCCCTGAAGCACAAGTATTTACCAGAGGAATGGGAGCCTGGCACTGAGTTGTAAAGAGGATAATGGTTATGATCATGAAAATGTTCAAAGGCATCTCAAATGAATGGAAGGAATTGCATGTGCCTTTCCAATGTATGCAAAGCAAATACCAAAATATTGCACAACCAAATAAATACAAGTTCAGACAGATTGTGCGGTCACTTTTAGTTTAATATGAAGGTGGAAACAACGCACCTAATTATAATTGCTAGATAAAAATAGGCATGGCATGGAAGTCTTCTTCTACACTAATAAACTTGTGGGTACATTTCATTTTATTATTAATATAGCTTTAGTTTATTGAAAAAATACAATACAACTTTCCAAAATCCATATGTTCAAATAAGGACATTGAACAAATCTCAGAAATGGTCCTCTCATGCTGTTGAAAATTAGGAGCTCAACATTTAAATATAGAAAATGAAATTCACTAATAAAGGGTACACTATGCCAGACCAAAAAAAGACTGTTTGATGAGTTTACTGCCCTGGATGCTTTGATACGACAGAGGTCCCGTAGAATTCCAAAATTGGCCAGCTTTGCTGCCAAGGTCATATCTGTTGATTCCCAATATAGCACAGTGCAGCCTCTTCCTAAGTGCAACACTTTGTACTCTGTTATCTTTAGACACATTGTTAGCAGCTGTATTCTTAAAGATGTGTTCAAATTGTGGCTGTGAATTTGTTTGAAGCCAGGGTGAAAAGGAAATGTCATCTTCTTAACCCTCTGGCTCTCTCAGAATCATGTGTTATCTCCACTTTCAAACCAGGGAGCTCCACTCAATCATATGATTCAGTCAGAGATAAAGATTCTTTGTAAATGAACCAAAACTTACAGTAAGATTCTGCAGCGAGAATATTTTCACCAAGATCCCCACTGCTTACGTCAGTATCAACACGCTAACGGACTAATGAAATCATTTAAATAAGTAACAGTATTTAAACAGTATAATAAAAATTATTTTTTTAATATGAAGACAAACGATCGAACCCATCTCCATTTCATTAGACATGGAATGTCTGTAGCTGTAGTACCATATGTAGTGGTGAAATGATTGAGAGCTCCGTGGCTTGTTCTAGGTCAGGGTCTTGGTACAACTAGTACCAAAAAAGTTGATACAACCTAAACGGTCCCCTCACAGCACCAGCCTATCCTCTCCCCCTCCTGGATCACCTGACCTATGGAGGCCTGGCTCTGGGCCCTGAGGAAGCACTGGCGCTTACACTCCAACAGCTGCTCCAGGTCGCGCCACATCTTCACCTGCTTCATGTTGGGGCCGTGGCTCTCTCGCACAGCCTTCTGACTCTCGCGTAGCTTCTGTGATATAGAAGGAAAAAAAAACGGGTTCAACGCGGGTTAAACTCTTAAACGTCATTAAACGTGAGCATTTCTCGTTTCATTTTTTCATCAAACACAGGGAGGTGTTTAAACACATCCAAGTATAGATTTGTTGAGAGGTCAAAATCGCATTTACGACCGCCGTTTGCAATCGCGGAGAAAACGCTTAGAGAGAAGCAGTGACACATGGCGTCGAGTCATCCTCTAAAAGGCTGAGGCGGTCAGAGGACTGCATGAGACCCGGCACCTGATCTCAACAGCGTCAGCAGCAAAGGAGCCCAACGAACGGCCCCTGTGTTTACACGGCATCCACATCAGAGGTCGGTGCAGCGCGACGGCTGGAGCTGAACCACACTCACCTTGCCCAGGGACTCCTGCTCCCCAATGTTCTTCATATACTGTTCCCTATTCAAATAAAGAAAAGTCAGACTTTTAGATTTTTGGCATTGTGTTGTTCATTAGGTGACTTTGACCAGCTAACGGCATCATTACTCACCCTAAGTGTTTATTAGGCAAAACGCGGATATATATAGGAGTTTAGCTAAATGAGGAGAGATTTGGCATAGTGCGCAGTAAAGAAGGCCTCTGAGGTGAGTGTGATTTGGCCCCTCAGCGGGGTACGGGGGACAGGGGAGCTGTGCGCTAACAGCAGCGTTAGCAGAATCCCCCTTCCCGCAGCAGGCAGCCTCAGCCCAACATTTTTACCTGATGGCCTTCCTCCGCTCCTGGGGGTCAGGAGATACGTAGGCCTTCATCTCGTCCACAGCCCGCTGCCTCTGCATCTCAATGATCTGAGGAGGACAGGGAGCGCAGAGAGAGAGAGGGAGTGGGTCAGGGGGAGGGGCTTGCACTCACGGTCTGTTGTGCGGTCAGAGCGCAGGTGCTTGCAACCCGAGCTCCTTACCTCTTTCATGCAGTTGATGTAGTGGTATCGGTTTTCCTCCTGCGCGTTCTCCTCCCTCAGTGCCCGCACGTCCTGCATCGGCGGTGGTGAACACACATGGGACACACCATTCATTGTACATGGCATACGGATGGCACACTCCCTCAATGCCATTGTGCAGAAGGAACCTGAGCCACCGCGACGTGTTTAAACTTGATTTGGGAGCACAGTCAAATGAAACCAGGGTGGGAAAGCAACAACGTAAGGCAGTTGGTCGAGGGTGAGGCGTTAGGAGTACCTGTTCCAGTTTGGAGCGGTTACTCTCCAGGCCTGCAGAACAGCTGTCATATTGCGCCTTCTTCTCCTCATACTCCTGGGTGAGCTCCTGTTAGGATCGCAAAATACCCCATCATGTCAGTCATACAGAGACCGGCACAGCCAATGATACAGACAGGAAAAGTAATGGAAGCATGATGGAAACAATTGTGTTTTGGAAAGAGTCATGCGATTTAATGTTGACGGACACTTTTTGAAATGTCTTTATACCACTCTGAGAACTTTCCTCTTGTGCACTTCTCATAAAAATGTACATAACGCACACCCTGTCGCAACAACAGCATTCAATGCGTGCATATTTCCGCAGTTTGACTTAAGCCTAGCTTTAGCTCAAGTCTATTTCTGTATTCCTGACGTAGGACCTCATCGTTATTAGATAGGTAGCCGTGTGCGATAAAAACTCTGGGAGCACATGTTGGAAAATCTGATCCCCTTGCACCTGAGGGATGTGGGGGCCTTCCCCCCCTCAACATACAGACGAGGTGTAAATTATGTTTAATAGCTTGTCGTCATGATCACAAAAAAAAACACACACAAATGAAGTCAGCGCCAGCTGTTTGTGCAGCATCAGGGAATTCCTCATCCTTTGTCAGACTTGTCTCTCTCGTCACATTCTGAGTCTGATAAGACGAGAGGTTCAGAGGAGCGAGAGGTTCACCTGACACTCCTGTCTCAGGGGCCTCAGCTCCTTGATGACGGGCGCCAGGGCAGACTTCTTCTCCACGATCACAGAGTTGAGCTTCTTCACCTGAAACAAGCAAAAGGGTTAGAAACCGCTGACGCTTGACCACCCCTTCGGATAACATTGAAACCTCTTGTAACAGGGCCCAATTGGCTGCCATGAGCTCGATTTAGGCCAATGATGATGGATTGATAAAACAGGTTGACTGTCGGATTGGTATTCTATAATTATATCATTCATCTTTCTCTGACTTGCCAGTAAAAACGAAGCAAGTTGAGCATGAGTGGAATGTAACCGCTATCAAGACAGTGAATGGTTAGAGGGATCATGTTAGGCAATGCGCTCTTTGTATCATTTCCTGGATAATCATAGAGGGACTTGTGCAGGTCCTGTCACTGAGGCTGAATGACGTTATTCAGACTCCCCGATGCTAAGCTTCAGTCACCATTTCAGACATGTCATCCAGCGTGCGGCCCTTCATCTCATCCAGCTCGCTCTTGATGGCCGATACCCTCTCCAGCTCGTCCTTGGTGTCGCTGTAGCCCGAGATCCCCTTTTGAGCCTCCACAGATTGCTACAAACACAATCAAGGAGAACATGACAGGCCATGTGGTTTCAAACAACTAGCAGTCACCAGTGAGAACAAAAACATAGGAGGCGCCCCAAAGAGCTCATAATATTGAACCCCCCCAAAAAAGAATGTGCTGTTTTCATGGCTATTTTACCTTGCTACATTAATAATGACCACAAAACCTATCAACTCAACCTATCAGGGTAAGATTTAAATCAAAGTTTGAAGTAAACATTTTCACAGAGTAAACACAGTTTCACTTTCTCACCTCCCTTTTGTTAAAACATTCGTTGAAACGACTCTAACCACCATAACTGAGGAAGCTACAGTCTGTGTCTCTGGACCAGTGACAGCGTGCGAAGCATGGGGCCTCGTCCTGAATCAACCCCTGCTGCCACAGCTGCAGTGTCAGGGACACAGCAGAGGGTCGTGTCCACACAGACAGGCAGGGCCCAGCTTGACGCCGGGGACTAGAGCCCACTCTGTCCCCTGAGTAGAGATCCTAAAGCTGGAGCCTAACCCTGCTGTGCTCCCCGGTGAGGATTCACCTCCTCAATTGGCGTTTAATCCCACATGGGTGAATGAATGTAGGGTCATTTACATGGGTCTGAGTGGTATGTTGAATGTACTCTGGGAGCTTGAAGACACAATGTATTGCCCCGCTGCTGAGGTTTCTATTTGAATTCGCCATTGAAAATGTGCCGTTGCCAAACGGATTCTTTGACCGTTTTTATGCGGGAGGTGCCATCGATGTGGAACGACCCGGGAGGGGTGAGGAGGGGGAGGAGAGGAAGGAGGGGGAGGAGGAGGGGGAGGAGGGGGAATGGGAAAGCAGGTGTCAGGGAGATATCGGCTCAGCCGTCGGCAGACACGCAGCGAGAGGGAAAGCATTCAGTGATCCGAAAACACCAGCTTAGAAGCAGAGGTGAAGAAGGGGGGGGGACGCCATCATAAATAGCAGCGGCTCAGCCGTGCCTGCGTCAGCAGAGCTAGCAGGAACTGGGAGGGTTTGGAAGGACTGAAGTCATTTCCAGGAAGCTTGTTGTACCCACTTCACCATTAACGAACCGTGAACAAACGAGAGCACAACAGAATGGCACGCGTACAGAACTACATGGTGGGGGGGGCGGTGTTACAAGGTGCAGACTGGGAAGGGTTCGAGGTGAACAGGAAGTGATTGTGTACAGCTTGGGTGGAGGGAAGGGGGGCGGGGGGGATGAGTGGCGTTACCAGTTGCTGCTGCCCCGCCTCGTGTCGCTGCCTGAGGACCTCCTCGGTCCGCTGCAGGACTCCGAACTCGGCTTTCATCTCCGCAATCTCCTGACGCTTCTTCTTGTACACCGTACCCTTGCTGCGCAGCTTAGCGAGGAAACGCTTAAACTGAGAGAGAGAGAGAGAGAGAGAGAGAGAGGGGGGGGGGGAGAGAGAAGATGAGTGGAGAAACAGAGGTCGAGGTGCCTTCCTAGACATCTCTGTGGTAACATGACATCCTCTGGTACAAAGCCAGATGCACACAGAAAACTGCCAAACTTCAATCTGCCAAAGAACACTGACTGTTTCCCCACTGGACACAGCAACCAGTCCATGAATCGCACTCCCCCACAAGGTACAGAAGACGCAATAAGGAACGACCCCAGATATGTGCTGCTCGTCATTGAAAGCATGGGGGGGCTTGTGTGGGAGGGTTTGTTGTTTAAGCATTTTAGGACATCAAGGGCAGACAAGGTTGATGGGGAATTAGCATTGCAGTATAATGTTGCATAGCGTTCCCTTGTCACTGACACTGCGTCCTCAAAACAACCGGTGATAATTGATCCAACACAACGACTCACAGTGACTCACAGTGCTGGAGACGGCTATTGGACTGTAGAT
The DNA here is from genome assembly GCF_054491055.1 of Hypomesus nipponensis. Lineage (NCBI taxonomy): Eukaryota > Metazoa > Chordata > Actinopteri > Osmeriformes > Osmeridae > Hypomesus > Hypomesus nipponensis. The sequence goes on along the minus strand of NC_140384.1, from coordinate 6,614,928 downwards.
GCTTCTGATCTATTCAGGGTTGCAACACAGAGTAAACTCCGTTCACTCTGGGTACATTTGGGTAAACTTTCTCAGATTTATGGGGATCAGATGGCTGAGTGGTTAGGGAGTCGGACTATTAATCAGAAGGTTGTTGGTTCGATTCTTGAAAGTGACAAATGACGTTGTGTCCTTGGGTAAGGCATTTCACCCTACTTGCCTCGTGGGGAATGTCCCTGTACTTACTGTAAGTCGCTCTGGACAAGAGCGTCTGCTAAATGACTAAATGTAAATGTACCAAACAGCATCTGGGCCTGAGACTGAAGGCAGTTTTCGAAAAGTAATGGCGGAACATTGAACCAGCCTGACATATATTTGAAAGTGTTGTGGAACAATAATCACCCTTGTGTAACTGAAGATGAGCAAACAGGGACATTGCGGAGAGCCCCCCCAGCAGTTGTTGGGTGACATGTGATGACACTTATATGGCACAGTGGAAAATACCTCTGATAAGACGATCATTTCCACCGTGACCAATGACCCCAAATGAGGCCCAGACAGATAACGTGCAAGTCGCCCCTCTCCATTTACGACACAAATCCACACACAGACCCTCTGTCCTCCCCCAACTTGTCTCACAGCATCAGCATACAGTATCGAAAAGAGAAAAAGGTCTCTGGAATAAAGGTTGTAAAGCCCCTTTTAAGTGAGAGGAACACACACACAGACACAAAGACACACTTAAAGGGGCATGTGAAACTCCCTAGCAAGAAAAGTCACTGCCCCTTTCCTGTACCTTTCCAGGACACGGCATGAAGGCTTCACTTTGGGTGGTACATCATCTGCCCATAAAACACTGTGACAAAGCATACGGACGCCGCCCGAGGCCCTGCCCCTCAGCACCCCCCCCCCCCCCCCTATAGATATAGGTCTATTTACAACCATAGGTTCGTTGCGCCTACACGGTGACACGCTGAGTGATGGCGAGTGGCACTGTCACCAGTGCAAAAGAAGCACTCACATTTGAGAGTCCTCTCTGTGTGCGTCGCTCAGGGTGATCTTGCTCCCAGTAATGTCATTGCCGATCACATCAGCCACTTGTTTTCTTTCCAAGGTGTGGGGCGCATCCTCAAGTAAATTAAATTTAGATGAAGGATTTACGCCGACATTGGTTTATGCGTTTGGCCCAAATTGATTTAGCGGATTCATTAAAGCAAGAGCTTGGAAGGGAGAGGAAACGCAACAGAAAGTTTGTCAAGGTTCTGGGGAGTTCACTGTTGGGGTCTATTTATAGCCTAGCATGGGAATGTGGGAGAGTGAGGGGAAAAGGGATAAGTTGCATTAGCCAGTGAGCCTCTCTTTGTTTACATAAGACCCAAAATAGCCTCTCGTGTTCACTGTGGTCCACAAATCTACAACGGCTCAGCTTTATCAAACAGTCGAGGAGACAGACTACAGGATATTCCACACAGGCCGAGAAGGGCAGATGCATTTTTTTTGCTGTTCTGAGAAAGGAGGTTTCAAAAGTGATGTGTTCAAGGTACACAGGGTCTTGTAACCCCCCCCCCCACCCACCCTCCCCAAACAGGTTTCCGGTGTTGACTGGAAAGCTCAGGCTTGGAGACCCGACAGGCCCTGTACCTCGTCTGCCCGGATCACGTCGTCCCCGACCAGGTCTCGAGCCTGGATGTTCTTCTGGGCGAGCTCCCTCTCTGCTCCCAGCTGCTCCTCCCGCGCCTCCTGCAGCTCCTCCGCCTTCGCCTCCTTCTTACGCACGATGATGGAGGCCTGAACGGGTCACGCAGGAAGAACACGCACACGTGCCGTTTGTGTCAGTAGGATCGTAGTGTAATGCTTCGTCTGTTTGTGAACACTTAGCAGTTAAGTCAGATACTTAACAAAGAGGTTAAAGATAGTTACAAAGAGGTACGAGTAAGGCTGATAAAATTCTTAGAAATATTACGACTATGTGTTAGATCTGATAGAATTCTTAGAAATATTACAATGGTGTGTTAGATCTATCCAGATGACTGTAATCTCTCATTTATCTTGATATGTTAGAGACAAAAGAAAAAATGGTCAAAGAGAGAAAGATAACACAATATAAACCCCTTTGATATCATTATGCTGACATCAATGAGCCTCACAGTGACCCCCTGACGCCTTCCAGATCACATCAATCCAGCCTTCTAGGTTCACAGACCCACACACAAAATGCCTTGTTTGTACAAGACAGAGGGTGTAAAAAAAAATCTTCAAGACGGTGAATATCAAGTAGGAATACAAGTGTAACCTGTTGTCTGAAGAGGGACAGTTTGTCATCCATGGGGTCGTTCCTCATCATTTTCTTCTCAATCAGCTGATTTATCTGGACGTTGGTTTCTCGAATCTGGGGGAGGCGGGGAACAGAAAACGGATGTTTCTAGGGATGCGATGTCAAAGTGCATCTTCCCATCAACACAACCACAACCAGATTCACTGTGGCCCAGTCGTGATGGGCGTGGCTCGACACCCGACCCATTGCACAGCTCAGGAGGCTGGCCAGACGCCTCACCTTGTGCTCCAGCTCCTGCAGCTCAGCCTGGCCCATGGCCGGCTCAGACACCACCTTCTGCAGGTACTGCACCATGCGCCTCTTGGTCTCCAGCTCCTTTGGGACCTTGTCAGACACCATGTAGGCGTTCACTTTGATCTCCTCTTCAAGCCTCTTCATTAAACCTGAGACAAAGACTGAAGTTACCGGTACGCCTTTTGATCGGATAGATCAGCCGGGACAGCTTTGAAACACGGTCGGTGTGTCTCTGACGCACCTGCATATATTTTTTTCCGCGATTGAAATCACAACCAGATCAATCTTGTTTTATACAAGGTCATTGTTGGAGATTAGAATCAGAAGGAACAACAAACTGGCGTGGCCTTCAACAGTTTGTCGCTAATATTAATACAGACGGCAGTCGCCCATTAACCCTGCGCCCCAAGTCGCGACAAATGACATCACCGTCTGACTTTGACACATCATTTTAGAAACTGTAAATGTGTAAATCTCGTGTGTGTTTGTGAAGAAGCCACTGTCAGATTAAAGCAAAAAGAGATCCACACATGGCAAGCTATAATAGAGCACTTCAAAGTCCAGGGTAATTATATGGCCTTAATAGATGTAAATCAATTAACAGGCCGGCAGTGTGATCTGTTGTGTCCTTGACCTTCTCACCCAGCTGTGAGGGGGACAGCGGCGGGAGAGGAAACATGGCTGCCATACTCACTTTCTGGCTTGGCATCTGCTGCTGTCTGTCGCAGTACTTTCAGCTGCAGCTGAGACCTCTGCAGTCTTTGTCCAGCCTGGAAGAGCTGGTCATATGACACGATCCATTAGAACATTTGTGTGTTTCACTGTGCAAAGTGTGTGCTTATTGTGTGCTTATATATTATAGATAATATTCTTTCAGAAAATCTTCATATCTCACTTCATAGCTCACTGCATACTAATCTCTCGTCAAACACACAGCGAATGAAGCAGTGCGTCTTTTCTGAAATGAATGTGTCATGGCTTCTGATTGGTCTTATGTAGAATCATGGACAAAAGAGGACCACAGCAAAACCACTGAATTACTTGGTTCTTCTGCTCCTGTTTCTGTTCAGCCAGTGACTCCTCTCTCTCCTTCTCCACACGAAGTTGTCTGGCCAGCTCCAACATCCGCTGGTGGTTGGACACTGACTCCACCTAGTGTCCACAGAAAGAAACGTGATACGTCTGGGGTCAGGTTTCACCACCCAGAGACAACAACAACAACAGTAGTCAGTGACTGGGGTCTAAAAGTAAGACCTGCTAATTTAGTACCCCCATGACACCTCTGACAGGCTAAAGAGGAAACCCTTGACCCTGTCGGATGCCTGTCTCGTTCCCACTGGGAAGCTGTTAGCATGGATAGAGATGCCATGTTTTCATTCCTCAGTGAATCCCAGAGAGTCCTGGGCATTAAGGACAGAAGAGAGACGTACAACCGGGCTGTCTTACCCTCTTCCTCAGCCTCTCCACCCGCTTGATCAACTGGTCCTTCTCCTCCTCCATGGCACCAATGTCCTACAGGGCAGGAAGGATCACGACAGCGTTCAGGGATCTCTCTGCAGACATTGCGCAAGCATGTTTTTCCCCCTCCTTCTATATTGCCCTAAGTGTTTGTATCTGCCCCTACCCTTCTGATCTCTGCTGTGGAGAATCCAGAGATCTTCAGCTGCACGCTCTCCTTGTGGAAGGTCTTGAACGCTTCGACAAGTTCTTCATACTGAAAGTGCCAAAACATAACATCCGTCTTTTTACCACTGAGGATAAAGGCATTGTGTACACATGAGCTTCACATGCCAGTTGAACATACCTGATTATAGGTCTCGGTGACGATATCATCCTGCAGAAACTCCGCTGGCACCTCCAGTTTAACCAGGAAGCGAGCCAGGTAAGCCCTCTTCTTCAGTTCTGTGACCCTCTGCAGCAGCCAGTAAAGGATAGGGTGGATCACTGGTTTATTGCCGATGACCAGGCCCTGTCTGAAACTACTCCTGCATCAAAAAAAGACAGAACAGAAGACAATGAATTGACAGAACAGTTGAAGGATTAAAATGTCCAACATTGAATTAAAGCTTAATTGATGTGAATGAATGTACTTGTCGGTAAGTACTCACGGATCAGAGACATTTCCTGGAGGTTTGTATTTAAGCATTCCCAGTATATTAATCATTCTCTTTGCTGTCTGTTCATTCGACTCTTCACGGATATCCATTCCTTGCTGGGGAAAAAATAATAAAACAAATCAAGCGTTTCCATATTATGCGCATTATACACGCTGCCCCATATTTATTTGACACATAGCTGTCAGTATCATGATTGGCTTGATATAATTCGAGGAATTATAATATAGTTTTGTAGCTAGAAAGGCCCGGTCTGCAACCACTCCTGCATCAAAGATGCCAAAACAGAAGACGATTAATGTAAAACGATTCCTCACCTTGGGGTCAATTTCTGCAAGAACATCGTTGAGGATCTGCAGCAGTTGCATTGGCTCCACTGAGTCAAATGTGATGAGATTAAAGTTTTTCTTGAATGGTTCTTTGTTCAAGTGCTCAACGATAAATTTCAGCTGTTCTCCCATTTTTTAGGGTTGTGACAGCGACAACGAAGGGGACAAACAAATGATACCAAACGATACCTGCCGTTAGCTTGAAAGCTAGCCAACTACACTCTTGTTATGCTAATTTATCTTGAGCTAGTCTTGTGTGAGCTAGCGTAGCGTTGCAGGTTGAAATGAATAGCTAGACGTTCTCGATGTATCGAGGTAGTGTGGCTAGGAGCTAGCTAAAGCAGCTTTCGTTAAAAAAAAAGTTAGGAAGCACTAGCTTGGCAAATTTACATCTACACCTGTCACAACCTATCTGTAACTTCTTAACTATCTTAACAATCTACTGTTTATAAGCTAGTAGTAATAGTTTAAAGTGCCAAAAGATCGGCTCTAACATTAGCTGTTTATCTTACAGACGGTCCCTTTTGGGTCTTGGAAACAAGGCACAAGCGTCCGTTGCTAACAGGAAATAGTTTCCTGTTTGTTCATGAGAGCCTTCGGGAGTAACAGCTGCGCATATTCGACCGGGTACCACAGTGAGGCGCACGCAGTCCACCTCAAACCTCCCCAGGTCTGAACGCGTACAACATAATTGGTGTGTGTGTGTGGACGGGGGGTAAGGAGGTACGCACATATTTTTTATTATACATATATATCAATCTTCAGATAGATTTTAATGATGTTAAATTATGGCGTTTGGTACTTTTGACTGCATATATTTTTCCCTGACAGTCTACATAAAAAGATGCAGGCTACTCCGATCCGTGTTGCGACTCCCTCTACAAGCCTGTGTCTTTAAAACAGTACAGTGTAGCTCCTCCTACTTTCAGCTGCACCTACCTCAACTCAACTGTGTTTCAGGAGCAAAACATCAGTGTTTGTGATCGGAGAGTTGGTAGTACGCACAACTCATCAGTTTAACATTGCAGAAGAAAGCATGATAACAAGAACACTATTTAATGGCATGAATCGAATTCGGAATGGATGAATTGGATTTTCCTTTTAAAACTTTCTTATGAAGATTGCTCAATTTTTGTTTGTATGATGAATGAAGAATCATTGATTGTGAATGAGGATCAGTGAAATGTTTCCATGGACAAGACAAGACAAGAATAACTTCTTGGCAACAACTTTCATTCCGTTTTCATAGGATCTTGCTCAATTCTCTTTCATTCTCTATCACTTTTATGCAGCAATGAAGAACATGTAAAATAGGTTTCACACTTTTTCTTCAATCATCATGAGTAGTGTGCTTTGGTAAAATTATGTAAGTCATGCTTTAAAATATTATTATTTTTTATTTCCTCCTGGGCATAACCTTTTCAATTAAACAATGGTTGAACCAGTGGGTTTTGTGGAGGCATGGAAAGCCCAGTTTCCAGAATCAGACCCACCCAACATGCAACTGAAGTCCACAATGGACATTGAACAGGAGCTGGAGAAATGCAAAGCATCCATCAGGCACCTGGAGAAAGAAGTGAACAAGGAACGCTTTCGGATGATCTACCTGCAAACCTTACTGGCTAAGGAGAAGAAGACGTATGACGGCGGGCGATGGGGCTTCAAGAGAGTGAGTCTCATGAACACGGAAGACCAGCCCAGTGGCTCAGACAACCAGACGTCTTGCACAGACGAGCCGCCCGCGGGTGAGTGTCCGCAGGTCGAGGAGGTGGATGAGGAGTCTCCGTCCAGACAGAGGGAGGGGGTGTTCCCCGTCAGGCCCTCGGCATGCTCCACAGAGACAGACACAGACTGCCCCCTCAAGATGGGCATGGGATCAGTGGCAGCTCTGAGGTCCAACTTTGAGCGCATCAAGAGGGCAAATTCTCACACCGCCGGTGAGGGGAAGGGGTCGTCTGTGGTGGGAGGAGCGGAGAGGCCCTTCTATGTAAACATGGAGTACCACCACGAGAAAGGGCTGGTGAAGGTCAACGACAGGGAGGTCTCAGACAAGATCAGTAGTCTGGGCTGCCAGGCCATGCAGATGGAACGCAAGAGATCCCTGCACTCCCTGCCCGGGAACCTCTTTGCCGTGTCCGGAGACCTCCGCAAGGCCATCCAAAGAGGCCGATCCACCGAGGGCAACTGTGGCTACAATGGGGTGTATGACGACGCGGAGGTGAACCCGCACTTCCTGAAGGACAGCGTCATCCGTTCCAACGGGGGGCGACCGGAGCGTCAGGCTTCGGACTGTCAGCCCTACACCAGTGTGTACGTAGGGGGGATGATGAGTGATGGGGAGGGACGAGTCATCCACATTAGAGACCACAGCGTCGAGGAAGACTCTCACCTCACCTGGCCGCGGCGCTCCTACTCCCCTGGCAGCTGCGACGATGTCGGCGGTGGCTACACGCCAGACTGTAGCTCCAATGAGAACCTCACGTCCAGCGAGGAGGACTTTTCCTCCAGCCAATCCAGCCATGTGTCCCCCAGCCCCACCACCTATCGCATGTACCGGGAGAAGAGCCGCTCGCCATCCCAGAATTCCCAGCAGTCTTTTGACAGCAGTAGCCCCCCCACGCCCCTGTCCCAGAAGCGTCTCAAGCAGCAGGTGTTGGTGTCGGAGGCCTCCGTCGTGGGGGTCCGCAAAACGGGACAAATCTGGCCCGGCGACGGGGACTCCATCACATCCAGTAGAACCTCACATGACAACAGTGTCCAGGGAGACTTGGGTAGGTTTGCGAGCTCTCATGTTTTTTGTTGTGTGTTCCAAAAAAGAAATCATAACCCTGTTTTATTTTTGGGATCAATCACACCAAACTGTTTAAGTAAGCACAGGCACTTCAAAACTTTTAATGCATGCTCAAGGCCATCTTTATCTTTTCTGTGTTGAAGGACGTCTGTACTTGTCCTGTCTGTTCTTGATCCCGATTATAGCAGTAATGTGGTAAAGTGCACCTGCAACATTATGTTAAAAGGAAGGAATTCATTTGATCTGATACAAATCTGCTTAAATGCTTCCCACGGGATTATGTAGAGTCCTTTTAATACAGCACGACCCTAAAGTACCCCAGTGTTTTTTTTTAAAGAGAGTAGGACTTGTTTTCCGTGTGCCTTTGTAAGTGCGCCTTGCCCTCTCTTTCTTCCCCTTCTGCTCTCTTCTATTGAGTGGTGGCTAGTGCTCCTCTGAAGAAGCTCAGACAGAGATACTGAGAGCCCTCGGGCCGTCCAACCACTCGGCCAGTCCACCCAGAGTGTTTTCGTGTCAGCACGCATCAGCGTTGTTGTCCTTGGCACTGAGTAATTAACTTAAAGGGGTTTGTGTAGCGTGATGAATTTAGGGAGGCTCTTTGTTGGGGGTGGGGGAGGAAAAAGGGCTGACAACTCTCACTGAGAGGAGGATGGGGACCTCAAAGTGTGTCACATGGCTTCCCATCCAAATTTCAGGCATCAGTGTTTCCTGTTGTTAAGTGTGAACACAATAGAGGGATCACTCATCCAGTACATGTATTGACACTGCAACAATGTAACAATGTTAAGTGTGGGATAGGGTGGTCTATACTGTGTTGCCAAGGACAGAGATGGAGGATACAACATTTTTTTTTCTTCTTTTTTTTTAAATCCATTTTTGCTGAATTTAACAGCTGTCTGATATTTGTAGACAAATGTATCATATTTTCATGGCACAGTTGGAAAAATCGTAGGACAAATGTTGGGACACCATAGCATAAACCATACCATAAACTTCCTCTCAACACATGCAGTTGTTGCTTGGGGACATGAACACAGTTTTCAATAGTAGTAAATAAGTGCGTGTTTCCAAAGATCCTTACTCACTGTGCTGCAGATTAAGCTGTAGATGAGAACAGGCTGTTGTTATGTAAGTGCATAGGGTACAAAGCATAAGACTTTAACACCAAACATGCAAGAAGCTCACAAATAGACTGTGAAATAATCAGCATGAACAGTAAGCCAGGGCAGCATGCTCCTCTGATGACAGAAATGTGCAAATCCATTTGCTCTGTGGCTGGTTTATTTTGCCACACTATTTGCTTTGTGACATTGCAAAACACAGCTCTGCAAAACACTGAGTATTTGTCAAAACTGTGTAAATAATTTTGGCAAATAATTTGGTTGTGCATGCTCCCAATGGAGGGGAAAGAGAATGGAGCCGTCAAATGGAGTAATGGTTTCTAAATTGCTGTTCCGTGAGTCCAGGCCAGGGTGCAAATATTTGGGCCTAGTGACCAATAACTTATTTTTTAGAAACTATAAAACAGAATATCCTGTAGTCCTTTCTACTAAACACAGTATATTTACATATACAGACATGGTACAAAAAAGACGCAATAGGCCACTGATTTCAGTTACCAGAGAGATTTGTCCTTCAGACCATGTGCTGTTGGGCCTTTATTGCCTGTTTAAAAAAGGACATGTTCCTGAGAGGTAAAAGTCCCGCTGCCTCATGCAAACAGTGCTTTATGGATTACAAGAGATCTGGATTTATTTTCTGATGTCGTAATAACATTATTGCGCACATTGCTGGATCAGTGCTCTGGTTATCAGAGGTTTTGAGACACGGAATGACAATCCACTGTTTTCTATTGAGGTTACTAACTTCTGGAAAAGCATTCTTTTGTTTTTTCGTAAAATGTATTGCAGTGTTCAGCAAATTCCATTTAATCTGCCTTGTAAAGCTAGCTTAATTTCAATGTTATAAAGGGACACTGCACCCTAGTTATGTAAGCATTCAAATGACTTTTAGGCTGCATAGTGTTCATATGTCTGTGGTTGTACTTTGTTTGTTCTGGTATGATATTTGGACTGCAAAAGATTGTATGTAAAAAAAAAAAAAGAAAACTGTCATGTTTGGCCTGCCAGGCAGTTAGACACATGGCATCATTGATGGCGTGGTTTTCCTGGCTGGCATGGTGTATGGATCCGGAGGAGGTGAAGCCAGTGGCAAATGCCGGTCTGTGCCATACACCACCAAGCCTCATCCACCTCCCTCTTGTAGTCATAAGGAACACGGTCAGTCTAAAATTGACACATCTCTGGGGTGTCTTTTCTTTGAATAGGAGTTTTGAGAATCAGGACTGTGTCCTGGTCTTTGGTTATCTAGGCCAATTGTCAAGCATGGCTGTGAATAGAGCTGCTGATTAGCTGTGTGCCTTAAAGGAGGGCAACTCTCTTGTGTGTCTGTTTTGCCATAATTTATTATCATCATGGCTGTGACATGCCAGTTGCCATGGACTTTTCTTATGTATGAGGGAGAGTCTGGCTTTGCTATAGACTGTCTAATGGTTTATTTATTTATAGGCGAGGAGAAGTCACTGGCCATGAGAATGGAGCTACCAGACACAGTGTTCACATCCCAGCTATGTGTGATCATCTTTAAAGATGGTATAACGCGCATCTTTAGCACTTAACATACCTGTATAATATCCACCTGTAGCTTTAGTTTGAATCTATTTATGTAGCATGTCAGAAGTAAAAAAAAAAAAGAAGTTCTCTAAGATGTCTGGAGACTGTCAGGAGAGGCTTGATGCCAGCTCAGCTTTGACACTAATGTAATGCCTTCAGTTAGTCTGTCTGACAGTGATCAGATCTGAGTGTCTGACTCCAGTCTAGGGCTATATCAGCCTCGTCAGCAGGAATTAGAGAGGTGCTGGTCACCACGCAGGTTGTATTTCTGGCTGGCACTTTGACTCCCAGACAGGCCAGTCTTTGTACCTGAATATCAACAACTTTGGGTTTAGTGGTTGAGGAAGTCGAAAAATGTGGCCTCTCCCTCTCCTTGAGTTTAAATGTATGAGAGGAAGTGGGACTTGCACGGCAGAAAAACACAGAACTGAAGAGTTTTGTGCACGCGTGTGCGTGTGCGTGTCACCTGTCCTTGCAGGTGGTTGCCTTGGTAATAAGATGGTAGAGAAGAAAGTGTGTGTGGCCACTTGGCAGAAGATCAGAGTAGCAGGCCAGGCCAGCTGTAGACAGAAACAAGCACTCCGTTAATCTTTCTCAATTCAGCAGGGACACATTCAGCTACCCCTGCACATGATGCAAGGATCGACATGCCACCAGCTTTGATCGGAATACTGTGCTTTAGAGACTCGTGGTTGATTTGGAAGCACTTTCCTCACCCACATTTCCCTACAGATAATGGGAGAGCTCTGGGTGAAATGTTTATTAGCCAACACAGCCCTTCCTCGAGGCCTCCCTCTCCTCTGTAATCCTCCCTCGTGCTCCCTCTAACCCCCCTGGCCCCCCTGGTCTTAGCCTCCCCTCCCGCTCCCGACTCCTCAAAGGGCTCTCTGTGCTGCTGGCTGGCAGGCCAAGTGTTTATGGAATGCCTCAGCTGTTTGTGGGGTGTGTGGGGACCACGGTTAACGAAACATAAAGTTGTGCGTGAGCTCACCTCCCTGACAACCTGATCCCCCACGGGGGTTTGTTCTGTCGCCCTTAGCTGCTGGAAATTGTTTTAACAAACACCCTTTCATGCAAGTACTTTAAAATGAACGTCCAGGTCTTGCGGTTCTTCAGCGCATTAGACAGTACATGGAAAAAAAGCACGGAACTGATGATGAATATCTAGTTTAGGATCTTTGTTCCACGTTTACATACAGAGCTTTTTTGTCTAGTGTTATGAATGAGTGTCCCTTTAGGGCAGGCCAGACCCACCATGTTGAGCTGAGATCTATGTTTCACATGACTGATCAACTCTTAGAAACCATCCACCGTGCAGGAGAACTTGATACGGTATTGTACACATGTGGATGTTGCCACTGAACCAAATCTTACGGTCTGTTTCAGGGTTCTGTTTTGGTGTTGTGTCGACAGCACACAGGTGTTATGATATGAATAATTGAACGTGTGATATGAAAAAATAGGACCACATGGTTGTCCAATGGCTCTTTTCTCCCCTATTTCACACTGCTATCACAGCTTTTTGTGTGTGTGTGTGTGTGTGTGTGCTCTACCGCAGAGCTCAAGTGAGTTTGACTGTCCTATATAAGGTCACACACTGGAGTAATTTTTGGACCTGGATATTCTCTTCTTCAGGGCCTTACCGTGGCCATCCTGAGCTATTTAAACACCCTGATTAGTAGGTGTGTTTGGCTGGGCGGCTGAGCACCAGCTTTTTGCTGCTCTCTGGTTGGCACTAATTTTAGGGTGTTTTATAACAGTTCTGAGTAGAGAGCTGGTGGGTCTTTTTGGCCTCTTCTGGGTCTGTGGTCTGCCTCCCAGCCCCCGCCTACTTTAACAGCCTCTTTGGACGGACTCGGATGTGCTGATGTTTGGTTGACTCGGCCTCTGACAACTTGCCAACACATCCAGTCAGCTCCTTCAAGGGCTGTTGAACCGGCTTCACCTCGTCACAGATGCCACAAGCCTGTTTCTTTTCAACTTGATGGGCGAAGCTGGGTGGGAGAGAGAACAGATGTGCTGAGGGGAAGTGCGGGTGCAGAACCAGCCCCAGTAGCCCCCTATCTTGTGCCGTGAATGAATGGACCATTTGCAGCAGCGTGGGTTGTAGTGCAACTCTTTGTAGCACGAAGATCTGTGTCACCAAGTGAGCTAAATAAAGGGACGCGTCAGCGATTGGGCCAGAGTTTCACTGCTCCGCATTCTCCTTATGAAGTGAGGAGAGCTGAAATGGGGATATGAAGGGCGACAGTATGTGTACCAGCCATCACCACCTCGGTCCCCCTCCGATTGGTCAATCTCTGAGCCCTGTCTCCCCAGTGACCACACGAGCAGGAGGAGAATCCATTTAGGGGGAGCCATAAAGTGGCACTGACCTTTTCACAACATCACACATTGGTATTTGCTACTGCCTTTTTTTATCGCTGTTGCAGCTAAACTCATCCAGCAGAGGAGACACAAAGACTGACATTCTGCTGTTCTCGATACTAACCTGATGATTTACAGACAATTATTTTCCAGTTGGGCTCAGAGGAAACGTGAACCCTGTCCATGCAGGATCGATACACATATTTAAGTTCTGTTTTATTCCTTTTTCGGTCTAAATGCCCAATGTCAATAGGACAGAATGGCTGGTCTCAGTTTAGAACATTTAATCAACCAGTTAGTGTCTCCAGATGGTCCGGGCAGGAACCCTGTCCTGTCACTCTGATCTCTGTCTGGACCACTTCCTGGTTCACTTTCAGAAGGAACACTCCATCCTTCTCTCTTTAGAGACGTTCTGGCAAACTTTAATCAACCACGGGTTACTTACTGGAGTTTTAATGCACACACCACATGGAGATTTGGATCCACATCTAGATCCAATTTAGGATTTGCAGGAATCTATGAGATCAACACAAGGCATCTGTGTATTTGATCAGATATCTAACATGCTCCATTTACACTGTTTACTCAAGACGAGCCAAGTTCTATTTCAAGGGATGTATTCCTTAGTAAAGGATATCCTGACCTGTATTGTTTTGAACCGTGTGTGAACTCGGTCCTATTCCAAGGTCATGTTCAATCCAATATTGCTATGTTAAATCATTGTTTGTTTCTCTTATTCTGTAGAGTTATACTGGCTACCCATCTGTCATTGCTTTACTGTGGAGATGGTTTGGTCCATAGGCTACAACTATGTGGATTAGGATTACAGGCCTGTGAATGTTTCTTTATGATGTACACCACCATCGTGATCCTCTACCGAACAGTATTGTGCTGCACACGTTGATAGTGGCACCGGATGAAAATGCTGATAACCTAACTTCTGGTCTTGCTTTCTGAACTCTTGTTGCTATTTTAGGTTAGTCCTGTTGTACTGTGTTATAATAGGTTTATCTATCTAACAATTTGATGATCAATTATAAACTTTGAAGATGATCTAAAATAAATGTTATTGAGGATTAATGATCGAAGTTGAACCGTGTTAAACCAGAAGTTGGATGGTATTAGAACACTGAAAGACTGTTGTCATCTCTAAATTGTCCAGAAGAATGGTTGCCTCTGATCCTGCTTCATGGATGCAGGGTCTCGCCACAGCTGTTGGATTAAGCACTATTATGCAATGTCATTATTATGTATTTATTGCAGCTCGATTGCACAATTGAAATCATTTTGACCCTTGTTGGGGAGGGGGGGGGGGGGTAGCTGTCCTACACTGACTCTGCTGTCTAACCACCTAGTCAAACAGTGTTTGAGTTTGAACCAATTTTCAGCCCCATTTTCTCTACCCCCTCATTGTCCCGCTGAGCGGAGGCCGGGTCGATAAACATGTGATGTGGTTCAAGTAGGGCACCCGTGGTTGTGTACATGCTGGAGTGTAGGTTTCTGTGTGGATGGAGGTAGGGGGAGACGTGTGGCGAGAAAAGATGACCTTGTGCAGAGTGACTGTTTCCTCTCTGAGGGTGATGAATCGCTGAATGTTCCGGACAGTCCTGCCTCGACACTTCCTTAGTAACCGTAGTCAGAGAAGTTACATCTATTGTTCCATCGATGGCTTTCTGGGGTGTTTTCCTCCACTTCCAAGCTCCCATAGATAAGTAATCTTCTGAGTTTAAAAAAGGACACAGACAAAGGCTCATAGAAAAGGAATGCTGAGTTAATACTACAGTCGTTTTTTCCTTCTTTTTTTAAGATTAGCGTGTCGGTTTGACGCTGGCTTCCAAAACCAGGTCTACATACGAGAGGATGTGTATTCATCCTGTGCCAGAACTTTTGAGCTATTTGCCAGGAACACAGAATGGCCTTTCACACCTACTTCCCCTGTGTTTAGAAGCTGCCATAGCCTGCTACAGTGTCCGACTCCAGAGTCAACACAGTGGCCCTTGTTTGCAAGACTCTGCCTGTTTGTTCAGGCCTTTTGTCGTGGTCTCTGGTTGTCAGGCTGTTTCTCCTTTGGGTCTGGCTTTATCTTCTGTCGCTTCCGGAATCTTCTTTCCCTTGTTTACCAAGCAGAGGTGATCTACTGTCATCCTGTCATGGTGTAACTCATGTCACTGTGTAATCTTCGCATGCTTGACGTCAGTGTTATTTTAACCAGACCCCAAACGAGTCAAACAGACCTCTTTTTATTACTACATTGACTCGAGCTGTTGCGCCTGTTTCCACACACTAACTGCCGGTAATGATAGACAGTGATGTGGAGTCAAGATGACAATAACAGGGCTTACCACTTGTTTTTCCACTGCCAGATGACTGATCAAGGAAACATATAGGTGAAGCACAAACATTAGATGCTGTTGACATGTCCCAGACAGCATGTCTCTTTTTACTGTACATGTAGTAGGAGGATAGGGAGATGATCTGGCTGAGATGTAAGGCGAAACACAGTTGTTACCAGGTTTTGTTCTGTCTTAAGGTTATGAATGACTTGTTGGGATACTAGTTTGATGGAAAGTAGAGCATATTAAGTAGTACACCATGTACTGCATCTGTGTGGTAGGGATTTAGAGAGGGACCTGTAGTGTTCTCCATCACAAAAGAGCAGAGTGGGACCCGTCTGCAGTTGTGTGTGCTGATCCTCTGCTATGAGTAAATCCCTCTGTGCCCGGCACAGGCTCAGAACTACCCTGTGTGCCCGGCACAGGCTAAGAACTACCCTGTGTGCCCGGCACAGGCTAAGAACTACCCTGTGTGCCCGGCACAGGCTCAGAACTACCCTGTGTGCCCGGCACAGGCTAAGAACTACCCTGTGTGCCCGGCACAGGCTCAGAACTACCCTGTGTGCCCGGCACAGGCTCAGAACTACCCTGTGTGCCCGGCACAGGCTCAGAACTACCCTGTGTGCCCGGCACAGGCTCAGAACTACCCTGTGTGCCCGGCACAGACTCAGAACTACCCTGTGTGCCCGGCACAGGCTAAGAACTACCCTGTGTGCCCGGCACAGACTCAGAACTAGATTTGGACAGAGGCCATCTGAAGGTCACAAGGGATTTAAAACACAGAGACACAGCATTGGGCCAAAAAAGGAGTTGTTTGGAATTGGTTTGAAATATTGTCAGAGAATTGTTTCAATTGTTGTATTGAACGTGCCTTTGCCATACCCTCAATTGCCAGTGCATTATACTGGCTTGTGATGCAATGTTAGGGAGAGTTTATGAACTGCTGTAGTTGAAGATGTCAGCATTCGTGTTTGACATCATCTCTGACCTTACCTGTTTCTATGGTTATCACAGAGGCCCCCTACAGCGGGACCCCTCTTTCCTATGGCTACGACCTGGAAGCCAGCGAGGACAGCCAGAGCCACCACAACCTCCTGCCCTTCGGCACCTCCCCCTCCCCGTCACCGCGTCTCCGCTCCAAAAGCCGCAGCAGCCGAGAAACGCTCTCCTCCGGCTCTCTGGAGTCCACTCTCTCGGTAATGTGACTGGGTCAACCGCTACTACGAGCCTCTGTGTCTGTGTCTTCCTGTTCCTGTGCCCTTGTCCCTTCACTGACTGCCCCACTTCTGCCACCGCTGTCCCCTACTCTCCTGGCGTCCACTCATCATGCCCCTCCACGTGTCTCTTGTGCCTCCCCCATGCCACCACATTTCAGTCCCCTGGTTGTTGTTTCCGCCTACCTGCCACTGGATCCCCCGTCGTATTTAATTGAGGGAGGCTTGGGTATTCCCAACCGCATCCTGTACACCTCACCCACATGCCAGCCCACCCCTGCTCTCCCCATGAGTCCCAGGCCTCTGATGTGTTCCCCTCTCTGATCTTCAAAGGTTCAAACCAGTGAGGCTCCTCTCACTAGTCAGTCAGGAGAATGTCAGCTAGTCTGTAGAGCTCTGCTTTGTAGCAGCTCTGTGTAGCTCTGAACCTAAACTGACTGATGCATTTGGACCGTCAATAACTGCAGGTCCCAGGTTAAGAAAACCACAGATACAGTACACTTCTGATCAAGGCTTGACCTCTGCATCCCAGCGTAGTATTCATCCAATCTGTGGTGTTCTCTTCCCTGGAGAACATTCCCTCCTGCCCGAGGGGCTCAAGAGGTCTCTCTGAACTCTGAGGGGATTAGTGAAGATTGCTTCTGTTTCCAAAAAACCTGGTGGAAGTCTCGGCAGGGGAACTGTTATCTCTGCATCTCTCTCACACGCTGTCTTCCTCTCACTCATCTCCCTCTCCGTACCCCCATTCTAGGGCGAGCTGGATCAAGAGAAAGGGCTGGAGATGAGGAAGTGGGTTCTGTCCGGGATCCTGGCCAGCGAGGAGACGTATCTCAGCCACCTGGAGGCTCTCCTCCTGGTATGTGTTGGATGAAAACCATGGGAACCGTTTTGCTCACTCACACACACACACACACACACACACACTAACCTTGGTCTTGAACTAATTCCACCAGCCTATGAAGCCACTGAGGGCAGCTGCCACCACGTCCCAGCCGACGCTCACCATCCAGCAGATCGAGATCATCTTCTTCAAGGTGCCAGAGCTCCATGACATCCACAAGGACTTCTATGACGCGCTGCTACCCAGAGTCCAGGACTGGAGCCACAACCAGTGTGTGGGGGATCTCTTCCAGAAATTGGTGCGCTTGCGGTTGCTTTGTGATGGATCGTTCTAGAGTTCCTTTGTTCACCCAGACCTCCCTCAGACTCCCAAAGCATTTTAGACATTTTTGTAGGTCGTTATTAAGTCAATCAGTCACTTTCGGAGACAGTTCAGATCATAAGTCTTGCGGCAGTAGACCGACTTTGATCATTAATATTAGTGGAAAGAAGGAGAGGTTGAGAAGAAAAAACGAGGGGAGTTAAAGACTGGCTTTAACGTGCGATGGATGCAGCTGAGCAGACAGCCTGGAGACATCTCCTGCGCAGATAAAAGCCTGCTTTTCCACATGACAGGCAATAAAGAGGAACAAACCACTCTTAAGACGCTCCCCGCCAGAAGAGCAGCCTCACTATTAAGGTGAAGGAGAAAAAGATGTCACACATAGTGGGCACACACAGAAGCCATTCAGCCAGTGAGGAAACAGTGTCATGTTATGAGTGTTCCCTAAGCTCTACAGTATTCCAATATAAATCTTGTTTGTGTTTCATGGAAAAAACAGCTACCATGACAGGCCTGCCCTGGCTGTGTGTATGCACCACTAGAGAGGGCACCTTTCCACTATGTCGCCTCAGTTAACGCACCGGTGCCCCTTACCAGATGAACTCTCATAGACATTTGTGTTCCATGCCTCTCTCACCACTATAGGCCAGCCAGCTGGGAGTGTACAGGGCCTTTGTGGATAACTACAAGGTTGCCGTGGAGACGGCCGACAAGTGCTGCCAGGCTAACATCCAGTTTGCTGAAATATCTGAGGTATGTATCGCACCACTCACAGCGGGGCAAGGGGAGTGTGGCGGCCAAGCCACTGTTTGATGATGTGCAGCTGCATTAGGGAAGTGTCGACTAGGCAACTTCAACACTCCCCCGGTGTCTACAGTAGTAGGGCCTTCGTGGCTAATGGAGCTGTTTAGCAGTGATTTGATCTCTTTCTTAATGTTTGACACACTGAGATGACCTTCCTGTTGTGCCCTCAGAATCTTAAGGTTAGGACGGCAAAGGAGTCCAAAGACCAGGCCAAACATTCACTGGAAAGTAAGTGAAACAACTTCATTCGAGACGTTTCAAACATACTATAAAAAAACTTGTGCCCCCCCCCCCCAAAAAAAGGGTACAAGCTGTTTCTAATTTCCTGTATCCCCCTCTCCTCCCCCAGCCCTGCTCTATAAACCAGTGGACAGAGTAACCCGGAGCACCCTCGTTCTGCATGTACGTCAAACAAACATTCACTCTTCATCACCCCGCGCAACACTCCCGGTCTGTTGACACCAAACTTCACAATCACACAAGATGTATCGTGACCCAGCTGGATTCTCTCTCTCTCTCTCTCTCTCTCTTTCTCTCTCTCTCTCTCCCTCCCCCTCTCTCTCTCTCTCTCTTTCTCTCTCTCTCTCTCTCTCTCTCCCTCTCTCTCTCTTCCTCTCTATCTCTCTCTCTCTTCCTCTCTCTCTCTCCCTCTCTCTCCCTCTCCCTCTCTCTCTCTCTCTCTCTCTCTCTCTCTCTCTCTCCCTCTCCCTCTCTCTCTCTCTCTCCCTCTCTCTCTCTCTCTCTCTCTCTCTCTCTGTCTCTCTCCCTCCCTCCCTGCAGGACCTTCTGAAGCACACTCCTCCCGGCCACCCTGACCACCCTCTGCTGCAGGACGCCCTGCGCATCTCCCAGAACTTCCTGTCCAGCATCAACGAGGAGATCACCCCACGCAGGCAGTCCATGACCATCAAGAAGGGAGAGGTCAGTGTGGGACGCAGTGGCTTTGTGTCTGGGCTTCGTGATTGGACGAGACTGCTCGCCTGAAATAGATCCCATTGGGCACTCACCAAGAAGTGTGTACTTATTTCTTTTGGATGCAGTGTAGCTTGCTTTTTTATTTCTCACTCAAATCCCCCCTCAACCCCCTACACCCTCCACCCCCTCCGCGGCACTAGAGGAGGGTCACAGTAGGTGGGGGTACAGTCTGTACCCGCCTTGGAACACTTGCTCTCTCTGCCAAGGACAAATCCAGTGGTCTGACAGGCAGGCACAGTGGCACAGACTGGGCACAGAGAGTGCTTTGACCTTCCTTGTAATGCCATATGCGTTTGTGGCCACACACATCCTAGTAAGTAAAACAGTGCTTCATTGTGTAGGTAG
Organism: Hypomesus nipponensis; assembly: GCF_054491055.1. Taxonomy (NCBI): domain Eukaryota; kingdom Metazoa; phylum Chordata; class Actinopteri; order Osmeriformes; family Osmeridae; genus Hypomesus; species Hypomesus nipponensis. The sequence continues at coordinate 6,595,274 of NC_140384.1, read as the reverse complement.
TATTTGAGGACCTTTAACCGGTTGTCAGGATATGAGTTGCAATCACTGCCTGATCGAGGGAAAAAACAGTCTTCTCTTGTTTTTATCACGCCACGGTATTTCATGTGGCCAGGATGGATTACCTCAAACACCAAACGCGTGCACATTCACAGACATCTGAGAGTCAAAGTGGCAACGGTGTGCGAGCATTCTGTCGTGCAACAGTAAAAGCCTTGAGAACGATGTGTCTGGGAACTGTAATAAACCAGCTTGGTGACTCAGATTGTGCTGAGTCATCTCTGCCTGTCTGCTTTATTAGCGGAGGAAGGGGGAGTGTCAGAGGAAGCACATGACCCACTAGTATAAACACAAAAGGCCGAGGGTCTCCACGACGATACCAGGAAAGCCCATCGCCTAATCTTTGGTCACTCCCATCCTTCTCTCCAAGTTTCTCAGCTCCGTTTCCCGAAATTACCTGCCACCGTTCTTATCGAGCATCTGCCCACCTTTCCTCATAACTATTGCCTGGCTTTGCCTCTCTTTCTCTCTGTCCCTCACCCCCCTGACCCCCTCTGATTCAGATTCCCTGATTGAGAACTTCCTCTATCATTACTGGAAACTCCCACTCATTGCCGCCCCTCACATTTGGACTTATTAAAGGAAATGAGTACATGAAATGTACAAGTGTGGAGTTTCATCTAGAATGTCTATTTCATGTGTGGGCCTACAGTCTGGCTCTGACTTTCCCCATTTAACCAGTGAAGTTTAGTTTGTGTATTGTACGCGGCATGAGTTTTGTGTATGCACAGTGTAATTACTGTGATGACTTGAGTCCTTTGTAGTTATGTTTTGGTAGGCCTCTCCTACAGCTTTTTGTAGTTAGATGTCTTAAAAAGGAACATGAAAACAGTTCAATCAGATGCCAATGTAAATACAGGAATTTGGAACCCAGAAATCTCCTCCCTGGTGGAGTTTTCCTTCTTGGTACACATGGGGGCAGGGGGGGAGGGGGAGGGGCTACCGTGTGTGTGAATATAAGCATCGCTGTGTCCAAGGGTCAAAGGTGAGGATGAACAACACTGACACCCTAAGCTCTCGCCCGTCCACAGGAAGACCAGATGTCATATCCTCCGTCACAAGCCTGCTGGCCTGGCAGGGAGGCTGGGAGGATCACAGGAAGTGCTGAAATGACGATCTGTTACTGAAAACACGAGCGCTTTTAGAACAACCAGACAGTTACAGAGACGGCGGTTAGAGGTTTGAACTGAGCTTTATGTCATAAAGCACATTTCTGGGTCCAAGTATATAAATAGGATCAACTGTATGTATTTGTGGACATACACAAGTATACTTTGTTTGCGTCATTGGTGTAATTAGCAGTTTAGGGTTGGGGAAGGTCCTGTATAGAGCCAGTCTGTTCACATTCATCATATAGCTCTACTGAAGTCCATAATTACCCAGAGCATGTTCCTTTTTCATGTTACTGTACATGCAATTCAGTTGTCATGGGAATATAAAACCCTTATGGCAAATGAAATGTGTGGTGACCCCATACCACAACAGTTTATTCCCCTAATCTGTGTTTTGTCAACAAGGGATTGGATGAATGAGGAGGGGTCTGTTGCCTGCTTAGCAGTTCTTGTGGGTTCACTTTGATGGGATCAAATATTGCTTTTAAACCGTTGTGCATCTGGGACAGCAGGAAGTGTACTAAATACAATACCAGTTGTCAAGTAATAGGATAAGCAACTAACCTCAGGGTGACACTGGCACTGGATTGTAGTTGAGAAATTCAAATACCAGACCATGATCTTATTGTATTTTAAATTTTAAATAGCCCCCCCCCCCTTCCCACTGGTGTCAAGAACAGTGAAGATGGAGTGTCTTTCAAAACAGCCCTAACAATGGCGTTGCAGTGCCTCTGAACCTTCAATGTGTGGTTTCATCCTCCCTCTCCCCCAACCTAGAACCTTCAGTGTGTGCTTTCCTCCTGTCCCCAACCTAGAACCTTCAGTGTGTGGTTCCTCCTCTCCCCCAACCTAGAACCTTCAGTGTGTGGTTTCCTCCTCTCCCCCAACCTAGAACCTTCAGTGTGTGCTTTCCTCCTCTCCCCAACCTAGAACCTTCAGTGTGTGGTTTCCTCCTCTCCCCCCTCTGAGAACCTTCAGTGTGTGCTTTCCTCCTCTCCCCCAACCTAGAACCGTCAGCTGCTCAGAGACCGCTTCATGGTGGAGCTGGCTGAGGGATCCAGGAAGCTCCGTCACGTCTTCCTCTTCACAGACCTGCTGCTCTGCGCCAAGCTGAAGAAACAAACGGCGGGGTGAGTCCGTGCCATCCCCTGACCAGCAACACCCACTTCTGGCATCAACTGATCTACCTGAACTAGAAGCAATGCAGGCTCCCCTTCTCTGTGTTGTGTGGTGTGTGATGGTGCTCCCCTGTCCTGTGTGTGTGTCCAGGAAAGGTCAGCAGTATGACTGTAAGTGGTACATCCCACTGGCGGACCTCACCTTTCAGACTATCGAGGACTCCGAGTCCACCCCCATCCCCCTGGTCCAGGATGAGGAGATCGACGCCATGAAGATCAAGATATCCCAGATCAAGAACGACATTCAGAGAGAGAAGGTATTAGAACGGGACACGTGAGAGAGGATTTCCTGAATGTTGATATCACGATCAATTCACACGTTTCGTTTCGACATCATCAAAAGGGGCACGAACCCTCGTGTTTCTAAGTAGACCTTAAAATAGAACAGCCTCCATTATGACACTTTTTTTTGTGTGTGTGTGAACGTTTGTGTTTGAACGGCAGCCAAGTCTAATTCTTTCGCATTTCCAGAGAACGACTAAAGGGGCGAAGGCGATGGAAAGGATGAAGAAGAAGCTGTCAGAGCAGGAGTCTCTGCTGCTTCTCATGTCCCCCAGCATGGCCTTCAGAGTAGCCAACCGGAACGGCAAGGTGAGACAGCCCGCAGAGTTAGGACTAGCCTCTTTCTCTTACTCCCCAGTGTTATCACTGTCCCTTTATCTGCCTGCTGGGTCATACGTGGTTTGGTCAGTCATTTAGTTTGGCGGTTTGCTGCCCTCTACAGGTGCGGTGATGTGGTACAGCTTGTCCCCCCGAGGGTTTCTGACAGTAATATCGTGCTGACGCCGTTTGTGTTCCACACAGGGCTTCACCTTCCTGATCTCCTCCGATTACGAGCGCGCGGAGTGGAGGGAGATCATCCGGGAGCAGCAGAAGAAATGTGAGGGTTCTCTCTCCGCAACATCCTCTCCGCTGTTCTCCACTTTACTGTCTCACAACCCTGCCACGGCGTGGTGACCATCAGAATCACCCCCTCTGTACTGTTCTCTGCTGCAGGTTTCAAAAGCTTTTCTCTGACCTCTCTGGAGCTGCAGATGCTCACCAACTCGTGTGTGAAGCTTCAGACAGTCCATTCACTCCCAATGACCATGAATAAAGAAGGTAGGCCGTACAAGTCGGGTTGACAAGGCAGATATTCGCCACAGAGAATGTTTTCTGACAGATCCGATGTATAAAAAGAAAATCAATCAGTGCTCTCTTTTCTGTCTTCCTGTTTGTCTGGCAGAGGATGAGTCATCTGGGCTCCACGGCTTCCTGAATGTCATCGTTCACTCTGCGTCAGGGCTCAAACAGAGTTTAAGTAAGTGCCATCTAGTTTTATATTCTTGGTAATAATCCAGTCACCAAGGTCGGCGGGTGGGGGTGGGGGGTGTGGTGCAGGAGGGCCTCCTTGTCAATCCCATCTGCTCAGTCTTAGTCTCTCTGTCAATGTTGGATACCTACAGGAGGGCTTATATGTGGGATTAGCCCCTGTGGTTCTTCAACCTAAATGTACAGCATTTGTACCCCCAAATCAGTATTTGTGACCTAATTACTTTCGGAGTTTCTATAAAGTCTTTGTCAGGATGTTTTCCCGGATTAAAAGCGGTTGCTCCTCTGTTCAGATCTCTACTGCACTCTGGAGGTGGATTCCTTTGGCTACTTTGTGAACAAGGCCAAGACACGCGTGTACCGAGACTCCACAGAACCCAACTGGAACGAGGTGAGATACAGTCTGTCAGCACGCAGTCCTGAGGTGACCTAGTTCATAGTCACCTGTCACCTCTATATCGTCACACCAGTCAACTAATCTGTCTGTGTGCCATGTAGGAGTTTGAGATTGAACTGGAGGGCTCGCAGACCCTGAGGCTGCTGTGCTACGAGAAGTGCTGCCACAGAACCAAGGAGGACGGGGAGAACACGGACAGGATCATGGCCAAAGGACAGCTGCAGGTGAGGGGGATGAGGGATATGGCATCCTGTTCTGCCTTTCCAACAACTTGAAATATGTGTGAGGAGAATGTTGATGTTGAAACTTCAATGACACTCCATTGTGCGACGGACTTATCTGGTCTATGGTAGGTTGGTGGTGAGGATTGACCCTACGGTGCTGAAAAGACATGGGGGGCTGTCGATTGGTCACCATTGCCTGGTGCAGGGGTGTAGTTGGGACAGACGGGGAGATGACAGTTGGGACTGGAGACAGGATCGCCAAATGCATCTTCTGGAAGTCCTCCTACACATGAGGGAGGAAGGGGAACGCAGAGAGAATCCCTTTTTTGATCAGCCAAAAAATGGCTCTTTCTACTTTATAGGTGGGCATAGACAGTGCCTGAGATAAATACATTTCCTTGAAAGTCACTGACTTTTCTCCACCCGCTCAAGGCAAAAAGAACTTGAGGAAAAGAAAAGACTAGCAGGCAATGACAGGGCCTCAGAGCAAACGCACAATATGCTGCGTCACTGATCACTTTCAGGGATTAATGAACAGGACCCTTGTCATGACTCACTGTCTTCTCCCTGACCTTTTCAGTGGAACGTTAGTTTGTGATTAGAGGAAGAAAGACTCTTCAAGTTGTTTGTGTGCATTTGTCCCGAACATGTTATGGAATTAAAGGAGAGGATTTAGGAGGAGGAGAAGGAAAGGAACTAGCAATGTCCTCAAGTTCAAGGTCAGGGGTCACCTCTGTGGATCCACTAGACCACCGGGTAGGCTGGACCTATGGAGGCATGCTCCCAGGCAGCTCTGGGCAGCTACAGGCACGCGTCCGTAATCTCGGTAGGAGGGGATTCTCAGCAGTTAATCCACAGATCCATCTGGGATGTGGGACAACAGAAAGATAACGTGGTCCCTGAGCTGGCTTTGTTCATCTTGTTTTCATCGGGAGAGAAAGTAGCTGGACTATGGTGAGGAAAAGACGCGGGTAGGACACTGTTGTGGATAACTGGACCATATACATGACTGTGGGAGCTTGGTCTTGTAATATGGAACTACATTTACAGATTTGATTTTATCTAGACAGATTTTTTCCTTTCATTTTTCAGTCAAGTAGCTTTGCAAAAGTAGATACTGAGACCAAGAGACTAGAAGAGTATGAGTGACACTTGCGAAAGCGAGCTGGATCAGAACGTGGATCAGATCAGCAGCCGGTTCGTTAGCACCGGCAGTCTGGAGGAGGAAGGGGATCCGGGTCCTGGGAAACCCCAGGGCACGGGGTCTCGTCTGTGGGGGCGAGTCCGCAACACCCTGCTCAGGCAGAAGGTAACCATACAGCGCAGAGACTGGTGGTTGTATGTGGATGGATAGATATTCAAAATACGTGGTATTTTGGAGGTAAACATTGTAGAGCTTGTAGTGACCTTTTTGCCTTCCTCCAAATGTCATGAATATGAATTTATCTGCTATTTTTCTCCTTTTTGATGCGTATATGTGGTTCATTATATTTTGGGAGGCGCGCTGATAGTGTTACGTAAAAAGAAACAAAGAAATAATCCGAATGAGATTGAATTGTTTTTGTTCTTTGGGTGAAAGGACATCTGGCGTGTTAGATAATCAGAAGAACTCCCACTTGCTTGGAGATGATTTTATCACAACACTCGTGCTTGATCACTCCAAATGAACGCTGGCAGATCGGTGTTAGTCAGATGATTAAAACAGATCAGTGACATGAGCTGACAGTACCCAACCATGTAGAGCTTATGTAAGGATGATTGAGTGTCACTTGGTACAGTATGTAAGATCCAGAGATATATTTGGAGAATGGGAAGTGAAGGGGGAAAGTACCCAATCTTTTAAACAAGAGACTAAGATGAAGATCTGGTGAATGTTGGGTTATATAATGTGTTGCTGTTACTTTGAACTTGTTTTTACTGTGTATTTCATTGATGTGTCATATTTATGATACACACCCAGTTTAACAATCAACTAACGTTTTCCAGCTGGATCCTCAAACACTACAGAACAAAGACTGGCAGAGGACAGTCATCGCCATGAATGGGGTATGTACTTGGAAAGTCATCACTGCTTCCAAAGTTTTAAATCTTCCGTCCCACCATAGTGTGATGAATACATATCAAACAGCATTGTAGCCGTGGTTCTATGATGTTTCACTTGCATCATCTCCTGAACCAGCTACAAGGTTTAAGGACAAGCAGCAGGTGACAATGTTTGATGCGATTTAAAATTTGTACAACACATTTTTGGGGACAGATTGAGGTGAAGCTGTCAATGAAGTTCACCAGCCGGGAGTTCAGCCTGAAGAGAATGCCATCGCGGAAACAGTCAGGGGTGTTTGGCGTCAAAATCAGCGCCGTGACCAAGTGAGTTGAAGGAGAGGCCATTGAAACATGACGTGTATGTTCACAAAGGGACTGATATACCAGGATAAACAGAAATCAGACGCGGTGTGCTGTTACCGTGACGAACGTTTGTGCCCCTGACAGACGGGAACGCTCCAAAGTGCCTCTCATCGTGAGGCAGTGTGTGGAGGAGATAGAGAGGAGAGGGATGGAGGAAGTGGGCATCTATCGTGTTTCGGGAGTGGCCACGGACATCCAGGCTCTGAAGGCTGCCTTTGACGCCAGTGAGTTTACTGGAGTTCACATCTCTCCTCCCTCACAAACAACCCGAAATCTACTGTAATACGATGGCCGTGATGGGTAGATTCGGGTAGTATTCTCTCTAATTCAATTATGGTGCTGATGTCCCCTTTATGATTATTAGACAATAAAGATGTGTCGGTGATGATGAGGGAGATGGATGTGAATGCCATTGCTGGAACACTGAAGCTTTATTTCCGCGAGCTGCCGGAACCTCTCTTCACTGACGACCTGTACCCCAACTTTGCTGGAGGCATTGGTCAGTATCTCTGCTGTTACCCCCCCCCCCTCTCCCCCCCCAAAAAACCTTGATTCATTGACACACTTACTATATGCACAGTTGTAAGTTGCTTTTGGTAAAAGAATACCTTGGTGATTTGTCACCAGTGACAATAATGATATATCAAAATAAAATGTATGTTAAGTGTTGTTTTCTCTTGTGTTGCAGCCCTATCAGACAGTGTGGCTAAGGAGAGCTGCATGCTAAACCTGCTTATGTCTCTGCCTGAACCCAACCTGGTGACCTTTCTCTTCCTGCTGGATCACCTGAAGAGGTACAGTTTCTAGAAACACAACAACCCTCATTTGTAAATATGAGTTCCATCCAAACAAAGCTGCCGAAACTCCCCCTCCGTTGGCAGTAGGTATAGCTTGTCGTAGAGCACTTGTCATGGGTAATCAATACGTATCAAGCATCCCGTAAGCTACGTTTCTGGTTTCCCTCCCCTCTTGAAGGATTGCTGAAAATGAGTGTGTCAACAAGATGTCGTTCCACAACCTGGCCACTGTCTTTGGCCCTACCTTGCTCCGTCCGTCTGAGAAAGACAGCAAAATTCAAGTCAATACTTCACAGCCCATCACTATGAATGACAGCTGGTCACTGGAGGTCATGTCACAGGTACAATTAGGGTTGACAGTTGACTTGTTCTAGGGTGTCAATGGTATGTGCAGAGCAGATCCAGAAACTCGTAGCACGTGCAAAACACTCTGGTTCTAATCTATTCTTTTTTTGTTGCTTTTAGGTCCAGCTCCTGTTATATTTCCTTCAACTGGATAGCATTCCTACCCCTGACAGCAAACGTCAAAGCCTCCTTTTCTCTACTGAAGTATAACATGAAACGACGTCTTCTCCGAAAATTGTACAGGAAATTGTCAGTTTATAACTATAATGGCTGATGTTGGAGCAAGTACACGCTGCTGAGCAGCAATGCTAACTTGAGCCACTAGAGGATGCCAAAAGCACACTGCAGAATGGACCAGACCAAAGCCTCTGACATTATGAGATCCATGCATTGACCTTACCCCCAGATTGGATTTAAGAAAAACATTTATTTGAATTACTCCGACCATTCCTTGATTTTGTACACAAGTTGTTTTTATGATCAATATTTGCACTTCTATTTGAATTTGTTTGGTAGTTCATACTCATACCTAGTTTTTGAGATGTTATCACAATGCACTATGTATTTCTGGACCCATGCAACACTATCACTAGAGTAGACAATGCTAGATAATTATGTCTATGTCTAGTAATTAGATATGACTCAATCAGCTCATTACAGGGACGCTCAAGTGTTTCACTGATGGAAACTAAAAACATAAAAGGCTAGAAACATAAAAGGCTAATTTCCAAACGAGATACGGCCTATGTAATAGCCTACATTAATGGACAGGACATGTGCGCTGTATCTTTAACGTTGCTTGATAATGTTTTAGGAAATGTTAGGTTCTTAGTCTATCTAACCATCACGTGTGCCAACATTTTCCTTGCTGATTCCCTGTAGGAACATTCGAAAGCACCTGATGTTTACACAATGCTCTCTTTATTTTGTAAGATGTTAGTGATTCTGAAGACATTTAACGTGCAGGCATGTTTACTTGAGTGTTTATAAATGTGTTCTCTGCTGTAGGCCTACGATGTGTTTACCTAATTAAAACGTATTCACCTTTGTTTTAGTTATGTGTGGTTTAATTTAATGAAAAAAAGTGTTTAATATGGCAGTTCCATATGGCATCATATTCAATAATGTAAGATAAAAGTCAACTGTCAAACTTGTCAAGATACTGAAAAAAGGTGGTACTTGTGGGTGTAGAATTCATCATAATTATGATTCTAGTCTAGACAAGGTAGGTACGTCTAGGAGTAAGACCGAGGCGAGGCATGAATCTGAGTTGCACTGGATGGATGCTGAACGGGAAGGGAGTATGGAATGGGAATGCCCAGAATCTTTGAACTAACGTTAGCTACCGGCTACAAAGGCAAACTGACAACTGAAACTATATAGCCTGGCTAGTCATCAAGAGAGACCATATAGAAGAACTCAAGGTATGAATATTCGTGAAATAAGAATTTGTAGCCAAGGGATTGTCAGATCGGACCCTAGTGGGATGATAAGCTAGGTCTGAACATTTAGTAGTAGCTAGCTAGGCTACTAGGCTAGCACTACTAGCTAGCTAAGCGAGTACAGCATGAGTGAAACCTTTAACCTACCAAGCTACCCAGATCAATTATACCTCCGAATTACATGAAAATGTATGTCTACACATTTGTTTACGATAGGGATGGTTTACAATCCGGCTAGTTGGGTACTAGAGCCCTATCGCTGCAGCTAACCCCTAATAACACTCGCTAGCTACCCACCCTACATTGTCAGTCGTTCTGTTACTGGTAGTTAAACCACTGTTAGGACTAGTAATACTACTCATCAGTTGCAGTGCCTACTTAGGTTAGCTACATTAGCAGGTTATGAATCAGGTGTTTCAGTCTTGTTGGTATTTCATCCATACAACCAACAGTTTATATTTTGCATTGTCCATAGGAAATTATGCCAAGATTAGTTTGTGAAATAGAGAGAGCAAGCACTATCTACAATTACAAACACAAAGTAACCTTAACCTAATCCCTTCCTTCTAGCATTCGCTACAAGTTACTTTTAGCCGTCTAACATGTTGTGAGCTAGCTAAATGTTTGAAAATCGATTTTAAATGTTGATTAGTTTGACCCTCTGTTTCTTAAACAAACACACAAATTACACTCGCTGTCTAAAACATGTGGGTATGCATGTAAATGTACTGAAAGTAAGTCTGTATGTCTTTCTTGAGTTTAAATTAACTGCAGGCTCTATTTTCTGAAATTGACTAACTACTGGAACAATATTTTTACAGAATGTCCTTCCAATTCACTGTCCAGAGAATGTGACTTATGCAATAGCAATTACTCTTCCTTGTCTCTCCCTCCTCAGCCTACATTTGGAAAATGTTTAATACTGCTTTACTCAAAAATCTCGAGCTCTTGGAAACAAAACATTAGAAACCAAAGGTTAATAATGACAGTATATATAAGCTTGTTTATGTCAATTTTTTATCAGCTATTAATTGTAGGATTTCATGATGGCTTGGAGAGTTCCATGTTAGGGCATGTTGTATGGCTGGAAGGGATATTTTCGACTTCAGTTCAGAGGTTACACTGTCTGCTCTTTCTCACTCACTGATGCCTTGTCATGGTTCACCCCTGTGAGCTTCTTATTCAAGGGGTATGCCACAGGAAACCGATGTAATGGAAAGGAACTGACTCCGTGCAGTCAAAGCACACTGAATAAGGAAGAGGAGGAACAGGGAGGGGGCTTGTTGTAGGATGAGAGAGAGAAGGGCTGAAATGTTCACTGTTTACGTCTCCCCCTACCTCTCTTTCTCCTGGCTTTGTCACATTCACTGCAAGGGGCTGTCTTGCAGGTCGATCTGGGATCAGATCCAAGGGACTTTTGCAGTTCTAGGAGTTGCTGAGATTAAATGGCACCTTTTTTAGATTTGGAAAATGCATGGTGTTGGTTTTGGGATCTGATGTTTTCTGTAGAGAACAGGGCGAATAGACTGAAAAGTTAAGACTGTCCAGTCTTATCAACACAATTGGCCCCTACCTTCCTTTCTCATTCAAAGCCCTTCCTAAAAAGAGAGCTGCCACCTGGGTTAGATGTGTGTTTTGGATGCTTTGAACCAGAATTGAGCTGCGTTCTGAAAGCAGTAGTGCTCATGTCAGCATGTGGCTGTGTTTGGCAACACACCATGCACATTCTAAACAGAGGAGAGTGGGATGAGGGCCCCCCCCCCACACACACACACACACACACACACACACACACACACACACAGGTGGTCTTTTTTTTGCAATGTGTTATCATTGCTTGCTCTGCGCTTTACCATTTAGTCAGGTTACACGATGCAGTCTCTGACTACATCTCAGGCCGTTGGGGAATGTGTACACTTAGCATATTTCTATGGGGGGTCTGAATAAACAGGCACCTCCCCACCACAGGAACTGCTAGGCTACAGCACAGCATAGCCTAGGCATCTGAGAGACATTAGCCAGTATAGCCACATTCTCTCCTCACAAGCTGAGCCCCTCGACTGCTTACGTGAGCTTTAAGTAGACAAGGGGGAGCTGTTAAACAATCTCTGGAAACATCTCATCATTCCAGTCCAAGTATGGTTTCCCCCCCAGTTCCAGAAGCTTTAACCCGATAGAATCTTTAGGGTGTTTTTTTTTGGTCCTCTTTTTAACAAAGCATTGCTTGGTTTTAATTCAAATGAGCACTCACATCTGTCAATACAGTGTTAAAAAAAAAATGCCCAGCAGCTAGCAGCAGGCTAGGCTTCCCCCCCTGACTCTCAGGGCAGAATAGGCAGTACTAATATCCCCTCAGCTGAGAGATATCACTCAGACGTCTGCCCCTCGCCATCTCAAGCACTGCTTGAGAATTTGAACTGAGAACTGAGAACCACCATTTGAGAAAAGTGTTAAACACCTCAGGTAGTCTGCAGTGTGGCTGTCCATTTGGTCCATATCAGAAATCCGTAAGTGTCTTGCCAGCATTTTTAAACAAGCTACAGTATTCGTTTCCCTGACTTGAACCAAAGCAACATTTTGTTAAAGCACTTCACCCCACATTTACTTTTTTTCCCCCCCTTTCTTGGCCCCATCGTTACATCAGGTAAGCTGATAAACACATTTTTCCCTATCAGTGTGTGGAGTTTTGTGCAGAGTGAAGACCCAGTTCATAGCTGGATCATGAATGACCCCTAGTGGAGGTCGACAGCTTTCCAGGTAGTCTCAGGCAGATACGGCACTCATGGTTTCCCCAACTTCAGCAGCCGAGGATCCCGTCATGTTTTTATGGGGTTATGAAAATGGAAAGAATCCCTCCTCGACGGAAAAGTCGAAGGTAGTCTTCAGTGCTCTGACACGTGTATCATTCCTCCCTTTGTGCAGACTGAGCTGTAAATGTATCGGCAGCCGAGAGCCCAGCATGAAGAGGACAGGCCGGCCGGTGGCAAGTAAGGCTCCGAGTGGCGAGCGAGGGAAGACAGAGGGTGCGGCAACAGGAGCCTCCGCCAAGGCTGCTGCCAAGACCTCTTCAGCACCACCGCTTTCTAAGGTTCACCTCGCGTTTGAGTCAAAACACCTTCCCCTCTCCCCACCGCCCCCCCCCCCCTCCCCCTGTAACTCAATTCCTGTTTTGGTTTTCTATGTATTATGGGCCGTATTGAGTCTGTGGATTATGCTGTGTTTTTCAAGGTGAAAAGCAATGACGATCTGCTAGCAGCCATGGCTGGGGGCGCTTCTGCACCTAGCAGCACGGTCACCAAGAGCAAGCGGACAGCATCCACCGGAACCAGTGCCGGTAACCCAGAGAAACCGAAAACTTCAGGTACTTATTTTCATTCCTATTTTATCATTATTTTCCTAGTCATAGTCAAGCTATTGTCTGTGACACGGTATGTTCTGTTTCTCCCACCAGGAGCCTCAAATAAGCGTGCGACGTCCTCGGTGTCCAAGGAGTCGGCCACATCCAGGGAGCGTCTACGGACTTCAAGAACCTCGGCCAGTAAGAAGCAGTCAGCGTCCGGGGCGGGGCAGGGGGATGCTGCGCAGGGGAAGCGTTCCCGCGGCCATGCCCCGCCCGAGTCGGAAGCCCGCATGAACAAGTCTAAATCGGACAACCAGATCAGTGACAAGGTGGCCCTGGAGGCCCAGGTGACGGACCTGCTAGGCCTGGCCAAGAGCAAAGACGTGGAGATCCTGCACCTGCGTAGCGAGCTGAGGGACATGCGAGCCCAGCTGGGCTTGGGACTGGAGGAGACGACCCCCGAAGAGGGCCCGGGCGAGGAGGAGAAGCCCCAGGGCTCTGCTATCACGGCAGCAGACGTGGAGTCCACCCTGCTCCTCCTGCAGGAGCAGAACCAGGCCATCCGCGAGGAGCTCAACTTGCTGAAGAGCGAGAACCGCATGCTGAAGGACCGCCTCAACGCCCTGGGCTTCTCCTTGGAGCAGAGGCTGGACGGCTCCGATAAGTTCTTCAGCTACCCCTCCCTGAGCCCAGATCTGGTGGCGGGAAGCGGGCACAGCGACGGCGGGGGAACAGGGACGCTCGCGTCCTCCGTGGAGGGCTCCGCTCCGGGCTCCCTGGAAGACCTGCTGACCGGCCACCAGCACGGCGGCTCGGCGGACAACCTAGACAGCGAGTCCAGCGAGGTCTACCAGGCGGTGACCTCCAGCGACGACGCCCTGGACGCCCCCTCCGGGGCTTCCTCCTCCTCCGAGTCGGAGGGCGCGCCCGGCCGGGAGCGCTCGCGGCGGGGCGGCGACGAGGTGTCGGTGGCCTGCCTGACGGAGCGCATCCACCAGATGGAGGAGAACCAGCACAGCACCGCCGAGGAGCTCCAGGCCACGCTCCAGGAGCTGGCCGACCTGCAGCAGATCACCCAGGAGCTGAATGGGGAGAACGAGCGCCTGGGCGAGGAGAAGGTCCTCCTCATGGACTCCCTGTGCCAGCAGAGCGACAAGCTGGAGCACTACGGCCGGCAGATCGAGTACTTCCGCTCGCTGCTCGACGAGCACCACCTGGCCTACGCCCTGGAGGAGGATATCAAGAGCGGCCGCTACATGGAGCTGGAGCAGCGCTACGTGGACCTGGCAGAGAACGCCCGCTTCGAGCGGGAGCAGTTGCTGGGCGTGCAGCAACACCTGAGCAACACGCTCAAGATGGCGGAGCAGGACAACGCTGAGGCCCAGGAGGTGATCGGCGCCCTGAAGGAGAGGAACCACCACATGGAGCGCATCATGGAGTCGGAGCGGCAGGACCGCAAGGCCATGGTGGGCGCCCTGGAGGAGTACAAGGCGGCGGTGAACTGCGACCAGGTGGAGCTCAACCGCTGCCGGGCACAGCTGGACCAGGAGAGGCAGAAGGTGGCGGAGTTGTACTCGGTCCACAACCAGGGGGACAAGAACGACATCTGCCAGCTTCTGGAGGGCGTCCGAGTGGACAAGGAGCAGGCGGAGGGCAGGGCTGCCAAGCTGCAGGAGGACCTGGGCCACGCCCGGACCGACGTCACCAGGCTGCAGGACACCCTCAACAAGGTGGGTCAAACTGCACACCAGACAGACATGCATTGCTTCCCACAGTGCTTTGGGGGGGGGGATCTATAAGCAGCGTTCCACAGATTTCAATGTCAAAACGAAGCCCATATCTAATCACAGAACACATACTGTAAATTCTCGCAGTCACGTAAATTCATTTTTTTCCCCACCGCGGATACGGAACGAGAATCCATTGAGGGGCTTCATTAGTTAACCAGCGGTTGATGGATTCCCCCCCCCCCTCCCCCCATCTCTTCCGGTGTGTTTTGCTTGCAGCTGGACGGGGAGTACAGGGCCTTCCAGGAACAGGTGCAGATGCAGATGGCCGAGCACAAACGGGGCCTGGAGAAGCAGCGCGGCGACCTGCAGGAGAAGGAGACGGAGGTCTCCGACATGAAGGAGACCATCTTCGAGCTGGAGGATGAGGTGGAGCAGCACCGAGCCGTCAAACTCCACGACAACCTCATCATCACCGACCTGGAGAGTGAGTGGGATTGGCTTTTTGAATCCAGTGCTGCAGTCTCCACTTCTGGCCACATGGCGGCGGTCTAGAGTTTTCTATGCTTAAAGTGCCCACACACGGGAAATTGAAAAAAAAACTAATTGTTTACATGACTTAAGTCAATTCATTTTGTTAAAAAGCATGACTCCTCCTTGTAATACCGCATTTAGCCTAGTTTCATCAAAATTACCATGAACTCCAGTGGAGTTTATCACAATTAAACAATAACAATGTCCTGTTTCGTAACCCCTTGCTACAGAGGTCCCTGTCTCTATCATGCCTGGGTTTGTTTTAAGGGAGATCTTCTCACTGTCTTCCTGTGCTGTGTGTGAATTTATCCCGCGGCCCGTTCACATGAACTCAGTTGTGCGTGTGTGTTTCCTCCTCTAGACTCTGTTAAGAAGCTGCAGGACCAGAGACATGACATGGAGCGGGAGATTAAGATTCTCCACAGGAGACTGAGGGTGAGGGCTCCCCGTCACCGGCCACATTAAACGCAACACTAAGGTCTGGTCCTGTTAGGGACCGCTATTTACCCATAGAATTTACATTACATTTACATTTAGTCATTTAGCAGACGCTGTTATCCAGAGCAACTTCCAGTAAGTACAGGACATTACCCCGAGGCAAGTAGTTTGAAGTACTTTTCCCAAGGACCCAACGTCATTTGGCATGGCCGGGAATCAAACCAACAACCTTCTGATTAATAGCCCGACTCCCTAACCACTCAGCCATCTGACCACACCACCATTAGAACCCCTTTTGGATTTTTTTCATGTGCTTCTACTGTACATCTGAAATTTGTTTCAACATTTACCTACTTGTGTGTGTGTGTGTGTGTGTGTGTGTTTGTGTGTGTGTTCAGGAGGAGTCGGCAGAGTGGCGTCAGTTCCAGGCCGATCTCCAGACGGCCGTTGTCATCGCTAATGACATCAAGTCGGAAGCCCAGGAGGAGATCGGGGACCTGCGGCGCCGGCTCCACGAGGCCCAGGAGAAGAACGAGAAGCTGGCCAAGGAGCTGGACGAGGTCAAGAACCGCAAGTAAGGCTCATACAGACATAGAGACATACAGACTTACTTTCAGTACAAACCACCCCGTCATCCATTGTCTCACGCGTTTCACTCGATCCAAAACCAAGCGGCTCGTGGTGGGATCTGCCAGTGCATGTTTGCAGCTGTGTTCATGCGAGTGTGTGTACTGAATGCCTGTGGGTGTACCCCAGGCAGGATGAGGAGAGGGGTCGGGTGTATAACTACATGAACGCCGTGGAGAGAGACCTGGCCGCCCTGAGGCAGGGCATGGGGCTGAGCAGGCGCTCGTCCACCTCCTCCGAGCCCTCGCCCACTGTCAAGACCCTCATCAAGAGCTTCGACAGTGCCTCACAAGGTACCCCCCAGTGCGAGTGTAAGATATGACCCCCCCTTTTCTCACCTTAACACATTCGATGGGTAAATGAAGGGTTGAATCGACCCAGTTGGTATTACCTCTGGGGAAAACGGGAGCGTTTATCGCTGCGATTTTTTGGGGGGGGCGTTTTCACTCATCTCTGGTCTTGCACTCCACTGCAGGTCCGGTAGCTGCTGCCGCTGCTGTAGCTGCTGTTGCCGCTGCCCCCGCGCCCCCTGCTGCCCCCCTCCCACGCACCCCGCTCAGCCCCAGTCCCATGAAGACCACCCCCGCCGCCGCCGTCTCTCCCATACAGGTATGGCATCAGGAGACCTCTAGATTATAGATGGAAACACGTGTTTCTATGTACGACAGCTGCGTTGGCATATTTATTTCATCATAAATCATATGCGTTGACTCGTTCTCCCAAACTACAGATGTGGTGCCAGGAATCTGGTGTTGTTTTTCTGGTGTTGTCACTTGGGCGGCAGTGCAGGGGTTAAAGTGGACACGCTTCCTGTTCTCACCATATCCCTGTGTGTTTATATATCTCTAGTGTTCCACAGATAGCCCTTCCTCCTCTGGCTCTTGCAGTTTGTCAAAGTTGACAGCCACTTGCCTGCTCACGTTGTGTACATTCGCTGGAGAAAATGTTTGTCATTTTCCACAGTCACTACAGATTCATGAATATTCTTAGAGAAAATATGTCATGTTTCTAGATATATTCTCTCACTCCAAATTCAGTTCCACACTTTCCTATACTTTTTAGGAGAAAACCTCATATCCTTAAATATCAGTATCACTTAGACATTTAAGATTAATTAGTCTTTTCATGACCACAAACAGTCTGTAGTTAATAAAAAATATATTTATTGTCCCCGGGGGATAGTTTTTGTGCAACATAAAAAGAAGAGAAGCACACTGTTCAGATATGCAACCACCAAAACCTTAACCAATAGCAGACATCGTTTTCAAAGTGAAATGAGTAAAAAAAAGTAGAGATAGTCAATAGCTCCACTAAAAGAGGTAGACGGCAGCTATTGCATGTTTGTCTGTTTGATAAGAAGTCTCCATGTTGGGAAGCCTGTCTTCAGAGCTGAAGGGACCAGAGTCCATGTCTCTTCATTCCTGCTTTCAAGTCCATATTTTCCTCACCCCTCTATGACCTCACGTCCTGCATGAAAACACACTGCCGTCTGAACTGCTTCCTGTCTGAAAACACCTGCTACCGGAGTGTGCGTGTGTTTTTAATCTAGCCTGGGATGTTCTTTTACAGAGGCATTCCATCAGCGGCTCCATGTCTGCTCCGAAGCCCCTCTCCTGTCTGAGTGATAAGAGGCCCAGCTACTCAGACGTCAGCATGCCAGGTGAGGCCTCAGTAAACCTTTAGACTCATCTCCGGGGAAAAAAAAGGCACCAAAAATAGACATGGTTTGAATCAAACCCCATTACCCCCCCCCCCCCCCCGCCCGTTTACTACATTAGAGGCTGGAATATTGGATATTGGACAGCACAGACTGCAGGATTCTGTTGTTGAGGTCTTCACAGGCCGTTTTAGAGGCTTGTTGCTGTGTCCAAGGCATCGGCCATCTGCTGGGGAGGGAGGGGACAGTGTGACCTCTGGAGGCAGGGGGGTGTGGACTCAGCGAGGTGTTGAAGCTGATTTGAGTTGTCATGGGTAACAAAGCATCGGGGCCTGCGGTGGGTGAACTGTCATCATTAAGTGGACGCTTAAAAATGTGTTATTGAACACGTTTAGGGATATTTTAACATCCTTCCTCTTCCCGATTGAATTTGAGATGTAAATATCCATATTGCTCTCCATGCAGTACAATACTGACAATGATAAAAAAAAATATATATAAACAAATCATCATAATCATAAATATATATATATATATATATATATATATATATATATATATCATGCTTGTTCAAAACCTTGGTCATTGAAATCTATTTGCACGGGTCCCCTTATGCATACGAGCTTACTGTGAACGTGCCGTTTTGGCCATAGCCTCTAATGTTTTCAGTGTATTGTGATGGATCGTCCTCCTTAATGGGAAACAAACCCTCGATGGTGCTTCCTTCACAGTGGGGGTTTGGAATGGTGCTTAACCCCCTAAATAGAATCTCTCCTTGAGAAGCATTTACAGTAGTCAAGCAGTGTTTTTCTTAGCAACGTTTTGTTTTCTCGTGTGCCTTCTCCTCACAGCAGAGCATCTCCTCCGGGGCTCCTCTGCCAGCCGCCCTCCGTCTGCTCTCCAGAGGGTCTCCAACATGGACGCCTCTAAGGCCATGTCAGGTCAGACACCAGTTCCTGCTACCAACCATGACACTAGCTGATGTAATTTCCCCCGAAACTAAAGGAAGCAGCCAGCCATACACACACATTCCATACTCCCCTGCGCATTCAGCGCAGTAAACGCGACTCGGTTCACTTTATTGATCCTGAAGGGAAATTCCAAGAATTCTGCTGGGTTAGTCTAACTGTGGACATGTGTGGTGCTGTGCTGTGCCCAGTGTCCCGCAGGAGCAGCGAGGAAATGAAGAGGGAGCTCTCGGCCTCCGACGGGGGCTCCTCGTCCTCTCTGATGGCTATGGCCTCGGCCTCCTCCCAGCTCTCCCTGTCCACCTCCTCCCCCACGGCCTCCGTGACCCCCACCGCACGCGGCCGCCTCCGGTACGAACGCACCCCCTCTCACCCGCTTCGCACTTCCTGACACTGAACGGTAAACGTGCCGCGGAGGTCAAACGCTCAAACGCGGCTCGTGTGTGATCTGTGTGTCCAGGGAGGAGAGGAAGGACCCCCTGGCTGCCTTGGCCCGGGAGTACGGAGGCTCCAAGAGGAACGCTCTCCTCAAGTGGTGCCAGAAGAAGACCGAAGGGTACCAGGTAAGTCCGCACGCCCGCTCACGTGTTTGGGGGTCTGATCTGGTCCAACTGTTTAGAAGTGATTGTCAAAGCTTTGTCTCTACCTCCCACTCACTGTCTGTCACGCCACCGTCATCATCATAAACCATAATAGATGTCGTCATGAGAACCGCTGCGTTTGGTCTTCATAGGAGTGGCTCACCGTCCCCTTCAGCATCACTGTAGACAAGCACCGGACATTTTGCCCTCAGAGGGGATTAACATGGGCCGTTGATCCTAGCTCTAATGAATAGATCTTTACTTATTAGATTAGCTTATTATCGACACTTTCCGCCGTCACGGTCTCGAGGTGGTCCCTTTTATTGTTTGTTTGCGACTGTAGGGAGTGAATGGTTGCCACGGTAGCCAGTTTATGGTGGTCATCTCCAGGAAGTGCGCCAAATTTGGCACGTCCTGTTAACGGAGACCCGTGTCTGGCAGGAGGTGCTGACGTCCAGTACATATGGATTCACACTGTAGTGGGAACCGATGACCTGTCAAAACAGCTGGGACAAGTTAGACATGTTGTTTAGAGGGAGTTACTGTAGAACAGTATTTATAAGGGAAGCCTGCGAGGAAATAAAAAATAAATAAAAATAGAATGTGTACTGCTTCCAGATGCGTCATTTCCTTATTAATTGATCGATGAATCAATAAGAGCAATCACCTCTCACTTGATCCACACGTCTCTTGATAGAGGAACTAGGTCATTCGGATAAGCTGTGTGCTCAGGGGGGGGAAACAAACCTGACGAAATAAGACCTTGGTTCCGTGCTTGCATGTACAAACATGTCCGCACGGCTTGTTCTGCCTCGCTCTCGTCTTAAAACAGTTTTGTGCTTTTTACGCGTGCTCTAGTTGTACGCCACTTTGACACAAAAGCACCCGCTGAACAAACACAATGTGAACATGGCATCTCCTGTGAACTCATCGCGATCGATCTCTTTCAGAACATCGACATAACGAACTTCAGCAGCAGCTGGAACGACGGCCTTGCCTTCTGCGCTGTGCTGCACACCTACCTGCCTGCCCACATCCCCTACCGGGAGCTTGGCAGCCAGGACAAGGCAAGCACACGGCCTCCTGGCGGAGCCATGGATGATTTAGGCCTGCTTTACGACACGTTATACTGCTCCGTTCTTATGGCCCTCTGTACAGTGTGTCTGAATATGTGCTTTCTTTTACGTGTCTGCAGAGGCGGAACTTCACTTTAGCTTTTCAGGCTGCGGAGAGTGTTGGCATCAAGTCTTCTCTGGTAAGGATGAGAAGAGTAGCGAGAAACCGCCACTTTTGGAATGAAACAATATGTATTATGTTGTGAAACTCGTCCTACATACAATACATGCATGCTTCTACATTCAGATGGTACTGGAGTTTTAGCAAGCCATGGCTAAATGTCCCTCCCATTTCAGGATATCAATGAGATGGTCCACACGGAGCGACCTGATTGGCAGAGTGTGATGACCTACGTCACAGCCATCTACAAGTACTTTGAGACCTGAGGACTCCCCTCGGGCACCCAGGGCATCCTGAACCACCACGCAGGCAAGCCATCACCTCAACCCCAGCATGTCATTCAGAAACCTCAGCTCTGCGGGGCGTTCTCGGCCCCGACCCTCCACAGCTACGTTCCACGTCTTCCACGCTCGTCTTAATGCCCCTCCTCAGCGTGGAGGAGAAGCCTCTCGGGAATCACTGAACTAGTTCTCTATCCGGAGCGTGGGGTGGGAGCTGTGTTCATGGGAACATTCTAGATCTTTAGAGGGACGGAAGCTTCGCCCGAGGGCACTTGAAGACTTCTTTTTAGGGTTTGCCATATTTAGGGTGACGTCAAGCGCCAGTGCTGAACGGACAGCCGAGTTGAGGCACTCTCCTGTGGTTCTCCAGCTCCAGGGCCACGCTGCAGTCACCCCCACTCTCAGTGCCTTCCTACCCTGCTTCCTCTTCTCCGACCCAGGCTTCGTCCCATGTGTGTCTGCCAAGCAGTTTTTCTACGCTGATCTGATTACTATGTGTGATCTGCTTTAGTATGGAGACAAGAAAAAAACAAGGATATTTTACTTTATGAAGTCTTCCTGACTCATGAGTGCCGTCAGAGAAATGTGCCTCTAATGGCAGAAGTGCCTTTCCGGATAGCCTTTCTGGAGTTTGGTTTATAAACACCGTGAGCTTGTACTATAGATTGTAAAGGGATCAATTTATCAGGAACATTATCATCTTTTAAACTCAAGTTGTAGTCTTAGGAAGTGGACTCTACCTCTAAAAGGAGAAGGAGTGTCCTTACACTACAATATGGGATTGCCTTGATTTTTCCCCCCCACTTTCTCCTTAATTCCGTAGAATTGTGTGGAAGGCCTGTGTCATCTAATGCTTATGCTCAGTAATGTGTAGTGTGATGTTTTGAATATTTTATTTCTTCTATTTGCTCCAACAACCAAGTCATTGAAAGAAAGTGTGACAACTTTAAAACTGTTGCCAATGACAACAGAGTTAACTGTACATATCAGATTAACTCATATTTGTCAGACTTCATTTATGATATATTATCATCTATCACCTTAGTTTAATAATTTCCTGTTCAAATAAATATATGCAGAGCACGCCAATTTATGTTTACATTATACCACCAAGAGTTATGTTTAAATAAAGGATTAGAAGAGGCAGACAATTCGTATTCATTAGTGTGGCTTCTATAATCCAATATAGTATAAGTTTATTAGTTTTATCATGACATATGTGAAATTACTACAATACTGTTGCACTGATCTCTTTCATAAAATAATTACCTTTGTACGCCACAGACACACTTGCAGATGTGGTATTTTTCACATGTGATGATAAAAACCTTGGAATGTCAACACTATTTAAAAGCACATTCAGTCTGGACTCCTACCCAAGCCACCTCACCACCATCTGCTTAGATTCAAACTGATTCAAGCACCAAGACAAAACACAGTAAATGGGTAAAATGATCATTTACATGATTGTATGAATATTTAAATGTTTCTCATGATCATTTAACCGTGTTGCACAGAATTCTCTCAACAATAATAAGAAGGATGACGAATTAATTTCTTTATTGTTTTCGTTGACCGACCACAGCAATCCTTAAAATTTAAATTCAACGTTCCTATCAGCTATAAGGTTATGTGTAGTATCCCTGCCATAAAGAGGGGAATGTGTCTTGATCAAGCTCCAGTGGACGTTGCATTCCAGAAGGCTCATATGAAGTGATTTATTAGCACAGAGCCCAAGCCTGCTATTGTACTATGGACAGAGTTAACAAAGCCAAGATGATCCAGTAAGAAGTTAATTTAATGTTGACATGAAGCAACTACCAAGGGAAATATCACAACGTCTGTATGTACCACTGCCTGAGTAACATCAGATGTGCATCTTGCCTTCTCTTTAGTTTATTGCTGTGCTGTTTGACAACAGTTATGACGTGAAAGCTAAAAGGAAAAACATTATTGTACGGGTCCACTACATTTATATTCTGTTTACTTGAGACACTGAGCCTGTTTCTTTATTTTATTATTACCAGACATTTATCTTTTGCTTGTTGTTACTTTATTCATGTTATACTTTAACAGGTGGATACAGAATGAAAGTACTAGAACTAGCTTTTCTTATTTCAGTTTCAAAGAAATGATTGCGACCACGTGAAGGGCTGAAAGTCTTGTAAAGCACATTATGATAATCAGTTAATGTAAAGAACCAACCGATTGTATTTATAATGCTTTATTTTTCTTCACTTATAAATAATAATGGATTGAAAAATGCTTTTGGTCTTTTCTTTTATGTTGCATTTCTTGACAAGTATTGATATTATTTTATTAATATTGTCCCCCCTTACAAGTTGACTGGAGAGAACAAATGATCTGTTCACGATATAAACATTCAAACAAGAAGGTATTTTGTACACATGATAAAGATAGATACATTCTAATTACAGCATCAGTATCATAAGATTATACCAAATAAAATGGTGGTCAACTGTTGATGAATAGTGTATTTCATTAAGCAAAAGTACAAGAGCTGTTGAGATTTGGCACACAGCAGTCTTTGTTCAAGTAATGAATGAAATCGATTTCCTTAGGTAGGATTAAAGCCATAGCAAGAATTTTTCACGCTCTGGCTCTGGATAGGCTATAGAGGAAATTCCTAGATTATTGAGGATAAATCTGTTCTGCAGTTTGGTAATCATTGACCTTCGTCGTACAGAGCTCAGAATGTTTCACATATAATTCACAAGAACATGAGAGAGATTTCAAGAGAACCATACACACACTTTTAGTTGCACCTTGCAAATCACTAAACGTCTGTCTCCTCTAGGGCTACATCCATCATCACGTCTGAGCAACTGCGCAGTTCTGTGTGTAACGCGCAGCATTTTGGACATGACTGGAAAAGTGTAGGAACTAAGTTTTTGGCTAGTTTACTCTGGAATAAATGTAAAGTCTAGACTGCAGTTACCATTCAGAGAATGGTTCTCAAAAGTTATTTTTTAAACTACATAATTGGCTTGCCATTAAAAAATTAATAAACAATTTCATATTCCGTAATACGACGAGAAAAGTTATTATTATTTATTGGTTTTGGACCTCCCTCCCAATATTTCACATAGCTATAATAAAAGATTTACAGCCTACTTTAGCTGCTTTTGATCGGACTGTTTATTTTGCTGGCTGAGTCACGTGTAGGCTGATCCACAAGTGATCTGGGTCTAGTTGGAAACAGCATCAGTTGGTTGTAATGAAAGGTGGAGTAGGACAACTAAGATAGAGCATAAATGTATTTATGACGAACTCGTTGGATAATTTCAATAAGGTACGTTTTTGTTGTATTTTTTATTAATATATTTCCCTATTAGTTTATGCTTGAAATAATAACATTGTATGTTGTCGAAAGAAAACGTGGCAACTGAATTAAATCACAGTTAAGATCAAATGCATTTCGTTTAAAGAGCCACTAGCTGATAGGTTAATTACATTTTACTCGAACAGTAAAACCAAACAAACGTTTGGGATTTATCCATGTCTATTAGCGTTGAGAGAAAAAAAGATGTGCCCCATAAAGAAGAGTAACGATTATTTTTTCAATATGTTCTGGTGTATATTTTCATGATGTTTCTTTTGATGGAATTAATTCAAAGTGGAGCGAATTAAACAAATATATGATTCTGGAAAGTTTGATGTTTATTAAAACCTAACTGTAGAATTAGATGTCAAATGATTTAGGTGCCTTGTCTGAGCAACATCAAACTGGTTTAAACCTGCAAGCACAGTAGATATATGAAGTGTGAGTCATATTTGCAAAGTTTACTATGACATTTAGAGCTCTATAAAATGTTTCTTTGCCTTCTAGGAAATGCCTTTCAATATTGTATTTAGGTGAATATATGGCACACAATATATTGCGCATGATCGTCCAAAATTCATGACACAGCCTCGCCAGTAGGGCTCACTGTTGGCCATACTGAGAACACGTGCACGTCCACTCCCAGAGTTTGTATATTGAAAACCTACAAAAGTCCAGTTGGCCTAGTTATTTTGGTGGTCTTTGGCTGACTAATGTCATTTTAGTGACAGTCCCACCCTCATTGATTGTTATGCCAGAAGACTGTAAGAGGATTGTAATGTTGTGGAATTTTATTGTCCTACCAGGCAGGATTGGATCTCTTTGCTTAAATGATTAGGTTGTTGTGGGGTAAACAACCTTCTTGGAAGGGATTAAAAGAAAGAAAGGGTTTATTTGGATTGTGGTGTGGAGTTGGAGAGAATGTTGGAGTTTAAAAAATCACCTTGACTTCATTACGTTAATTGATACTAAGTGAGAGAACAGAGGGAGGTCCAACCAACAGGGAAACTTTTCTGAGAGCCGAGGTTTTGGAGTTCCAAGAAGAACCGCTGCTCTCTGCTTGAAGCATGAGTTCCTTCCCCCAAAAAACCCCTCATCATGTTGCTTTTGTTGTGGAAGTTTTGTGTGAAAAGGCACTAACTACAATTACTTCCAAGGAAAAATAAGTGTCAAACAAACCAGCTAATGGCACTAAATATGAATCTACAGTGTTAATTAATTCAAATAAAGATAATTTGCCAACATATTTCGAAAAATGTTCCCTTGTCTGTTTTCGAACAATGGTAGTTGATTCGATAGCCTCATGTAAAAAAAAAAAATTCTGAATAGACACAGGATTTTGCTCTCTTTATCAAGCAGACTTTGTGTAGCCTCAGGGGAACATATACTGTAGAACATTCCAGATAGTCCCTGTAGCATCCAAGCTGTTTCCTCTCTCGTCAATGGGATGTCACACCACTCTGAGCTCTGGGGTCCTGCTTTTTTTCGTCCCCCTGCCATCCTGGCACTGATTCTATTTCCTCTGGGCCCTGGTGTATTGCAGTGTTAGTGCTGAACTGAATGGGGGAGATTCAGATTAGCTGAACCTGACTTGACCTGTTTTTTGTGTAATTTGATGTCATAGTCATGCATTACATGATTTAACTATTTCATTTTGTTCTTCTGGATGAACATTTTCTCCAAATGTTGAAGTTTTACTTCCTCAAAGTAGCAGGATGATACTCATGTGATCTTTTCCTTGGCACTCTCTCAACTTTACAGAATCTCCATCGGAGGGGAAGGTCTTGAGTAGAAGACCGGATAGTAGACACATCCAGAGAAGGATGACAGTCATGCTCTGTCTGCGGAATAGGTGGTTTGCCTTGAGTCTGGGCTTAAGCTGAAGAGAATTTATCTGAACTGCATCTTAGTGAAGGGTTGCGTACTGTGCGGGCTGGAAGACTACTGTCCAGTATTGGCTGTTGACTGGAGACCTTTGGTTACGAGGACACATCTGACTCTAGACTTTCACTGTGAGGAGATATTGAACCCCAGAAGGTGAGGTCACAGCTGCCAAGCTGCAGCAATGGACTTTGAGGAGAGGCATCCTCCCTCCTCCACAGTGACCTCCCTGCCCCTCTCATCATGCCGGAAGATCCCTTTGTTGCCATCTACATTGTCCTGGAGCTTCTGATCGCCGTGTTGTCCGTCCTGGGCAACGTGCTGGTCTGCTGGGCTGTGTGTCTCAACAGCAACCTGCAGAGCATCACCAACTTCTTCGTCGTGTCCCTGGCAGTGGCCGACATCGCCGTGGGGGTGCTGGCCATCCCCTTCGCCATCCTCATCAGCACCGGGTTCTGCTCCAACTTCTACGGATGTTTGTTCATCGCTTGCTTTGTGCTGGTGCTCACCCAAAGCTCCATCTTCAGCCTGTTGGCCATCGCCATAGACCGCTACATCGCCATCAAGATCCCCCTGAGGTGAGTTTACGATCGATGAACCCTGAGAGGGGGGGGGGGGCGACGGTCCCAAACTCTCGGTTTCGTTGTTTGTTTTTAATCTTTGCTTGTATACCTATATTTATTACGTTTATTTGCGGGCGGGGTTCCCAGGTATAAAATGAAAGGTAGAAAGCGTGGTGATGAGTTTCGGTGTATTCACGGAGGCTCTCACTACGTATGAGAGAGAAACAAAGTATTGGCAGCGTGAGATTCCTATATCCGTAGTGGATACAGATATAGAGGTTCCCAGGAGGACATCTCACCCAGGAGCAGTAAATTCGGTTCCCCGCTGCACAATAGTTTAAACAGACTGTGACCTTTTACATAACTTCCATAACTGTTGAGAAACAGTGGCTGTTTATGTATAAGGTAATTTACATATTGTATGTTGTATCATAGCTTGATTTGTATCAAATGCTCAGACATTCTTTACGGGCTCGTTTTTCGCGATGGGTTGTTGTACATGACTGTCTCTATAGTATGAAATGTTTACCCCTTAAAACCACATCAAGCCCGTTCCAGTTTTTATTGCGTCCAAACAGTCTGTTGTGTCTCTCCCCAGAGATGTTCTGAGAGGTTTCATTAATGTCTGTAGTTCTGCATCCATGAGGTGGGGGCTTGTTTTCTCAGAGGGAACCTTTTGAACTTTAACATCTAGAGAATGTGATAAAAAACGGGCCAAATAACTCAGCTGCTCTCCCACACTGACGAAGACACATTCACTCAAAATAGACCTTCCCTCCCTCCTGACCTCATATTA
Organism: Hypomesus nipponensis; assembly: GCF_054491055.1. Classification (NCBI taxonomy): domain Eukaryota; kingdom Metazoa; phylum Chordata; class Actinopteri; order Osmeriformes; family Osmeridae; genus Hypomesus; species Hypomesus nipponensis. Next base: position 6,568,033 of record NC_140384.1, on the reverse strand, counting down.
CTTTAACACATTAAAATGAATAATGTGCTCTCTCTCTCTCTTGTTTCACAATTTGTCCCTCAATTTCTGGGTAATTTCACCACCCAAGGGGATGAATATTTCTCCTTCCTACATTTCCTATAAAACCATTGTCCCTGTATGTGTCCTTCTGATTGGGTTCTCCATGGTTACCTTCCACCCACAGGTACAACAGCCTAGTGACTGGCCAGCGTGCCAAGGGCATCATTGCCATCTGCTGGGTCCTGTCCATCATCATTGGCCTGACTCCCATGATGGGCTGGAACAAGTTCACTGAGAACCTGAACAGTACCTGCCCACCTGGCCTGATGAAGTGCCTGTTTGAAGAGGTGGTTGTCATGGAATACATGGTCTACTTCAATTTCCTAGCCTGTGTGCTAGTGCCCCTGCTACTCATGCTGGCCATCTACCTAGTCATCTTCATGGCGGCCCGACGCCAGCTGAAGCTCATTGAGCTGAAGGCTGTGCATGGAGAGAAGTCCCGTTCCACCCTCCAGAAGGAGGTCCAAGCGGCCAAGTCTCTGGCTATCATCGTGGGCCTGTTTGCCATTTGCTGGCTACCTCTGCACCTCATCAACTGCTTCACCCTGTTCTGCCCCCAGTGTGCCCACGCGCCCCTCTGGACCCTCTACGTGGCCATCATTCTCTCCCACGCCAACTCGGTTGTCAACCCCTTCATCTACGCCTACCGCATCCGGGAGTTCCGCCACACCTTCCGCAAGATCATCCGGCGCCACATCATGGGCCGCCGGGAACTGTTTGAGAGCGGCGGCAGCGCGCGCACCTCCGCCCACAACAGCATCAGCGACTCTGTGAGAGTCAAGGCCAACGGCATCAGCTTCGACCTCTTCACGGAGCACAGCAGCAGCAGCAGCTGCGAGAGCTCCTGCCGCTACTCCGCCCACTTAGGGGGGACCCTGTCAGCGTCTCAGCCCCCTCCGTCAGCCGTCGCCCCCCACAGTCCCCTGGTGGGTCCCCCTGTGCCCCAGCCCCTCAGACAGACACATGCTCACCCCACAGGGCCCCCGCCGCAGTGTGGAGAACTGCAGCAGGGGGCTTTCATGGGGACGGAAGTGGTGGAGTTGAAGGCCAGAGAGAGTTTCTCGTCTGCCCGGGTCAAATCATCGTTCTGTAAACAAACACTCTGCTCCACCGAGCTCATGGAGGTGTCCTGATAGCGAGATCATCATTCACGAAGGTTTCCTAATCACACTGACTTGATGGTGTGGATTCAAACAGATGGGCGTCTTTGGCGTCTGTTAGACGTGCAAGGGTTTTATGGAAATCTCTGGGCAGACTGGCATTCGAGCTGAGAAGTGACATTTGGTTGGTTACCTAAAAGACTTCATTCCACCTCATTGGTACCATCGTATTGTCTTGAATACCAACATTGGCTCCTTCGCAGTTGCAAAAAGGTTTATTTTGGGGGGCACAGACATTGGGGTTTAAGCTTCTTTTTTTTACAGAAACTATATTTGTATTTATGGTTGAAGTCACACTGATGTGGTTTTGTTGCAGGACTCTCATTCTGTGACTCTTTGCTCATTTGATTTGATTTTTCACTTTTGCATGTTTGTCGCAGTTTGTATGTTTACCACAGCAGTACCAATATTTCTTTACCTCAGTTTATTTATCGGCCAAATATCATTGAGGCTACCTTGTCTTTTAGTCGTTTCGAAAGAGAATGAGGTGGAAATAGGAGCTTCCCACTGATTATTGTCCAACTGTCATGTTACTGCCAGAGTTCTTTGTGTTCTCACGTGTTGGATGCAATGCAGTGCCTTTTGTTATATAATAAATCTTTGTTTGTCTGACGGTCATCTCTAGATGCATTTGTTTGCTTCTTCATATTGCACTGTTTATGAATTGAATACAGTACAGCTTTCAGAGCCATTAATCAGTGTCCGCAGTTTTAGGGCTTGCCGTGGCTTCCGTCCAGCAGGGGGAGGAGCTGTAGACAAGAGAAGTGGGGTTCCAAAGCTGGGGTGGTCACACTAAGGGCAAGGGGCAACACGGTCCTCATGTCTCACACGCCTAACTCTATGGTCTTTTTTATTTTCCCATCTTTTATTATAATCCCCTAGTGAATTCAGGTTACAGGGCACAGGGCAAAGTCTTTCAGCGTTTTCCCCAAGGGGTGTTCAGGGCTTTTTAAGGATGCACCAGGGAACTTCAGAGTCCTGGTCCAAAGCTCTGTGCACGACTAAATTATTTCAACAGGTTCACTCAAAGCCAGGAGAATTGTTCTCTTAGTGTGTTTGGCAGCCATGTCGTTTGAGCAGACTTGCCATCATTATATATTCTTTGACCGAGCTTCTGAGACCAGACCAGTCGTGATATAGGTTGGATCCTGGTCATGGTCACCATGTCAGTTATGCAATAAAACCTCTAAATAAAATATCATCCTCCACAATACCTGAACCAAGCGTCAGTGTTCAAGCAACAGTGAAGGCCAAAGGAGCTGTGAAACTGTGTACAGACTGACTCCATGGATACGAACAAGAACAGTGCCTTCCTGTCGCGTAAAACGTCTTGCCTTTAGAAAAAGGGAACTGGAGCGGAGGGGAACAACTGAAAGAGCTTTATCTAGGATTATCTAGAATGTTTATAGATGCGCACGATTTTTTTTTTTTTACTGTCTCGACAGTTAAAGAGATTTAAAATCAGAAAGCTATACCCTGTCAAAAGTGTGTTTGCTCAGAGAAACTGAAGATGCCAATTCACAATGGCCTTTCCCTCTGTGCTGAGGCTTGTCACTAAGTATGACTGTAGTCAACAACAGTGATTTAACACCCCCTATTGTGGCTTTGTGTGCTTAGCCCAAACTCATTACTCCTCAAGTTCTCTGCAAGAGATGGGTGCTTCAAATACAGTACTTGGGAGCAGCATTTTGTAAGGCAGATGTAGGTGTCTGTTCTGACGCCTAAACGACATAGAGAAGGAAATGTTTGTCATGGTACAGTTTGGAGGTAAGTGACATTTTTACATAATTTGACGCTATTTTATCAACTTTGTAAACAGCTTGCCCTACTTGGTAAATTACAATACAGTAACGTCAGAATGGTAAACTATCGACAAATCAAATCTGTATTGATTGAGGATTGATTTTACAACACTACTGTATCTAAATATTAATGATTAATAAGAGGTTATTTGCTTTGTCAGACAACAGAATGGAATTATTCAATTTGAACTGCAGACTGATAAACTTCATCCAAAATTTGAAAGAAAGATGTAATGTGGAATCTCAAGGTAAACATCCTTTCTCTTTTGTTGCAGAAGAATAAACCAATAAGATAAATTCACTCATCTGCACCAGATTTAGCTTCAAAACATCAATCAGTAGCCTGACTGTCAGATTCCTGATTTCTAAGTAAATGTGCCAGAATATTGAGCCGTCTTAGTGACTTGAACAAATACATTAGCATTGATGTGTTAGAATGTGTGGTGCAGACTGCGTGGAGCTCATGGACAAGTCCGGGGAGCTAATGAGTCTGAGCGAGAGGGGGCAGAGTGTGGAGCGGGCCAGCAGCTTGCTGAAGGAGAGGCAGAGTTACATCCTCCTACAAGTGTCCAGTGAGTCTAACCGTAATACAACCTTGTACTACCTGATGGGGGACATAGCAACACCGCAGAGTACAGTATTTGTCGTGCAAAGCAGTTGCGTTGTCTGAAAAATGGGTGTATTCATGTGTGTAGACATGTTTTAGTTTTAATGGGTTGAATTTAAGGAATTATCATCGAATTGCTACAGGAAATGATGGAATTGACGGCAACAAGTATCTACCTCTCCTAAATAACCTGGGAAGGTGCCACCCTGAATTAGCAGGTAAGAACACAAGTGACAGTTGTTATATCTGTTTATGGCAACATAGCGTCAACTGACTATCAATGTTCTGTAGGCTACATGTCAACATGATTCTCACACAGTGTTCCGTATTTAGAAAATATTCATATATTTCTGTTTGTTCCATCCAACCAATTCCTCAGAGATTCTGCGGAAGATGTCTCTACCCAGTCGGGAGCGAGATAAAAAAGGCGGTCCCTACAGAAAAGGCTGGCCACAGAGGGACGCTCTCATCAACCAAACTCGGAACAAGACCACTAGTGGAAACAAGAAGAATAATTCCATCAAATAGTGAGCCAACGCCACGGAATATTGTGTCCATGTTTCAGATAATAATCCATCTATAAAAAAATAAATTAAAAAAAGTACCAGGACTTTAAATAAAGTGTTTTTGAATAAATAACTCTCAGACTGTCAATATAGATTATTTACAAATGTGCACAATGGTATTTATTGCTTTGACTTTGCATTTTAGCCTTTAGATGCAGATTACATAACTAGGCTACAGGGAACAGGAGAGACCCGCCCCCTCTTGAACGCAGTTACGGCTCAGGTTCTCGACCCCTCGCAGCACAAGACTTAAGTTCGGACAGTATTTTACAATGTCAGCGTCCGAGTTTGAGTCTTTAGAGAAAACGTTAGAAACACATCTTCCAAAGGAGGAACTTAAAGAAGTGAGACGAATTTTATTCGGAAAGGAGACGAAGTGAGTTGCCTATTCACCGCCCCGCTGAAATTATTTAACAACCGGTTGTTGTAACAGGTTTATCTGGTTATATTATTCCAATTGGCCTCCTTGGCAAACAGTGATTATGGGACGAGCCTAATATGCCCTCCTTTTCATATCATAAAGTCAATTGTATATTGTGTTTTTGCTACCACGTTCTTAGTCAACAATCAACGAGTCAATCATTATCCGACGTGGAGTTTGCTCTCGTTCTGAAAGATAATTGGTTGGTTGTCTTCACCACTCTTAATGCTACCAAACCACCTTACATGGGAAACAAAAATGATTGACAGCCCTGGTGACAATCAATATAATAAACTGCACAAAATACAAGTGTGCCTGTGCTTTATCTAGTAGCTCCTTAAGCAACCTTTATTCTATTTCTGATTACAGGAAGTTGGACCTGCCAACATGTGCAGTAGAGGCTGCCTCAGAGCAGGACTTTGAACTGCAGGGGCACGTGTTCGAGGCTGCCCAGGAGCAGCTTAGGCCCCCGAGGCCCGTTCGGGTTGGGCTCATTCAGAACCGCATAGTTCTGCCCACAGATGCACCAGTCATGGATCAGGTCAATACGGTCCCCCTCTTCAACTCCTCCAAAAAGGAGGGGTGTGATGGTGTTTCTTTGTCATGTGATTTGACAGGGAACCAGGCATACCCCCTTCTCCACTACCACAAACATTTTTTAAGCCAAAAAGACACAGAAGGGGTACTTTTTTCATGACCGATGTTTATCCTTGTTGCACAGATCACAGCCCTCCACAAGAGGATTGGTGAAATGGTGGATGTAGCTGCCATGTGTGGGGTAAACATTGTGTGCTTCCAGGAGGCCTGGAGTGAGTGTAGTCAGATTTCCCATTCACATAAATACAATTCAGTGACTGCTCTGCAAACGAGTCTAGTGTACTTTTCAAGGCCTTTTCAATCAACATTGAGTTGATTTATTTGATAAAATTACCACAACAAGTATCTGATCATGTGTAATCTGAGATTTATCCTGCTTTTTCACCCACAGCTATGCCCTTTGCCTTCTGCACACGGGAAAAGGAGCCATGGACTGAGTTTGCAGAATCTGCAGAGGAGGGGTACACCACACGATTCTGCCAAGAGGTCAGAGGTCACATTGTTGGCATGTCTCAATATGCCCTATTGAGACGTGTCATGTTTTGTTATTGCATGTTATGCATGGTGATTCTCTGTGTCTAAGATGTCATTCGATGCGTTGGTAATAATGACTATAAAAATAAAAAAAATAAAAAAATAAAAAAAAATGACTGCAATTCTCAAATAAACGTGTTCTACTCTCAGTTGGCAAAGAAATACAACATGGTTGTGGTGTCACCTATCTTGGAGCGAGATGAACTTCACAGCACTCTCTGGAACACAGCAGTGGTAGTTTCTAACTCTGGCAGCGTGTTGGGCAAAACCAGGAAAAACCACATTCCTCGAGTTGGAGACTTCAATGAGGTTCGTATTTCACTTCTTGAATATCTAAGCATTATCGTATTTCATTCTGACCTACTTTTTTTCTCGTCCACATGCTAAAAACATACCTTTTCTATAGACAGTTGGACACTGAAATTAGGGGCTTTCAACATTATTCCGGCCTGTTTGTGTCCTACCGGTGTAAGGGTCAGAATAATTGGTTAAAGGCTAAAACACAAAAATATTCTCGTGTCCATGCGTACACACACACGCACACACACGGACAACACTTTAAGCATCCTACCATCACCACTTAAAGTTCAGAGGGCACGCTCATGTTATTTGGAAAATGAAGCTCCCTCATTACTGCTGTGGATGAAGACAACAGGACCCTGTTTTGTGTTTCCAGTCATGTTGTAATGTCTTCAGAGAAACCTAATGTTCGGGACGGAGCACGTTATTTCCAGTGTGGTCCTCAAAGCTCAGCGTGCTACGGGGACGCTCGTCAGCCATTTTGTTTAGGAAACCGTTATGCACTACTTTCTTCTGACTTGCACCATCTTGTTAAATCTACTCTTGCAGTTGTGTGGAACTACTTAAGATAAAGTTTTAACTTAATGCATTACATTTTTTGGCATACTTTGCATGTATTATTTTAGGGCTTTTCACATACTTCAAACTTTAACATGTACGTTTACCCCTTTCTACCAACCCTACTCTCTCAACATGTTTCACTTTCACAGTCTACATATTACATGGAGGGCAACACAGGCCATAGAGTGTTTCAGACCCAGTTTGGTAAGATTGCTGTGAATATTTGCTATGGGCGGCATCACCCACTCAACTGGTTCATGTACAGTATGAATGGGGCGGAGATCATCTTCAACCCTTCCGCTACTGTTGGAGGCCTCAGGTATATTGAGGGGGATGTACTTTGCAGCTTACAAATCCTTCCTGTTGTCATACTTAGCACACTGACACTTCTATCATTGTTTTTCAGTGAGCCCATGTGGGCTATTGAGGCTAGGAATGCAGCAATAGCAAACCACTGCTTTACCTGTGGCATTAACCGTGTTGGAACTGTAAGTAAGTGTTAAAAAAAAGGGAGTCAGATGGCTGAGCGGTGAGGGAGTCGAGCTAGTAATCAGAAGGTTGCCGGATCGATTCCCCGCCGTGCCAAATGACGGTGTGTCCTTGGGCAAGGCACTTCACCCTACTTGCCTCGGGGGGAATGTCCCTGTACTTACTGTAAGTCGCTCTTAGAGCGTCTGCTAAATGACTAAATGTAAGTAAGTGGAAGTGGGGTTTTTCCAGTTTGCTAATGCCTGTTATTTTTATTTTGTCCTAATATCTGGGATTTAGCATTTGTTTTGACTGGCAACAGTTTAGCAGTAGGGTGTCTTGATGGTCAAAGGAAAAGTTTCACCAGCATTTCTTCTGTTGTCTGTAGGAACACTTCAAAAATGAATTCACCTCGGGCGATGGTAAAAAAGGTATGTATTCAAAACAATGTCCACATTTCCAAATACCATTCTATGAACTGGACATCCAGTCTGTCTGTTTTCCCACTCAGCCCTCATAACAGCACTGTACTGAGTTATTGAGTGGCAGTTTTTATGTACCATATGCTTCCAATGCATAAGGATACTCATTGGACATGTCGTCCTCTGAGCTACAGTTACAAGGCCATGCAACTGGATCCAGTAGGCATCATAGATCTTGTTGTTATCCAGATGGCCTACTCCTTAGTCGTTTTATGCACACAGCACCCGACTAGTAAGCTGCGTGTATCTGGATGTTGTTTTGTGCTATAGCTGTCCACTCTGACATTTCTCCTGTCTGGTTTGGGTTACTTGTGGTATTTGCCTTTTTCCAGCTCACCAGGACTTTGGGCACTTCTATGGCTCAAGCTACGTGGCTGCCCCCGATGGCAGTCGCTCACCGGGGCTCTCTAGAACCAGGGATGGGCTTCTGGTGGCAGAAGTAGACCTCAACCTGAATCGACAAATCAGTGACAAATGGAGTTTTAAGGTAAACTCACATGGCTGAATTTCTCAACGGTATCCAATTTCTCTTATTATATCGGTCCCTTTACTGTTTGTCCCCCCAAACAATTGTCTTCCTACTGTACCAAACTGGAACTGTACCCACAGATGACAGGGAGGTATGCTGAGTATGCAGAAGGACTCACCAAAGCTGTCAAAATGGACTTCCAGCCTAACATTATAAAAGAATAGAAGATATCTTTGATTCAACTATATGCTATAACATTGCAATACAATCAAAGTCTCAGGCCAGTTGAAGCACCCCTCAATGAACTTTTATTGATTACAATGCACAAATGCAATCATATATTTCATTAAAAAAAATTAAGGTTGGCATTGAAAACATTCTATTTGTTTTGTAACAAAAATAATTATCTACCTTCCTATTTAAACCAAAAAACAATGGTCAAATTGAATATTAAATTAACACAATTATGGCTGGTATAAATCCAGAGTGCAATAGTGTATTCCATGATGAAAAAATCAAAACGCAGTTTTATGTGACAACACAATTTTGCAATGTTAAAGGTTACCTAATCTCCATTTCATATTTGTATTTTAGTGTTTACACACACAGTGCACAAACTTGTAAAGGGAACCCATTTTAAATGCATGTACTTAAACACGTTTAAATACTTTATTATTGTACTTTTTAATACTTTTGTAGATGAACTGGTCATGGACTGTTCTTTTTCTTTGCACACAGTAAGAGCATGTACAGATCAGACTGTGGTTTATGGAGATGACCTGTATACTAGCCAGATATATTCATGAATCAGCTTGATGTATTGCATCAAGTAAATTAGCTTGCCACTTGATTTGTTATTGTTATATAAGACACACACAGTTATGGATGTACATTACCTGAGTCTTTCAAGACAATTTCTCCCTATCCTTCCTATTTGTACGTTATATTGCACCAACACAAAGTAGTAGTTAATAAAATATGAAATGCTAGTAAAGAACAGGGATTGCAGCCACACACCAACCCTTGATTTACACTAAACATTACATTTTACAAATCCATTGAAGGTGCACAATGTTGCCATCGGCCCTTACTGCTTTCTGTTCTCCATGCGTATGCATCATTCTAAACAGACTAAGCAATCTAGTATCTGCTTACAGTTTATCTTGTGAATTGGACTTAATAAACGTGTCAGGGAGAAAGTCAAATTAATGAATTCTATATAGCATCTCCACCCAAGTTAAACAAACAAACAAAAAAAAGAACTTGTGTTCCCGAGCTTTCCAACTGTTACTTCCCTACGCATCAAATGCCAGTGGCTATGTGAAGCAAACGGGTTTAGTGACTACAGCGGTGTTGTGGTGATTCTAGTAGTGGTCAGCCATGGCAGCACTATGGGAGAAGAGCCCACAGGGATCTTCAACACTTGACTTGAGTTTGAGCCAAAGGTCCTGTGCAGGAGACCTGCAGAATGGTGTGCCATCACAGTCTAGATGGAACACTAGCGTGATGTAGACTTCAGCTATGTCACATTCCCTGAGCCAATCAGCTCTCCTTGAAAACAAACAGGATATCCTCGTCCGTCCCATAGCTCCTTCGAGCCTCTTCGAAATTACTAACGCTGGTGCAGCACACTCCTGAAACACACACACACACACAAACAGAATTTCCATCAATGCGACTGCTGTTATGTTACTCGGGCAGACATTCTTTTCACCACTGAGTACACTGGCTTGCGGTAAAGGGTCACACTCAGCGTGGCGTTGTGTGCGCGTGACAAAACAAGTGTTTGGAATGCTTTAAAAAATGCTCGACCGTTTTTTCATTCAAGTGTCAGGACTCACGATCTGAATATGCAGGATTGTTGTAGAAGATGCAGCCCGTGCCTCGGTTGAAGCCACTCACAACTACAAAGTGACCCTGGTATTCAGGCTTCCGGCAGAAGCACTTCTGACCCACAGGGAGGAAGCAGCAATACTTGACAGGCGATGAGCAGAGTTCACACATAAGAACCACTGCATTGACCAGCACTATGGCCACATTGCCCCGTTCAAGATGGTTCTGGATTTCCTGAATGGTCACAGAGCTAGAAACGGAAATTGGAGACGTTAATCCACAGTAATTTACAAACCAGATCAGCCATCATAATTGAAATATTAAACAATTGAATTCAGATCTACACGAACGTACCATTTATTGACCACTACGCCTTTGCTCTCAGCCTTCAGAAAGAGCTCATTCACTCTGTCTTCTTCAGTGTCAAAATGTTTCTTGTAGAAGGACTGTTTACAGGATGGAATTATCATTATGAAGAGCATACACACCAACACCCATAAAAGACAACATAACTTGGCTGTCTGAAATAAGGTATTCAGTAGTCTCCAACCCTGATCCCCAGGGCCAACTGCCCTGCAGGTTTTAGATGTTTCCCTGCTCCAACACACCTGATACTGAATGGTTCGTTATCAAGCTCTGCAGAAGCCTGATAACAACCATTCATTTGAATCAGGTGTGTTGGAGCAGGGAAACCACACAGGACAGTAGACCACTACATTACGGTACCTGATTCTTGAAACCTTTGTCTACGCCCAGGGTCTGGGTGCAAAAGCGGTGCTGGACTCCAAGCTGGTTCATGAGGTAGGCCAGGTCAATGGTCCATACACTCTCTGTCAATTTCAGCTCCCAACAAGCACTTTGAAACTCTTCATCACTGACAGGGTGGAGGTATCTGCCACACACGGTGTAAGGAAAAAGGGTTGGTCACTGGGTTAATAGCTGTAGCTCACTAGTCACTATGGTAAATTCACAACCAACTTTTTTGTTAAGATTAGGCTTACTTCAACACCATTTTTGAGCAAGCTAATCCGCAGTCCCAGTGGTACAATTGCCGAATGACGGGTACGTTCAGCAGAACGACATCATCTGTGAGGAAGATGAGATCCCGTAAACAAGGGGCTAGCAAGCAAGCGAATTAGCCAACGGGAGTGTTGATGTGTTCTTAAGTCAAGCCAATGCAAGTAGTCCAATACACACGAAACTTGCATTGTTACAGTTGTGATCAAGCACTTACCTGTCATTCTGTGGTATATTTCGGAATCGCTAAAGGCTGAATCCAATCTAGAGACAGCAAAGCCCAGAAAGAACAGGGTTACAGTTGATAATCCAAGGTTGGATTGCCTCATCAATGCTGCTGTTGTCTTGCAACCACATTAGCTAGCTGGCTAAGCTACTTGGCTAACACTGAAACATCCTGTAACTCAAATGAACCAGTTAGCTCTAGCTAACGGTAGACTATCAAGCTCTAAGTAGTATTGATTCTCCAACTTGATGATCGATTTATACAGCCAAAGCAGTCAAAGTATTTTTGTAGGTAATGTAGTACGAATTACTAGCCACGACAGCTGCTGGCTTTCAAATTGCTAACTATTTAGCCACCCGCCCCGGCTAATGCAAAACTCCCATTTCGGTACTGTAAGGGGTTGCCGTGGTGTTCATAAAAAGTGCACTGCCTTCCGGTGTAACAATTATGACCAGAAACGATACACTACATGCCCTGTTGGATATAAAATATGTTTTTGTATTCTAGTTATTGATCATAGTTCGGCAGTATAAATCAACAAATTAAACAAATTAAATAAATTGCACTATTACCTGCTGGGTGGTATTGGCGATCACCAACAGGGGGCAGCGAATAGTAAATTGGAGACGTCTTATTCAGGAAAAGGAAGTTAACACAACACAGCAGAGCAGGCGGGCCGTAAGTAGAACGTTCAAAGGATGCATGTTAGTTGAATAAAAGAAACGTTGTTAGTTATTGACTTAAATTATAGACCAACAATAAGGTAATAAGGTAGCCCTGTTATCTGGTCGTGTTTAGACATTTAAGAGGAATAGAGTAAATAATTAAATGTCTGCGCAAATCGGCAATGGGATGGTGGAAGAAAATGCATGCATGGTAGCTAGCTAGCTAAATTAGCTAGCGTTAGTACTGTAGAGCTAGTTCATGTATAAGGTTAGAGTGAAATGATCGTGTTTCATATGATTGTTTTAATAATTTGTTTTAAAAATATTTGAAATAACGTTCTTTTATGATGCAGAAAGCTAACCATTGTAAGAAAATACTTCGAAGATGTCTATTGGGGTGCCAATCAAAGTGCTCCATGAAGCCGAGGGGCACATTGTTACCTGTGAGACCAACACAGGCGAGGTGTACAGAGGGAAGCTCATTGAAGCCGAGGACAACATGAACTGCCAGGTAAGAATACACACTCCTTACATTTTATCAACTTTTATTAACCACCACTGTCCCATATAGTAGCCAAATATCTTAAAACGCACAGTATAACGAATATATCTTTCCTCCCATTTTAGATGGCTAATATCACAGTGACACACAGAGATGGTCGTGTAGCTCAGCTGGAGCAAGTGTACATACGAGGCAGCAAGATTCGTTTCTTAATTCTGCCGGATATGTTAAAGAACGCCCCCATGCTCAAGAGCATGAAAAACAAGAACCAGGCTGCAGGAGCTGGAAGAGGAAAAGCTGCCATTCTCAAAGCACAAGGTACATGCATCCTTTTACATATTGTGAACAACCAAAAATAAGTGCCAACGGGAAGAACCATAAGAGCATATATTCTATGTTATATCTTACAGTACTGTTTAGATCTTTAGTTTTTGTTTAGCTTTTAAGTATTAGACTTTTTAATTTATACATTCAACTGTTTCTTTATTAGGATCCATATGTTAATTGTATGCACCTTCCTGCCACAGTAAATTCTGTATCTGTATAAAAAGTATATGGCAATAACAACTTCTGATCCTCCATCAGTCTTGTTCATAACATCTCTACCGCTAAGGTGTCTTGATGGATATTGTGTTGTATGTCCAACTGTATTAACCCTTGCTGCTTTTCTGGGTCCTTTTCAGTGGCAGCAAGAGGCCGGGGACGTGGAGGAATGGGCAGAGGAAATGTTTTCCAGAAAAGAAGATAGTTTTTTTTTTTTTTTTCTGTGTACACTTTACCTTAAACGTACGTGAATTGAAATATGAACACAGTGATGCCTGAAGTAATGTTATCGCATTTATGGGAACTGCTGTAATTGTTATTGCATCACTGTTGACCATAATTCCTATGTAACTACATTCTATGTAGTGGCAGTAGTGAATGTACACGTAAGCTAAAGTGTTACTGAATTTGTTCTTTGTTTTATCTGTGAGAAGAAATTTGATTTTGCAATTTTAAACATTAAAATGATTTTCTCTAAACTGTCTGTTTGGAAGCAATATCAGACAACACATAAAGATCAGCACTGATGTTTTAGTTTATTTAATGCAGGGATTGTACCCATCTGACATCACAGCTGTTTGTACATTTAAACAAGGAGTACATCTGTCTTGGCTTCAGTGTGTTCCGTAAGTGGTTCCCATAGACAGCTGTGTGGACAAACTTCAGATTAGATGCATCTCCTTAAGTAGCATTAAAACATTTAGGATGTTCAACGAGTGTCTTGATTTGGTGAAACAGGAATGGAGAGCATGAGATGGTCACTCACAGATTCAGTCGTGTCATCACTGTCATCAAGGACTGTGGTTTTGTGTTTAAGGTAGAAATGCCTTCTCTTTGTACATGTCACCAGAACCCAGTCACAAACTGCACCTGTCTACAGATGAAATACATGATTTACAGATAATTCATTATTCATACTTTTGTGCCAAAAATACCGTACATATGAATTCAAAATACTGCATAAAAAAGGCTCATGCAGTTGGGATGAGATATTCATTGCTGTGCACTTGGAAGTCTTAAATTATTTGGGATTGGACGACATACCAAAGAGAGGAACGACAGCGCTGAACCCAAATTCACAATGGTTGGGACAATGTTGAATTTACCTGCCTGCAAAAATGTAATGATTACAGTGTAGCGATCCAACAGGTAGCCATTGCTTCATGGTGGATACATAATCTTAGTAACCCTGTCAAGACTGTTTATGCAGATGAAGCATTATGGTTGGAAAGCCTCACATTTCCAAGAACGATGACATCAAAACGGATTCCGTAGGCTTTGATCAAGGTTCTTGCTTCCTCACCATCACTGTTGTTGAAGTATTTTGCAAATCTGAAGAAAATTAACCATTAAATCAGAGGGATTTTTAGTAGTGGTCGAATCATACATAACTTCCAAACAGGATATAGAACTTGGTTCCTCAGTTTATTTGTTTCACCTGAAGTTGTATCCAGGAGCAACATTGTTGGTAGGGTTTTTGTCGTCTAGCCTACGGAAGGTGTACCGAGGTCGGCAAGGCTTCCCCCACCAGTCCAGGTCACAGGTCCAGTTGATAATAATACCAAGCACGCCACCCTTCACAAACACAACCTCATGTTTTACATTTCATCTATTATGGGTGATGAAAGATATGATTATACCTACCTATTATTCTTGTGGAAAGTAATGAATTTGGTTTACTGATTGGTATGACAAAGTTTTCCTGCAAATAATTTTGTTACTGATAAATGCTCTTTATGAGTATATGATAATAAACTTGAACTAATGCCCACTGTTTAGATATTTTCATGAAAGATCAAACTGACAACATTTTGAATAACTGCTGATATTTTGATCCAATCAAGGTTTTTATCATCTGTGTGTCACCTCTGTGTTGTACTTTAGGCTCACCTTGACAGCCATGGTCTGAAAGTTTTCTCCGGCCTCCGAGACCATGGTCTTAAGGCGGAAAATGGGACAGTGAGGATCTGTCTTGCGATTGAATTCACACCGTTTCAGGTATGAAGTGTTGACGATGTCAGACATGATGTTTCTTCTGCAAAGCAAAAGAAGCAAATAGGTCGGTCTAACTATGTTTGTACGCAAAGAAAGAAAGAAGGAGTAAAATAAACATTACCCGTGGAAGTTGAACTTGGGGTATGTCACGCTGTTTTTGATCAGTACTGTAAAGTTCTCTGCTGCACCCAGCAGTGCTGGTCTAATGAGATACAAAACACAGTACAAATTCACACCCTATCATTCCACAATAAAACCAAAATGTTGTCTCACATGCTGAGGGATAAAAAGTGTGTAATATAACATATTGAGTTTCTTACTCAGGTATGTTAACATCTAATTCAAGTGGACACCAAGATTGCACCTCACAGGTTTTGATGGTGTCTGAATAGTTCACACATAGGCCAGTCTGGATACCTTAAAAATCAGCAATATTCTGTCATATTTGTGTTACCAGAGCAAGACATAAAACAAACAAAAATAAATCCTCCAAGTGGAAGCTTTAGGATCATGATTCTGAAACTATACCAGTAATGAAATGGCAACGTTTGGTAGTGAACATTGACATACTGTACATTTAACACAATTTTTAGCAAAGTAAACAGAGTATTGTAGCAGCATGCCTACCATTGCCATGAGGATCACTGAAACCCTCTGTGCAGTCACAGTCATCTATGCAAATTGTTGGTGTGGTCGGGAGCTTGAAAAGAGATACAGTTCCAATGATATTCAAATACTTAACTTTTGCATTTCCAACTTTTCCATTTAAAACAGGGGCAGTGTCCTTCTACTACGCATACAGAAGTAACACATGAAAAAACATATTGAGAAATGTTTGAGACAATTAGAAAAAAGTCACAGGAACAGACATTCAGTGGTTTACCTCAGGACAGCCTGACTGAGTTTGCCTTGGGGTAATAATGGCATTAGTCAAAACAAAAAATGAATTCTCCCCCTGTCATACAGGAAAACAAAAGGTTTTAGCAGGGTGTCATGAAAGTGCTACACTGATGACATACAATGACTGTTTTGAGGTAAAGGATGGGTCAGGAACCTGAGGTGGGATGACAAAGTCAGCCACATCCCAAATGTGGGGTCCCAAATCGGAGGAGTTGGTGAAAGCATATCCTTTGACCTTAGTGGTGACCGAGCTGATTATAGAGTCTGTGTCCTGGTAGCCCTTCTGCAGGTAACACACATACCTAGAAGGGGAGTGGATGCAGCACAACAGAAATATCTTATCATCTCACTAAAGAATATGGGGAGTGGATGAGAACAAGGTACAGCATAACAGAAACATCTTACCGTCAGACTAAAGAATATCAAAAACACAGTTAATACATTGAACACAGAGCGATACAAATAGTCACGCTTGCTTCAAAACTCTTACATGCAGCAGTATTCTTTGGTTTAAACAAACGTACCCGAAGACATAAGCAATGATCAGAAAATGTATGAATCTGAAGAGAAGTCCTACTCCTTTGCTCTGAATAACAATTGTTCTGGGTGTTTCATAATCAAAGAAACAGCTAAGACAGCCTTGACAGCAACAAGTAGTCTTTGTCATGGCTACACTTTCAGAACTGCAGGCAGTGTACAGTAGGACAGTTATGAGTACCACGCTCAGTTTACATTGTCAAATAGAGCATTCAAATCACCATTGTGGTTCATAAATGTGCAAACGTATGTACAACTCATTTGAATAAAATGTCTTCGCAAAAATGCTCTTGTGAGTGGCTATATATACACACTGCAAATGGACAGACAATTTGAAGCGGGAAACTGGAAAACTGTTGAAGTTAGATTTATTATTTGTGATCAAAAGATGCACTTCAATGTAAAACTATTTAAAGATAAACAATTACGATACAAATGTCACCTCATGATATGCTAGGCATGTTAAAGCAATGTTAGAATGTTAATGATAATGCTAAATGTTAGCACAAAAGTCACATCAACACACTAGTACAATCCACAACGCAAGAGATTAAGGTCTGGTGTTAGCCATAGTTTCGCAGTAGCACCTCGACAACATCATTGTCTAAAGTTTAGTAATAGGGCCAGACCGAACTGTAACAGTTTTAGTGGTCTGAAGTCCACTGTACTGTCCGTCCGAACTGGGGTACACCCCTCTGATTCTTAACACGGAGCAACTAGGGATGACAGGTCGTGTCTCTTTTGGAGGGGAGCCGAACCTCCAGGTGATGTACTGTCTGTAGGCGCAGTGGCGGAGGGCGGGGGTCTTGTCCTCCGGGCCCCACTCACTGAGAGGCTCCCTGTACAGCAGCACACCCTCCAGGAGAGTCTCCCCCAGCACCAGCTGCTCAAACAGGGGGGAGGTGGTGATGCATCGGCCCCTGCTCCGCCTGCAGCACAGCTGCTCCGCGGGGAGGCTGGGGGAGCCACAGCAGCCACACAGGCACCAGGACGGACACCCGGGCCTGTGAGGCACCTGCTGGGGCTGCTTGACTCCGCTGGACCCGGTCTGCAGTGTGCCGACCATGGCTCTCAAGTGCATTTCATCCACCTGGCAACCAGACCAAGATATATCCGTTCATACACCAATCGAATGACATCACTGAGGATTACACTGTACATACTGGACAGTTAGCTTTAAGGCTTCCTTGAGTAGGAACAGTATGCAAACCTGGCTTTGATGAATTGAGATGGGTTTCACATCTTGTAGGCTTTTCTTCTGAGATTTTTTCACCACTCTAATATGGTCGTCGTCCACAAACGAGACACAGAGTATGCACTGAAACAATACATCATTGTTCAACGCCTCACATTTCCATTCAACGTTCAGTAGACAGAATGCAAATCTCCAGCCTGGAGGATGAACGTGCCTGAGGCTATCATGGAAATGACCCCTGTCGTCTCACCTGTTGTCTGTCCCGGACAGACTCAACCTTCTTTTCTGAGTAGTCCTGTCTGGCTTCTCTAGAGTAGCAGCTGGTCCCAATCAACCAATCAATGATAATAGTAGTCTGGGTGAAAATGAACCTTTGGGTTAATGTTTCCTTGTTCAGGACGGTGGTAGACATTCTGAATGTGAGGTAAGCATAGATTTTCAAACTCACTAGAGCGTAATAAGACAGGGTTGATCCAATGTAGATGATAAGTTGAATTATGCTGAACTTTCCTGCCTAAACAGAACACAGAGCAGAGAAAAAGCAAACTGTTACACAACCTTATTTAACGACATCAATCAGGCTTTGGACTTAACTGTCAGGCAATTTGGACACGGGATTTACATTACTGTTATAGGATATTTCCACATGTTATTATTCAATTTAGTGGTATTTCCTGAAATATACAGTACACAAACCTTTCCAAAGACCATGACGTCAAACCTGATCCCAAAAGCTTTGTACAGCGTTCTGACTTCTATGCCATTCTCTCTGTGGTACCTTGCAAATCTGATAATGTAATTACAAACAAGCAAACAAGCATTAATATATATTTTTAAATGTAAATGCTAAGAGTTACTCGTCAATGCCGCACGATATTATGCTTGTTATGTTATTAATTATTAACTTACATCAAAAAAATCTGTGGCCTCACTCTTACCTGAAGTTGAGGCCAGGGTAAAGGGTTCGGTTGCCCTCCTTCTCATCCAGGCGGCGGAAGGTATACTTCGGCAGACAGTTTTGAGAAAACCCATCCAGATTGCAGTCCCAGTTAATCTGAATTCCAATTACACCTCCCTATAGACACAACAAAGCAAATGTTGTGTAAAGAGGCAGGGCCTATGAACGAGATTAAACAAGTGATGTGATTTCAAAAAAACTCTATGTGACGCACCTCTACCGCCATCTGTGAAAAGTTCTCCTTGGCCTCCTCAATTATGTCACCAAGACGGAAGATAGGACACAGGTGGTCTCTGTACTTGTTAAACCGGCAGCTCTTCAGGTAGGTAGAGTCCATCCAAGGAAGGATATTCCTTCTGTGAAGCAAAGAATTGTCATCTGGAACACTTTGAAGAACCTGGTGAAAGTGCCTACAGTATATTTAACAACGCTGATCAGTGATTGGAATTGGGGGGGGGGGGGGGGGAAATGTATGCGACCCATAAGGTATTTTACCTGATGAAATTGAAGGCAGGGAATCTGATATCGTTCTTGATGAGGACTGTGAAGTTTTCAGCCGATACTAAGAGAGCAGGCCTGCATAAATGGACACGTTACTTCAAATGAGTTTAAATGGCGTATTTTGTGTGAAACCATTAACTTCAGCCTGTATATCAACAGTAGGCTGCAATCAACTTAGCCAGCTTCCTAAATCTAATAGGAACTGAGATTTATAGTCCCATTAGTTCGGTATGAACACCTTGTACCTTTTACTGAACACAACTATTTCTGTGGCTTACCTTGGTGGTTTGGGCTTTGTTTCGATGGGACACCATGCAAACACCTCGCATGTCTTCCTTGTCACATCGAACTTCACACATGCTCCTGTCTGAACCCCTGCAAAGCAAGCCAGTTTTTTCTACACTATTTAGGATACTGTTTGTGATTAACGACTCCAAATGTATTTTTCTAATCTATCATTAGTCATTAGTCATTCACTAGTACTTCTGTTCATCAAACATTAATTTATGAACAATCTTGCTGGATGCTATGGAGACCGAGAGGAGATAAGATCCTTTCAAATCCCAACATATCACTGACAAATTCCTCTTCTTGTAAGAACTAAAGCTATAACTCAGTAGTAGAGGCAACTCTAAACAAGACAATACCATGGCTATGCTGGTCTGAGAACCCTTTCTCACAGTTCTTGTCCGTTCGACACAATTCTCCATAAGGGGGGACCTGTAAGATAAATGTAGATGACACCTACTGCATTGCTGTTTCTATTTATCAGAAGAAAACTTTTGCTACAATACACTACCTCTGGGCATTTTCCCTGTTTCTGATCATTTGTGATAGCCACGTTGGTCACCACAAAAAACGAATTCTTTCCCTGTTGAAGAAAACTTGGAAAGGTGAAAGCCATATAACAATGCATGTAAACAATTTATAAAAGGGAAATATTTCATCCGCACACACACATACACACCTGAGACGGACCACTGTAATCAACCACATCCCAGACTATATTACCAACGCCTGGCAGGTTGGTTAAGGCCACTCCCTTGACCTTAGTGGTGACCGAACTGACCACAAAGTCATATTCTTGATATTCCTTGTTCCATAGCATCATAATACTGTAAATGTATACATTTGTATAGTGGGTTGAGATTGACAAACATATGCATATTCATCAAGACAATTATATAAACATAAACATAATGAAGTGTGATATCTGTCTCACTTTTGCATTTAAATAACAAACAATTGGCGTACTGTTAAGGTCATCGTGCAATAACGTTTTACGCAGCCTTAATAAATGTTTACAAAGACATGTTGCAGGGGCGTTTTGGCCGTTTTTCCCCCAGCAGACATATATGTGCAAGCTATACTCACCAAATAAAAAGCAGAATGACTCCGTTAAGTGTCCATTTCAGCGATCCAAGTCGAACGCTTTTAATTCTGACAAGTTTATTGGTTTCATATTCGCAAATGTTTATCAGCTTACAAGACATTTTGGACATATTTGGATGGAATGGAATTGTTGTGTTCTGACTCATTCTGAAGTCTCCTTCCTGTGAGGGTCACATGTCCTTGTAGTCTTGCAGCTGCTGCAGTTCCATCCTCGCTTTGTACCAAGCCCACTCTTATTCATTGCCGGGAGTTCCACAATCTTCCTCTTTCTGTAGTTGTCTGCAGCCTACAGATTTTGAACCGCCAAATGGAAACAAAGTGATCATTGTGCATTTATGATTTATGGTCAATTTTGTCTCTTTATATCGGAATTTTTTTACAACACCCTTTAAGAAATTACAAGTGACCAGGGAAAAATGGTTTAAAGGCTAGTTTGATCACTGAACGCTGTCTGTGAACTGTTTAGTTGAAAATGGTGTAGGCCTACACTGGATCTGGAATTATTATCCAATATCCAGCAAGGTCAAAGCTACACATAGGCCTACATCATGTCCTCAGAAAGCCTCCAAGTCTGCAGGATTTCCAAAATGGCTTACTGTCATTTGAATTGTGAATGGCATGATGAAGCAAATAGATGAGCACAAAAAAGAGATGGGGGAGAAAAAAAAAAGTTATAGATTTGAATAGGGAAATACAGCAAGCCAAATGAGCCAAACTAAAATAAATTTAATTTCCATGGTCAGAATGTTTAGATCAGTCTCCCAGAAGGTGCTTGAACTCTAGGTAAATTACCGTCTGGCTAATAAACAAATCCATGCTTGGAAAAAGATATGGTGTTAGGTGCACTGGAGCAAACAAAAGACTAAGACTAAGACTAATGAGTCATGCAACAAGAGGTGCACCTATGTCAAATGTAGGGTTGGTTCATGCAATAAATCAGGAAGAACAACCACATGTTGCTATGTAGAGATACAATAACAAGAGATGGAACACAATGATGTAACACAAATATATTCAATCAAAACCAACCCTGAATACAACACAGCATATTCAGTAATTGCTCTCTTTGTCACGCTGTGTGCTTTTTTTTCATTAAGCAAAATGGCCACGAATAATTAGGACTAATTTGTGTTTTCCAAATCTTGCTACGGACTACACCATTACCTAGTGCCATCCGGCATGATCTTTCATTTACATCAGTTCAGGAGGTCATCATGACTCAGAGGAATACATTTGCATGTAGGAATTCCAATTATTCTATAAGATGCTTTGCAGACGTTACTTTTCCTCACAATCGTTTGGATTTCAGTCAGCCTCGTCTCCTTCCTCCAAATTATCAACAATGGTTCTGTTCATAAATACTTCAAAATTCTACGGCATGGTCATAATGGTTTTCTTTGGAGTGCTGTGGAACATCTTCAACCTGGTGGCCACTGTAGTCCAGCACGGAAACTCCAGGGGCCTCCAGACAGCAAGTCTCGCCATCCTTTTCATCTCCCTCAGCAACGTGCTGCTCTTCCTCTCTACGTTCGGCATCATCGTGATGATGTTGATGGGTGTACTTTGCTGGCAGGAGCTGCCAATGTTCTTCTGTGTGGTCCTGTATGTGTGGCTGGCCAGCAGCAGTGTGAGTTTCTGGTCCATCGCCTGGCTGAGCGTGTTCTACTGCATGAAGGTCGTCAGCTTCTCCTCTGCTCTACTTGGGACGATCAAGAACAACATCTCGACCGTCATCAATGCGACTCTCGTTTTGACGGTCCTGAGCTCCTGGGTGATGTTCGCACCCTTCCTCTCCCTGACCTACCGCAACGAAACCACCATAACCCCTCTCGCGGAGAACATAACTTGTGTGATACGGAAACCTTTATTTCCTTCCTGGATGAACATGAATCTCTACGTGCTGATGTTCGTCTGCTATCTCGCTCTGTTCCCTGTGATGGTCATGCTACCGACCTCTCTCAGGATGGTGATTCATCTCTGTAAGCACACTATGTCCATGAGGAAAAACCAGAATGAGTTCCAGAGTGCAGATTCCTACCTCCTCGTGTGCAGGCTCACTGTGGCCCTGGTTGGGGTGTACATTGTCACTTTGTCTTTTATATGCCTTTTTTTCTTATATTCACTGTTTGTCTCTCAGCTCTCAGCAGACTATTTGTTTATAGGTTACTCTTTCTATTGCAGTGCAACTGCAGTTCTGTTGACCATCTCCAACAAGTCCCTCAGGGAGAAACTGTGTGTTCTGTTTTGTTGTGAGAAACCGTTGGTCCGGAGTCGAGATGAAAAGAGCAGAGAAACTGGAGCGGCGTGAGTTAGGCTGATGTGTTTATCAACTTAACATTTTTTTCTTGATGCGCATTCATGTGTTTATTCTTTTATTTCTTTAACAAAGCAAAATACAATTAGCATTATAACATGTTAACAATTTGGTTGTTGTGTGTCTTATCTGTACCAGTACCCTATCTGATTATTTTCAATATTGACAATTCTGTTGTTTGCAGATGCTGATATAGAGGTTATGTGTGAATATATTTTGAATATCATCCCAGGAAATATAAATCAACATACTTCCAGTCAATTGAGTTTCAGATTTATTGACAGGAAAGGCAATGCTTATCTCAATAAACCAAAGTTATCGAATAATGTCACCAAAATGTCTTCAATTGTGATATTATAAAACCCTCATCACACCATTGTATAACTATTCCATCGTCATCAATTCAGTTGAACATTTTCTGAATCCGTGGCTTAAGGAATTCCAGCATGCCGTTTTTCTCAAAGGTTTGTGGTAGGTTGGCCACGTTCATGAGGCTGTTGTGAGCCTCATCAAACAAAGCCTCACCAATCTCCTTCTTCACCCTGTCTTTCCAGGCACTGAGCTTTGGCCGGCTCTCAAACACATCCAGGCCTGTCCCAACCGGCTGCAAAACATGCACAAAAACCTTAAGTAACTACTACTAAGACATTGATATGTGTTTACTAAATTAAATCAAAATGTATTTGTATAACCCTTTTTACAAGCAATGTCACAGAAGGCTTCACATACGCCCATAGAACTGCGCCTCAACCAACCTAAACCCTCAAGGAAGACAAGGAAAAACTCCCAGAAAAACTAAAGTTGGTGGACTAATTTTACCTGCATTACTTCTACTATGGCAACAATGTCTGCCAGGGAGATCTGGTCTCCAATGATGAAGGGTTTGTCTTGGAGGAATTTCTCCTCAAACACCTTCAGGCTCTGTGTCAAGTCCTCCATTGCAGAATCCATTTTCTCTTTAGGCACTTCTGCACCGGTTACTATAGGAAGTATGGCCTATAACAGGAAGTAAGAACCAACCAAAACAAGAACTTTACAGCCTTATACTTCTTCATTAGATAAGATGTTATTTACATTTCATCAATCAATAACAAGGCAGAGGGATCAGGCTCAAACAATTCAAAAAACAGCCTTTACCCTGAACCAGTACACCTTTGACCCATGGGCTCGCATGGCTGAATGTTGCCAGGCGAGGTACTCGTTAACGCGTGCTCGCTCCTGCAGGTCAGCTGGATACCAGTTGTCTGACACGGAGGCGCTGAATTTCTCTGCCATGTACTTCAGTATTGCAACACTAAACACATAAAGAATACCATACACAATGAAGGGAATGTGCCAAAAACGTGACTCTGTGTTAACGTATCGGTGCTGAAGCTTTCTTTACCTCTCTGTGAGAATGAAGTCTCCATCTTTCAAGACAGGGACTTTTCTCACCACACTGACGTTGCCAAAGTCTTCACTATAATGCTGGCCTAAGATAATATTCAAATATTTAAAGAGCAGCAGTAAAAGTAAAAATGACCAAATACATTTCTCTATTGACTGTTACATATCACAAATACAGTAATAGTACTTAACTAAACATATTTTAGCAATATTAACAATCAAGACTGTTATTTAGTCGAGATTTCGATCAAGTTCTTACTTATAAAAAAGTATTTTACTAGAGATTTCCTACTTATAAGTTATTTATGCTAAACATATCTGACCACAGATTTGACTATAACACAACGTCTGTAAACTATATTGAATAAAGATCAATCCTGCATCAATTTAATGGCATGTAAAATCGTATATCTATTTCATACGTATCTGTAGGTTGATGAAAGCAGACAATAGAACTATCCTCTGAATAAAGTTGTGAGACAATCCGTTATATTTCACGTAGTACCTGAGGCAAGATCTACAAACTTGAATTCAAACGGAATGTCGTTTTTCTTGGCAAACAGAAACACAGAACGACATGGCTGAGAATGGAGATCTAGATACAATTCCAACGGCATTTTCTTTTAGGTGCAGGAGATGTTGTGTTCCGAATCTCGACACTGCTATTTCAACTCTGTATGTTCCAGCTGTGCCCCTCCCCTTAAACGCAACTGATTTTAAGTGATGACGACACTTCAATGTAAGGTTAAAGTCTTGGTTGAGTGGGCTTAGCGTTTGAAAAGTTTTGTAAATATTGTTGAGAATCTGAAGACATACTAAGCACAATTAATTTATGGTTCATTGTTGCTATTAATAGGTTTATTTGAGTTTATCTAACTCCACTTACTACATTACATAATGGATTATGCATGTGACATTTCTATAGCCTAATTTCATTTGATGAATAGTATTTAATCTATAAACAAAATAGATTGTTAAAGTATACTGACATAACATTATATAATTTCATGTAGGTTTGATTTTTGATCTGTCACATGCAAGTAATCAGGATAGAGGGTCGAAAGTCCAGACTCTCTAACGTAGCCCAGACAACAGACAGGGAGTGATCAGACCAGGTTTCTGTGAGTCAATATGAACTCCCACACCTCCACTTGGAATGTTTGTTAAACAAAAGTCCAGAATATGAAAATCAATGTAGTTGTTACCACATTGAACAATAAATGTTGTCACGTAAAGGTGTTACTGTCTAAAAAGTTTGGAGTCAAAGAACAGGTTTAGCAAGGCGGTGACAGAGGCTAAACGACTGTACTTGGAAAGACTTCAACAACAGTTCTCTGCTAACGACTCTGCTTCTGTCTGGAGAGGGCTCAGGCAGATCATCAACTACAAGCCCAGAGCCCGACACACCACTAACGACTCCCGCCTGGCCAACAACCTTAACAAGTTCTACTGCAGATTTGAAAGACAATTGGATTGTCCTGAACCACACCTCCCCACCCAAGCGGTCTCCCCCCCCCCCCTCTTTCCACAATGATGACTCTCTCGATTCAGGAGAGAGAAGTCAACAGACTGTTCAAGAGGCAGAACCCTCTCAAAGCAGTGGGGCCAGACTCTGTCTCTTCTGCCACCCTCAAGCAGTGTGCTGACCAGCTGTCTCCGGTGTTCACCAACATCTTCAACACCTTCCTGGAGACATGCCATGTGCCAGCCTGTTTCAAGTCCTCCACCATCATCCCTGTGCCCAAAAAACCAAGGCCAACAGGACTTAATGACTTCAGACCCGTCGCCCTGACCTCTGTGGTAATGAAGTCTTTCGAGCGCCTGTTGCTGGCACACCTCAAAACTATCACAGACCCTCTCCTGGACCCCCTGCAGTTTGCCAAATAAAGCCAACAGGTCTGTAGACGACACAGTCAACATGGCCCTCCACGTCACCCTCCAGCACCTGGACTCCCCAGCATCCTACGCCAGGATCCTGTTTGTGGACTTCAGTTCTGCCTTCAACACCATCATCCCCGCCCTTCTTCAGGACAATCTCTCCCAGCTGAACGTGCCTGACTCCACCTGCAGGTGGATCACAGACTTCCTGTCTGACAGGAAGCAGTGCGTTAAGCTGGAAACACAAGTCTCTGACTCCCGGTCCATCAACACCGGATCTCCTCTGGGCTGCGTCCTTTCTCCTCTGCTCTTCTCCATGTACACAAACAGCTGCACCTCCAGTCACCCTGTCGTCCGTCAAACTCCTGAAGTTTGCGGACGACAACATCCTGATCGGGCTCACCTATGGTGGAGATGAGTCGGACTACAGGTGGGAAGCTGACAACCTGGTGACCTGGTGTAGCCAGAACAACCTAGAGCTCAATGCTCTTAAAACAGTGGAGATGGTTGTGGACTTTAGAAAACATACAGTCCCACTCACCCCCATCACCCTGTGTGACTCCCCAGTCAACACTGTGGAGTCCTTCCGCTTCCTGGGTACTATCCTCTCCCAGGACTTTAAGTGGAAACTAAACATCAGCTCCCTCACCAAGAAAGCACAACAAAGGATGTACAAAGGATGAGCTGAATAAATTCAACCTGCAAAGGACAATGATGGTACACTTCTACACAGCCATCATTGAGTCTATCCTCACCTCCTCCATCACCATCTGGTACGCTGCTGCCACTGCCAAGGACAAGAGCAGACTGCAGCGTATCATCCGCACTGCTGAGAAGTTGATTGGCTGCAATCTGCCTACCCTCGAGGACCTGCACACCTCAAGGACCTTGAGGCGAGTGAGGAAGATTGTGGCCGATTCCTCCCACAATGGACACACTCTGTTTCAGCTACTCCCCTCTGGCAGAAGGCTGCGGTCCATCAGGACCAAAATCTCACACCACAAGTTTCTTTCCTTCCTTTTCCTTCCACTGCTAGCCTTTTTAACAAGGCCCCATACTGACACTGTCACTTACCTTATACACTCAGTCACTTTAACATTCAGTATTATTTCTATTTTATTCTATACTTTAATTTTTTAATTTGATATTGTATCTTTATTTATATTGTATTTAAATTTTATATTATATTGTATAGCTCTGCCAGTTGTTTATTTTATTTTGTTGTACATTCTCTACATTTTCATTTTGTTCATGATGTTTAAATGTTCACTGTTTGCACCTTCCCACCAAAGTAAATTCCTTGTTTGTGACTACTTACTTGGCGATTAAACTAAATTCTGATTCTAAAGATGCCAGAAAACAACACACCATGAGAATGTTCAAACGATGACATCGTTATGTTTCAGTCTGAAGGGAAAAGTGGAAAATTGACCCATGTCAATGTAGAAGTAGAATTGCATAGACAATTAAGTCACCGCAAAAGCTGCATATTACATCACTAACACTTAAATCACTACCATACCTCCATTATGGTTTGATCTCTTTAATCTGCAGAGAAAACCACTCTGCGAGGCACCCAACTAAAGTCACCTTAGCCTCTTTGTTGTGGTATGGCCCACAGAGGGTCAGACTAGGTCAGTCTGGAGGAGAGACAGAGGGCTAATGGTTACCCCTAGGGCAACATTTCATAACCCTCTCTCCAACCAATGAGATGAGGTAGTTTCGCAATGGGTTGCTTGAACGCCTTAGCTCTGGTTTACATTTAGTTGACATGTGGTCTTTGTTTTGAGTGGTAAAGCTGACATAAACCTCTTGCTGAGCATAAGAAACATGAAACACTTTTTGAGGTCATTGATTCTTTAAGGGACATGCTGAGATTCAATGTTTCACTCCTAATTAAGAACGAAAATTATATTTTATAATTATGTTGCACAGAAAAGTACTGAGTCCTACATGTATTCATTTATTCAGTCCTATATGTATCTATACAATTATTCAATCACATGAGCAATAAATACTGTACAATGACTTCTGATGCAGAATACTATACTACAATACAACACTACAAAGTTTAAACAGGTTAGAACAGTTGAGTTTAAATATCAAACAACTCGACTGACGTCTATTCTCCATTCAGGGTTGTGTGATTTTGGTGACTTTCAAAGGTAGGAAATATATGGCTTCCATGGGATTCCTGCTGGGTTCTGCCATTTGAGACAGATGGACGCAGCAAGGTCTGATGTCGACCAGTTTTAATGGCCTTCTCTGTGGAATGAACCCCCCACACAGCCAATGACCTCACTGGAGAGCAATGTTGCACACAGTTTACAAACAAATGCTAAATCATTAACATGCTACAAAGAAATCAGTCACTTCAGACGAGATATAATCTGATAAACATCTTATTTTCATTCGTAATGTTTCATGTTCAATATGGAATAATCCATGTAGATTCAGGTGTTGATACTTACTTCACAGCAATCATTTTTTTCTTGTTCAGTACCACTAATTGGTTTTAGTTTACAAGCTTTAGTGAGAGCATCTCTCTAGTTAACAGTACCAAATTAATTCGTTGATATTTTCCTTAAAATGCTCTCTCTCGCACGCACGCACGCATTCACACTCTCTTTCTCTCTCTCACACACACACACACGCACACGCACGCACACCACACGCGCACACACACAAACACACTCAAACTCCTCCCTTATTTAATAACAGACCCACTGTGGTTCATGGCTTGTAATACTCAATTACTTTTTCAATAATCAGGCTTCGTATGTCAGCTGTGGACACACTCAAGCCTCACTGTTTTAATGCCAGTAATCACAGTAAGTGGCAAATAGAAAGTTTATTTTCATGCACTTGTTGGAATGGTTACCTAAATTGTACTGGAGGGGGGATAATCAGGTATTTCGGAGACATTCTTTATATAAATAGCCTAAATGTAGAATATCCACATCCTTATCCTTCGTCCTCGGGTATATCATCTGTTTTGAATCCATGTTCAAGTGCACAGCATAAAACGGGTTAAGAGTCACGTGGTAACAAGTGGTATTATCACTCCAGGCTATAAAGAAAGTCTATGTGAAGAAAAAGAGAACAAAGAAATCGGAACCTATAAGAGACCGTTTAGACGCTGTGCTGGCCGTCATTCCTCGGCTCTAGCAAGGGCAGGAGCCTTTAGACGGCGGGACTTTCTCATCCAAGCTGTCCACGGATTCACATGATGATGATGATGCGGACCTGTCTCCTCGTGTGCTGCGCTTTTGCACTGCAATGCATACGAAGCATGCATTGTTTGCCAACGCGTGGAACAAGCAGGTATAAAGCTGCATCGGTAAGTAAAGAAAATATTATCTTTCAGTTTATTGAACATGTGTAGTTCAACTATAATGGTATTTAGTCTCAATTTATCTCAAGGAAGAAACACTTGACTTTACATGTTGCTTTATAGATAAACAAAAAAAAAGCTCAGGTTGACTAAATCTGAACTTCTCAAACAGATTGTAAAGGTCAGTTCACCTGTGCAGAACGTTGTTTCTTTAGGTCGGAGGGCTACCACATCTCTATTTGTGGAGTGTTTTGATGCTTTCTGAACTTGATGCTTTCTGAATATGGCTCTACTAACATTTCCTCGGAGTAAGTAAGACTCACGCCCAAAGATCTGAGGTGATTAGTTTCCTGATTCTTCCGGCATTCATGAATCATTATTTTTTGTGTTTATTTTAGGTCCGAGGTCCAAATATCATGACATGTGTTTGTCGTAAAACCTTGTTATGATGATCAATTTAAATAACACAGTTTAGGATATATTTCTCAAAAATATATATTCCATGACGGGTTAGACAACTCTTGGTCACAACAATATAATGCATTGCATTTAAATGCTGAATGAGGCGTCTATGGTGGGATGTTAATGCAAAAAAGAGGCAGGTGGTCATACATTAGAGGTCAACGAGTTCTTGTGTCAGCACGACAGAACACCGTAATAACAGGCACATCTAAGGAATTTTCGTGTTAAACATGTTGTAATGTTTATGGATTAAGCAAGGGGAGAAAGCCTCTTTAAATGATTTGCACTGGTTTGCTTTAATACAATAAACTAGTATGATATAAAATGATACCATACTGTACATCTACTGTACACACAATATAGGAAAGTATATGGTAGAAAGTATGTATTTTGTTGCATGAATTGCAGATGGGATTACATTTTATCATACACAATGATAAAATGTTATGTGTCTTGGTGACTGAGCTGGAAATCAAATCTGTAGTTTTGTCAATTTGTTCTCATTGTTGACAAAAGAGTGAATGATTATACAAGCACAGACAAGTTTCTCTGTCTGTGGCATCTGGGTCAGGATACACATAGTGCCTGTTTGCTCTCTCAGGGAAAATGGAGGGGAACGCGATGGGCTCACTGTTTGGATTTCCCTTTGTGAATAAAATCCATGTCCCTTGGTTCTCCTTCCTGTTTGGCCCTGCTGGTTCTGTGCTCTGGCAAAACCCACTACTGCAAACCGTGAGAGCAAAGGTGACATCAGAAAGTGCTTTCGGTTCCCATAGCGTCCACCAGCTGAACAATCTGGCCCACAGCTGCAGATCAGTGGATTCATACACGTTGGAAGATGCTTGTTTTAACAGTTATGCATTCAGACTATCAAGCCCTGTTCACTTAGAGGAAGAGCTCAGAGGACAGCTAAACTGTGATCAGGTTATACACAGTGACAATGGTGTCAGCCATTCAGATTCTAAATTCCACAGACAAACAATCTGGTAGGCTACGGTCTTAGAGGAAGAGACAGCCTGCCAGGAAAGATACGAGTTAAGTACATTTCAAGTGGATTTGGATAATTTCCCATTGCTTAGTGTTGCTGATGGATGTTTTGGATTACGACGATAAGGAGACGAGATAGCAAGGTATTTACTGATATCATCTAACCAACAAACCATCATTGGAATCCTCCTCCAGTGAAACAGTTTAGAGACTGGAATATACAGTACACCCTTCAAATTAAGATGTTATCTGGAATCTCCAGTGTCCACACACAACATTTATAGCCAATTTCCCCTGCATCATAATAGTCTCGAGCACCACACTCAGTGCTTGGAGCGTTGCATGGTTTCCTGAATCTGTAATTTAGTTCCCACATGCAGCGTGTGGGCTTGTGGTGGGACTTTGTCAGTGCAGGTTTTAGCTAGACTGCTGAATAATGTCCTAAGAAGGAGCCCATTTCTTATATTATGTCTGGGGGTTTGTAAAAGATAGAGATACAGTTCCAAAGCATCTTGTACAGACATGTTACCTCTGCTGTTTGAATACCACTCTGTCAGATCCTCGAGGTAAAATCTCATAGATCTTGTCATCACTGTAACCAGAAGCTATATGTGTCCATACATGTAATGAACCCCCCCCCCTCTCCTCTTTCAAACACCCTCACACAATGATAAATCTTCTCAAATGGCTCAAAGGCTTGCCCTTTGGGTTTATGTTTCATCAATAGTTTATGTTCATGCAAAGTCAGCAGAAACGTATGGGCCGAGCCTCTCAGAGCTTTAGGGAAGGTTCTGCTACATCCTCATGTCTGCTTTGAAATTAAGTGAGAAGCTGACTGCGTTACAGAAAGGGTACGAGTGCTACCGCGGTAACTTAGCTCCATTGATACTCTTATCTAGAATGGTATTGCTAAAGTAGTTGTAGTTTAGTCCCTTTGGCAATGCCTGTGATCACATCACAACCTTTACTTGAGGTGTAGCTGTGTTTTCACTTACCACAGGATGTTGGTTATTGTCAACAACCTGCAGAACTGTATTCTTTTGAACTGTAGTCTTTTGAAAAAAACCCTCTCTTGCTGCAGAAGACCAGTCATGTTTTGTAGGGGTGTCAGATGGCTGAGCGGTTAGGGAATCGAGCTATTACTCAGAAGGTTGCCGATTTGATTACCGGCCGTGCCAAATGACGTTGTGCAAGGCACGTCACCCTACCTGCCTCGGGGGGAATGTCCCGGTACTAACTGTAAGATAAGAGTGTCTGCAAAATGACTAAAGGTAAATGAAGACAAAACAGGCCCCTTTTCTTTTGTAGTTTGGTACATGCAATATTTTAGAATTTGATTAGTAACCTCCTCACGTTACAGACAGAAATGCAAGAGCAGGTTCAGGGTTTTTGGGATAGTATTCCTCCCATGATTAGGGGCACATAACTCCCGTTAAGGCCCTCTCGCACTGAGACCTCTGCTGCACATTCCATGAATCCTGCTGGGCATTGTTCCCGTTATCCTACAACACCATACCAGTTCAGCTTCACAGAGCAGGTCGGAGGGAGACTCGCTCATCTCAACAGTATTTCCCCTTGAGACTATGACCTACAATGAGGATTTATTTCAGGCAAGCTTTTGCTCTTGCAGCATGTTGTAGCCGTGTAATTAGAAATGTAAACTACAGTTGGTTATTTATGAGAGTGAAGTATACCACCTCAAGCAGGCGCAGAGGAAAAGCGCCGTCAACAGTGTGGCTCTGTAATTTGCTCTTGAGATAATGAGGAGGGCCATTTCCTCTGAGTTCTGCAGGGGCGATATTTACTGTAATAGTTCCTATCTGTAATGATACTGGCTGTACAGGCAGGTTTCGTGCCCACTTCAAGTTTGGTTTAATAATGGGAGACGTGAAGCCAGTTGAAGGAAAAGCAAAGCTTGAATTAGGCATGTTGTCCTAAATTCCACCGTTTTATTTACCCTATATATATCCAAGGCTCCCATTATGACCCATGTCTGGTTTTTAACAGGGGCCTCAAATCTCACCCGAATGGAGAAACCCGATAACAGCTTGCTGATGACTACTTCTTTTTAAATGAACATTAAATGGTGCTCAGAAAACATCTTCTTTTAAAGGGTTGGCACCAGTCTTCTGATCTGCATGACTTAAAAAAAAGAGGAAGAGGGGCCCATGTCCAGGAGTTGCTCAAAGATGCGTCTGTCGTGAACGGAAACCCCGATGCCGCCCATCCACCAACCGACATCTCCCGGAACTTGAACCGTCCACGATGCGGTGTCCCAGACTTCCCCACCCAGAAGGAGTTTCTTCTCAGCGGGCGACACCGACAGAAGCGCTTTGTCTTGTACGGGGGCCGCTTGGAAAGGAATGACCTGACCTACAAGTAAGGAGATGATTATCTGACCTACTGTATGAGCACATGCTCTAATGACTGTAATTATTTGTGAATCTGGACTTTCTCAAAACTTGATTTAGGTGAAAGACCATCAATTCTTCTGACATGTTTTAAGCATATTTGAAACAGATGGGAGTGGTACATGATGTCCTTGAGTATACTCTCCATTTATCATGAGGATTACCATATCTCCCCTTTTGGCTAGAGCTCTCTTTCAGAAGCCTATGGCTTGTGTTACAAGGGAGGGGGGAGGTGCCCTGTCATCAAATTTGGGGTCTGGAAAAAAACGTAAACAAGTTGTGTCTCTAAAACGTAGCAAGCTGCAATGTTATTGGTTTTGCCTCCTCGGGAGACACTCAGCAGGAGTGTCTGGTGCCTCTGAGTCTGCCTCGCGTTCCTGTCACCGTGGCGACATTGAGAGGAACTCTCTAGTGGATGTCCAAGAATTCTAAAGCTATCAATCAGTGTTGATGTGACCCGGCATAATGTTAGGGAAGCAGTATTCATCATGAAAGGGTCACTGCAGGGCACTCATCCAGTCCTGTGGAAGGCAAGCCTGTGGTTTTTGTCTTTATCTTCAGTTGGCTTATCCACTTTTGACTAATACAGAGATTCATCACTCCATAGAGTTATTGCAGTGTTTGATATGGATAGAAGTTATGAAGAAATTATTAACTTGCTATAAATCTTGGTTTCCTTTTATGAACTGGTGCCATGTTTATGATACGAGGATACTGTGTTTTACTTTTATAACACGCTGGGTGGTTTTACAAGACAGACACTGAGTGAAAGAGAAGGAGGACCATGATACGCTATTACCTTACAGAGCCCAAGGGTCTAGGTACAGCAAGCCTTTCTGTAGATTTTAAGGTTTGATATCAAACGAGTGGAACGAACGAGGCCGGTGGTCTCTGATGTGTCTGAGCAGACTCGGGGCATGTCTGTGTGTTTGCACGTGTGTGGTTTACAATCTGATGTCTGCATGTGTTATATGATGAATATCTCTTCCAGGATCGTACGCTACCCCTGGCAGATGAGCGAGGAGAAGGTGCGGCGCGTCTTGCAGGAAGCCTTGAGAGTGTGGAGCGAAGTCACTCCTCTCACCTTCACTGAAGTCCCGAGTGGAAAGACTGATATCGTCATCGACTTCACAAGGTACGGGGCACCGCATGCTGAATCTGTTCACTTTGAACAAGTGTTGAAGACTTAAAGACTCAATGTGAAGACCTAGCCGATGTAAATCTTCAGGTACTGGCACGGAGATAACCTGCCTTTTGACGGCCCCGGAGGCATTCTCGCCCATGCGTTCTTCCCTAAGACACACAGAGAGGGGAAATCCACTTTGATTATGACGAGTCATGGACACTGGGCAATAACATGGGTGAGTGTTTTTTGTTGTCACATACATTTGTATGGGAAGTTACAGTCACGGTCGAGAGACACTCTGAGGGAAATGATCTGGTGTGGTTCGTTCGGTGATCGTAAACTCTCTGGTGGGGCGATCTGGTGGGGAGTCAGATGGCTGAGCGGTGAGGGAGTCAGGCTAGTCACTCCTTGGGCAAGGCACTTCACCCTACTTGCCTCGGGGGGAATGTCCCTGTACTTACTGTAAGTCGCTCTGGATAAGAGCGTCTGCTAAATGAGTAAATGTAAATGTAAATGGTGGGGCGATCTCTCTGGTCCTCTTGCAGGCACAGACCTCCTGCAGGTGGCGGCCCATGAGTTTGGACACGTCCTGGGTCTGCAGCACTCCCGTGAGCCGGGGGCAGTGATGTCTGCCTTCTACAGTTTCTCCTATCCTCTGCAGCTCAGTGAGGATGACAAGCGAGGGATCCAATACCTGTATGGCTCTCGTCCTCATGTCCCTCCCAAACCTGCACCCCCACCCCAAATCAGCACTGAGAACAATGAGATCATAAGCAGCACTGTGAGTGTCACTCTAATCTAGATGTAAGGGTGTTGGTCCTTGTGCTGGGATACACTGACACACACATTATACACAACAAATATATATATATATAGTATATACATATATACTATATGTGCAGTTCCAGACATAAGAGTTGAAACATTCTTTGTATGTCTGTCTAGCCTGACGCCTGCCAGACAGATTTTGATGCCGTGTCTATGATCCGGGGAGAGCTGTTCTTTTTCAAGTCACGCTATGTGTGGCGCATTCGGGAGGGGCGTCTGGAGCGGGGTTACCCAGCCCTGGCGTCACGACACTGGAGGGGGATTCCAGAGAGCATTGATGCTGCCTTTGAAGACCAATCAGGGAATATCTGGTTCTTCCAAGGTGGGTGAGACATTGGTATGCTGCACAGAGGTTTGTGATTTCTTACAAATAAAAACACTGGTTTGTAATTTAAATCGTACAATAAGACCTGACAAGCCCAAACTTGAATATACAGATAGACACACAAAAAGATTCAGAGAAAACAGTTGAATCAGATTTTAGGAATGGCCCTTTTGTCTCGCCTCGAACATTATATCTACTAAGATTACATAGATTAACTCTCAAGTGAAAACAAATGGCGTCAAGTCAGTTGATAAACAGGAGCTTACAGATCTATCAAGTGTTTCACAAGCAGAGCGTAAATCCTTAAAAGCCCACAGCAGATCCATCTGCTGGATGATTGTCTCTGTTCGTGTGGCGGCAGGTGAAAACTACTGGGTGTTTGACGGAGAAACGCAAATCTCCGGGCCTGAGTCCGTCCAGAGATTGGGCCTCTCAGTGCCCCATGTCCAGGCAGCGCTGCGCTGGGGCCAAGACAGCAGCTACAACACCTACTTCTTTCGGTCTGGGAGCTACTGGAGATTCAGTCCCCGGGAGAAACGCGTGGACTCCATCTACCCCCGCAGTATGCAGGAATGGGATGGAATCCCCAGTGACGTGGATGCAGCTTTCCAGGACAAATACGGTGAGCTATAGAAGAGAGGTCGTAGTGTCTCTTGTTGGTTAGTTGTAACTGATTTAACTTATTGTACTCGCACTTAATTATATTATTTTTGCTTGCTTTCCTACAGGTGCACTCTTGCACTTTTGAGGTTCAAGTTGTTTAATTATAACTTGTTTAACTACATGCTCTTGTGTTTCTTCCCATTGGCACTTATTTGCTTTTCACAAAGTATGCTTCAAGTTTTGGCTACCCACAATGCTTTGAGGCTGTCTCGTTGGTTATGATCATTGACCTGAAGCTCTCTTGGAAGTCGCTTTGGATAAAAGCGTCTGCTAAATGAATACATGTAAATGTAATGTAATGTAGGTTCTCAAACACAAGTCATGTATGGGATTTTTTTGACACTATAACTATCACTGCCTCAACTCAAAGTAAGGCGACTGTGGGTTAACTCACTCAGTACTTAATAATAATGTACCACAAGTGTGGTATTCTACACTATTTAAGTGAGACTTTGCTGTTCTTTGATCATGTTGATAATTCTGTTGAACTGAAGGATATGTTCTATTTACAGGTTACGCCCACTTTATAAGAGGAAGGCAATACTGGAAATGTGATCCCGTGGAGATGAACTCACTGGAGGGATACCCTCGTTATGTTGGCATGGACTTTTTTGGTTGTAGAAATTCATGAATATTATGAATAATATGGAGAACCAAGATAACAATATATGTCCAACCTTGATCTTTAAATTGAACATTTTAAAGACTGGAAGTGCCTTGAAACGCTTTTGGAATATCACTAGTACATCTGCAAAGGACCCTGTCAAATCGAAATATGTTTGATTTTACAAGACCAGAGGATTTCTTATCTTCATCAAAATGTGGATGAACAGACTATTTGCTAAGTGAGATTTTTAGGTTTGGGTTCCAGTTCTGTAGGGATCTCAAGCAAGAGTTTGATCCCTGTAAGATGCCGTATGTATTTGATTTACTGGTTTTTCAGCATTTTCACATTTGACTTTTTCTTCTTCTCAGGAAAAACAAATCAAACTT
Source organism: Hypomesus nipponensis (assembly GCF_054491055.1). Lineage (NCBI taxonomy): Eukaryota > Metazoa > Chordata > Actinopteri > Osmeriformes > Osmeridae > Hypomesus > Hypomesus nipponensis. The sequence goes on along the minus strand of NC_140384.1, from coordinate 6,531,035 downwards.
TTCCTCAGAGTTGAGACTTCATGTGCAGCTAAACTCATATTTATTTTGGCACATTGCTGTGCTGTTAAGATGGGGGCGAAACACACTTTGAAAATGAATCCTTCTGACATGCATTACTTGAGTAACCATGCGTCTGTTTTATTTAGGTTTTTGAAAACTCAGATTCTTATTGTCATGGATCATGTCAGTGATTGGGGGCAACAGACAAGCTCTGTCGGTGGTCAAGATCTCAGAAGAGAAGGCCTGCCATCTACAGTTCAGTACCAGTAGAGGGCAGAAGACTGTGACCTGTAACCCAGGGACAGAATTGTTAAAGCTCAAGACCATTTTCCAGAAGGGAAGGACTTTCATTTTTAAGGCAAACCAACCATATTTGCTGTCATTATGAAGTATTTACATATCACAGTGGTGCTATATCCTCACAGGATACCAATGAGGGATGGACGGATATCAATGTTTTATATTACACAGCCATGAGGACAGTCACTCCAGGGTCAGTCATTCGTTCAGTCAGTCAGTGCTGGACACTGACATCTACAGTGCCTTATCTTACACATAACAAGATATTCTTTTTATTTTGTTGCAATCTCTCTTTCAGAAATGTTGGTGTAAGTAAGGAAAGGGATTTTCACATATTTTGTAATCAAACGTTATATATCTTTTCTTTATGTTATGTACTTTTGTTTGTTTTTTCCCCATTGCGCATTTACTATGTAAATGTAAATGTATGAATTCTGTACTATGTTTTGGTACAAATAAATTCTAATTTGAGTTATTTCTTGTCTGTGTAGCTTATCAATTGGTACTTTCTGATGAGCCAATTTAAATACAAGGGCGTGTCAATTGAGAAATGGTGGCCATTGATATTACTTCGACATCACCGCAGGCGTTGCTGAACCGATGCCCAACCGACGGTCAACACAAATGTATCTCAGACATCATACGCACGAACTACTTCTCATCTGCGACCATGGCCCACAGCTTCACTCAAGAATATTTCCAGATTCCTGCCGTGACCAGAGCTTATACTACAGCTTGTGTCCTGACTACAGTTGCCGTGGTAAGAGAACAAAATGTATGCGAGAGCTGTTACACTGAATTTAAACGCCACTCCGTCGATCAAGTAAAGTACGCATCCGACTAGTAATTCAAAGCCAATATTTAGCCGGTACTGTGTTAGTAGTCGAAAGATAACCACAAATGTCACAAAATGTACCACAAATATTAAACTTGTTACTTGTGCACGATAAGTCACTCACAGGTAGGCAAGTAGTGAGGTGCAATTAAGGCTTTATTTGAGCAGTAGTGTTTAGGAATGATGCCATTCCCTGTTTTGTATGTTTGTTTTTGGTTAAAGCAACTTGAGGTCATCACCCCCTTCCAGCTTTATTTGAACCCGGACCTTATTATTAGAAGATACCAGGTGAGAGCGAGCATGTCAGAGCATCAGTATCTCAGGATAAATAATCACTTCTAGGCTATGTGAGTGACTCATTATTCTTTCTGTTTTACAGGTTTGGCGTTTCATCACAAATTTTCTTTTTTTTGGCTCACTTGGTTTCAGTTTTTTGTTTAACATCATCTTTCTGTATCTTTGACTACTGAAATGTGTAAAGCAAATGTATTTCTCAGGACCTGCACCTACTGACTCCAGAGTCCAAACATGCTGTACTGTTTCCCATTTATAATTTCCCAAAAGTCCCTAGTCCCTGGTTTTCACATGAGGTAGATTGTGTATCCCAACCTTGACATACAGTATAGTTATCGTTACTGCCGCATGCTGGAGGAGGGATCTTTTCGTGGGCGCACTGCAGATTTTGTATTTATGTTCCTATTTGGAGGTGTCCTCATGACTGTATCCTTACATTACAGTTCTCCCAGACTAACCATAGTCTTCAGCGGGTGTATCTCCAAAGCTGGCTGTGCATTCCTGGTTAATAATGTTGTGTAAAGTTGTTTTGCAACGACTTATAATATTGTGCAATGGTCTAGGTGGAATTTTATGAGTTTGTTGTTGTGAAGAAGAATAGCTATTTTACCATTGTTTTTCTCTGTAAGGATAGGGAATTCTAACTTTATAAGTAATGTAATACAAGGTTGGCATTCTGATTGTGTTTCAACATGCCCCTATTTACCATTTGTATTCTACTACTACATCTGTCAGGTAGGAATTACTGTGTAGTTCCTAGGTAACTGGAACGAACTGTAGTTGTATAACTTTTGTCATGTGACGTTCTTTAACTTGGAGGCCTGCAGTTATTTGGCCTCTTTTCCAACCTCTTCTTCCTGGGCCAAGCCTTCACCATCATGCTAGTGTATGTGTGGAGTAGGAGGAACCCTCACATACGCATGAACGTCTTTGGCCTTCTTAACTTCCAGGCACCCTTCCTTCCCTGGGTTCTCATGGGATTCTCACTGCTTCTCGGAAATTCCGTTGTGGTCGACCTTCTAGGTAGGTCAAAGGTCATCTGTGTATATAAAAGCTATTCCAGGCCACTTTAGACCAAACAAAATAAATAAAACAGGCGAGTTGCGTCCTTATCTACCTAGTAGTTTCAGACATGAATTAAATAATGAATAATACAATTACCAAAAATCTAATAAAATCACCTGCTTGACATTATTTGGAGGTAGATCAAATTTAGTTTCATTGTTGTAGATTTAGATGTTAAAGCCCATGTCTGTCATCACCACACACTGTAATTCTTCCTCCTCGTCAGGAATCGGAGTTGGACACGTGTACTACTTCCTGGAGGATGTGTTTCCGAAGCAGCCTGGAGGCAGGAAACTTCTAAGGACACCTGAACTTCTGTGAGTATCAGATTGTGGCTGCTGTAGTAACTTGCCTCATTTTATTAGCTATCCTAGCTTTGGGGGGAAAAAATTGTGCAACGGAGAGCGTTTTTCCTTCTAACATTTCAGGTGATGGGCACATTTCTTTCAGGAGGACCTGGCTTGATAGCCCAGACGAGAACCGTGGGTACTCTCCTCTACCAGAGGACAGAGAGCAGGACGGAGAGTTGTGGCAAGACCAAGCTGGTGAGGAAGAGCCCAACGAGTAGCAGCATGAGTACAGCCTTCCTAAACTCTATGCCCAGGGATATTCTCCATGTCCTTATAGTAGCAAAGAGCATCGGGATAGTCAGGTTACATTCTCATGAAGAATGCTGATTAACGGAAGAGGCGGTGACTACTGTAGTTTGCTTACAGTAAGCACCTACAAGGAAATGTAACTTCAGATTGCAGACTTGACCAACAACAATATACTATACTGTTGTATTTCTAAACATGCCTTGTCGCATTATAATTGAGGTGTTAAGGCAGATTGTGCTCATCTTGCACATAAAATTAAATTTCTCAGTGTCCAATAACAACAAAAATATTATTACCAAGATGCAGTAATATCATTTCATATTGGTTCTTAAAAAATAGAACAATAAATAAATAAAAAAATCAGTGGATTTAGCTTCTCGCCATTCCCAGTGAGGTCAATATACAAGGCCCTCTGGTGATGCTGAACTCATTCGTAAAACTGCTGACTATTTGGAATTCTATTACCTAGAGAACCTGCACGGTCTGCACTTTAACTACTGCTTTTGTGGTGTGACACACTCGGGCCAACATAGAAACTGTCAGCTAGCACACAACACAAAACTGGGTCAAAACGAATGCTGTAAGTATGACCCAAGCATATAATACTCTACAATGACATGGAGGAAAAAACATTTTTTGTTGGTTTTAAATGATTAAAACAATTAAATAATAATAACAATTGGAAGGTAATCAAAATCATTTACTATTTTTTTTTTTTATTATTCAAATGTACAAAAAGACAACAAATACAACATATATTCTCTGAGATTTCATGTGTCTTCACCTTCTGTTTATAGGCAAAAGAGTCTGTGGTCAGAAGGGGAAGTGTGTCCCCAAGCTGAGAAATGGGGAACATTGTAGGGGGGTGCTCATAGCAAGGCTCTGCTAAAAACAAACAAACAAAACACAAAATAGGGGCTTGGGGGGGGGGAGAGAGGGGTAAATGACTGCTCTGCTCTGGTCAACTTGCTGAAGGAATGTCTGTTACTGCCGTTAGCTTTGCAAATCCCAACCACTTCTCCAGATGGCCTTTGTTTTTATAGGAGGTCATAACTGATTGCATCTACTACCATGCTGGGGCTGTATTTGCCAGTCGTCTCATTCGCCTGTAAAACCAATGAACACGGAGAGACAACATCAGAGACGACATCAGAAGCTGTGACAACACAAGTTTTAATTTCAACTAAGCAGAGAAACACTAACCGAGTGTTTCTGTCCTGGTCTCTGATCTTCTTCTCCATTTCTGCATCTGTCAGTGTCTCCAGCAGTGGGCACCACTGGTCTGCGTCACCCGTGTTCCTGATGGCTATCTCGACCGTGGGCAGAGGGTTTTCACTGCAACACAAGCAGCAGGGAAGGATGAGGTCCAGCAAGATCAAGGAACAGTTGCGGAATGTGATCAGACATTGGAAACTATTGGATCTGTGTTGCAACTAGCAGGGGATAAAGGATGTTTAGAAATACTCCAGATGTTGAATAGAAGCACGTATCCAACTTTGCCAGAGGTTATCATTACTGACCAAGGAATCTAATCTTTCACCTAATTCCTGCAATACTGTTGGCACAACTTTTTTTGCATTTCACCCTGTGGCACATCCCAAACTAAACTCAACATATCCCAAGGCTGACATGAGATATGATGAGATGCGCAAGCTACAAACTTGAAACTTTGTGGCCAGCATTACCTGAAGGCGTATGTCCTCTGGTGCCAGCTAAGTTGACCTCGGATACTGTAGGCAATGGTGGTGACAAACTCTCCACCCAGGCCCAGCTCAGAGCACAGTTTTAGTGCAAACTTTTCCGGCGAGTTCTCCCTCTCTGACATGTCCCATTCAAACTGGTCCACCAGCGAGATGTTTCCCACGTGAATGTTCAGCTGAGAAGTAAATATGGCAAAGAGAAATTAGGATTTGACAGTGAAACTTGACAACAAATACTGCTAGATGACCCCACCTAGATCTGGTCGGTGGTCCCACTGGGGGATGAGTTGAAGGTCGTACCTTAATGATGACCCTCTGGTCAGTCTGCTCTTCCAGGATGCTGTCGGTGGGGTAGGACTCAATCTGTTGACGAATTGCGGAGGCGATGGCAGGGACGAATGCAAGAGGGTTGAGGTCCAGGTCGTCACACAAGATCTCAGCAAACATCTCTGGGGTCATGAGCTTTTCTGCAACGTTCAAGGAACATGCTGTACATAAGCACATTAAGTGCCATTAAGTGTACATAAAAATACTCCAATCACAATGGCTGTAAAGCAGCCCCACCATTCATGTTCCATGTGAACGCATCCCGAAGTTTCTGCCCCTCTATTTCCATGTCCAGGCGAATCGGAACCAGAACCTCAGACTGTGTGGCATTCTCATGGATCACAGCTGGATCATGGTCATCAAAGCTGAAAGAACCGAAATGTTATTCCCTTTGTCTTTACTTCTCAAACAATGACTTTTGTCATGATCGCGTACCAAAGTATGAACTTGGCCTAGATCGTTTGACTGGCTGTTGCTCACCAGAGAGGGAAGGTCCTCTTCTTGTCACGACCTAAGCGACTGCGGTTAATAGTCGTGGAACAGGGAACGGCGTCCAGGTGGTGGGAGCTGTTGGGTAATGTGGGGACCCACTGAGTGTTCCTCTTTCCCTTCTGTTCCCTTTTGACCAAATGAAACATTTCATGTTAAGTCAGTTGTTACTGAAATCAAAACATCCCCCACTTGTGACTAGTGCTGAGAAACATTTAAGTTGTGTAGGGCATGTTACCTCAAGTAAGCTGGTGGTTCTGTACTGATTGAAACAGCTTTGTACTTCTCATCGTTTCCTTCAAAGATCTCCTCTACCTCTGATGCCTTCAGTAGGGTCACGCTAGTGGCTAGGGTTGTATAACCATGATCTGCAGAAGAGTAAAGCAGAAGAAGAAAAAAATGCTTTGGATGCTTTGAGTACATGCAGGGTACTTCCTCAATCAAAATGTAATAATTCTGAGGTCTAACGCCCTTACAAAAAAACTAAGTCAACTAACCGTGAGAAGATTCCACAATTTTCTTCCTTTCCTCCACTGAAGCCAATTTTCGCCATAACGAGGGGTATCTCTTATAGAGTGAACCTCTGAACATACGCAAGTAGTTTCCAACCTAAAATTTGAAACCGATAAAAAAACGAATAAGCGTGAGATATATTAAACCAACCATGACCGATAACAATAAACTTGGTATTTTTTTGTATTTGTGTCCTTTTCGCAAATTAGCTAGATAACATTAGCCTTTAGCTTAGCAAGCTAACTAAAACGTTAGCTTGCTGTCGGTGTTATAGATGATCCTAAAAATGAAGAATATTGGTACGATAGTTATTTCCCGTATCCGATAAACGTACAAACCTCCGATCCAATCATATAAAAATCTCCATCTTCTTCAAGTTGGAATTTGACAGGTTTTTGTCCGAACGTCTTACTAAGCGCCATATTGAAAATGCAATAACAAAGCTTGACAGCTGAGCATGCGCATAGGCAAAATGACCTGGCGCTGTAAAATGACGTAGGTATATGGACAGAAATATGTACCACTATAAATTCAAACTAAAATAAATAAACGAAGGGATGTTCATCTTTATTAACCCTTTCCTGCCGACCCATTCAAATAAGATAACAATAATTCAACAGTCCACTCACCGATTTTATTTCTGAAAACTGACAGATACTTATTACAACTTAGTGAGAATTACAAGTGCAGCTCTCACAGTAAACCACTAGATGGCGATGGTAAAGCGCAGCCCTATTGAACGGGTTTCTCGGGGGCACTGTTTCGACAGCGCCATCGGGATGCGCTTCAATACCGCCATCTAGTGGTTTCAAGTGTAAATTACAAGTGCAGTTCTCACAGTAAACCACCAGATGGCAATGGTAAAGCGCAGCCCTATTGAACGAGTATCTCGGGGGCACTGTTTTAGACAGCGCCATTGGGCTGCGCTTCAGTACCGCCATCTAGTGGTTTAAAGTGTAAATTACAAGTGCAGTTCTCACAGTAAACCACCAGATGGCAATAGTAAAGCGCAGCCCTATGAGAGATGCTCAACAATGGAACAACGCAACATAGACTGCACCTCTAACTAACAAGTTAGCATGGCAGTTAGCATTTAGTGTCAGTTGATTGATACAATCTTACAGATGAGGATATGAATTAAACATCTGAATACATATTTGTCATCATGGTTGTTCTGATATTAGCTAATGAGGTCAGTTCAAAACCACGTCTACACACTGAATAATCACAGCTTAATTCTATGTCCTTTCACGTGAATTGAACAAGTCAGAGAGGGGTAGATAATAGTCACATGCTCACTATCCAGTGAGTACACATCGAGTTTGGTTTTTAAGGGTTGATTTAAGACAATAGAACCCCTGGAACATTTTTGGTTGTGTAAGATATCACCGTCAAAAAACTGTGCCATGATAAGTAATTGAAATATTGATTATCGAAGATTCGAAGTAAAAAGGGCCACAGGTTCACCAGGCAGCTATAATGTCGATGACAGAGGAGACAGAAAGCATGTCTTATTGGTTAAGGAGTTACTGGGCGTGAATATTAAATATATCGTCATCATCGTGAGCCAGAGAGGATACCATGTGAGATGTTCTACCAGAGTTACCGCTTCAAATTTAAAACGGAGACGATATTTGGACTGAAGACAAGTTCTTTTAACTTCTGTCAAAGTAAAAACGTTGTAGGAACCATTTGTTTGTATGAGTAGCGCAAGAATTACGTGACCCGTTTTCGCCGTTCGTTACAGGCAGTTATGACACTGTCATTGACAGTAGCACTGTTTAGCCTCTATTTTTTCAGATTTCTGTGAAACTTGCTAGATTATGAACCCTTTAGGCTAAATATGTACATCGACCGTGGAAGAAAGTTCCACCATTTTAGTTGATGAGAGAATAGCCAGATAGCGCTAGCTAGCCTCACCCACTAATCACGAGAATGATCATAACTTTTAAACGAAAGATTCTCTCATTACTAACAACTGTCTGCTGTTCTACATCGCCCACATAATTATGTATGTTTCATATGCTTTAAGTTTTCACTGTCTTGTATAAAAGTGGATGAAAATTTGGTTGGAGTATGGCGGAAGGAGAAGATTTTTGTAAACATTTGCTTAGTTGGACTGGACATCTTTTCTTCAGTATGTTATAAACAGTTCAGGTGTGTAATTTTATTATGAAAATGTGTAATGGTGTAACAATAAGGTATAGAAATTAAGATGAAATAGTGAAATGACAGGTAAATAGTGCAATTGACTGGTTATATGTGAGGTGATGGATAGACTTAATTAAATAGGGACAGCCCTTATCCTAATTGATAAAGCCAGCCGCGGATTGAAAGTGTGTTTTACAGCCGATCCCCGCTGATTGGCAGAAGAGTACCAGCTGGTGAGGAGGTGAGGTTGAACTTCTTTGGATTCATCGTCTGTGCATCTTATTTAACTATGGATTAAAATCTTTAAATACTTTTTAGGTGTTAATGTATTTGTTGTATTTGCTCATGATCAAATGATCTACAACTACAAGCTGCATACTGCTGGTGTCTGCATGTCTGATTTCAGATTAAGTCACGCATGGAGTTTGTGTTAGACAACTTTGTGTTGGAGTGAAGCTTCTCCTGACTCATCATTCGACACTGCAAAGCTTCATCTGACTGCTCAACAAAAGCCGGTCCACATGCCTCCCTCCCTGTGGCCCCTCCCTCCTTTCCCTGTGGCCCCTCCCTCCCTTTCCTGTGGCCCCTCCCTCCCTTTCCTGTGGCCCCTCCCTCCTTCCTCTGTGGCTCCTCCCTCCTCACCCAAATTCGGAAAAGTTTCGGCTGCCTCGCCGGCCGGCTAGCACAGAACATAAAAATGAAATCTACGAAAATGTTTGAAAAAAGTCCCTGTTGTTGGCTTCCTGGGCTGGATAACCTCTTGGATTATTGTTGGGAACCACCGGGGGGGGAGATTGCCCCCCCCCTGCCTCGTGTATCCGGGGCAGCTCCAGGCAACCGTGGGTGACGATTCAACCCAACCGTGGGTGAGGTTTCGAACCAGCGATGTGTGAACTCCAAGTACCCAGTGACTCGGCTTTGTTCATGCCCTTTAACCACCACACCACGGAAGCCCTTTGCAGAGAAGTACTTTCTCCGGGCGTTCTTGACATGCATTTCAATGCCAATCTATGCTTTAAAATTTGGCTGCAGTGGCAGCAGCCTGGATTCAAACCATGAACCTCATGTTTGTGAGGCTGCGTCCCTCTCCTATGAGCCATTGGGACTGGTGAGATAACCAGACTGTTCCCGGGTACTTGCCTCTGCGAACATGTGATAGATTAAAAAATTTGACAGCCTCCCTGTAATCAAACCTTTAACCTTGTGATCACAAGACAGCATCCCTCTCCTGTCAGCCATTGGGACTGATAGGATATCCGCACTGTTCCTAGGTAATCGCCTCTGCGAATCTGTGATCGATTTTCAAAACTGACGGTAACCTGGAATCAAACCATCAACCTCTTGCTTGTAAGACTGCATCACTGTTCTCTGAGCCATTGGGACTGTTAAGATGTTGTCACTGTTTTTGGTTACTTCACTGGAATTAAGACATGCACATTGAGTAGCTGGATTAAAAATCACATGTGGGTAGGGATCAAACTGATCAAGTTAGTCAAGCAACTCTTAACCAGCAACTCAACATTCGCAACAGTTTAAACCATGACACCAAAGAGTCCTATTGCTGACAGGACTCAAATTTGCTAGCACCATGTTACGGAATCGAACCATCACCTCTTGGTCACAAGGCAGCCTCTTACCTCTCTAAGCCATTAGGACTGTTAAGATAGTGTCACTGTTGTTGGGGACTTCACTGGAATGAAGACATTTACATTGAGAACTAGATTAAAACTCATTATTCAAGATCTATATCCATTTATGGGATGAAACTGGTTCCTGCTTCAACGAGGCCTAAGTTTACACTGTATACACACATACCCAGTGAGCTACCAGGGCCCTGACAAGACACTAATAAAGTCATGGTTTTGTTTGTGGCAGATCAGACAGATTTGAACCCAAGGCCTCAATTTACAAAGTCTACCCAGTGTTACCCAGGACCCAACAAGATACAAACATTTTGAAAATACACCCTTAAGGTGATGTGTGTTTTGGCAATAAGGTCACATGACTAATACCACCTATCCAGATAAATGATCCAACCATATAAGCATGTGTACCATCTTGGGCTCAATCCCCTTCTGTCATGTTTGTCACATGGTAAAGTGAAAAGTGGAGATCTTTTTTTTTGGTGAAAATATGTATTTTAAAGAGTGCTTTAAAAAAAGTTACATTTAGCAGATAATGTTGCTTTATTCGGTGCAGATCAATGAAGAGAGACCAGTGTGAGACCAATCTACATTTCTAAAGCAACGTCTCATCTCCCTTGACAGATTATGAACTGAAGCAGGAATATTTAATTTCCGAAACTTAGTGTTTATTTGTATACATGAGTATATATTAATCTCTAACTCAAAAAAGGAAATACTGTACAAAGCATAACAAAATATCTATGTACAAATCAATAAATAATACAACAAAAACAATAATATAGGACAATTAATGTGTTCTTAGATCATTAAGATTAGAAAACCTTAAACAAGTCAATGCAATCAGTTATGAAGGTCTCAAGCCTTTGTGAAAACAACAATGGCAGCAGACACTGCAGTCAGTACTGATCTGCACAGAAGGAACGCTCAGATCAGCTGAAGCAAAGAAAGACAGTTTCCAGTTTATAGTTAATATAATGATTAAAACTTTAGGGCAGGCCATATGTCACAAACAGGACAATTAACATCTTTCCGTGACACAAAACGAGTATGCTTGAACATCGATCATAGTTTTTTCCTATCCAATGTTGCTTCCAGTCATCTTCATGGGGATGGTATAGTTTGTCTTGTGTAACCACAATGCATGTACCCTAATGTAAATTGGTTTAATACATTTAAGGGTTCTACAGTTTAATAGTTCATTGCATTTTGATATGAAATTAATTATCAGCCCCTCTACTCTAAATGTCCATAATTTTGGTACATCTTCTTGGGCCATTTGACTAATCTCAGCTCACAGATTAAGAGTATAGTTTCATATTAAGCATTAACAACAAGAGACTAGTGAGTAGTCACAGTGTTTAGTATAAAAGCAGCTAATCAGTGTGATTAGCACAGTGGAAATATCCAATCACAGTGTTCAATAGCAAGGGGGGAGAGCAAATCACAGTGATGAAGAGAGAGCCAATCATATGCCTTCCATCCTAAAACTTATACATGTACATCTCTCCAGTACTTCTTTAACCAGAGAGATCACCAGATTCAACCTCTTCTGTTCTATTGGCAAACGTTGATCAAACCAATCTATGAAGGATATTAGGAAGCGCATGCACCCAACAAAACTATCGGGATGTACCACAGTGCAAATTAAGTGAAATATTGATAACCATAATATAGACTGTGCACTGGCATACCTTTAACTGCAAGCTCATACATGATTGGCACCAATAAGCTGATCTAGGATAATGTTCGGGTGTCCTTACATTAGACTTCCTCTTGCATGCATGTGGCAGGTGTTTAAACATCCACGAGGGCATTCATCAGGCAGTAACAGACGACCAAGATCCCACTGAAAGTACTGGCGAGTACTATATGGTTTGTTTCATGTAGGCAATGAAGGATACGCCATCATAGGAGCCCCTGCATAAGTGGATATTTAAGTCAAACCAAATCGAATGCAGTCATTGGACAGTCCGAGAGTAATGCCTGCCGTCACCAATGTAAGGGAAAGAGAATAGTGATTGGAGAAAAAAAAACAAAAAAAAAAACAATTATCAGCACCATAGCAAAGTAGAGAGCTGCAGAACCAAAGAACGCATTTGCCAAATAGTATTGTACTGTTAAAATGGGGTCCTTAAATATTTGACACAATATCACTTTCTTAGCCTAAAGTTTCTCTCATACTTTGTTGTAACATACATCAGTCTTATTCTTTTTGACACATTCTGTCCCACGTCGGGTGAAATATTTTCAAAAGATAACTGAAGTCGTCCTTGTAGTGTTTGTGAATCAATAAAAAAAACACTTGGATCTACATTTCCCGCCTTTTTTCAATGACAGAAATGGCACAGACGTCATCCCATGTACAGTGAGTACGGCAACGTCTGCAAGTAAACAGTTAATGCTCTTCACACCTCCACAAAATCCATAATAGTCACATCCTCCCAGTCTTTCATTGTTCTAAAGGCTGTGTGCTGCTGTATAGTGCATTCCGTGCACAGACAGAATTTGGGCAGCACGGGTCCTAATATCCTGCACAGGTAAACAACACTGTTGACATCATTATCTCCGGCCGCCAGGTGAGATGAAGGACTCTAAAGCGTTCCTTCCCTCAGACTGAAGCAGGACAGCATCCTGTTGCTTTTCCGGAAAGGTTCTGTAGTGTTTAACCGTTGGTCCTTTAGTTCCACTGGGTTCTTTTGTAACTGATTGTAGCTCTGAGGAACATTCACCTCGGACAGAAAGGGCCTTCATCCAGCAGACTTGGAAGTTTTTTATTTTTTAATTTTTCTTCTAAGGGTAGAGGTGTCCTCAGAAGATCCCTTTGGCGATTTTCAGACCCTTCTGTTTCATGCGGGGCAGTGTGGAGCTGGCAACACTTTTGGCCCTGCCTGTCTTTGATGAGCCTCGCTTTTTTAAAACAAAGTCATAGTTGGCAGTTGAGTTCATGGCATAGAAGACATTGGCATTGTCTGGTATCCGCAGCTCTGAAAGAAAAACATTTACAAATGTATATTTAGTTATCGTTAAGTAGGCAGGCAGTGATAAGAAATTGATCATCGACCTTCAACCCTACCTTTATCGTCTGAAATTTTCTGCATCAGCTCATAGTCTTCCGTTTTCTCTCGCTCCACATTGTGTTTGACCATGGCTTTCCTGATGACGGCTGGGGTCTTGTCTTGACTGGTCACCTGCGCCACGAGAACCAAGGTTAAATTCGTAACGTTTGCAGCTAATTATTGATGCATTACCTCGACCGACCGAGAAAAATCATGTCATTTGTGCATGAAGACATCACACCGCTCACAACTACTTCCTCATCAGGTGTCGTTGAGGGAGTTTCTCCCCCCCCAGGCTCTCACCAGGATGCTCTTGTACATGTTGCCGTTCTCCACGTCCAGGCTGACGCGGATGATGCAGCAGTCGTCCACCTGCTGGTTGTAGAGGGGCAGGGAGAGGTTGGAGTAGTTGGACACGGCCGAGACGGAGCGCTTGTGGGAGCGGGCGGAAGGGACGGGGGTGGAGGAGGAGACGGAGGTGGACGAGGCGCTGCTGGAGCCCGAGCCCATCCCCGAGGTGTCCAGGGACGACAGGGAGGTGGACTCCCAGAACTACGGAGAGACAGAGAGAGCCGTCATCCACCGACAACAGACTTGGCGTGTCGTGCTACTTTGTTGCTACACGGTAAGAGTATGGGAGCATGGATGAACTACGTATCGTTAGTACGGTTATGGACAAACGCTGATGTCTTATTTTTAACAAGAATGAAGGTGAATGAAGGAACATGAATGAAGGTGAAGTTGAAGACAGAGAGTGACGGTGAAAGAGAGGGGTACAGTGGAGGAGAAATCTAGTTCTGAGCAGAGCTGCTAAGCCAGCTGGAAGAGTTCATGTACCGTAGCGCTTGGATCAGGAGTCTGGCCCTCTTTCCCCAAAGCGGAGACAGAATGTTTTACTGAGGGTGTTGATGTCTACAGAAGGGAATTAGAGCCACAGTCAACCATGAGAAACATAAACCACAAGGCTTATCCCACAAGGCCAATTGAAAAAGTGTTAATTTTGGATACAATATCAGTGATTATAACTTGAGTCGAACAATGGCAAACAGTGAATCCTCACTGTGCCTCATAATCTCAACCACTGTCAACAAAATCCAATCAGTGATTACTGATGAAAATTAAAGTAAAAAATAAAAGAACTAATAAGGAACCTGGACAGAAACTGCAACCATGGCAACGGCAGAGAACTGAAAGTGACTGTGTGGGGGAGTTGTGATTTCCCGTTCCCTTCTCACCTTCCTCTCGTGGCCCTCTGGTGAGTCGGACAGGAAACCGGGGTTAACGTCCTCCAGATCGGAGCCACTGGAGCCAATGCTAAGTGCGTCACCGCTGTCCCCTCCCCCTCCCTGGTACAGCCTGAAGTGGGTCTGGTCGAAGGACTTGGAATGGGAGCTTCCTGCACTGCTGGAGCTTGCTTCGGTCAGTTGGCGACTGGAGAGGAGGAAGGAAGAGGCGAAGATGGAAAAGGTGAGGGGTGCAAGGACTCTGTTTGGAGCTAGTCGACCATCCTCGGGTCCATGTAGGAGTGGTTTGGGTCGAGGGCGAGGGCTGTGGGACTTACTCGCTCCAGCGTTTCATGATCCCCCCGTTTTTCTTGGCTCTGAGAGTGTTGCTGGCATACTCTGACAGTGGCTCGATCTCACAAGACAGTGTGTAGCTGAGGGGGCATCGATACAAATATGAAAATCTGCTTCCGTGTTTTTCCCCCACAGAAGGTCATATTCACAATTTGAGGTAAAAAAAAAGTAACCCATGTCAACATTCAAGATGGCACCTTCCCCCTCACCTCTCCGCTTCACTGAGTCTCTCCACCCCTGAGAACCACTCTCTGAAGTGGCTGTCCTGGGTGAAGCTGTAGTTGTTGGATGCCAGCTGCAGCAGCTTGATCTGGGCGATCACCTCAAACTCCTGCACACAGAAACAGAAACGAGCCTTCAGTGTCAGCCGTGGTCTCAGCCACTTCAAGGGGACTGCACCTGGCAGCTCGTTTAGTAAACAAGTCGCAAGACCGTCTCGCTCTCGTACCTTTCTCCGCTTCTCAAAGTTGATGAGTCCACCCTGGAAACGATGACAAAACAAAGAATTTCATTCAATTCTGTGCAGGTTGCTCACGTTTCAAGCTATCATTTACTCCCAATAGCAAGCAGTAGAGACCGGTAATGGGTTCTTACCTCTGTGTAGTCCTTCATGGCTGTGTCCATCATAACTAGGTCGGTCAAAAAGGTTCCCAGGTAAGGAATGGTCCCCTGCATCACCCCCTGTCACAGACAAGTGATTAGAGGACAAATACTCACACTAAACAAGCAATGCCCCTCCCAACCCTCACCACAAGAGGGCGACATGACCATTACGAACACAGATCCGCCACCAGATAGAGCCATGAATTCCACACGTCTATGAACTCAGCGCTTGAGCGCTCATGGTATTTTTGAGGGTATTTACATTGGGTCACATTCCATGTGAAAACGATGAATTCCTCCCTCGGTGGACTCACCAGGGTGGACTCACCAGGGTTAGACTCACCAGATCTCTCTGCTGTTGGTGTTTCCTCTGAGCTCGTTTGGGGTTGATTTCCAAAGTGGCAAATTTGGAAGTTCCCTCCTGCCGAAAAAGGGGAAGAGTTTCAGCTTGTTGAAAATTAATTATAATTATACTAATAAACAGCAAGAACCAGGATATTGAAATTGTGCCCGCTAATAATACTTTCTTTTTTTTAATAAACACATACTTTGTAAGTAGTTTGACATAGTTAGTTAAACTGCTTTGTGAGAGGAATTAAACTCTGTGAGTTACCACAGTATTTTTGTAACCTTAGTCATTTTAGGAATGACGCATCATGAGAGAGATTCTTCACCCTGAGTAAGCTGAGCTGACACATCTACGTAGCTGTGCCTGGCCCCTACAGATACTACAGCGAGGGGAGGGTGTGCTGTAAGTGGTGATATCGCATCCAGCCACGCACATCTCCAGGGTGGGGTTATCTGTACCTGCCAACAGTCTCTGACATCAGCAGGGATTCCCTTGGGCTTTGACCTGGTTCCTCCCACAACTGGGCCTTAAGTGCTTAACTTTGTCATTCAGCACCCCAGGGACGCGTTGTTATACATATATATTCATAGGCCAGGAATAAAAGCCCCACACCTCCACCAAAGTACCCATTGTTTTTAATGCCATATCAATTCAAGGGTAATTTGTGGGTTTAAGTGTAACATGCACATCAATACATGCCTAAGGAACAGAACAGAAGCCCATTTAAACATGGATTTAGAAAAGTCATTTGTTTTGTTTTACATTTGCTGTGGAAATCCAGAGATATGCAGTTATATTGGGTCATCCAGACAAATTTCCTGTTGACCTTTGTCTGTAAAGAGCCTGCTATTAGAGAACTGCACCTCCATAAAACCCTTAACTCACCTTGACTAAGAGCTCTCTGCTCAGAGAGTAGTTGTTGTCATCTGAGAAGATCTCGGACAACTCTCTGAACGTGCGGAAATTCTCCCTATGGGCAGAATAATGTCAAGAAGTGAGACAGCCATCAACCTAAAAGCTTTTACTGTTCTACTTCCCAGCTTATGGACACATCTCCAGCCAACGCCCTGGTCCCCAGAGCCCTTGCTCACCTGGACACCTCGTCCCAGGTCCTCTTGAGGCGGTGGAGGGAGTTACACTGCAGGGCAGAGAGAATGGCTCGCAGAGACGAGAAGTTCTTCAGGATGCGACATTCCTGAACAGCAAAGCACAAAATGTTGACAATGACCAACAGTCGCAATGCCATGGTCTTACAAAAAAAAAAAATAGACGAGATGCTGTAACCGTGTATGGAGAAGGTCAGAGAGAGGAGGCCCACAGAGAGCAGACTTACCCGGGCCACTTCGATCCAGCGCTCCACCAGCCTGGCTCTCTGGGTGGGCTTCAACGTAGGGTTGCTCAGACAGGTGCTGATGACACAGTTGGTTACACAGTTGAACTGGGCCACAGTAGCTCTGATGGTGGGGGCCAGGTGCTCCTTCCCCTTCTTGTCCCTTTGGGACCAGATCCCCCCCAGACAGTGATAGGGGACCACCTTCTTGAACAGGTCCTACAGGGCCAGGCATGGGATTAAGTCACTGAGCGTTCAACCTTAGAGAAAAATGACCTCTCACGAGTGTTCGACTACTGACAGAGTCAGACTTAATGGGGGAGAGAGGTCTCACCGCGTCCATGAGTGTAAACTGCTCCGCGACCATGATGGGGTCGAACGACAGGAAGTTCAGGCCAGGAAGCTCGTCTTCGAAGCCGCTCTCTTCCTGTGTGGCGAAGGGGCAGCCGATATGCTCCACTGAAATAACAACAGAGGCCTATCAGCATATCTCTCTCCTCACGCTACCTCTTCAGTCGTCCACACACACACACACACACCCACACCAAAACATGAATACTTCTGAGGCCCAGTCGATTCAGAGACGGTTCTCTCACCGTCAAGGTCCGGCTCACACTGCTGCCGGTGGTGGAAGTGGGCCAGCAGGTTGCGAGCGCGCCGCTCCAGGTCAGAGCCGGGGAAGTGCAGGCGAAGGTAGGAGAGCAGCTGGTGTAAACATCCGTACTCCGGAGGGGTCCAGAAGTCCTCAGAGTACTGGTCCAGCCACGCCCCCAAGATGGAGGAGACGGTGCTGCAGGAGAGAGGCAGATTGTAAGATGCACTGGGACGGCGTCGGAAACACCTCGAATGTCTTCCCTCCGGGAATGCTGCAGTCCCACAACACAACTCAGTTCCCTGATCGTGCTTATAGAAGAGTCTTACTTCCTCCGCTCTGTGCAGTCCTCCTGCGAGAGTCTGCTTCCATCAGCTGTGGACTTGTTCTGCAGCCTGGCATACCTAGGACACGAAACCCACAGGTTTCTCAGCAAAAACACCAGGGAGCTAAAGGGGCTAAGCTGTGTGGTTCTACCGTGGGCAGGTGGAGGTGTGCAAGTGTGTGCTTGGTGCTCTTCACTCTACCTGTTGAGCAGGAGATCCAGCACCTGCTTGGTGGAGGCGAAGGAGCGGTAAGTGCAGAGGAAGATGGTGACGTAGGTGGAGTCCTTGCCGCGGAACGCAGACACCATGTACTCCACCAGCCGCTCCAGGGTGCCCGCCTTGATGGTGCGCACCTTGCAGGTCTCGTACAGGCTGAGGGCGGAGTCCGTCTCCACGCCCAGCCACCGCTGCCCCTTGCTGGCCGACTGGTGCAGCTGCACTTTCCTCAGGGTGATGGTGAAGACGGCTCCCTCCTCGGCCTCCTCGCCGATCTCCTGCGTCGAGCTCTGAGGACAGAGGCGAGGGAGAGGTGAAGAAGACGCGTGGCGGTCATCGGTGACGCAAAGGCACGGTGAGGGAGGGAGCTGCGGCGACGTTTCTCATCTTTCAGAGCCCGCGGACTCTCGTCCGATATCTCTATTTTATGACTCGCACGTATTACAAACACTGTGTGTGTGTCTGTGCGTGTGTCGATGAATAAATCACAATGTGGTTGTCGGCAAACAGTGGTTGCTAGATACCCGGCACCACGACACAGTTGTAAGCTTGTGCTTAAAAAAAACAAAAAAACAACAAGGAATTAACACAAGCTGCTTGTCGAATGAAAGAGGGCTCTGTACCAACATTTCACTGTTGTCACTATTTGTTTGTCCACCAACATGGAGAAAAACACTGAGTTGCAGACAATACTGCTTTTATACATTTACCACAGTCTGAACTCTCTGGTTTCTCAGAATGTAACCTTTTAGTGATTAACCCCTGCCTTTGACCTAGATAGAGGTGAGCGTGGTTTCCATCAAATTTAAAACGCATTGAAAAGGTACTAGTATGTGGTCTTGCACACCAGGGACGTAAGTCAGACGTTTACTTTGGGTATTTCTTGTTACTCTACTCCTCAGGTCTCACCCCTTCTTTCAGCCCTTACTCATACACAGCTCCCTGACCTTCCATCGCAATGCAACAGTGTTATGATTAAGTTTCCATGGCAGCAGTGCTGAGTCAAAATGCAACTGAAATAGATATGCTGTTCATTGCACTTCTGCAGGAACCACATCTTTTTAAACCAGATATCCAAGAGCTGTTGTTTGCGCTCTTGTGTAACACTGGTGTGTGACTGTCTGAAAGTCTTCAAACACACTGAGACCTTGGGACTAGACAGTCACGGCAGGTCTTATCAGTGGAGTCACACAGGCCCTCTTGTTGCTATCATTAAACCAAACACAAAACACAGCTCTCCTCCAATAGATGGACTTGGACAATCCGCAGACCCCAAGCCACCCCTCCCCTCTCTCTCTCTCTCTCTCTCTCTCTCTCTCTCTCTATCCCTCTCTCCCTCTCTCCCTCTCTCCCTCTCTCCGTCTAGAACCAGTTTTGATGAACATGTCCATTTGTGGGTATACATTCTCATGTAAACAGTGGTTGACTGGTCGTGGCCTCTGGGGTTTGGCAGGGCAACACAGGGTCTATACACATCTTCACTATGGAAATGGAAATGTCAGGGAAGTCTCCGAGGGGGGGGGGGGGGGGGGGGGACCGTGTTACCATGGAAACGAGAGGGAACTCCCACATAACCGCAGGAACAGGGCCGGACGGCTCCAGGAAACTGTCATCCATGCAAACGTCTTCCCCCCCATGCCACTCTGGCGAGTCACAGGTCCCCCTGCTGCCTGACTCACAGCTTAGTCCTCAGCTATTTGTACACATAAACAGATGAAACGAGATACCAAACAAGGGTCGCTCAGGCGCCACATGGCATCCTGCCTACCTCGGTAATATGTCTGTCTAAAAATAACGGAGCAAGCTGGGTTACAGTCCACCTTATTTGATTCAGACGGCACCTTTCACCTTATGTTGGGACACGCTGGAAGTCTCCACTGAGAGGAACAATAGCCTACTCTGAGTAGAAGACGCTCTTGTTTAAGGAAAACCCATTCAAAAGTGAAAGTAGACCTCAAATGGAAATTCCTCATGCAAAAGGGGAAACATGGGTTTGAAAAAAAAAAAGAAAAATTGCGTACTAAAAAAGTAAAATCTTGTGACAGTAAGGTTTGTTTAGAAGCCATAGAATATCTGACATATTTGTGTAAGCAGTGGAACCTTCTGTAACATTGCATGGGTGTTATGAATTGACTAATGCGAGACTGTGCCAGAATTTAACTTCTGTGGAGAGAAAAAGCATGTCGACAAGGACTATGCTTGAATGTCGACATTTATAAAAATGCCTACTGTGATACTGTAGATCAATGGCACGTAGCCTTGTCTGCATAGGGAGGAATGGGGAAGAGAGAGAGAGAATTCAGAAGCTCTCATGGCCACACAGACAAACGAGTGGTTGATCTTTGGACTCTAAACTGTGTAAATAGATAAGTCCATCTTGCAGTCAATTGAACAACAGAAAGGGTCATTTCTATACAGAAGTCAATATGTGGCAGGGGTCACATGAAAAGCCAAAAATACAGTGGGCTGCATCCAGTACACTCTGGCTAGATAATAGATGTTTTGATGAAGATCATCATCATGTTTATGGCACAGTTGCTGAGGGACTGTCCCATGGAAAACCTGAGAGAAACCTGAACTAAAAAAAGAGTAAACAAATACTCAAAAGAACAATAGTTCAGTCCATTATGACCCTCTAGCAAAGGCCACCGGCTTCCTCTCTCATACAATGAGTGTTGACAATGATATCAGCCTCTACTGTTTAGGGCACTATGGTCTACATTGGAGAGGACATTTATTCGGACAGAGTTCAAAGTTATGGTGAATGTAGGCTAGATCTAGTCCAGTCCTCTACTGCACCACTACTTTAGCCTAAAAGGAGACAACCAGTAATTTGGCAAACTTTGAATAAAGTAATTTTCCAGGCTCCCGGCCTAAACATTCCAACCGATGTCTGTTTCTCTCATTCGAAACTCCCTAAACCTGAGTGGCTCTCCCCACTTCTCTTCCTTTCCTTCCTTCTCCCTCTCGGTTCGAGTGATATGCGATAACAAAAGCTTCTCTGTGTCTCTGCATATACAAAACCAGCTTCAGTTTCTTATTTCAGGTCTCAAGTCGAACTTCCGGGGATCCTGTTTTTAGGATATCATCAAACAGCACAATGGAGTCCTTCAGCGCAAAATCATAATTTGTAAAACAGATATAACAATTAAACTAATGCAAACATATATAATAAAGAAATACACACATAAGCATGATTAACCAGGTTAATTAGCTTGAACTTGGATGGGCTGTTATGCAAGGATGTGCATGGCAACAGGACACATGCCTAAGGAACAATGACATCATCCACTAGTCAATTTACTTGTCGATTCTTGTGTAGCAGTGACCTTTCAGAATATCCAAGCAGCAACCAGCCTATTAGAGCCTTGTGAATCCAGGATCTGAGTTCATAGGGGCCCTCTTAGGGTTTAACAATAACCACTGGCTGAAGTGCTCTATAATTACACACAACTGAACCACAGAATCGGCCAATGTTCTGTACTGTATACACTGAGAACCCCAACAGAAGGAAATGAAAGCCTATGACTGTAAACCAAGCCTTTTGCTTAGCCCTGTAAACGGGGTGGATTAAGCATTAGGTAATTGTGTTACTGGAGAGGATTAGATTAGGGGAGAGAGGGGGTTATGGGTAGAAGAGACAGATATGCCCTGTCCAAGCTAGTGACAGGCATGAAGGAAACATACTGTCCTCAAAGACATGCCTTTAATGTCTGATCTCACAGTCTGGGTGAGGAGACTCCTGTGATCAACTACAAAACACACCCCAACAACTGCTGTAACTAAGCACCATGCCAAGAGACAGACCTTCAAGAGGGACCCGTATGGCTTCTGTCCATATGATACCTGAAAAAGAGGCCTTATATAAAGCCGGCAAATTTGATTACTCATACCCTATGTGTCTGTGTGTGTAAATTCAACAGCTCAATGAAGATGGCACAGGATGAATACAATTCTGGCTTATTCCAGTTAAATGTGTGCTTTACTTATCTTTTTCTCCAAATATATCACAAAGGTGGCCCCAGGACAGATATATTAAAAGTTTTTTTTTAACATAACAATTTTAATGTTAACAAATACATAATGTTTTTTCCACATTGTGGTTTTATACAGACTAATGTAATGGGACAAGCCAGATGACTCCACTTACTGACCGACAAATAAGCTATTTTGTTCCGTCTTACCTCAAACAAAGGTAGGTCTGGGTCCAAATGTGTAAAGCTGTGAAGAACCACCGGGCTCTCGTCCTCAGTAACCTCCAGTTTTACCCCATCCCAGATATTGCGCACCCTCCATGTCCCGGCATCAAACATCTCCTCGAGGTATCCCGATTTGACGTTTTGTGCTTCGTACTGCATCCTCATAACATAAACCATTGACACTGGTTACGACAATAACCACAACGCTATGCAGTCATCCTCTGTTCTCGACCTACACTTACGGGAGAATGCAACACAGAACGGAGAATTTGAAGCGCCGTACTGTATACGCACGGAGGCTGTTCATGACTCAGACGCGGAAAGTTCCTCAACGCTCCTCCTTCCTTCTTACGAAAATATCGGCAGCCGATCCCTTGCGTCGACATCTACTCTCTTAAAAGAAAGCATGTTGTTGTACAACAATAGTAACACTACTACTACTACTATTCAGTCAAATATGCAGAGGCCATCCACAAACCTATGTGTTTACGAGTCTTAGATGTCCACTAGAAAACTAAATTATATACTACTATAATAAAGTGGTATGTTGCCTACCTAGTCAACTTCAACTCCAAAACTTGAGGTGAAGGAAACAAATAGACAACTATCCTTTAATTTAATGGAATGAGATAAGGGTTTGCTGTTTTAAAGTGATTTACACGACACGGTACAATTACAAGGTAGCATACTTGCCATTTTTTTGTATTCTATTCTATGCTGTTGATTGAGACACGACCAAAAACCCGTCCGGCACTCCCCCCTATTGGTCAAAATGAGTTTACAAGAGTATCAGCAACAAATCTTGAATATTTATGATGAATATTTTTACAAAGCTAATCAGTGTTTACAGTATAACACCCTTTTATTACATGTTCTGCCTATTCCCACCATTTGCTCGAGATAGAGATTAACAATCCGCAATGCTTCATCATTAAAACATTTCTGAATTGCAGCTGTTTGAAAAAGGGAAACAGCGAGAGAGACCAAATTAGAGAGAATGCGAGACAGAGAAAGAGAGGGTGAGAGACAGAGAGAGAGAGAGAGAGAGAGAGAGAGAGAGAGAGAGAGGGTGAGAGACAGAGAGACAGAGAGAGAGAGAGAGAGAGAGAGAGAGAGAGAGAGAGAGAGAGAGAGAGAGAGAGAGAGAGAGAGAGAGACACACACAAGAAAAATGTGAGTGGGGCAAAGAGATAGAAGATGGCTAAGTTCTGTTGTCAGCCTACAGGTTGCAAGCAGTTAGCTGCAGTGCAATCACTCAACTGAAGCTGCTACATCTCATCCTCAAGTGACTTAACCACGGCACAGCTTCCATTTGTCAGCCTCTTGCAAGGATCGATAAATAACTGAGTTTGTTCCGCTTTGGCACCGGCAGATACCCCAACATAGTTTACTGCTCCCTGTGGAGGGTGAGCTCAACTCTGATGCTCACACACCTGCGCCCGTGCACACAAACGCACACTCACGCACGTTACTTACATGCCCTCAGGCACACACAAAACAGACAAGACACATATGGAAACAAACACTGACACTCGTGACTATGTTTAAAATCACCGAAGGTTACATGTACATGCTCCACTTTACATTGTGCGAAAAGTATGTCACCAAATAGGAAGTCATTGCAAGATAAGAGACAATATATTGAGGACAAGACGTTGCCTAACCATAACCCCACCACACGTCGGAAAAATAGATTCCTACCTGTCTATCTGCCGCTGTGTGTTTGACGTTACTCAACACAGCCTGGTAGACAGACCCGGTCCTACGGCGGCCTCCACTCCACAGTCCACACGTCCAAGGAGCCAACCACATCACTGCTTCCTTCACAACTAGGACCAGGGCTGAATATGCTTCCGATCAGACCAGAACCATGAGAGACAAACAGGGTTCAGGGTTCAAGGCTTGCTTTCCCCCTTCCTCCAGCCTCCTCACCTCGGCCCCAGATTGGGTGACCACCTCAGGCCCACTCCAAAGAGTATTGACTTTAACAGCTGTGTCAACACGAAGAGAACAGAATAATAAAACATTAACTTCTGCAAAAAAAAACTGTAATTCCAAAAAGCTCACCTGTGTCTTTCAGAACAAATGTTGAACAACCACAACAAGGAATAGTCGCTTTATGACTGCTGAACTGAAAATGAAAATGAGGTATGGATAAATGTATCTCCCTGAAATACCCTGGGAAGTTCCAAATTATTTTGTGTCGATTAAAAACTAAAATGGTGGAGGACAATACATGGAGTCAAATGATAAATGTATTGTATGAAAAATGTTAAAGTATAGGCTTTGGCTAATCTGGATTACGCAATTTCCTTGCGAATCTGGCCAGTTTTCCACAGGCCTATAGTCTTTTTCATATGTTTCTCACAGTTGGATTGAACCCCTGACAAAGACATCATGTTTTATGAGATTTTATGTGAACACGAAGTCAAGTTAAACAAAACATCCACTGGGTCACATCAGATAAAGAAAACTCCCCCAAACAAATGGGGACTTGGGAACCCCCCCCCCCTCCCCCGAGTCACACACGGTGACATAACTCCCCCAAGCCACAACCCTCAGGACTACCTGACAGAGAAAGCCGGCTGGAAAAAGACACTGGATTTATTGCTTTCCATTATTTGAAGCTGCAGAGCCATTCTGAGGCAGTCTGAGCTCAAAGGCCTTGGCATTTAGAAAGAAACATTTTCTCTCTCTCTCTCTCTCTCTCTCTCTCTCTCTCTCTCTCTCTCTCTCTCTCTCTCTTTCTCTCCAACTCTTTACCAACTGCATCCAACTGTGCTCCGTTTGAAAAGCAATCATCTTGAGGCAGCTTCACAATGGCCAGTGGAGACAGTCTATCTACCAGCAGGGAAATGCATGGTCTTTGTGATAGGGTTTGGACTCAAGACCACAAGCAGGAAAACATCCTAATTGGATATGTCTCCAGTGCAAGAAATCTACAAGGCAATTACGCTGTTCAACAGATAACAGGAAATGATTAGGCACCAGTGTGGTCAGTGACTATTGAGAAGAGCCACCAATAACTCAGAGTAAATAGAAGGAGAGTGGGAGCTGGAATTTGCAGTCAAAGAAAAACAGCTGACACGAGGAAATCAAGAGATACACTTGTCACATGAAGATAACAAGAGAATGCCACCAACCACACTTCCACAACAACTGAAAAAGTTGATAGACATGCAGAAAAGAGACAGACTCCTCGACTTTTTTCTCCATTAGCAAAGACAATCTTCTTTACAAATCAGCAGTACAGTGGGCATGACTCAACATGTATGAACAGAAAACATTTGGTGTATTCTCCATGGGGAGATGGTTGCCTAACTCTGTTCAGGTGTTTCCAGACTGACACAACAGCTGAACAACCACACATGTCAGTGCTAGCACTACAGTGAGTGACACACAACAGCTGAACAACCACAGTGGCTAGAGAATAGCAAAACAAACAATTTAACTCAAATACCAACCAATATGTTCCAACTTCATTCTTTTACCGACACGTCCCTATGTCCCTCCTTGATTCATATACTTCTATGAACATACAATATTGTACATGCACAATTAAAATGATCTATGCACACTCATACAATATTCTCTACAAAACACACATCCACAGTCATCTGCCTACCTCATCCGTCATTCCTCACACACATTGGTCAGCAATGCACTGCAGAAATACTAACGAATGTACGTAGGCAGAATTCCCATGTCGGCGCGCAGACAGGCCAGCAGAGAAGCAAACGCTCCAAATAAATCTCTATTGAACAGTGTGCGCTTGCTTACCAGGTCTTCCAATATTGTGACAGGAAAATCAAACATGCACATCTTGACAGGCTGGGCCAGGGCTTTGTGCAGGCTGAACAGAGACTTAGGCTCCATGCTGCTGATCACAGACACTGAGCACTGAGGACCGTGGTTCCCGCAACAACAGATCGCTTGTTCGCACTCGCATCAAATACAAAAACAGGAACTCCGCACTGCTAACAGCACAAGGGCTTGGACTGCCTCTATACCTCCCACTGAAGAAGGGGAAGAATATTTTTCTGAAAGAGGGACCCCCCTCCCCTCACTGGCTTCTTCTACTCTCTCTCTCTCTCTCTCTCTCTCTCTCTCTCTTTTCAGCATCAGAGTGTCTCTCACAAGGGAATGTCTGTACTCTGAGCAGCTGCCCTCTCCTTTCTCTCTCTTTCTTTTTTTCTTTCTCTCTACCTCTCTCTCTCTCATTTCATCTGCATATGAAGGTATACACTCTCAGAATACAGTTGCAACATCCTACATCTGACTTACTGTAGCAATGAAATG
This sequence comes from Hypomesus nipponensis, assembly GCF_054491055.1. Lineage (NCBI taxonomy): Eukaryota > Metazoa > Chordata > Actinopteri > Osmeriformes > Osmeridae > Hypomesus > Hypomesus nipponensis. The sequence continues at coordinate 6,504,569 of NC_140384.1, read as the reverse complement.
TTACGCTAATTGACCACAACTTACGTAACCTCCTGCTGAAAGCAGAACAAAACAGAACCTTGAAATGAAAGGTACAAAGCAAGCCAATTCCTCTCCGACTCCGTCCTCTGACAGTGTTGCCGGTAGCGACACAATGACACCAGGAGAGACGGACCTACTTGAGTTGCTGAATGCAACAAATGCAGCCCAAACATTCTTGACCTAACATAAGTATCCCTATGCATCTTCACAGTTTGAGTTGCTTTTAAGCTCCTATAGAAGGGAGGAGGAAGGGTGGACTTATAGAGTACTGATCAGAGGTGAAATAGGACCATGGTCCACACATTTTTCCAACTTGAAGCCATCCTCTCTAGACTCTGCCTGAGGCTTCAAGCCATCAAACAGACGGCAGAGCTGAAATGAACTACATGATATGTAGGTCATGCAGCTTTTACCCCAAAACAGTTAAAGTGGTTCTTACATGATTAGCCTAAGTTGTATTTGACCTCAAAGAAAACTCTATGCATCTCATTTACAATTTAAAACTGACATAATGTTTGGCAAATTAATTAAGCTATTTGTTCAATGTGATGAGTGGCTCTGGAAAATACAAGGTTTAATATGGCATAATATCCTAAATAGGCTTGAAGATATTGACATCTTACATTTATAGTAAATGTTTGGGGAACATGGTAAATGCACATTGATTAAAAAAAACCCCAGCATTCAATTTTAGATTGTAAAGCTATAATGAAGATGAGTCATTTAGGCAACCCAGTTCAAAGTGATTGGTGTGAAAATAATGAATACCGTGCTATCATGACAGCGACAAGGGTTTGAGCACTGAGAACTGTTTTCACATGCAGAAGCTGTCCCACACTTGAATACTGTAGACGGCCAGTTGTCATGGAAACTGTAAGGCAAAGCTGTTCGCTCCTGGGGTTGAATTTATAGCGACATGAGAGTTCTGCCTTACCGTCAGGACAGGAAACCTCACTGTAAGCTACAGTCCACTTCATGTACACACATAACAAAGACAGGACAGGGTGGTGTACTCCCACACGTCAAATTAAAGATGTCCAATGTTTTAGGTCCCCTATACGTCGTACTGGTTTAGCTGTCGGTGCAACAGAACACAGACACAAAGTGTCAGACTCAAATCTTTGCAGCTCAAGATTTGAGTTCAAATCTCAGGTTCCTGTCACATTCCACCTGTGGAAGAGAGTCATAAACCCGTGCAGACATGAAGTTGAGCGCTTTCAAATTTCTTTCGGTTGGGAAATTGCAAATGATATGCCTCATAAAAGCTGCGTAGGAAACTGATAATGTGTGTGGTGATAGAATACTCACTTTCCCAAGAGACATGTAGGCCTAATTGGAAGATAACTTAATTTGACTGATTTCGTAGATAAATCAATGTTTTGGTGCTCAACAGTCCACAAGGTAGACATTAGTGTTTGTAGGAAGGAACACCTTATTCCAAGAGTGATGCACAGAGTAGCATCTTGCAAAAGCCAATCTTACTTTCCATTTCCTGCCAAAGTCAAAAACCATGCTACCATGGTTGCAAATGTATTCCATGATTTAAATATGAATTATACATATAATATTTTATTTAAATGGGGTAGCTAAGGTTTTTTTTTTTCTTGGGACTTTCTTTGCCACACAAAAAAATCATTTGAGACCTAAACAATAAAGGTCGCCTTCCCTCTGCCTCTGAAGGCCAAAGAGCTATTTCAAAAAGGATATTTCCTAGAGAGCTAGACTTCCTAGCCAAGAATATCCCAGTGGCTATTGTTAATGGTTGTCAGTACAGCCTTACTGAGTTAAAAACAGCAGACCGGGGAGACCAAATTAGAGAAAATGCGAGAGAGAGAGAATGAGAGAAAATGCGAGAGAGCGAGAGAGAGCAGAGAGAAACAGAGAGGTACTCAAGCAATGGTGCTCTGTCTGAGTAACCCCCCAGACATAGGGCAACTCTAGAAAATGCAGGATATTATTTTAAAAGTACATGGATCCATAAAACTCAGTTAAAAGTGTTTTTAGTGAGATTCACTGTAACTCCATCATGAGGCTAATGTGTCCAGCTGACCGTCAATTCTAGCATGTATTTGGTACCCGAGCCAGCTTGGTGCAATCCTATTGGCTCAATTAGGCCTACTCTTCTTCATAAATGTAAGGGGAAAGGTCCTTACCTGTTTTTCCAACATTATCATCCTTTCAGAGTCATGACCTTCGTGCAAAATGGGTCCCTAAGTTCAGAATAGATTCCGTTGTCCTCTTCTCCCAACCGTTTTTATAGAAAATGATACAAAGATATTTTTCAATTTTATCCTACTGTAGAAGTAAATGTTTTAACCCAGCGAGAAATCTTGACATTGAATGCAGAATAAAGGCAAACAGGCTACATGCAAACAGCGATTTTTTTTTGTGTTTTTTTTTTTTTGTGCCAAATTGCCAGGTGTCATCGTCTTCAATAACGTTGTCGTGCAGTCCTCCAACCAATCATGCAAGCTGCACCAGCACGACTCACTTCAGAGAATTGTCTGACATTTTCAATACGTATATCCAAACGTCCAGTTAATCAAATATGGGAAAAATGGCCAACTGCGGGTCATAGACAGTATCATCTCGCTTGGATGTTGACTTGATAGCACATCTCGCTAACGTTTCGTACGGGATACGGAACGACACAGCTGCAATCGGGTGATGCAGCTGTTGTCAGTAGCTACATAGCAACAAGGAAATGGGTACCACACCGCTGGATAACAATATATCATTCTCATACGTAATTGTTAAAAAACATGTTCTCTTCTGTCATCCACCCATATCATTATCTGTTTGAAGAATCAACCTAACCCGAAGGCAGAGTTTCTAATTTGTGCTTAACGTAGCATGATGCTACTCCTCCTCCAGTTGGTGTTCTTGAATACATCCCGGACAGCGTAACCTACTGAGCGTAGATGAAGCAAACGATGTTCTTGAACAAGTCCTTCAGCTGCATTGTGGGAGTTTATGTAAAAGCAAGATGGCAGCTGCCTGTGCACGAACGCTTAGTAAGGTCGGCTGGCAAATACTAGAATCTCAATCATGCCGCCCTAGCAAAGTATTTTCCCTGGTGCCGAGGGCTTCGCTACATGGGTCGAGCCGCGCTTATGGAACGGGTGGTGCAGGATTTCGATCCAAATTGCTCTTTGCACCACCCCTGCGTGGTGGTAGCAGAATACTCGGATGTGCGTTTCTGCTGGGAGGGGGGATTGGTTTATACCAGACCATAAAGTTCTCTGTCCAACGACACCTGGCTGAAGAGGAACCCAAGGTAGTATGATCTTATAATGAAGTTATACTATAGGTTGTATGCAGCTTGCTGTAGTGCTGTCGGTGTCATTAGCATTCCATTAACAGGTCTCTTCTCAGGCTTCTGGAAGGGAGATTAAATTGACCCTGTACCAGTACAAGACCTGTCCGTTCTGCAGCAAAGTTCGGGCATTTTTGGATTTCCATGGCCTGCCATACGACATCGTGGAGGTCAATCCAGTCATGAGAAAGGAAATCAAGTGGTCAACATACAGAAAAGTGCCTATCTTGATGGTTAATGGTGAAGTGGTAAGGACATGAGTCAGGTGTCAAATCAGCATGAAGGGGATATGCTCGGCAGAGACCAAACGATTCATTCTAGTAGTGTAATGCAAACAAAGCCATATTTTACACAAGTATGCAGGTGAAATATGCCTTAAGGTTTAAAATGTTTATACTATGCACTCACATGTGGGGCCTACGAGGAAATTTGAGGTCTGTTTGAAATTGAAAATGCTGATTTAGACAGCAATGTATATGCTATAGCATAAAGTTCATTTGAACGAAACTGATATTTGGTCTTGGACTCATTGGAAAACAATGTGGTTTCTCACTCTTGCTTTCATATCCTACAGCAACTGAATGATTCATCAGTAATCATCAGCGGTCTTAAGACATACTTGATTAGCAAGTAAGTAGCTATGTCACAGACGTATATTCTTTCTTGGGTGTTTGGTTTTTGGGGATGAGATGACTAGAAACACTCTGAACCTTCTCTACAGGGGGAAAACCATACCAGAAATTCTCACCTGTTACCCAGAGATGAAGTCCACCAACGAGCGGGGGAAGGAAGTGACAGAGTACAACAACAAGTACTGGGTGATGGTGACCGAAGCTGAGGCCTCGATGCTGTATCCAGAGAAAGATTCCAGGAAGTCAGTCCATAACGTTAGCTGGCAGATATCTGCCTGGTCAAGCTCAACAAAGACAACCCCTCTCTGCTAAATAGAATACAATATGGATAGCAATTGTTTGTTTTGTGTGTGTGAAAAAGTCTGCATCAGTTTGTCTTTCTGCGCCACTAAATCTATTACAGAGAGGAAATCAAATGGCGTCGATGGGCAGATGATTGGCTTGTGCACCTGATTTCCCCCAACGTGTACCGAACTACTGGAGAGGCCTTGGCTTCTTTTGACTACATTGTGCGAGAGGGCAAGTTTAGCAGTTTTGAGGGATTCTTTGCAAAGTACGTTGGAGCGGCAGCCATGTTTGTCATCTCCAAAATGCTGAAACGAAGGTGGGTGAGAGAGCCTCCTGTGTCATAAACACATTTTGGCACATCTACATCCAGACATTCGTAATGATCCAGCAACTTGCTTTGGAAATGTGTGTTGTTGCCTACGACATCATCTTGAACTTTTTATCCAGGCACAACCTGCAGGATGACGTGAGACAGGACTTGTACAAGGCAGTCAATGATTGGGTAGCAGCTATCGGGAAGAAGAGGAAATTTATGGGTGGCAACCAACCCAATCTGTCCGACCTGGTAATGTCAATTTGTCAACATTTGCCCACTCGTCTTATAGATGTTTCTTAGTAACTACTACTCACTGTTTCGCGGTTTTGACCCCTCTGTAGGCAGTGTTTGGGGTCCTCAGAGTGATGGAGGGTCTACAAGCCTTTGATGACATGATGGAGAACACCAAGGTGAAGTTCTGGTACAAGCGCATGGAAAAGGCCACACAAAACCATGAGGGGAAGATTTGAACCCCCACCCCCCCCCTTAAAACATTGTCTATGGTGCATACATTCTAACAGAAGATCGCTTCCAGGCCTCGAGACTGAATCAGCAGGATATCACAAGATTGTATTTTGGAGAGGTTGTATCAGGAATGGGGAATACTTTTCCTTATAGGAGCTTCGACTGCTGCAATTTGACTAGGCACAGGAAATATATTTAGTTCCCATATAAATTTACTTATGCTTTCAATAGTTCACTTTAATAAACATGTAGCAAATGTAACAATTTAGCTTCTCGTCTGTGTTACTGCCAAGCTGTGGTTGCCAGTGAAATCCATGTGTGCATTAGCAGCCATGAACCACTGTGAAAGTATTGTTGAGCAAACTATTATTAATTAAAATAATTATAAAAACATACAATCTAAGTATTTTAGGTTGTAATAAAGTATGCTATATTAATACCCATATATAGCTTCATACATTTAATGATTAGAAAAAGGTTCAATTTGATGTTTCTCAGTCCTATGAATCTGTAGGATGTTTTACATGAGACTCCTAACTTGCCATGTTGATGACCTGTGTCTTTTCTGTTCATTTCTTAATAGTACAATCAAACCATTCCTGTACAATGTTCCCTTTTTACCTTACAGCAATGTAGTAAAACATATGGGTAAAGCGTTCTAGAAAAATCTACTTCCATAATAGGAAAACATCTTGCAAATGTGTATTGGGTGAACTAGCTCTAACATCTGCATCTGGAATAGTTTCCTTTAGCAGATGGTTGATTTTCACTGCTCAGTCCCCCACCTACTTGTTTGCAAACTTAATCAGTTCATTGGTTTATTTATTTATCTTTTGATTTTTGTATTGATTATGCAGGAAGTAGGGCTTCTTTGTTGGTCAAATGGGTGAATTGGATCTTCCTGATATGCACTGTCTTGAGTATGAATCAGTTCTTGTATGTATGACATACGCCTCAATGCTCATACATGTAAAAAGGCTGAATACAATTCAGACAATGATTGCTGTCAATGATTGATTATTGTTTTATAGGTTGTATGATGTATTTTGCACAAATATGTAAGCATTACATTCAATTTCCAGGAAGTATGTGACATACTGTACTGCTCCCATACTACTTTTCCTGATGTAAATGTTTATATTTTTGCAAATAACCTGCTAGCTTAAGAGGTAATTCATAGAAAACTATCCGGATACGGATACTATAAAAACATAAATAACTAATCACGTCAATGTACAAACATAAAAGGTGGAGAGTTATTTCCATTATCAATGAAAACACTGACAATATGGCTTGAATATTGAATGTCATGATTGACACATCAGATCTAAAATCGAATCATGGAAACATCCAAAATCAAACACAAACGCGTTCAGTCTAAACAATTACAATGCATCTACCACATCCAAAATAATTCCTGTGACTAAGGAGAACTGTAGCACGATATCTTGCGTTGTTGTGATTAAAGTACATTCATCTTTGCCACCTACTCCATAAGTAAAGCTCAAGTAACAGTACATGTAATCTTGCAGTGGGTGTAGCACACGCGGCACAAGGAATGAAACGGCAAACATTTCAACCCCTTGACACAAACCTGCAAGGATTTAGGTTGTGCGCGTCACGCGCACATCACACTAGCGAATGACAGGAGATAGTGTATCGTTGCAGTCAGGCAGGCACAACTTTACAATGTGCAAAGCCTAGTCTTATTAGCTCAGTCTCCTGACATACTTGGGTCATGCAAGCGGGGTCCAACGAAGGTGTCACTTGTTTGGGGGAATCCCCTCCACTCAGGGTCTCCAGAAAGAGGAGCTCAGCTGGCCTTTGGGAGGATGAATCTGCCCGCTTCTTAATGAAGTCTAGGGTGAAAGACAAAGTTATGACAGGATTACAACACAGGTTTTTATTTTTCAATGTATTTTGACACGTCATTTCAAAACGCTGTGGGTGGTTCTCTCACCTCAAGGAACTGCTTTAGTCTCATGACCGAGCCCATTTGTCCTGTGCTTGTGACAGCCTCAATCCTAAGAGAGGTAAAAGGTTTGTGTTGAAACAGCAGTGTGAAAACCAAGTTGGTATTCAAACGACATCGTTAAATGTAAAACAAAAGTTTTATTGGTGCAATCATACCTTGGAAAGTACTCCTCTTTGATGAGTAGTAGAAGCTTCCAGAACTGCCCCTGGTACTGCTTCATCAGCGCATTCCCACAGACCTGAGGTGGAGCAGGAAGGAAGCCCAAAAAGATCATTTGGCTTGCCTTGAAATACAAGACATAAACGTGGTAGACAAACAGACCAATGACTGGTCTCACCTCGAGGAAGTCAAACAGCAGCGTTGCCGTGACGTCCGCCAGGGGCTCCATGTTCAGCATCTGAGCCAGCCAGCGCCACCCATGGTTCAGTCCATGTGGACCAGGCTAAGGGGAAGGAATAATGAGGACCGTAACTGGCAAATCTCCCCTCCCGTGACAAACACAAGGTGGATAAAGGCCGTATGTAACGAGGCAGTGACCGTTCGTACCCCCTGTTTGGAGCCATAGGGCCACCTCAGCTGGATAATGGCAGCGTAGAGTCGGATCATTCCGGACATCCTCTTCAGGAAGCAGTCCTGGCCCTCCACCCCGGAGTCATCCACCCTGTAGCCCATGATCCTGGAAGGGGGGACAGGAAGGAGGACATGCTGATGGGAGAGCTGGTTTTCTTTGTGTCTGGAATACGACTCTCACTAATGAGGTATTCAAGTTGTAACACAGTGTTGTACTGACCTCTGATAATCTGGAATAGATGTTCCATCCTTCAAGGGAGGGAAGTGGGGCACTGCATAAGGACATTTTTTGTGTAAGTGAGCAAGGAAGAGATCTCCCACTTGGGGGTGTAGTTCCCACACTCCAGAGGCCACCACAGCGATGGGGAAGGCAGCTTCGTGATGGGACGCCACCTCCTCCTCTCCTTGTTTCTAGAAATATCCATCGTCACAAAACAAAAACAGGATTCTTTATATCGATTCTGGAACGATAAAACCGAGTCGTGTTATTTACGACATTGGTCGGGACCATGGGGGTCTATGTGCCTCGCGGACTCACCACAAACTTCTCAGCTAGTTTGTAGCTGACAAAGTCTAAGCCCTTGGGATGCTGGGATGTGGAGACAGACTTTCCTGCCGACACCACCGACTTCCCAGACAGCAGCTTGTCGAGCTTATCGAAGATCTCCTTGAGCCGGGATCCTTCACGGATGACAAGCACAACAAGTTTCATAGGACACACACTTAGGGAGTCATTGGACATACATATCCTGCCATCAGACTCCGTTGACCCATACCTGAGATGCTGGAAATCTGGTTGACAGGGATGGTAGCCGCTTTCTGTAACTCCATTCTCAGTTTCTTTGTCTGAGCACAGACAGGGAAATCAGACATCAGCATGTATGGTTATGGTTTTAATGTAAATGGAATCCTACATAAAAAGGTAAACATCCTACCTGGAGATCTTGTGGATCGTTGAGGTCCTCAAGTGACTGGAAACACTGGTTAGCAGAGTCCTGTAGCCCCTGGTACCATTTCAGGGTGCTTTTCTCAGCATTAGGCTGCAGACCTGTCGAACAAGGAAAGCTGAAGCTCAACTGTTCCCAAGCCCATCGAAAATGTCCGCACACGAGCCTGCGATAACCAAACAAAACCCCCTCTCTCTCTCTCCTCACCCTTTTTCCGCGCCTTCTCCTTCGCCGTCACGGCCGCGCTCTTCTTCTGCTCCTCCAGCTGTACCTGCAGCTCCGCCCGCTTCTTGCGCTCCTCCTCTTCCTCCACGTCCTTCTTCCTCTTCTCCTGGGCCTGGGACGCCTCCTCCTGCTTCAGCCGGATCAGGGCCCTCATCTCATGGAGGGCGCGCTCGGCCACGGTCATGTCCTCCATGCTGGGGAACGCCCCCTGCAAATGCACAGACACTGCTTCTAATGAGACATCCTGTGGTTTGTTCCACATGCTAACAATGACTTATTAGGACAATGCAGTGCACCAGGAACAAACGCGGTCGTCGTTTAGCGACGAAAGGCACGGACCTCTGACGTGGCGCGTACCACCTCGGACACTTGGGTGCACAGCTGGTTGCCGCGGGTGATGTAGGGCACGTGGTCGGGGCCCGGCTGGGTGGGCGTGCTGGCAGGCTCGAGGAGGTGATTGAGCTGCAGGATCTCCTCCTGGATGGCGTTGAGGCCACGCAGCCTCTCCCTGCCCTCCACCTGCCTCTGCCTCTCCATCTCCACCTCGCGCAGCCGCTGCTGCTCCGCCTCCCTCAGACGCAGGTTCAAGATCTGGGGGAGGTAGACAAGCGTCAGAGGGCCACCCGGAGACCACCGATGGCGTGAACACGCCAGCGACCCCGAGATCACGCCGTTTCAGCGTGCGGGGGGGGGGCAGCAACTCGCTTCATACCTTGGTTCTGTGTCTGTGCTCCTCTTTTAACTTCTCATGTCGCCCAATGCTCTCTTGGGTACTTTAGATAACAAGAAAAAAAAAAACTGTTATAAAATATTATTTCCATCAAAACCAAAAGGACCATAGTAATAGGGTCAGAGGTCATGAAATGCCCATACTCTCTCTCCATCATGTCCCTCATGCTCTGGTACTCCTGCCTCCGTTTCAGCTCCATGAACTCCTCGAAGCGCTTGAGCTGCTCTGACTCGCGGCTAGCGACAGACGCCACCAGCCGCTCCTGCAGCTCCTGCCTCAGGTTCAGCTCCATCTGGGAGAGAGAGACACACACTGGATCAATACCTCCACAGAGAATAATGACTGTTGCAATTGCCTGAGAGAAATCAATGACAGCGCAGTGCAACACTGAAACTAGCCCCCCCCCCCCCCCCCCCCTGCCTGTTGTACCTTGGCCTTTGCTCGATGTTTCTCTTCACAGATCCGTATGCATCCTGCCATGTGGCTGGCTTTGGGAGACAGCAGACAGATGGTGGGGGGAGGAGTAGGGCTGGAGACAGGACTGAGATCCTGGTCTAAATCCTTCTTCTTTCCATCGATGACCTGCGGCACATTGAATCAGATATATTGCACTGAGAATTCACGTTGTCTACTTGCAATTTGAAAACTGTGTTCATCTCTGTAAAGGCCCTCCCTTTTCCTACACTGATTGGGTCGATTGGACGCACCTGGATCAGTGTAGGAAAAGGGAGGGCCGTCACAATCTCGATGTAATTTGGTGAGAAGGTAGTATTTTCCTTACCAATTCTGTGTCCTTCACTGACGGGGGAACTTGTGATGGAGAAGATAGAGGAGAACTAAGAACATTGACGGATGGGAATGAGCTCGTGGATGACAGTGAGAAAGGAGCGTCATCAGCAAAGGATGGGCTTGGATCACGGGAAGCCGAGCCCAAGGAGCAGGTCTTCTGGAGAGGCCTGGGGCTGAACTTTTTCAAGATGAGTCCGGATAGCGGGGACAAACTTGGTGCTTCGTTGCAACCAGACAAAACATCCTGTGGGAGTCGCATTGATTATAGTTCCGAGTCTTGGAGCTTGTCCAATTTAGTAGCTAGCTATTTTACAAGCAGATCTAACCATTTGAAAACATAGTTTACGACATTGCTGGTATCATGAATCCTCCAAACATTCTCTTTGCTAGCAATACTGTCAACACAACCAGTAAATGAGGTACCAGCTAGCGAGCTTATATAGCTAGCTCTACCTGCTTTGTCAGTTAGAGCAGTAGGCTGAGTTTCGTGAACTTACCTCGCCATTTTCAGGCCAGTCTGGACTATATTTAAGTTTTCCTTTTTGTGAGTTTTTCAAGGCCTCTAATGTTTCCCACCGTAAACTTTCAGCAGGCATTTCGGGGTGTAATAGTAGTTCGCTACACCGGTCGTACCTTGGTAAAGCCTGAACCAGGCTCAAACTGATTTACTATTTTCTCTTTGCTTATTTTGCGGCGTATATGGTGTTACCCAAATTACTCTCCGACCTCCTCGGATTCGGGGAAGAAACGTTCCTATCTACCACATTTCCCACTTCTGGATTATACTTTGTGGATAATCGTAAATGCTGGATACTTTGTATTTAAATGTTACTGTAAACAAATTTTGAGGTGAAAATTTGATTAGGTTAGATTTCAAGTGTCTTTATTTGTGCAGTATAGAAATAAATCAATGATTAACATCTCACGAGACAATGCAGTGCAGTATTTTTTTTGTGGTATATAATTAACATCTTACAATGCAAAGCTGTTAAATTGGAGATGGTGGGTATAGTGTACTTGTTAGCCCAGAGTCACCAAACACATTACTGTAGGAAGTTTTGAGAAACTGAACATAATTCTGCAGGCTGCGATTAGTGCAGTCTGACTGTTCCAGTCTGTCCTTCAAATTCTTCAACTGACTCTGAAAGCGGCGTTCCATCTGCATAAAAGAGGTTATATCTTTTCAGTCATATTCAGTGTAACTGCGAGGGTATGAACATAAAGGACTTCCAATAGTTCACTTTTTATATAAAATATCCATACAAAACTCACATCCTCTTTATTTCTGCGTAGTTGGGACAACTCTGCCCTTGACATCCCTAACTGGCTTTCCAGATCCAGAGCCTTCGACTGAGAGGACCTTTCTTTCGATAAAGCCCGCTCATGGCTCTCGCCAACCTGGAAGCAAAACAGAACAGTCAAAGTGAAACCTTTGGCCCAGAAATGAAACCACAAAACAAAGTGTGTGCGACTCTGTCCTGCACACACAGACCTGTCTCTGTGCGTCCTCGAGCACCTGCTCCAGCTGTTTGGACAGGATGCTGCACTCCCTCGCTCGGTCCTCCAGCTGTTGCTGTTTACTGTGGATTGAGTCGTCTCGTTGGGCGATAACCTGGGCCATGTCCCTGTTCTGTAAGTTGGCCTCTTCCACTTTTCTGGATCAATAATGTTGAGCAATTGAGTTAAGAAAATAACCTTAAAACTCAAAAAGCAAAGTGCGACCAGTGTCCAATATAGAGTATGACATACCTCTCTAAACTCTCAATTTTGTGCTTCAAATGCCTGTTTTCCTCCTGGAGCAGTAGATTATTTTCTTGAAATGCTTCAACCCGGCAAACCTGCTGGTCTACCTGTACACAGCCCCAGACACAAACCCGTCTTAATCATCATATTCAAAGAGAGTTTACACTAACCACAGGTGCTTATGCAGGCTAACACAGTAACTATGAGATGAGCAATGAGCACTTTGAGATTTTAGCTAAATATAAAGTGCATTATAAATACTATTTATGATTATTATGGACGCATACCTTGTGCCTGAGCTCAGCGAGGGTACTGTTCTGCTCCATGTTTCTCCTTTCCTGAGCATCCACCTCCTCCTTCGCCTCCCTGAGCTGCAGCTCAGAGCTCCTCAGCCTCTCAGGCAGAGGCTCCAGCTCTTTCAGACGGCCCAGCAGCTGCCTCCTGACGTGCTCGATCTCCCGCTCCAGGTTGGCCTTCAGCTCCCGGGCCTCTTTCCCGGCAGCCTCCAGCTTCAGGCAGTGGTCCTCGGATTCCGAGCGAGCCTTCTGAAACTGAGGCACGATACGAACACTTTCTCAACGGACGGACGCGTTTGTATGAGTTCTAACCTCAGGCCAGTGGAGGTGTCACTTCGATGCCTGTTAGCCTGTCTTTGTACCTTGCTCTTATACTTGTCCATCAGACTTTCATGCTTCTTGATTGAAGCCTTAAGCTGATGAGCCTCGGACTGTGACCGAGCAAGCTTTTCCTCTGCTGCAGATAGGGAGGCCTGAAAAGAAAACACAGAAATGTTAAGAATTAACTCATAAAAGTAATACATTTTATTCACCCACTGCCTATATCACATCATTACATAAACCAGTGCCGAACCAAACAAGCCAAAGATACACACACAGACTCCTGCTTTGATATATCAATAAAAACTCAGAGTAAATGTGTTTACCTTCAGACTCTGGTTGTCTAGTTTGCTTTTGGTGTTGTCAGAGTTGAGGCGGTGCAGCTGGTCCAGCAGCCCCTCCTTCTCAGCACGAGCTTTCTGCTCCACAGCATACATCTGGTCCGTCAGCTCTCTCACCTGGCTGCACAGTCAGACCACAACCGTAAAGGAACTCCCACCGTCTATTGACAATAGCCTATTGACAGTGTTTTTTGTTGTTGTTGATTCTTTCACTCACTTTCTGAGAGCAGTCACATCCATGTCCAGCTGGCTCTTGGCGCTCGCTTCAGTGGAGTGGCGGGCACACCAGGCCTCGGCTGTGGAGAGGGCTTCTGCCAACTGGGACTCCTAGAGGGAAAGAAAAACAAGACATGGTGTTGTGTGATCCTCGGGTGTTTTTTCGTATAGTTGCACGTATTTCACCCTGTGAAAGTAGCATACATGCATGTCGTGCTGGAAATGGTTGCCAGAGGGCCTGTGAGTATCTAACCTTCTCCAGCAGCTGTGTAGACAACTCCCTGGCTGAATCCTCACTGTGCTTGGCCCGCTGTTTTAGGGTTTGTGTCTCATGTCTGTGGATCTCTTTGCTCTCCTCATTCTGGTGCTTTAACTCTTGCAGCTGCTCCATCCATCCCTGCATCTCCTTCCTCTGAGCCTCCTGGGTCAGCTCCATGCTCTGCTCCAGACAAGACCACAAGGATGACAATTTTCAACTCAGTTTCAAATGGTGCCTAACCCCAAATCTTCAGATGGCACAGCTGCGCCTGGTGGCAAAACCTAAGCAAATTTGTATACAAATACGACCTGCCTTATGTATTATGATACAACCAATCATATTGAATAACGTCGACTCACTTGAATCTGAGCAATCAGACGGTCATTTTCATCTTCTTTGCAGTGTAACTGACTTATGAGACGACTACGGGTAGACTCTAGAATTTTCGACAGCTCTCCATTAGCCTTCACATTGTCCTGCCATGAGGATGCATAGTAGGAAGACAAATGCATGGCAGTAAGATACAACTTAAGGATAAGTGAGCAAAAGTCTTTCAACTCTGAGGGACGGGAGCCTGTTAAACCTTTTCAGAATCCAGATGTAGAGCAAGCTTGGTGGCTTCTTTCTCTTTGTTGTTGAGTTTTGACAAAAGGCGCTGAAAGAAATGGGGTCAAACCAACAATGTGGAGGTTATGAATATCTGTGAGGGAAAATGAAGAAAAGGACAAAGCACACAACATTGTAATGTCGAAGGGTGGTGGATACCCACCATTTTCTCATCCTCAGTGTCCGCCAGTCTCCTCAGCAGTGCATGTCTCTGCTCTGACTGCTTCAGAGATTCAGTCTATTCAGTGATTGGCAAAAATAGAAGACAACTTCATTTCAAACAATTTCTTTGCATGAATCAATCTTAGAAAATGGACTTGTCCAGGTCCAAAAACTTACTTCACGTTCATGACACTCCCTAAGCAGTTCTCGAAGATGGCGGTTGGTGCTGTCAAATGTATCAATTTTCTTTTTCAACAACTCCTGTTCCCTTCTTAAGGAGCTTGCATTCATCTTTGACGATAGTTTATCCTACAAAAAAAATACAGTTGAACACAACATAATTCTCCCAACAATGCATAGCCAATTATAGATCAATATGTTTTTATAATTGAAACAAACCTTCCCCTTGCCAACAGTCTCCTTCAGGGCTTCCAACTGATTGGCCACTGCCATACTATCAATCTCAGCTTCCACTAGTTTCCTCAGCAGCAGGTCTGTTTCCCCAACAACTTTTCCAGAATCAGCCCTATACACAGTGGAAGGGTTAGGAATGGTATGAACAGATACATTAGGATTTCAACTGGTAGGCCTAATGTCCCAACACAAGCCTATTCCTTACCTCTCGTAATCGCCTCTCATCTTCAAGGAATGACATTCTTTCATGTTCTGTTCCCCCAGCCCCTCGTCCTGATCGCCACTCTTACGCTGGTGGGCTCTCAGAAGTTCAGACTGGTCACGATCCTTCTTCCGCAACATAGCCTTTTCAACCAAATGAGTAATGTATAAATAAATGGTACTTATACATAAGAAATCTATAATGCACAATAGTTGTATTGTATCCTTGCTTGAGACATACAAAAAAGAAACAGGAAAGCGATACACATGATTTTGCTATCAAGTTTAGCAGGTGATTGTAAGACAGTGATAGAAGACCGTGATGTGCGACAACTACCTACTTATCGGATACTATACCTCCTTGGATGACTCAGCATCCATCATAAGTCTGTCAATCTTCATCCCTTGTCTCTTGCGGTGACTGTGGCCCTCATCCTCATCAGACAGGTCCTCCAATTGTAGAGGACCAAGTGATGGTTCAGCCGGCGATCCAGTTGTAATCTCAAGACAATGACTAGGCCCCTGAAATTGATCAATATTCAACTTGTGTATTGTTGGAACACAGTTTAATAAAACAATCCTTAATTACTCGTAATGAAAAAAATGCAGAAAACAAATATTGACAATACCTCCCACTTGTATACATCTTGCCGGGTGGAAGTTCTTCCTGGGGGGATCCAGGGAACACGGGTCTTTGTCTTGGCAGTTGTGCGCAAGCTCACCACATCCCCCTTGATCTGCACCTCTCTGGTCTTCATTTGGAAAAGCAAAGCACAAAAACAATAGCATTATTTTAAATCTGCGGCAGCATAAACACGTTTTTGACTAATAAAAAAATAAAAGAAAAAAATATATATATTTCAACTGTGCAGTGTGTTGTGTACAGCTTTTCCTTTTCAGGCAGAAATTTTTGATTGAACTTTTAAGTCGATATTTCCAACTCACCTGAGAAGGTCTGTAAGTGCAGCTTTTCTGACACTTTTTTAGATGAACATGCACTGGAGTGGACTCTGCTACATGGACATGCACAGGAGGTGATGAATCTCGTGTTTTCATTATTCAAACCAGGTCGTGTTTTAATTAAATACACTGCAAGTAAATCTATCAAGACTTTATTGTTGGGCTACGCTCGGTGTTGATGTTAGTTCCCAACAACGAAGTCAAAACGGTCCCTAAAAATTACTTTATGGAATTGTTATAGGTTATCGTCTGCGTCGTATCTAACGACTCCGGCTTCACAGACAGAAACGATAAACAAGACTTTTCAAAGAAGGTCAAATTGGATTGGCTCGTTCATACTGGATTTTTAAGATACTGCGTTGTGATTGGATAGCAGTCTTTAGCCCCACATTCTAGTCAAACGTTGCCAGTAGCAACAGGAAGTTCCTTAATAATACGTCATATATCCGCGAACTCCTGAACTGTAGACGGCGCAATACTTTTTTGTAAACGTTGTTTCAGCCGTGTGGACCTTAGAGGCTTGCAAAGGAAAACGGCCAACTCGGATGATTATTTGAAAGATTTTAAAGGGAATCATCAAAGCTTTGAACATTGGACCGATTGCGCGAAATTATTAGGCTTGGCTACTTATTGTCTCGAACCAATTGCATGATCTCGCTTGGGGAGCGTGACCATGTCGCCAACAATGACTAGCAAAGCGCGCACTTTATCAGAACTTCTGCACAGTCAGTACGCATTTTGCGCGTGTCTCACTTTAATTTTACAATTTGCAAAGCCCGGCGAAGGTTGCAATTCTCAAAGTGTAGGCGTCTCGCTTCTCTGTAGGGCTTGTGGACATGAATTGGCATTTGAAAGAGATGCCAAGTTCGTACCAAGTCGACTTGCGCTTTCACATAGAAATGACACAGTGCTTGGAGATAAGATAGTCCCCGTCCAGCTGTTCGAAAACCCTCATGGTCATCAATTTGAAGTTATGACATTCACAAGGGCTGACGTTTTCAAACACTTTCCTGCAGATAAGCACTTTTCCTGGTATCCTGGATACTCATGGGCTATAGCCACATGCCAAACATGCCACACGCACCTTGGTGGGTTTATTTAATTTACAAGGAAAACATTTCATTTGACATGCATGCAACCATTGTTTGTAACGAGCTGTCCATCTTTGCAGGTTGGGCGTTTCAACCAAATAACTGGTCGAGGACAGTCACAGAAGGAGATTTCGAAGAATCAGAGCACACCTTCCTTGCTTTGATCACTCACCGATTACTGAAAGAAGATTTCGCATCATCACTTCTTATTACTCCCAAAGCATTAAGAGCATGACTTGTCTGTAACCATGACCTTGTCAGAATTTCAAATAAAAATTGCATGTGTTATTGCCAGCATGCTTTACTGTCACTCACTGTTCTAGTTTTCGACTTTGTAAAAAAAAACCATCCATAAGAGCACACGCATACACATTACGTTTTATTGTAACAAAGCAACTTGTACACCTCAAATTTAAAACATAATTTTCCCAGCAGAAAAGAAAATGGTGACCAGATGTAAATTCCATGAGTAAACCAGTCATTTTCCAATAAGTTGTGGGGGCCAAAATGTACAAGTGTTTCTCTTTTTTTTCGGTTTTGTGTTCTTTATTAAAAATGTCATCTCATGGATATCTGTAAAACAATACAATGAAAATCAAAACAAATCCCATAGAACTGACTTCACATGCCCACCCTCAACACCCAAGATATAACCCTTTCCGACCCCAACTTTGACCCCAACAATTACAAGAGGTGATAGGAATGAGCTGGTATTTTCTGTTCATTTTAAACCACATAGGGCAAAATAAAGAAGAAAAAACAAAATTACAGAACTTGAGGGATCTACTCCCAAACAGAACAAAATGAGAAAACTGGAGTTCTGGCTGCTAGCGCTAGGTCACTGCACCATGGCTTTGATCACTTTTAGCAAAACTTTTAACAGGCAGAAATAATATTTATAAATTGCTATTCCTAAAACTACTCAGGATGGTGAGCTGATTCTATTTTTTAAGTTTTTAAGGTTTTTATTTGAGATGAATGTTGGAATTGAGGTGGTACTTAAAATTCGAGGCAACCTTTTGCCTTAAGCTTCATGTGAGTGAAAGAAACTTAACATGGCACGGACAGGAGAGGGCTTCAAAATGAGATGAAGCACAGACATAAAAAAATAATTTTGTTCCCAAATATGGGTGAAGAACCGAAAGGGGGACATTAGGAAAAGAAATTGGTAAATCATGTCTGGTTCAGTCATCTTCTCCGTCATCATCCTAAAACAAAGAGGAATCATATCAATTGTGTGAAAAACAGTAGCTATGTAGCACTTGAGTTTACAAGAAACAAAAAGATATTTGACTAATACTGCCAACATACCTCGCCATCATCTCCGTCATCCTCTTCATCATCCTCCCCTTCATCTTCATCACCCTCCTCATCAATGTCTTCAAGACCTTCCTCATCTTCATCATCATCTTCACCCTCACCCTCCTCGTCATCCATGTCTGGGACCTGCAGAATTAACAAGGCAGTTCTCAGTTCACCCATAATTCAACAGCACAGGAATATAAGGAATGTAAAAAAAATAAACGAGCAGTACATTATCCGGTGTCGGCACTCGCTTCGCCAAAGTAATAACGCTACTAACCAGATAGTACTGCAGAGGGTTGGGCCAGATGTCATCCTTAATAACCTCTCCAAGCTCATCTGCCCCAGCATCAGAGTGATCAGTAAACCAGGTGAAGAAGCTCTCCGGCTCCTCGTGTTGCCTCTTCCTCCCGGCTTTATTCTGTGTCTGGCTGGAGCGCTTGGTAAGGTCCTTTTTTGTTAAGAAACAAAATACAAATGTTACTGTATCAAAACTCACTGAGAACATTGTTATAATATACAATGATCCATTTCTTATCAAATTGAGGCTCAACATTTATATGATACCACTACTAATCCTCAGACAGGTACATTTGAGAATGTCTTGCATATTTGTCTTGCATAATTAATCAGGTTAACTTGGAGTAACAATCGGGAAATACCTTTCCCGATTTCCATTTGATTTCTGTTGACTTTGAAGATGGGTCTCCACTCTCATTCAGATGGAACTCTTTGGAAAGGACTTTGTTTTCGAAGTATGGGTTCTCGTCGAAGTACTATAAAAGATAAATTAGAATTGCTTACACTCGAGAAAAAACGAGGGTGGGGGTGGTTAAAACAATGGAAGCTGGTAAAAGAAACCTTAATGTACTTCTCAAAACTTACAAAATCTATTCTGTAGCCCGACTTGATATCTTCAAACTCCGTCACCTCCACCCTGGTGAGATAGTGAAGTGCCTCCTCATCTTCCTCTCCTAGAAGGGCAGAAACTGCAAATACATTTGGAAGTTAGAATTGTCCAATCACATCAGGTTATAAAGTAAATGCAGGACTGCAATGCAAAACCTCACCTTGTGGATGGTTGACGAAAGTAGTGACCCAGAAGTTGGGTATTTTGGCGATCAGTTCTGACCTCTTCTGGAAGAACGGCTGGCGGAGTTTGTTGTATTTCTGTTCTACTTTTAGTATCTCCTCACTTGCTTGCTCGTTCAGTCTACACACACAAAATAATTATATATAAATAAATACATATATATATATATAAAAACACTTATATAATTCACATATGCCCATTGTAAAAGATACATAGTTAGGAGTTGGAATAGGCAATGCAAATACAGATAGAAATTTACAATACTGACATTGAAAACAAACAATAGGTCTGTCCTTTCTTCTAAAACAACATTCAAACAGTCTACAATCAAAACGTATTTTTTTTTTTTTTATCAATTTGTGATTTCTGATATAACGTTCCATAGGACATTCTCACCTGTCAATTTCATTTTGAACTTCGTCAATATGTTCAATAGCTTCCTGTTGTTCTTTTTCTGTTGGAAAAAAAACGTAATCCATTAGTACACTTAGAAGGCGTGTTTAGTAAAATACTTGGAGTTAAGTAATAGACATTAATTCCTAAGGTCATCACTAGGGCATTTATACATGGATGACTCTTTCCGAGCAGTAAGCTACTCAAGTCTCAAACAGAGTTTCCTGCTGGCTTCTGCCAGGCGAAGGCCGCGTGGTTCAAATGTGGGTCCGCACACTTCACTTATGCACTCTCGGTCTCCTCCACGAGAAATGGTGTAGCTAACCGGTGTGGCTAACTAGCAAAAACATCTATATCTATCGGACGCCAAAATTATGTCAACGAAAACATTACCCAAACTATTGTATTAATACCCTAAAACACACATACCATTGCTGGTTAACAATGTTATTTTGTTGTTCTGTAGTTAGCTAGCTACATCATGGCGGAGATGCACAATAACAACACATAGCTACTGGGTAGGCTAGCTAACTTGCATGGCTCGCACCATTGCTTATTTAGCTAGCTAACGACGATGGCTACGCCGTAGTTTCCTTTACGCAGAAACAGTTCGCAGCGAAGCAAGCAACCTTCCTTGATATTCTCCATACTAGCTAACCAACCATCTAGCTGCATACAATAAAACACACTGAAAAATGTTCAGCTACAACTATTGAGCGAATAGTCTCTCCAAACAGATCAAGCATGCGGTAACTCGTCAAGCTAGCTAACATTTAGCTAGCCAAGGATTGTTGCGTGATGCTAGCAGCGAACATGGCCTCAGCAACACCGTTCTGAATTAGCTTGCCGCGCGATACGCAATCGTCTAGACCACCACGCAGGCTGCAGCTCCTGGCCGGATAGACTTGCGTGCAAACACACCCTATAACATTTTGCAGTTTGTAAACCAATTTGATTAAAAGCGATCAAATTCAGTTAAACTATTAAAGAAAGTGAAAATGGCGGTGAATTGGAGGCCGCCATCCCTTACCGGAGGTTTCATCCGCTCCGTCGTGGTTTGAGTTCAGCTCCTTTTTACTCACTTTAGCCGCCGAGGCCGACATGTTTTCGCAAGCTGTGAATAACAAACTTCAGCAAGAATACTTTGTTTGTATCTGAGTTCTCCTGACCCAGGAGAATCGTGTTTTAACCGAATGTTTAAGCGTGCAGAAACAACGTGTGCAGCTTCCCCCCACACAATATAAGCGAGGAAGTCAAAGACACTCACGAAGCTCAAGCCCACTCACGCGCTCCCTTTCATTACGAACGCGCCTCGCCAAATGGAACCAACTGAACTCCGCCTCCCTTGACACTAGTGTTCTTTCTCGTTCCTAGCGTTGCATTCTGATAGGCGAGGTTGCACTAGGCGGGATTTTATTGAAACACCCTTTTTTAACAACAACGTAAATCAATTTAACAGATTTGACTGTATATCATTTCAATATCTAATTGATATATATATATATATATATATATATATCAATTAGATTATATATATATATATCAATTAGATATTCAAATGATGATATATGTAATGATATATATGTATATGTATATATATGTGCACCTATGGAGATCTCCATAAGGAAATGTATGTTAAGTGATTAGGAAGTCGATGCGCAATCAATACACCCTTGGAGACATTACTCCAATTATTATTAGGCCTACTCCATCAAAGATTTATATAATTTTGTATTTCATGTAATTTTTTTGCTCAAGTATTTTAATTCATGCTTGATTCAATTAACATTTTATATTAGCATCAGCCATTCTTTGTTTACCAGTTCCAGAAATGTTAAATCACGTCGCCTGTGCAAAGACAATGTGACAGTGGCAAAACGCTTTCCATGTTAATAAAAAATCGAATAACGAGCTCATTAGGGATATTTTTTAATTCAAAGCATGAAACAAATGTGAGACCATCTGATGGAAAATGCTATGCTTTTTCTTCTCCAACGAAGAGCTGCAGTTGAAGAGCTGCCTAGAGCATTTGATTAATGTCCCGGGCACTCTCTGTTCCATTCTGGAACGGGCAAGCTCTTAAGCAAAGCTCTTTAGCTGGGTTCTCTGCCTAGCTGTCCTGGGGAGAGCGGCTCTATGTTTGTCTTTGGTTGGTGACAGTGGAGGAACATGTGGTTCTGCTCTAGCCAATGCTGAGCCTAGAAAGGGAGATCAGGACTCGCAGACTAGCAGCAGTGTTGGCACAGGGGGATCTCTGCCACCCCTGCAGAAAGCCTAAACAGAAAAACAAAAGGAGAGAGGAGATTTATAACAGGAAGAGAAGAGATCAGAATGCTGGACTGGGGGAAAGGGATCTTGCAGGGCAGACATCAGAGATGCAAAAACAAACTGGACAAGAGTCTGTGTGACTGGATTTACAAGATGTAAAGCGTTACCAAGAGGAACTCACTGTACCCACAACAGCAGAGGACTTGTTGTGTTTCAAGGATCGTGAAGGTGGAGAGGTGGAACGTGAGAAGCTCTCCTGTGGTTACGAGGATGACAAATTAGCCCTTATTCAGCAAGGAGAAAGGGGAGCACTCTGAGGTGAGTGAAGTGCACAGTCATACTTATTTTCACTTGGTTTAGCCGTGTTGTTACACCTCTGGCACAGCGTAATCAATTTGTAAATAAGCAGGGCTAAGACATGCATCACTAACTTCATCACTAATCCCTGCTGGTTTATATTTGACTGATTTATTAACAGCATTCCATGCGTCAGTATAGATATTGCCTTTCTTAAAAAAAAAAAAATAGTAATAATGTACAGGGTGAAATTTAGTTCAAGTGGTGTCTTGTGGTTGTGTTTCCCTCCATCTCGGTAGCTGTGTGTCCTTACCTCAGTGATAACATGGAGCTCTTTGTCTCTCTGATGTGTCACTATCTAGGATCGGGAGATGCTGTCCACAGCTCAGCAGATGCTGCAGGACAGCCGCTCCAAGATTGAGCTGATTCGAATGCAGATTATCAAAGTCACCCAGACTAGTGTTGGTGATGGCCACAGCACCCATGACAGCTCCCATCATGGAGGTCAGAGATTTATGGTACAGTTGAGGAGTGGGATCATGTTTGCATGCAAACAAACAGATATTTTCCTGCAATATGAACAATATGATTGTACCATAGGGCATCGATCAGCCTTTGTGTTGTTTTCCTCTTGTGCTGTTATGACATTGAAAAGCACTCTAGAAAATTGAGCGTGGTTGTAACTGACCTCTATCCCAGCCATTTGAGAAAGCATCTACGTGCACAACAATGTCTGCTGACTCTGAACTATTATTTTATCTCCTTCGTACACGATGGTGGTGGAGTCTGGCGGCTTTTCTGATTGAACCCTGATCCTGCAGGATACTCCCCAGTGGCAGGCAGTCCCTTGGACATTCGCCTGGCTGAGTTACAAAACCATGTCCAGAGAGAGACAGATGTGTTGGCGTTGGCCAGGGATGTTGTGAAACAGCTGGAAGGGCTTTCATCACAGGACCAACTGGCCCTGGCTGAGGTAAAATACAATTTCCAGATCTTGTTAGCAGCCTGTAATATAGGAAAAACATCAGCATTTACATACTCTAATATTAATATTAAATATTTCCTCATGATGTATCCTAATCCCCAAGTGTGTTTTGAGAATGTATAAAATGAGTACTGTAGGGCATCGGAATATATTGGGTGTGTACTCTTGTGCATCTGCAAATTATACTTTACTAACCCTAACCAGTAAATATATTGTGCCTGCATGAAACTGTCCTTCCATCCCCAGGCTCAGTCCCGTGTGCTGGAGTCCTCTCAGAAGATGGACCTTCTGCGCGTCTCCCTGGAGAGATGCCTGAAAGAGATGTCCCAGGACCATCTCCAGGAGCCTATTATGAAAGAGGATCTCTCCACGGGATCTTCTCCATCTGAAGGTCAAAAGCAGAACCGCCTACTCTCGTTCCTCTCCACCCCCTCCTCCACATCCTTCATCAAGCCTGCTTGTCTAACAGGTATTTACAGTGTCCCGGCTCTAAATAAAAAATATTTGTGAACATGGTTTCATTTGTTTGGTAATTTTCTCTCTGGAACTAAATTATGTTTTTTGGTATTGTAACATTCAGGCACACTTGAGATCAAGCTAAATGGATGTGAGGACTTGCTGATATCTTTAACTGGCTCAGACAAAGTGAACAGTGCATCCTTGACTGTATCAGATCACAATGTCCAAGGCACTACCAACCAACCACCTTGTCTTAACACAGACAACCTATCCAGTAAGTTTAATAGTCAGAAGTAAACATTTGATACAACTTTGATAAAACCAAAAACTTGGAGGATTGTAAGGATTGTCTATATCAAAGGTCCTGCCTGAATTTGAACACCAACTGTACTTACACCGTGTATTCCAAACATGGCTGCTTGTGTGTGACAGTGGAGGTCAGTGCTGTGCTGCGGCTGGACAGCAGACTGGTGGGCCGCACCCACTGGAGACCCCAAGGCAAGCAGGCCTGGAACCAGAGTTTTCACATACAACTGGAGAGGGTGAGTGACATATTTATCAGATGAATGGAAGGGATTGTCTTCACCCGACAGTAGTACACCATACATAAGACTTTCTATTGTATTATTGCAGTACTAAGTGTGACCAGTAGAGGTCCCCCTATACTTGTCTATGTTGATGTGAATCATTTTGAAGCTCTTGCTTTGGAGGGGAGAGATTTATTTGCATCCTTCTGTCCGATCTTCGTCTAAAGTCTCGGGAGCTGGAAATCGGGGTCTTCTGGCAAGACTGGAGAGGGATGTGTGCTGTCAATTTCCTGCGTCTAGAGGAGTTCATGGACAACCAGCAACATGCCCAGTGTTTGTGCCTGGATCCCCAGGGAAAACTCTTCACAGAGGTATCATATCTAAAGATGTCCTCTTCAACTGCAACAACCTCTACATACACACAAAATACTCCAAAACAGTTATAAACAAGCAACCTAATTAAATGAATGAGCTACTGTGAACATAACATATACAATCAGAATGCCTTATATGCTGTTGGTGTTATAGATCACATTTATCAACACAATCATTGAGCGCCAGCCCAAACTCAGACGGCAGAGGTGCATCTTCACAAAGGAGAAAGGTATTGCCTCTATGGGTTAACCCTAACTCCATGTGGCCCCCCACATCTTCTTACAGTAGTGCTCATGTTTCTGTAGTCAGGACAGATGTTATATCGAGGAGAACCTTGTGTTCTCTATCCCTTTTCCCTCAGGGAAGAACTTACTTCGTGCTGCCCAGATGAACATGAACTTTGCCACATGGGGTCACCTGATGATGAGTGTGCTGCCTCAGTGCAGGTCTTTTACCACGATGAGCTCATCTGTGCCTCCATCGTCTGACCCTGTGGCTAGCTCTCCACCTTCCACAGACAAGGTCATCCCATTAACACCTCCACTGCCAGGGTGAGACGCAAGACAGCCTGGTACTGTGGGGTGAAATATGTCACATATAGTAATGGCCATTACTGGATTGTGCATTACATACTGTACTAACGTCACTTCAGCATATGTGATATTTCCGATTTTCTGTTGAAATCGTATGGTTCTTCCCTGTTTCCCTTTGTCTGTAGTGATGTACCAGTGATCAGGCTTAACATAAGTGAGGATCAGCCGTCTAAAATGTCTTGCATTGACCAGGGAAAAACTGTCCCCAACACTGTCTCCACAGCACAAACACCACCAATGCCTAAACTGACAGAACACCAGGTGATCATCCCAACCAGGTCTCCCTTGGTTATAAATACAGCATGGTAGCATTATTGATTACATTTATTTACTGTACTGGTGTTAGAATTTATACCCACCATCTTTGAATCTTTGAAACAGTGTCTCTTTCTTTTCAGCCCACCATTGGAAACAACACACCAGAGAGCAAAGAAAATGGATCAGATTCCAAGTATTATGAACACAAACACACACACGCACGCCGACACATGGTGCTCTAGTATGCTTCTGTCTAAGGATGTTTATAAGTGTTATGACTTCAATGAAAAGTAATAAATGCTATTTGGCCCCTGTACAAGGATGAAGATGGAGGATTTCAAATGCATCTCTGTTTTGGGAAGAGGACACTTTGGGAAGGTTGTTCGTTTTGTCAATGGAAACGAGAACGAATTGATTTTTGTTGTTGTGTTTTTTTTTGTCATATTTGATGTGTTTTCGTATTCAGGTACTTCTAGCTGAGTTTAAGAAAACAGGAACACTGTATGCCATAAAAGCATTGAAGAAAAGGGACATTGTGACTCGTGATGAAGTTGACAGGTCAGTAATAGCCCCATGGAAAATGCATGGCACAAGGAAATGGACCGAAGTAATTGCTAAGTGCTCATTCAGGGTTATCGTTTCCCAGTCTAATGAGCGAGAGGAGGATCTTTGAAATGAGTCATCCCTTTCTGGTGAATCTGCATGGCTGCTTTCAGACCAGTGAGCATGTGTGTTTCGTCATGGAGTACTCACCAGGAGGTGACCTAATGATCCACATCCACAATAATGTCTTCTCTGAGGTTCAAGCTAGGTAAGAAACATTCATACACGTACATGCACGTTTGCACACACACACACAAACACTTCATTGATAATAATTGTATTTTCTGTTTGACTTTGTGTTACAGGTTTTACTCAGCCTGTGTTTTGTTGGGTCTAGAGTTCCTACATCTGAATAAAATAGTTTATAGGTAAGAATGACATATATTTAATGTATGTTGTTCCACACAAATGCACGATACACTTTACAATGAATTTCAATATTGTGTTATGAACAGAGATTTGAAACTGGATAACTTGCTGATGGACGCTGATGGGTTTATCAAAATCACAGACTTTGGACTTTGTAAGGAGGGTAAGATATCATTTTAGGGTGTGACTTACTCAACCCAAAATTACTATCAGTAATAATAGGCTTCTGTGACATCACTATTTGAATTCACTTGCTAAGTGTTTTCTCACATTTGTTTCGACAGGAATGGGCCATGGTGACCGAACCTCAACATTCTGTGGAACACCAGAATTCCTGGCCCCTGAGGTCCTCACTGATGACAACTACACACGAGCAGTGGACTGGTGGGGGATGGGCGTCCTTATCTTTGAGATGCTCGTGGGAGAGGTTAGTCACCCGCACCAACTGCACACCACACTTTCATAGCGGAAAGATATAATTGGAATCATCTATGAGCAACCACGTCTCTGTCCGGTCGATGCGGTCTTCAGTGTCGCATGTACAATAAAGATAATACTATTATATAGTGTAAATACCTTTATTGTTAGGGCATGTGAAGTAGAACATGCAGCTTAGGGAGTACAATAATCCGAAGTGGTATGTCTCTCTCTCCACAATTTCGGTTAGTCTCCATTCCCAGGTGAAGATGAAGAGGAGGTTTTTGACAGCATTGTTAATGATGATGTAGAGTATCCTAGCTGCCTCTCTCCAGACTCAGCCTCCATCATCCAGAAGGTAATGGGATTCATGTGCTCCACTTATCTACTCTCTCGTTTCTCATAAAGTCTTGTTTTTGTCTCTTACTTGAGCTGTTGTACTGTTCAGCTGCTCAAAAAGAACCCACTGAAAAGACTAGGAGGAGGAGAAGAGGATGCAACTGAGGTTAAGGGGGAGAAATTCTTCAAGGTAATTTAATATCCCACTGTGTTGAGTTTGCCTTGATGTGAGTGCATGCCTTGTTTTCTAATCTAACAATATCACACAAAACAATTTCACAGACGATAGACTGGGATGCCTTGCTCGCCAAGAAAGTGAAACCCCCGTTCCTGCCATTACTCAAGGCGTCCATGGACGTTAGCAACTTTGACAAGGAGTTCACAAAACTCCAGCCAGTCCTGTCTCCCCCTCCTGTGTCCTGCAGCCTCTCCTCAGAACAGCAACAGGCCTTCGTAGACTTTGACTTCTCTACCCTGCACGGATGAGGACGTCGGACACCAGGGAGACTGAAATGTCATCAAACTTCTGCATGAGCTGTTCTGTAGCACACTACCATTGCTGATAACAACTAAACGCTCTGTATTTGTATTCAGATGACAGACGAGGCGGACAGGCAGTCTTCAGAAGCCATCGTCACCAAAAACCAAACAGAGAGAATACTTTCAGGATTGTAACCCTTTATATTTGGAGCGAGTCGGACAGCCTGACTCAGTAACGGTTCCAATGTGCTATAGTATTTAATGCTATGGTATTTATTTTGGAATGGATTTTTGTCTAATGACAATGGATACCATCTACAAACACAAAAACAATTGTTGGAATCCAGGGACAGAATCCAAGCATGCTTTGTGGCCTTTGCTTATGTTGCCATTGCCTGATAAGTTTCCTTCTAAAGGTACATGCTGCCATTTCTATGCATCACTGTGAGAGGCTTTGCCCACTGCCTTGACAAAGCAAATGGAAAAAAAGCTATTTTATTCCTGTGACATGTCCTTTATATAAATATTGTTACATGTGAAGATGCAATGTCTATACTTATATATATTGTTCCAATAACTTCCTCAATGACATTTGTGAATTTAAGATTTTCTTTAAAAAGTGCATGGCACAATTTGTCTAGGACTGTGTTGTCATAAGCCACACGATAAGCCATTTACGAGATAGCCATAAATATGAATTAAATAGTGCTTTGACTATAGCAATGCTTTAAAAGTTATGCAATAACAGTGATAATGTAAAGAAGCTTTTGTGTGTTTGTTTTGCAATTCAACAGTTCAATATGGTTACTGTTGATTACAACAGTATGAGTGTATGTGGACTACCACAACCAGGAACGTATGTGTGTGACAGAAATATGTATCCATGAGAGTCAGATGTGTGTCCTACATCAGAAATGTGACTCCAGTCTATGTCTAGTTGTTTCATTACCTCTAAACAAAGTTTGTACATACTAAATCTATTATCTTCCCACAAAACGTGGCTAAACACATTCAATAAATAAATAATGCAAATGAATGGAATATCCTGTTTTACTGTGACTCTTGTGTCAATACAAAACACGGCTTAATAATTTACAATAGATAACAAAGAAAAATATGTAAAAAAAAGGTACAAATGTAAGGATTAAATGGGGAACACAGTGGTTAAAAATCTTTTTGATTAGAGTTTTTAACGTAGTCAGCGCAACACAACAGTTGACCTACACACACTGTCACTCTCTGAGAGCTCCAAATGCATCACCCAGTGGAATCCCAACACATCGTCATGTTCAACAGTACGAGTCAGACATAACTGTGGCTCCCTTTGTAGTACACCTGCTCCCAGACCACTGTCCGGCACATGCAGAAGAAGTCCCACAGATTACAGAAAAAGCCCCGATCAAAAGGGTTCTCCTCATCGGTGCAGCTCTTTAGATAGGAGATTCGGTGTCGAGACATGAACTCCCAAGTGGTAGAACTGACGGAGACCAGGTACAAGTGGCAGCACATGAGGACGACCACCACCAAAGAGAAAACCCCGACAAGACCCAGCGAAGCCAGCAGGAAGCCATTTACTCTGAACCACACCTTCCACGTGTCAGCAGAAGAGATGCCTGACCTGTAAGACACGGACGTCTAGTATCAGAAACCAAACAAAGAGTGGGGTATGCTACGAGTCGGATCAAATATTCACCCACACTTACCATGCTATCTGAAGTGCCCAGAGTAAAACCACCAGCTGCACTGTCAGATATATGATGAACCAGCGGTGGTTCCTTTCCCCGACACAATTGTCGATCCAAGGACAGTGATGATCAAACCGACGCACACAGTGTTTACAGGTATGGCAGTGCTTGGCCCTCATAGGTTGCTGCTTGAAAGAAAAGGAAGAGAACACAGTACAGTACTCACAATTACAGCAATTTGTAACGATTGTATCATTTTTTTTTATCTGAGGACACACCATGATGTTGTATGTCTCTCAACTGGCTACAGTACCTGGAAAAGACAGTATCCACAACGGCGTAATCGAGGAGTGGAGCTATCAGGCATCATCTCCTCCAACTCTTCACTTACAGCTGGAGGACACTGGTAAAACATGTTATTGTATGTGTGTAATTGCCATAAGTAATATATCAGAATTAGATTAAAAGTTATAGCTGCCTAAAATCGTTCCATGTTTATCGTACCTTAATACTGTCAGAGAGGACAAATCCCGGGTCCATTAAAGACACGGTGAAGTACAGCATTACTGACAGCAAAACCAGCAAGGAGAACACCACTGGCTGCGTCAAATCACCCTTCTCCTCTTGTCTTCTCAAGTCTAGCAGGGCAAGAGATAACTAGGTTTACTTACTGAGAACACAACCTTTTCTGACAATTACATTCAGAAACGTGTGTGGGTTGATAAGTGTTGGTCTTACGAAGCCAAACTACTGAACAAGCTACTACGAGGTTAGCTTGTGTCATATTTCGGTTTACCTGTGTTATGTAGAAATAGAATCAAAGTAATAACCCATGTCAGGACAACATGTGTGGTCCTAATTAGATGACCAGATCGAAAAATGTTTTTTAACATCGTTGCATGATCGATTCTAACTTGCCAGCTAGATATACAATAGCGAACCACTTGCTCGCAGCGATTATAAACACTTCCTGGAATGATCACATGTTTGGCCTAGCCAATAAAAATGTCGCCATTTGATATATTCAACCGAGCAGGGCACAGGGTACATTTGTTCTGAATTCCAAGGTGAGCCAGTTATTAATAAAACCCACGCGGCCATGTCCTTCATTCCTCACCAGTCTTCAATCCAATTTCCTCGTGGTGTAACGAAAATATTTATATTAAATTAATTTACACCTCAGAAATAAACATGAGCCAAAAGTATTTGAATATTTTGCATTTATTTCAACCAAAAGTATAATATAAAATTACAATAAAAATGTATTTTGAAAAGTTAGGAATCCTACCAACTTTTTAAGTTCAATTACATTCATAAAGGTGTCTCCAGCATTTGATTAAAGTGCATTTTGTGTTACTAAACTATGAAGCCACTAGTTTTTTTAACAAACGTTTTCAATGTTTCAAATGTCTTCAAAACACATACGGTTACAAAGTTTTCCCTGAACAAGTGAACTTAATGGATCTCATCCAATAACAATATTTTCGAATTACATTGGAGCAAATGTCACATCACAATCAAGTACTTTCATGATGCAATAAAATGCAAATGTGCACTTCCAATGTCTCAGGTTGTAAGAAACTGCTCAACAGGCAACATATAACACTAAATAAATATTGTATGGACACAAATACGTTTCTTGTTCATAAAATAAACTTACTTTGTAAACTTAATTGGCTCAAAAGTAGCAAATCTTGCTATTGAGAAGGGATGCATTTGCCCGGAGAAAGTATCAAAAAAAAATTTGTGAAACCATTAAATTGCAAGAAACGTTTCTGGATACATTTTAGGCATAACAGCATTTGCACAGGGCACAGCTAAAGTAGTGTTAACATGGGACGCAAACTAGACTGCAGTTTTAATGTGGACACAATGCAAATCTGCATAGACTTTAACGGCAACTACATTTGGTCCTCAAGTAAAGAGCATTACAAACATTCTCTGTAGAGTTGCGGTAATAACTTATTGCTCTTCTAAAATAGCAGCATCTGTCATAGTGAGGGGAGGTTCCCTTTCCCTTCTTCGTTTTCAGCTCACAGAGTCGATAACATTGATCTTGGCATTTCATAATCCTGCACCTCGCCCACCTTCCATCCTCTGACATTCATAGAATGAGATGGCTCCATAAACCTCGGGTCCAATCGTTCCCATGATCCCACAGCCAAACCCCAGTCGGGGAGGCTAACATACTCGGTCTGTTGCTGACCCCATCACCTCAACGCGACGTCACTCCTAGTGACGTCTTCAGGTTCTCGTATACCACGTAACTGATGCTGACAGCTGGAATGACCTTAAGGAAGTTGGGGGCCAGACCCCTGTAGAGACCTGTGGGCCCCTCGGTCCTGATGATTTGTTTGAAGAGTCCAGACATGGTCATCTGAGGGCTGCCCTCAAAAGTTGCTGAATGGGACAATAAAAGAAACAGGGTCAGAAGGAACGATGCCTGGACAAATTTTAAAAAAACGGATCACCATTCCAATGTGAAGATCGGGTTGTGCATGGTTGAGAATCTCACCTTGTGCCTGCATCCGGGTGCGTACCAAAGCCAAGGGGTAGCTGGCCAGCTGACCACAGGTGCTAGATACTGTGCCACAAGCCAGCAGGACTAATATGCCTGGGTCAGTGCTGTTAGTGCCATACTTCTGGAGCCAGGAATTCTTTAACGTCTGTAAAGTGAGGGGAGAAAGTGAGAAAAGGCCTTATGCAGCAGCCAATGTGATAAAAAGATGTGACCCTTTAAGAAAGCCATTTGCAGTCTCCATTTACCTCATACACAGCCAAGTCAATGCCAGCATAAGGGATGATGCCCAACATGTTGGGAACATAACCCTTGTAGAAGGCACCCAGTCCCTCCTTCCTGATGATATGCTTGGCACAGTCCGTGATCCCAGAGTATTGACCAGTTGTTCTCAGGGCAAGTCTTGTTTTGAGTACCTGCAGGTTCAGAATAGAAAACAATAAAATCAACCAAACAAGTCATGAGAAGGAGGCTATACATTTCTCAACAATAACTCATTTAACTGAAATGCATACGTTAATGGTTTTCAGGGATCTGAATCAGGAAGACAAATTACCTCCATGGGGTAGATGGTACTCTGAGCAATGACTCCAGCCAGAGAGCCAGCGAGGAAGCGCTCCAAAATACCCAGACTCTCCTTGTTGCTGCCAATCAGGCGTTTGATCTATACAGGCGTCACCAGGATAAAGAAACGCATTTATAATACAAAATCTTCCCAATGAAAAAACACCAGAAAAAAGGATGCCTCAGAATAGAATCCAAGTTTAATCTCAGAAGTAACCAAAGTATTTACCTGCTCATAGGCCATAAACTTGAGAGCAGATTCAGGGGCAATTTTGATTATGTTGACCCCGTTCCCTCTCCACAGTGACCTCATGCCCCCTTCTTTGATCATCTGGGTGAGTCCAGTCATGATACACATGTTGTTGCTACGGGAACCATGAACCTGTCAAATGAAGAACACGGGGTCAAATACAATCTCATTAAACATCTCCAGTCAGATGTGTAAAAAAACAAATACACACACACACAAAAAAAAAAAAAAGTTCCCCTGGGCACACAACTGATCCGCTGACGCAAATTGGCCTATTGACACATATGCCCACTCTTATCATGTACACCAAGAACTACAATCGATGGCGTAACTGTAGCCCATCATGTACATCTGTGAAGAAGGTGTGCTGGCTCCCCTCCAGTAATTGGTTGACAGAAGTGGACTCATCGACCATACGCGCTAAACTAGACTTTGGACCCCTGTTCCAGCACATTTACGTCAAAACTTGGGAGGTACTTGTTAACTCATTTATCACTAAGATAACCAGTCTTGCTGTAATTTCTTTTTTATCTACCATGTCCCTGGAAGGTTACGTAAGCAGTACGCTTTAACCCTGCCAACATTCAAGTCTGATTGAGAAAGTAGGTCCAGTTGTCCTACCTGCATGAGCACTTTGAGCCGGTCTAAAGGGGCGGTGAAGGTTCTAGAAACGACTCCTGCACCTCCGCCTGCAGTCAGATGTCTCCACCACATCCCAGTCAGCTTTTCCTCCGAGGTGAACTCATCAGGCACCATCATGTTCTCACCCACATCAAAGATCTGAAGGTGAAGGTAACGGTCAGAAAAAATCTCATCTCTATGAAAGGAGGGTATAAAAGGACTGATCATGGGACAGGGGTTAGTTTTAAGCCAAATAAATACTTTGGAATTAATTAGGTTTTCCAGCCATTTTCTTGGTAACCAACTTATGTCTAAGAAATAGGAAGTCTGCTTTACTCAACATTTATGGCCAATATTACAAGATTAAAGGCCGAAGGTCATGACAACTCTTGATAAAGCTTGCCATTAGTCATATTTCATATCCTGGGACAGTGAGGGAGACCTCACAAATGTAGACTGATCAGGGTACATGACCTTCCTCCCACTGACATGCTCTGTATCAGTCATGTCAATGAGAGCAATTACCAGAGGGTATACTCTGGAAACAGTGACGAGAGTCCAAATGATTATGCAACGCTCTGTGACATTTCGCCTGGCCTTCGTCTTGGGTTACCACTGCCGAAAGGGAACATCTATATATTTGTAGCCACGTGGCTAAAACCATTAAATGCCAAGTAGATGATGGCACATACAAAATGTAAACAGACCAAGATTAGGTGGTATAAATGTCAGCTCATTGAGGATGTCAAGAATTTCATAACTCCTGCAAAGGAGTTCTTGAAAGTAATTATAGCTACCAAATTTTACACCCTTTTGCATAAGTGTACTTTCAACCCACCAATCTTTTAGTCATAAGCCTCCCAATTCAGAACAAACTCTAGGACTTAATTGCTGACGCAGGTCTAGGGATCTTAAAGGGATTAGTGGGTCAATGGATTAGGTTCAATCGGAAGTGCCAACCGTCAACCTCCGCTCCCCATTCATGTAAATAAACTCGTCTCTGTTCTCACCGTGGAGTGTTTCCAGTAGAGGATGATCTCTGGGATGTGTTCAGCAGGTTCCAGCAGATTGTACTTGCTTAACTCGTTCCAGTCGATGGTCATTGTTCCGTTCTTATCCATACTATTCAAACGAGACAATTACATTTCAATACTCATTCAATTCGGGGGTGTTCGACAACACAGGCTGTAAACAAAAGTAGGAGGAGGCTTCATCGTTCAGGCGACGTTTACCTTTTCAGGACTTTCTCGGCGTGCTGCTGGGAGATGCGTACTCCGAGGTCCTGAAGTGACTGCATGATCTCTTTGGAATCTATACGACCTGAACAGAAATAATTCAACATTTATTCCACCGGAAAATGTATGCCATGGTCCAGAGCCAATGGCCTAACACCTATTTGTCTTTTCATTCGTGTGAATGGGTGCAACTGTACCTGCACTCTTTTGGTCGAGACTCTTGAAGACAAGTTTAAGATCTTTGTCATGATCTTGCAAATAGTGAACAAACTCCTCAAAGGCCAGCTGTCCATCCAAGTCCTTCTCTTTGTGTCTCACAGCTTTCTACAGAAGAGAAAAGAAAAATGCTAAAAGCTTGATCTAAGAACCAATGCATGCCACTGGCATTACATATTCAACAGTCACAATAAATCTGGTCAGGTGGCTTGTGGGACGCATTCATGGGCCTTGGCAGTTGCCCTTTATTATTTGGCATTTGGCTTGAATTCTGTACTAAGGCCTTCGGTAGCCAATTAAATGGGCCACGCTTCACAAGTTTCACCATTTCAGTGCCCTGCCAATAAGATTTATTTCAGCAATGTCTGCAACATGAGGGAGATGTTGAAAGGACACTTAGCATTAGTTCTGCAGTGCATGTACTGAATTCAGAGAGTGGCACTGTTACACTATTCAAACCAGCGTATCAAATATCAGTTAGCCTGCAACCCAAATGCTTGCGGTCCAGTCCTGTTTTAGACAAGCTAGCCAGGCCCAGACAGGATTAGGCCTATCTGGCACAGTGTGTCTTGGCACGTCGACCTATCGTTAAGGATATAGATAGATGTTCTGAAGTCGTGGCTACTACACGCGCTGTAGACGCTGGTCTATGCCAAGAACATTGCTCCTTAGCAAGTGGGTCACGGACATGCACTGTCGGGTCGGAGTTTAAAACTACCCCCCACCCCCGCCCCCCCTAATTAAATTAGCCTTCGTTTTACACTTGTAACTATTGGGGAATAACAACATAAATTAACAACTAACGATATAAAAATAAAAGATTATGATCAAGTCTCATCTCAAGCCCCCATGCACTTCTTTAAACAATTAAACGCATTAGAGCGCACCACTTTCCGCCATTTATGCAGATAATCGGAAGTGGGCAGTACTTACAGGAATGTGTAGTTTAAGGCACACCCCGCTTTAACTTTTGATTTAAAAGTGTTTAACTTACTAAACAAAGTTCATGATATAAACTTCAGACACACTCCGTCAGTTCTTACCTTTCTCCATTTCTGGTATGTTGAAAATTCCTGAGACGGTAGAAATACACTCAACTTGAAGAGGGATTTCAGCTCCGATGGTAGTCCATTTGACTCAAAATATTCAAATTCAATCGGGTCTATATTCGGAACAGGCACATAAAGGCAAAGACCAAGCATGTTGATATCGAAATAAAAACGTTCCACAATAAATAAATAAATAGAAAGCTGAAACGATAGAAGACTCCCGAAAGGAAAGAGAACGATCCTCTTAAAATGCCGGTAAGGAAGTGCCTCGTGTTAAAGAAGCGTTAACCACTCCCTTTTACAAAAAGGATTCGTATCATTGGCTGATTCGTTTTTTTTTCTCACTACCATTTTCATTGACGACGTCAATTTGCTCTAGACCAACCACAGCGTCAACCCATTGATCGGTCCCACAAACATGGAGGCCCATTCCTTTGTGCGTCATACTGGGGCAAACGCCCTCTTACTTAAAAAAAAAAGAAGTCAGATCTGCTTCTACATTTTGTGTTGAGCGTCCAGAAATAGTTTCTCATTTATTTTGGCATTGTATATATGTAGAACGTTTATGGAAGGATATTCACAGTTTTATAATTGTTAATATTCTTGATAACTTTAGTTTATTGTGGGAGAATGTGCTGCTCGGTTTCCTTAACCATAGTAAAGATAAAGAGTAACAATTTGACCTTGTAAATCTAGTTGTGCTGATTGGTATATTTCATATTTGTAAGTGTAAATTCAAATAAATAAAAAGCCACTCTTCTGTGTTTTCTATAGAGAATTTGAGCAATAACCCTGTAAGACCCCTGGTTGTAAAATTACAACGTCACTTTTAGCTCTCTAATTGCTCATTTTGGAAAGACCATATTTATCCAATGGCATTGCAAGTCAAGACAATATGACCCTAGCTATGGCCATTGTCTATTTAAATGTGGTCTTTCAATTTTGTTTTTTGGAGAGCTAAAAGTGATGTTGTAATTTTAAACCGGGTCATACAGGGTGAAGTTAAAACTGTACATTTGTGTGCATCCTTTAATGTATTTGTATGATCTATCATTACTTGTACCCCCCTAGCATATGTAATCACTACTTGTTTGTATACTGGTCTTTCCTCACTGACATTTGTTCTAGTATTTAAACAACAACCTACAGTGTGAACACAGAGTCAACTGTTGACTGCATGTCAACTGTTGTTCTGCACGGCCTGCAGCCATGAAGCCAGGCCCTCTAATCGGGTCTGGAGCTGGAAGTGCATCAAGACTTGGGGGGCACGTGGCAGACAGCTGAGCCTGTAGCCTTCAGGGTGCCATCACACTGGTTATTAGGTCTGGTCATACAGACCTTAAGGGAAACTACTTTATATATTAGCTATCATGTAAACCCTGGCACAAGCAATGAAATGCTAGCATTCAACAGCACAGTATTTCAGAGCTAAATGGATTCACAAGAATAAAAGGACAGTTTGTTATTAACTTCAGTTTATTAGACATATTAACCATAATACAATGAATGATTAAGCTCATTATGGATACAATTGAATTGAATCAAAAAGCATTGTGATATAATCAAAGGTAGTGCACACAAGTGTACTATATTAAAACATTAGTCTGTTTTGCAGAACCAGTGTTATTCAATATTTAAGCTCCAATTACCAAGTCAAACAACATGTATGATACCCCCTGGGTCAAGTCAATGATTCCCTGTCTCATTGCACACAATCTGTTGTTTTGGACACCATGAATGTGTCTGTATTTCAGCCGACACACAAGATAACCCTGTAACTGAAAAAAACAGGAAGGAAGTAAACAGGTCACTAAACTGTGTCAGTTTTATTATCAGTAGAACTAGTCCACTTGTCAAGAAAAACAGTACAGAGGGCACATATGTTCTTAACAAAACTAATGTAATGAACATTGTGGTCCAATGCAACAATGGCATGCAACAAAAACTGTTTATGAACCTAACCCTCATTCTAAGCTATTTACCAGTATATGCATTTGGAGTCTAATTAAATATGTCACACAAAAAAGCACAGGAGCTGCTGCATACCATAACAGATAAGTGATCGTAACCATTCACATCAATATTGCTCTTGATTAGTTCAAAGCCAACACATCTTGACAACTAATTGGCATTCTATTATAAGAGATTGTCATTACTCAATAGTCTGACAAGCTGTAAAGATTGTACAATGACTAACTCTGACGAAGCTTAGACATTCTATACAACAAGCACGAAATGTTCCACTGTGCTGTCAAACCAACTACAGCACAAAATCAAGACATTTTTGCTCATCTGAAATATCTTGCCTACAAAATTGTCTCAACTGTCAAATTTAACAGTTGCACAAATTTGTAATAATTTAAAGCCATTTTGTAAACCATTTTATTTGTGTTTGTAGCGTGAAAGCCCTTGAAGGAGCATGTTAAAAAAGAATGTTTCAAATTATACATTAGCAATACACCTGGGCTACATACAGCAAACCTAATGGCCATAAAGCAAACCAAAAAACAAGATCATTAATCAATTAATCAATTAAAAATGTAGTGCGTGAAAAAATAACTAATTTCTTATTATATCCGTGTACCTATTTCAGATCATCTTTCATATCGTGGCAATTGTGTTTGAGTAGGCCTATATTATTATTACCAATCAAAATTACTAAAATCTTCTGAAACTAAATCTCTGGCGCTCTCTACTGGCCTATGGTTTTGGAACGTGTGTGCGTCTGAGACGGTCAATGGATTCAACTTTATGGTACATAGGACCTTATGTTTAAAAACAAATTTAACACAATTAAAATGTATCTCCTTGCATGGACCGTTTCTTAAATACATTCCTGTCTATGGCATATTACCAACTTTACAAACGACTGTTCCCTTGGTATCTCATATGTGAAAACGTCGAATTCATTGTTTTATGTAAATACATATGCCACAAAGCAATTAACCGCAATAATTATTGGATTACTGTGTAAATATACAATTGTAGGAATTACTGCCCATTAGGCTATTAATAAAACAAGTAAAATAGGAAAATGGAACAAGCTTGGACGGGGAAATGGGCGGACTAACCACTTGGGGTTGCCGTGCGCAGACATTGCAACGAAGTTGCAGAGTTGATATCGATCACACTGTCATCAATTTGTGTGCAGTGAAGTTAGTTTGGCTTGGTTTATTGCACGGTTGAGGCGCGCCTGCTCTGGACCAGAAGTAAACCAATGTTGAATAGAGATTTATAACCGAGGAAAAACTGATGGGATTATTTTGAAAGCGAAGAATGTATTGGTCCTTATCTTTGGGTCTATCCCTTAGGTTTATCCCCCACTATAGATTTCGAGCGTTTGGAGTTCAATGCTCCTCAAAATTTTAAGAGGTTATATTTTGAAGTTCTAAGCAATGCTTCCCAAGATATTACAAGGTAAGTTAATAAACACAATTTAATGGTTTAAAATTAAAACTGAAATATAAACCTAATGTTATATTTTTATTATCAAATATCATCAGAGATTCATTCCGGAATAAAGGGACAAGACATTTGGAAAGAATCAAGATCTATGACTGTCTAGTTTTTTCGTAAACAGTCTTTGAATGTTTTAAACATTGTATCTTGTAAGCCTTTAAGAACGTTTTCGCGACCACTGCAATGGCTTTTTTTGTCAAGAAGAAGAAATTTAAATTTCAGACAAATTTAATTTTGGAGGAGTTGTCCGCAGTGCCTTTTGTCAACGGAGTATTGTTTTGCAAACTGAGATTACTGGATGGAGGAGACTTTATTGCAACTTCTTCAAGGTAAATATTTTACAATGTCCTCCTAATATATGCTGTGTGTTTCTTAACAATGCCATTAAGCATAATCATAAATTATTCGGTATCAACTAAGGGTTATCTAAAATGCATCCCATATATTATTGGCCTTCTACAGTATGTATAAGGCTATTGAAGTACTCAAAGTGAAGTTATCAACTGTCACCATTGGTGTTCTAATTGCCTGTTGGTCTGAAATGTAAAAAATAAAGTAAAAGTGGGTCAGTGGTCACTGGGTCAGCAAGTAAAAGTGGAGCCCTCAAAAGTTGTCTACAGTTACTGTCTTTTGCTCTTAATTATCATTGAAGTCACATACACTCCTACCCGAACCTCAGTACACAAAAGCTTTTGTCTTTCTTTGTGAAGGCTGTGGTATTAAGTCCAAGGATCTGGCTAAGTCTGCTGTTATGAGTGTTTTTCATGCCCTATTGCCCTTATATAAGCAGAAGATTTTTTTGTGTGCTCCCAGAGGTAAGTCTGGTTCCTCACAGTGCTGTGGCAAAGATCCCTATGACGCATTCAGCTGAACTTCTGAACTGCTAGCTCTCATGTGTCCTCAGGCTGGCATTTGAAAGCAAGTATAAAAACCAACTTCCCACAACAACCACAATCCTGGTCAACTTTGAGTGGACGTTTCTCCACGCCTGTCATCATCAGTGAACACATAAAACGTATAAACAAATGGTGCCCCTCTCACTCTCTTCCCCTCTCAGCCACACAACAGACTCTGATGTGATGCCCTGGGCATATATGTCAGGCTAGTATCTTGGATTATGTAACTCATGCCACTGCCTGATTATCTCTGGAATCAGAGCACAAAGAACAAGGACTCCTCAGAGACAGAATTGAGTTTTCCACTGTCTCGAACCCAGATTTTGAGTTATGTCACAGGCCTGGAGAGTACAGTACACAAGCCCTTCTTTGTTCTGTCAGACCATGCCTGTTGTTGTGTCTGAAATACGTTTGAATTAATAGAGAGTTTGACCAGTGGGCCATGCGTCTATAGTCAGCCCTCTAGTCAAACTTTTTGATTGAAGCACAAAACCCACTAAGCAGGTTTAATCACGTTGTAAATGTAATTGAGACTCTGGTTCTCATGGCTTTGGGGATATACTTTGGGGTTGGGTCTCTATTCGTCTTGCCCATGTTAGGTATTAGGAAAGAATACAGTCGCCAGAGAGGTTTGGCAAGGGAGACGCAATTTGTACTCCTGCAGGTATTTCAGTTCTAAACTGAAAGCCAGTTAAGATCGAGTCAAGCTGCAGGAACCTACAGTTACCGTAGTGGTGTTTCAAATGGCCTTCTGCTCTAATTAGATCCGTTTCTCGATCTGGTTCATGTTAGTGTGTGTGTGTTGACGTGTGTGGGGGAGGGAGGGGGGTTGGACTACAATGAAAAGGAGAGTTGCAAGGCAGAGAAGTGACACTGAGTCATGTAGGAGGTGTTTAAGAGGGGATGTGAAAGGTTGATGTAGATAGCTCTCCAGCTTTTTCCTGTTTCCCCGCAGTTCTCCTCAGACCCATGGTGATACAGCCACACATGTCCTTTTAAATGGACATCAGGTAGTCACAATGAGCCTATTCACAAGTCTGAGTCTACAGAATGATAGGTTCAATGCAGGCCACTGGCACATTTTCTAGTTGTGCAGGGGTGTTGTGGTGGAGTGTTTTAAAGTGTGCCTTCCATCACCCCAGTTATAAGGCTGAATCCACGCATCCCTAGACTGGCAACACAAAGACACAAAAAAAGCAGGGCTTGCATCCACGCCAACAGACTCCAGGCTTCATGGTCTGTCAGCTGCCTCCTGGCTGCTGCTGACGCGGCGCTCTGCTCCCATGGCTGCTGCGTTTATCTGGGCCCTGTCAGACTCTGACAGCGGGCGGCTGTCGGCTGTTTGTGTTCCTGCCGGGGGATGAGCAGAGCTCTTGAGGAGTGGCTGGGACAGGATGGGTGATCGGGATCCCATGCAACTGCATTGGCTGACAGAGTGAGTCATGCTAAACAGGGGTGCATCAGAGTGCAAAGAACATTTTGGTCGCTATGTCACCCCGCTTATTGACTTCCTCGATGTGACTCGAACTCAATGTTGAGGATGAGACAGTTGATCTGTTTAACCAGCGGGGTCACTCCTCTTCATAAGCATCCAATCATGCTGCTTTTGTCTGTGCTTGTGCGTTTTCGGTTAGGGCCACATTTATCTATTAGCATTTTCTTTGTAGCTTGCACTGGAACTGGGTGTAAGTGGTCAACCTAGTGATGGGCTGGGCTGTTCACAATGAGCACTGTTGTTCAACATTGTTCAGATTGCTTTTCAGGGTTTGTGCAACTTAGGTCTGAACTGAATTGGTTTTACGTTAGAAATCAGTTAATGACTCGGAAAAGTATACAGGTTTTATGCTTTTTGGCCGCATGAACTGTACTTGTTCATTTGTGTTTCGCTGGTGCGGTTAATATCATTGAGGTGGATTTCTTTTTAGAAGGCCAATTGATTCTAGCTAAGTAGCCTTTTTAGTGGTAATTCCTTGGTGGAATCACCATTGCCTACTTAATAAAACAGTTGGGCCTTGTGTAATGGAGAACTCGGTTTTAGCCTCTCAGAAAAAGTCGCTAGATACATCTGGAACAAAAGGTTTGTTGTTAAATGTTGAGTCCAACCTCCCCCCTCAAACTGGCTCTCTCACTCTTTCTCGTTTTGATTGTACGTGACCGTCGATTTTGAGGAGTGTGGTTGCCATGGCGGTTGAATAAAGCCATCTGGACTGTGGAATGTGGGTGAGGAAAACTCTCTGAAGGAGGGCTGTGATTAGCGTGGAATTCCTGATAAGCATTGTGTGTGTGTGTGTGTGTGTGTGTGTTTGTGTGTGTGTGTGTGTGTGTGTGTGTGTGTGTGTGTGTGTGTGTGTGTGTGTGTGTGTGTGTGTGTGTGTGTGTGTGTGTGTGTGTGTGTGTGTGTGTGTGTGTGTGTGTGTGTGTTTCAGAGAGAGGCAACAAAGAAACATGGCTCCACATAAATGGTGGTCTACAGATAGACCTGTGAAAAAGAATTTAAAGGTGGAATTTTGCTCTCTGAGATTTGTCTTTGACATATGAAGACATTTCCAAATGCTTCACTTTAAAAAAAAATCAATACAACTGAACAGGGATTCGGTATCTTGAGAGATGAGGGAGGAGCAGTTATTGTAAATAGGCTCATTCGAATATTGGGTGCATGATAGTAATTATTCTTATGTTTCTGTGAGTCTCTGACAAAAAAACAAAACATGAAACAAAACCTGCAGAGTCGTGTGAAAGAAGACGGGGGGAAGACCAGACCGTTCAGCAGTGCTGGTGACATGAATGAATGGGCTAGGGGGAGGGGACGGTGAGCAGCAGCTGCCACTACTTTGCCCTTATCCATCACGTTGTGTTTGTGAATGCTTTTTAAAAACACCAGAGAGATACAGCAGATTTTGAAACACTGTCATGACGAGGGTTGTGCGTGTTCACTACCTGCAGGTGTCAGTTGAACTCGAGGCTCAGCCTGCTATACACACAGGCTGTGTGTATAGCCCTGATTTCATTTCACTGCTTGGGGAGTACATGTGATTCCTCTGGAACATTTGTTTCGGCATATGATCCAGCACTCCCTCTTAGGAACACATGTCCA
This sequence comes from Hypomesus nipponensis, assembly GCF_054491055.1. Lineage (NCBI taxonomy): Eukaryota > Metazoa > Chordata > Actinopteri > Osmeriformes > Osmeridae > Hypomesus > Hypomesus nipponensis. The sequence continues at coordinate 6,461,340 of NC_140384.1, read as the reverse complement.
AGCCCTCACAGCTCAAGTGGAAGGAATGGAAATCAGATAAATGACAGTGACACCACAAACGTTTTTTTTTTTTTACGTCGGCCATTGTATACACAGCCATTTCCCTGGATGTATCGACAGCCATGTTTTTCCACTGGCCTGTGTACAATGTGAACTGTTTTTACAGAAGCCCCCCATGCTATTGTTTGCTGTTTCCTCGCCAACAAGTGTACGCTCTCTAAAGTATTCACATCCTCTCTCTTCCCTGGTATTGGATAGGACGACTGTATTGGTGACACTACTGAACGTGTTGGAGGTTGTTATTATTATTTCCTATCTGACTGCTCAACCTCCGTCCCCTATAGAGAGGAGGTGCTGGAGAACTGTGTGCACTGGAGGAAGAGGTTCACCTTTGTTTGTAAGATGAGCGCCAACCCAACGACCGGGGTGCTGGACCCGTCCATCTGCAGGGTGTCTGTTAGGAAGGTGAGGAAGACCACCTCGCCACCCGCCCCCTGCTGAAGGATGGAATTTCCCCTTATCTGCGCTTGCTTGTTAACATCAGATCCTGTCGTTGCCCTGCATGCACTGGCTTGTTTTCTTTTCCATGTGGTCTTTCACTGACAACGTTACTGTTAGGGCTGTCGGTGCTGCAGCACACTGGAGTCATCCCCCTTTTCCTGTTTTCACTACAGGAACTCAAAGGAGGAAAAACGTATTCGAAGGTAAGTCCCGTCCACCCCTCACTACTTAGTTTAGCTCAGCAATTTTTCTGCTTCCTCAGGACAACATGCATCAAATCTTGTGTCATCTCCTAAAAACACGTGTCACCTTACTTTGACATAACTTAACCCATCTTCCCTTAATATAATAATAATAATAATCATTTATTTATTTATTTAGGGTAGTAAATTGGATTTACCTAAATATAGAAAGTTTATTGTGAATACATTCTGATTGTTATTGACCTTTCCTTTGTTTTGTCAAGCTCCACATTAGGGTTTCCTTGAACTAAATATAACCTCTTTTCCCTATGTGGAAGTCCATTTCCTTAAATACACACATCTGTAAACAGCATCACCAAAGGCTTGAAACCAGGAGATACATCTAAATGGCTCACCTCTTGGCTGGCCTGAGCTCAGGTTTAAAATAAACCTAAACACAACTTACTAGACTAATGGCATGATATTGTACCTTTTGTTTCAATTACTACCACAGTAAATGAAAAACTGTCCACTTATCTGGGTTGAACTGACCTGAGCTGTTTGTTCCAGCTGGGTTTCATTGACCTCAACATGGCAGAGTTTGCTGGCTCAGGATCCACGGCCCGGTGTTGCCTGCTGGAGGGATATGACACCAAGCACACCCGACAAGACAACTCCATACTAAAGGTTGGGCTCCAATACCGCCTCTCAGCACCTACAGTGCCGCCACATTAACTGCCTCCGGCCATTTAAACATTAAACATTTTTTGAAGGTGTCCATTGGAATGACCCTCCTGTCTGGAGACCCCTGTTTTAAAGCGTGAGTGACCCGACTTGGAATGAATTGGGAGAACTTTAACATTGGTGACCGTCATTGACTTCCGGTCTGGACTCTGACGAGCGCTGTGTCCTTGCAGGTCCCCCAGTACAGCCAAGTCCATCTCAGTGTCGGGCCAGGACCACGCACTGCAGCTGGACTGTAAGGGGGAGGGCACTGGAACCCCCACCCTCACTGGAGGGGTCTCAGTAGGTCGCAGCATGAAGCCTCGACCCTCCATCAGTTCAGGTGTGACCCAGCGGGCATACTCTTCAGCCAGGGTACCAGGAATGGCAGTTGAGCCAGTTTAGAGAACCAGTCTTTTCTTGTTGTCTTCAGGTCTTCCAGAGGAGTCTGATCTGAACCAGCCCAGCCAAGGAGAGATCTTCCAGATAGGCCACTCACGTAACTCCAGCTATGCTAGCCAACAGAGTAAGATATCTGGTGAGATCTATTGTAGGGTGGTGGGATATGGACTAACCCTGTAGAGAATGTAAGATCCAAGACACACAGCGACGTGTGTTTGTTTTTTATGGAACGGGATTTCATGAGTCACTGTTATGTCTCCTAGGCTACAGCACAGAACACTCCTGCTCCTCCAGCCTGTCCGACCTCACACACCGTCGGAACACCTCCACAGGAAGCAGCGCCTCGGGGGGCCCGAGTGGGACTTTCGACTCCCCCACCGAGGGGGAGAGGGACACCTGGCGACTAGAGAGACCCCCCCGGCCCCCCCGGCCTGTTCTGCCATCCAACAGACCCCCCAGGTAAGGACACGTGTTCGGCCAGGTGCTTTCCCATTGATCCTTCTTTCTCACAGCGCCCTCGTGTTGGACCTTGTCATTCTCTGGCGGACTGGTTCAATCGCCTTGCTTCTGCTGTATGTAGGAGGAAGCTTGACTCAGTGGAGAGCCATTCTTCCTGGGTGAATGACACCCGCATGAACGCTGACGATATTGTGGAAAAGATTGTCCAGAGCCAGAACTTTGCAGATCAGAGTAACACTGAAGGTAAAGCCCAAGTGTTTTGGATTTGTTTTCTGTGTGGTTGTGTATTACTTGTGTGACTATTTTCTCTCTAATATTTCCTTTTTCAGACAGCAATCTGCAACTGTTTGTCAGTAGAGATGGGACTACTGCCTTAAGTGGGATTCGGCTTGAAAAGGGGTAAAAAAACACACACACACACACTACAACACTCTCACTTTCTCTCTCACACACACACACACACTGTTCTAACTCCGTTTTCCAACCTCTCAGTGTGTCTGCTGGTGTCTATGAGCCAGTGGTCATTGAGAGTCATTAGGGGCGTGGTCATCACTGGATGTCCGTGTCATTTCCTGGAGCAACAGCTGAGCTGGTTGCCATGAGAGGATCAACACTGCACCAGGCTTGTCCACTCACTGTGAACGGCATGTTATGTTTGTTATAGTCAAAGTTATATGCACACTGTATGTACATATGCAAAAATGCTGTTCAACTGCACTGTAGCTGTAGTATTGGCCAATTATTTTGCTTAAGGTGACTCCCTGTTGATCAGGAAATCGTCAGTACCTGTATGTTTATCTTTTACCATATGTTTACAGTTGGCTGATTTTTATTGTCTGTGAAACTAACTTTATTCTTTTGTCATTTAATGATATGTTCCACGAATGACCCTATGGCACCAAGTTATCTGTGACTATTGCTACATGGTGTAGGAGTATGAGAGCTTGTGTCGTAGATGAGGGAATGTCTCGAATGTAGTGCTCTGATGCCCCCTTGTGGATGAATACCATATCGGTCAACTGCATTGCTTGCTCATCTGGGGAGACGGGATAGTTGCCTTAAAGCAAGTATGTGTGCTCTCAGTCCGAGTCTTTCATGCCTAACATGAATTTAACACTGGTAAATGTCTCTAAACGTTTGTAATTATCAGAATGTTGTCAACCAGCTGGCTGGTTGTTGTCTCTGCTGTTATATTTATGTAACAATTAACACTAGTTAGAGGGTTGGACAGTGATTTTATTTTCTTTGCTAAATGTTTCACGTTTTCCTGGTAAATTAAATCAAACAGACATGGAGCTTTCTGTCATGTTCTGTGTTAACAGGTGTTGCTATGGATGGAAGTCTGTATGTTTTCATACAATAATGGTCCCCTCTTTAGTTCTACCTGTACTTAAAACATTTCATATAACGAACACTGCAAACTCCTGCACTGTAATTTTTTAAATTCAAACTAATGATTTTAACAGTTTACTACATTTCTCATGTATGATCAAATTCATCTTTAATGACCACTCATTTGTAACATCATAGAATTATTTTTTTGTGATCCTCTCTGTGCTCTTTAGACAATAAAATGTTACCACACACTTCTATGGGTCATGCTGAATTCCTATATAGGCAAAGAAAAGGATTGCAAGTCATTTTAAATGGTAAATTAAGTCTACAGTTTTGGCATGAAAAACAGTAATTTTGGATGATCCTGGACAGAGAGGTTCCAGTGCTCAGAGTTTGTCCTCTCTGAAGGAGTAATACCTCCTCCTCGGCTTTCCCCCCTTCCTCTCTGCGAACAGGTAACAGAGCATACACCATGTGTTGTCCTCAGGGCCGATCTGCACGCCGCTGCTGCTGGTCCTGAAGGGCCTCAGTGCACAGGAGCCTGCAGAGGGCAGCAGAGAGCAGTCAGAGACACAGCAGGGAAGGACGAGGGCCACGCGGGGTCTGTGTCCATGCGCTTACCCAAGATCAAGTAGGCGGCGGCGCTGAGGGAGAGGATGATGAGGAAGATGGTGCCAGGACCCAGGTCGCTGATGGCGCAGGCGTTTGGACAGGCACAGGCGCTCTCCACCCAGATCTGCAGGGGGATGTCTATGCTGAAGTCTTGGACGAAGGATGTGGTGTGGTTGGGACTGCAGTGGTAGTGTACTATGGTCTGGGGCTGTTTGTTGTTAGAGAGGGCTGGAAACAGGAACAATATTTAAAGGGTTGATATCTCTTTTGGGGCACTTTGAACCATGAAATTGTTTATTAAGTAGTTATTTACCAAAATATGAAACTGAGAGTGTCTTCATGCTGTCATTATAATGGAACTCGTTTCCCTCATGTCTTCCATAGTCCACATAACGGGTTATATATCTGTTGTTCCAGATCTTAAACCTGTGGACATTATTTGATTATCAACAACCGAAACATGTTTTGAATCAATTTGTAAAAAATGTGTAGGGCCATCTTGAAATAAAACACATTCCTCTACTGTGCCTGTGACAATTAATTCAGTACCTTACTATCAAGCAGGCCGCAATGTTAGTGCAGTCAGTCCCAGCAAGATCCTCTGGTTCTGTGAAAGGTTGGCAAGAGCTGAAGGAGAAAAGGACCTCGGTATTTTCTGTCCCAAGGCTATGTCTGAGCACGGGTTTCAAGCGCAACAAGAAGCCATCTTCATCTCCCATAGTCCTCAGGCTGATCACTCCTGTGCCGTCCTTCATGATGCATTTGCAATCATTCACTTTAAAACAGCCAGTCTTCTTCTTCACAGGTGATGGTGGATCTGGAGGGAGGGATAAAGATGAATAAATGAGACTAAAGCAGATGGATAAAGTTAGGAATGGGGTTTGAAACCTCATGTTTACAAAAGGTCTCTCCAGTGTCTGCCACCAGAGAGGTATCTGTCCAGTAGAGTCATTAAAGCTGCTGTCCTATAACACTTCAGTGCCACTGACCAACTAATTAGAACCTAACCCCACTGACAAATTCCAAACAGCCCAGTGCTCCATGTGCAGTCAACACCATGGTAAAAATGTCTCCATAACATACTAACTCATGGGAAACAAAGACAATGACATAGTCACGTTTTAGTCAAGATGTACCTCTCATGGTTGGCCACACATTTTTTCATTCAGGTCATCCTCAGAACGTACTGTATATTGTCACTCTACAAATATTGTCTGGATCTACGTTGACACCCATAACCACTTTCCAGGTGACACACATATCTTACCCAACCTGCTTGTTGAGGAATGCAGCACTCCTTCACTGGCTACGAGAGGTAAGACATGAGATTCTCAAAGATCATTTTGTATTCCCGCTTATTGTAAAAGACCACTTTTATTACCAAGTTTAGGATTTACGCATAGTTGTTAAATATAAACCCCTGTGATTTAATTTCTTCAGATATAAAGTATCGCCAGCCACTGAAACAACAGAGCAATCTCAAAACCAGGTAAGAGACGGACTCTTGTTTGAACAGTTCATGATTGTACTTGCCTGAGAAGTAAAATTCCTCCAGCAACAACATACGTATTTTCTCAAATATTGCATGCTTTGCCTTTATTTATCTATTTACTTGTGGTAACCAAGGTGTGTTTGTGCCAGATGGAGAAGAACACAGGTGTTCGACGCTCTGTGACGACAGGGCAGGCGCGTCAGTGGCGGGGTTTGAGGCAGAGATGGGGCATGCTGGGATTGTTTGAGATCAAACAGGATCATGAGTTTTACGACCTCACCTCTGTGATGAAAGAAGGCCTGCATGCTGCTGTACAGCCCTATGTGGAGAATCCACCACCTGTGAGAAACAAACGTAAAAAGTATCTGACGTGCAAAACGATCTTAAAAGAATCCCTCTTGCATGCGTTGTCATGTAAACACTCTCACTCCCACTTAGGAGGAACCTTTGATGGAACACTTCAAATCAGAGGACACTCAAACCCACAAGGTGTAATTTTGCTTTTCACATGATATCAAACAGAACTTCACATTGTCCTAAGAATAAGTCTCTAAGGGGGACTTGCGGGGGGGGGGGGGGGGGGGAGTTCAGCAGCTGTTTCACCTGCAGTGCTCTCTTCCTCGGCCCCCTCTGCAGGGCTTTGAGATGCAGACGTTCGCTGGGCCCGTGTTTGCCTGCCTGCGTCGTTCCCTGGGGATGACTGAGGAGGAATACCAGGCATCCCTCTCATCTGACGGCTGCTACCTGCAGTTCATCAGTAACTCCAAAAGCAAGGCAAACTTCTTTCTCACGTAAGCACGCCCGCATACTCCCATGGATACCCCCTCGATACAGATACACACACACAGCACACACAACAAATGCTGCTGTTTCATCAACAGGAATGACAAGAGGTTCTTCTTGAAGACACAAAATCATCGAGAAGTGACGTTTCTCCTGTCCAACCTGAAGGCATACATGGACCATTTAGAGAAATACCCTCATTCACTGATGGTTAGGTTCCTTGGTGAGTAATCCGAGTGACACTTTTAACTTGGTTGACAATAGCGAATGCACTGCAATTTCATTGAATAAGCTTTGCATTTTTTTGCCAGGAGTCCACAGCCTCCTTATTCCAAATCAAACAAAGGTATTTATCTGATTGTATTCCAAAATACAGTTGTCAAATCTGTTGCCACTTTTTTTCTGGAGTTTCTCTGACTCTTCCATAGAAGTACTTCATTGTGATGCAGAGTGTGTTCTACCCTGATGAGAGGATTCACACAAGGTAAACACTGTTTGCGGTGTTATTACTGTAGACAAATGCTATACTTTTACGTGATGATGCCAACAAAGATACTATCAGAATGTTCTGGGTTATCTCTTAGGTATGACATTAAGGGTTGTGAGGTAGGCCGGTGGACCAACCAAAACTCTGGTGACAGCCATGTGATTACAGTTTTGAAGGACAACAACTTTGATGGAAAGCACATCACTTTGGGTAAGAGCCTGGACTGCAAATATTGTCTACAGTCTGCCTCTGCCCTATGGGTAACAATACAGCCTTCCCTTTGGGAGCTGGTATGTTTCCTTTTAGCCCTCACAGCTGGAACACAAGGTTAGGTCGTATATAACAGGTAAAACCTCCTTGTTTCCCTTAAAATGCCTACTTGTATTGACAGCTGAGCAGAGATCCTGGCTCATGGAACAGGTGGAGATAGACACCAACTTCCTTCGAAGTCTAAATGTACTTGACTACAGTCTCCTTCTGGCCCAGCAACCTTTACACCAAGACGAGCTTGACGGAAAGCACTCCTTCCCCAACATCATAACATGCGTTGTAAAGTAAGAATGTTATCACAAGGTCTGAGGTCTTCATAACATCCCTGGAAATACTCTGGTTTTTAATTGACCTTCCTCTGCAGATCCATGGACCAAGAGGACAGTTCTGCTGAGACAGATCCCCTCACTGTTCCATTACCGGAGAAGGAATCAGGCCAAAAAACAGCAGGGACTGCAGATGGTGCTTCAGAACATGAAGACACTACAGAGCATCAATGCATCAACAGAGTCCCTCTCGAGGAGATAAACCTTCACTCAACAACATCCAGTCCAGAGTCCGAACTTCAGGAATTCCATGCCCATCACCGCAGGCTGCTGCCTGACTTCAAAAACTCAGTGCATGTCATTGATGGGCCAGAGATTCGCTACTTTGTTGGTATTGTGGACATTTTCACTGAGTACAGTTGGAAGAAAAAGATGGAGAACATATGGAAGAGGATCCGCTACCCTGGCAGGGCTTTCTCCACAGTCAGCCCCAGTGCCTACAACCAGAGATTCTGTCAGTGGGTGCAAAACCACACCAGATGACAAGGGGGCAAAGTAGACCATAGACGAGTCAGACAAAATCAGCACAATACAGAATAAGATTTATAGGAAAGAACAACTTTGTTGAGACTTTAAAGATATTTAAAGGACAAGAGAGTAGTATGCGTTATAAACTGGTATTATGTATAGGCCACTGTATATTTACCAGAATAATCCAGTTTAAGTCCACATATTTAAGTTTCAATATTCCTCAATGTTTAATGTATGCACCTCCCTGCCAAAGTAAATTCCTTGTTTGTGCAAACATTCATGGCGAATAAAATCCCTTCTGATTCTGATGTATTCAAAGTTGCAGTAGGCCTAATACATTTGTAAAGACTGCAATATATTCTTCATATGAACGGTAGATGGCGTATTAGCCCTTCTGAAAATAAATGATCTTGGCTTCGTAATTCAAAAAATATTTCGACGAGCTACAGTTGTTTTAGTAAAAGTAATAATATGCTTCATTCAGTTTGTCTAATTATTTTGCATTTTTAGCATATCAGTCAATCCAGTTCATACCTTTCAATTCCCTAGTGCTGTACAGGCTACCATGTAATAAACATTATTGTATTTTTATACACATGATATGTTGATAGTTTGAGAAATAATGAAATACGCTACGTGCAACGCAAGTCATGGCATTAATAAAACTGATTTTATCCTATGCAAAAATTGGATGATCAATGGGGTCCGAGGCTGGAAGAAAACATTTGCACGCAGGCTGTCTTTAGCACCGCTTTTGGCTTGTCATCTGACTTGGACTCAACGCACACAGCAGGCGCAAAGCACTCAGACAGGGCCACATCTGTTCCCCTGCCATAGATGCTGCGTACAAGAAGTATATTTGGCTAACCAGACATAATGGATTTTAACGTCAGAAAAATGGCCTCGGATGCAGGTGTGTTTTTCACACGGGCTGTGCAGGTATGTTTTTCATTCCATGAAAACTGTCCCAACCAACCAAAAATGGCTAGCTAGTTAGCTTACTAGCACCAGCGCAACTGGATACAGTGTAGTCGGCTACAGTATATTGCTTTATTGCGTAAAAAGTCTAGTATATTCGTGCTAGGCCAGCTCTAAAAACTTGGTGAGCTAGTCAAGTGATTATTTTGACAAAAAAATAACCAGATTTCCTAAATGGCTGTTGCTAATAAAGCTAACTACTAGTACGTTAGCTACCTGGCAAAGTAACATGTTTCTCAGAAACAGGACAATAAGCTAGCTTGCTTGTCGAGATGGCTGAATAAGTAAAAAGTCACAGTGATGGGTATTGGATTTCACAAGCTAAGTTACACATTGGTTCATCCCTCTAAGAGTGATATTTTTTACGACAGGAAATGTTTATCACAGTGACGATCATAATGACGTGTTCATAAAAGGCAATTGGGTTTGATAAGGTCAATAGAAGTCAAAAACATGTTTACATTAGCATACGCGCTCATCCCGAGCGACTTACAGTTAGTACCGGGACATCCCCTCCCCGAGGCAAGGAGGGTGAAATGTCTTTCCTTGATATGTAATTTTCTCGGACAGAAATCGAACCGGCAACCTTTCGATTAATAGCCAATTCCCTAACCGCTCAGCCATCTGACCCCTTGTGTCCTATATCCCAGTTCACGGAGGAAAAGCTGGGACAGGCAGAGAAGACAGAACTGGATGCTCACTTTGAAAACCTTCTCAGCCGAGCAGATTGCACCAAAAACTGGACTGAGAAAATATTTAGACAGACAGAGGTGCTTCTGCAGCCCAACCCAAGTAAGTTTTGACACACTGTACAGCCGAGCAGAGAAATGGTTCCCCTCTAATCAACCCCCCTCCATGTCCCCACGCCCTTATACATGCACAGTCCAGATAATGATGGCCACATTAGGAATGATCTTTATACACAAGAGCATTGAGTAATACATTTTGACCACAAGTCGAATGACACTCGCCTATCTCATGTAACTACAACAACACGATGGTATTGTTTGTTATTGGAGACAAGGGAGGTCTAACCCTATGACTTTCTGATTCTCCATGCTACAGTTGATCACACTGGTAAGTATGGCTCCATCCCCTCGTGCCCTGCTGTGGACTATACTCATCTCTGTGGACCGATAGTGCAGACAAGGGTTGAAATTCTCAGACAAATTCCTTCTGTTTTAAATTGTTTATATAGCTGATCTGTTGCAGAATAGCCTCTTGTACAAATTTAAATATCACACAGCTGTTGAGAATATGTTGATGTCCCCCCCCCCCCTCTACACACTGTCTTGTAGATAATCGTTATATGTCCAACTGCGTACGATGACAGTACCCACTCATCATCTGTGTGGGAAAACATTTATCTGGGCCTCCAGCCATCCTCTGTCTGATGTCATCCTGAACATCACTTTCACTTTCTGTTACATGCCAAACATTGTTTTGTGGAGGTTTACTTTAGGTTGCACTTTCCAAGTAAATGAAATACCTACTTCTTTCCCGTACCATCATTCAACCACAGATACTAGGTATAGGACAGGGATGAGAAGACATTGTTGCGTAATGTCACAGTCACGTTGGTATTACCATGCAGGGTTTTTCCTGGGTCAAAATGGGTCTTTGGTGCTCTAAAAAACCCCAACAAAAAACAGTCCGTGTCACCTTATTAGCAGACATTGTTTTTTTTTTCTTCCATTTCATAAATAATATATTTTCTAATCAATGCATTTATTCCCAGGTGTTTTGCAATTACAGGTTTCTTTGTGCCTACACTATATATTATCATTCCAGCTGGCCGCTCTGTCCTTTCGCGCACCTCACAGTTGCGTAGAAGACACGCTTATCAACTTGATTATTTTTTATCAAAACAGAACGAGGGTTCGGCTGTAGCCTACTTGAAACATACTATTGAGAACATATTCGCTGACATGCATTGCACGCGTGATGAACACAGCTTTGAAAATAAAATAAATCTCTATGCAGAAAAAACCCTAGCAAATGTGTCACGTCATTTCTTGTCAAATGTCATGAGACCCGATTCATCACATGATGGGTCTTTCACTTCCTCAAAGGCTACCCTTGTCTGTATGTCATCCTTAAAATCACACACCCTTCTCCTTTTCTGCAGGCGCAAGGATTGAGGAGTTCCTGTATGAGAAGCTGGACAGGAAGGCACCGTCCAGATTAACCAATGCAGAGCTTCTGGGTCATTACATGTTGGACGCAGCCAAAGACTTCGGTCCAGGAACACCATATGGTCAGTCCAGATCTGTGAGGCTACAGCTCACAGACACCAGTCCTTTAATGTTGCCCCAATATCATTTTAAATGCAGAGGTTTGGGCATTATATTTTCAATGAGGAAGCCCCCCCCCCCCCCCCCTTGGGCATCAGTCAAATAAGAAAATAAATATCTTTTCACTTTATCACTGTTACTCATTAACAGGGCATTATCTAGGATTTCCTTTATATCCTATGACCTTTATTCTCCTAAGCATTATGTAAACACAAACACAAATATTTGGTGCAACCTTGACAAAGCATTTGCAAAATAATATCCTCCCCCCAAATCTTAGTTTACTACTTATCTCCAAAAGCCTCGTATGCTCCTGATATTTTCAGGCCGTAGGTGGTGTGATTTGTGTTGAGAACGGTTTCCCAGCTTTATTGAATTGGCTCTCCCTCACATCTCCCACCACGCTGCCCTCCAGGCTGTCTCATCATGGCAGCTGGGCCAATAAACCCCCCTGTCCTTTGGTGGCAGGGCCAGCTACAGGATCAATACTGCTCTCTCCCAGCAGAGCTTAAAGCTGCAGCCTTGTCTGTGCACCCAAGGTTCTGAGCACCATTGAGAATTCAGAGTAGCTGATGCTTGCTTGTCATCCATCCATGTCTATTTTACCGCATGGAGTTTGACACATCTCCATCTGCGATCATCTCACAATCTCTCTCTGGTCCTAATCGTTGCCCCGGATAGACTTGGACGCATAATGATGTTTTACTAACATTTGAAGGCTTTATATTTCAGAGATATCTTGGTTTCCTTGAGCTTAGTCAGATGGATTAAATGCCGAAACCAGGTAATTATTAGAATCAGGTGACAGGTGCGCATAAATAATGGAGTGAAATCTAGCCCCTGTGTAGAGGTAGGTTTTAGTTAAGCCAGCCTCTATTGGGTGCTCATAGGTTGGAATAGGTCAATTTACTGGCCCGTGTATTTATTTTGATCTGATGCTGTACCTGTGTCAATGTGTATTATTGTAAAGTAATACTAAGTGCAATGTGTTTGCCTGATAAAATATTGCTTGAAATATGAAATGTAGACTAGAAGTTTGACTGGTTTCATGGCCAACAAAGGCTGTCACAGAATTTCTCAGACACACGTTTTTATGATGTCATCCCATTTGGAATCTTGCTATTACAAAGTTTTTCTTTCTACTCTCGACCGCCTACTCTCTACATTTAGTATCTGTGTTTTGGAGTCTTTGGTATGTCGTCTTTTAAAGAATGTGGCCTTTCTTGAGTTTTCTGCTTTCTGTCTGTGGGTGTAGGTTACCACGGAATCTCTCCCTTTGTTTTTAATTTTTTGTGTCATGGGTGTTGCAGCTCCTCTTCCCCGACGCCAGTTTCTGTACCCAGTGTTTCACTTCATTATATGTACATAGTCCAACAGTGACTCAATAAGAGTGTTAATCCACAAGATTGATGGATCTGTACCGATTGACCTGTACTGTAATTATATATATATATATATATATTATATAATTATAATTATTTTTTTATGCAAGTCGCACCTGACTATAAGTCGCAGGACCAGCCTCACTATGAAAACAAAGTGACTTATAGTCTGGAAAATACAGTACTTGCTTTTATATTTGTAACAATAGTTTGAACATATGCCATCATGAACAGCTTAACATGAACTCTTGTTGAATCATTTAAATTTAATTGTAAATATATTACTGTGCTGCACTGAGTTTGACCCCTCCAGTAGTTGTTTGGCTTAATCATTGTTTTCGTCCTACAGTTACAATTCATTCAGTAATACTTGTTTTTATTTATTTTATTCAAAGCTACAGATGGACAGCAGATTGGGCCAAATATATCAAACGAAATTCATCCACAAATGGATGCGTACATGGAAAACCCAATTTAGTAGCGATTGTGCACACGTTAATGAACTTGTGCACACGTCAATGAACTTGTCCACCCCCTGACAACATTGTGGAGGGGAAATTGTGTGGTTACCTTGTGTGGTCTGTGCAGTGGGAGGATGCTCATGCCTGTTGTTTTGGTTGTAGGAAGCACCCTGATCAAGGTGGGAGACTGCGAGAGGCGTCTTGGAGGGGCCGAGAGAGACTTCCTCCAGACCTCTGCCATCAGCTTCCTCACCCCTCTCCGGAACTTCCTAGAGGGAGACTGGAGGACCATCTCGGTGAGTCTCACAGCAGTTCCAAGATCCACTGATATTTATTATTTACATTATATTTAGTCATTTAGCAGATCCTCTTATTCAGAGCAACCTACAGTAAGTACAGGGACATTCCCCCGAGGCAAGTAGGGTGAAGTGCTCTTGCCCAAGGACACGTCATTTTGCACGGCCGGGAAAAATGACGTTGTGTCCTTGGGCAAGGCATTTCATCCCACTTCGTCCACTGATAACTACATCAACTACATCTGTCACTGGTTCCCCTTATCTACCTACGGGTTTAGGCGTTCTGTATGTTGCTATCGCAGTGCTGTACGGAGTACCCCTTCAGACCACAGGAGCAGCTTGGAACAATGGAACCCCCAGTTCACTCAAAAGTTCAAGTTCATTAAGTGAGATGAGAGGTCGGGTTACATTTCCTGCATCTTTCTAATGCAACGCTGTAACCGGTCGAGCAACACCAGACGTGGATCACGTGACGTCCTATCAGGATTGCTTAAAGTTCTGTCATCTGCTGCTTCTGTGTTTCAGAAAGAGAGGCGTCTTCTGGAGAATCGGCGCCTGGACCTGGATGTGTGTAAAGCTCGGCTGAAGAAGGCCAAAACGGCGGAGGCCAAGGCAGCAGTGAGTTCCCCCCCCCCCCCGTGCTCGTTAGCATCATGATGCTACTAGGTAGGGTTCAGCTGGCCGTGTAGGACCGCTGCCTGACTGACTAACTCTCTCTCTGCTTTGACGTTACAGTGTGAGGGGGAAGTGAGTACTAACAGAAAACATCCTTTACGTCGTTCGACTTCCGTCTTTCTTTTCCCGTGTCATCCGTATTCTCTCAATGACACTCATGCAATCCAACTGAATGCATGCAATACTTTTAAGCCTGAGAAAAGAGGCTTAAAATAGAGGCCAAATAGTGCACACCTTGTGAATTGACAGGAATGAGCATGTAGCATGCTATCCTGAAGGAAAGAAGCTTTCCAGTTGATCATTTCATCACATCAATTGCATCACAACAGCCTATCTCCCAAACTGGAACCTGGCCCTACAATACTTTATTAATCCCTCAAAATACTTGTTCTACTCTTCCTTGACATGGGAATGTCACACCGAAAAACAAGATGTTGTAAAATCTCAATCACAGTCTCAGTGACAAAAAAAAAAAGTCTGATTTTATTGGTCAGTTGTGTTATTTAGAAAATATAAACAAATACACATCTTGTTATTCGGCATTTGATTAGGATATGTCATTATCTCAGAGCCTGTATGCCAAGTGGCTGCCACATACCATAAGCATGCAAAAATGTCATCTGAATCCAATACCTAACTTTAGTTTTGTGTGATTTGGCCAGTACAGTCTGTGAGCTGTAGAGATCCAGAGGCCTCATGTATAAAAGATTGCGCAGCTTTCATAACAGAAGATGGCGTACAGCCAAAACTTAGAAAGAACCTACGCACAGAAATATTGTGTAATATATAACACCGGTTGCATGCCAGGTCCTGCACAACTTTCCTTTATAAATCACAATCAACGTGAGATTGACTGCACGTGCAACAACCCACTGACCCTGCCTTGCTTCCTCCCATAAATTAATATGCAGATGGCTTATAAATGCGCCCCTGAGGTCATTTCTTGGTCTGAATTCAAATGGCTAAACAAGCAAAAAAGAATAATTTTCACAGACTGTGAGATCGAGGTTCTAACAACAGAGGTGGAGGCGAGGAAATGTGTCTTGTTTGGCGGCCTGTCATCGCGTATTAGCAACAAAAGAAAGTTTGCGGAGTGGAAAACTCTCACTAGGGCTGTAAATGCTGTGGGTTTGTAGAACCGGACCATGGCAGATATTAAGAAGAAAATGGATGTCAAACTCAAAATGAGCCAGAGTCTGGCTCAGAGAGACAGTGGCATTTTCCCATGCCAATCTTGTAGATGCACAGTGAGTGTATATATATATTTCATCTGTGGTAAATAATCCATGAGCGTACAATATCAACCATATACAGAGAGTGACATGCATTTTCTGAGTGATTGTCATTCTTTCGACACCCTCAAGTTGTGTTTATACATGAGGACCCAGGTGTTTTACACCTGCTTGCTTGAATGGCCCGTCATGTTCGTCCTGAACTGACGTGATTGATGACTTCCTGTCAGAGCTACTATCGTGTGAAGTAATATTTGCATTGGTCTTTACAGAATGTTCTCATGCTGTTTACCCATGCTGTGGCTTCATTCAGCTTGTCAGCTTACCACAAACCCAACTTCAAACTTAATATCACAGCCATTTTGTTTTTCTTCTGCTTCTTCCCCGTTTGTTTTTGTTGTTCCTGTCCTGTTTTTTGTTTGCCGTGCATGTTTCACTGAGTGGATTTGTAGTGATGCAACTCTAACCTAATGTGCCGTGTTTGTAGGCTGTGCCTGATTTTCAGGACACCAGAACACGGAACTATGTCCTGTCTGCCAGTGCCTCTGCGGTAAGGAGTATCAGTTTGGCTCCATCACACACACACACCTGTGATCCCTTTATACAGAAACGTCTCTGGCAGAACACAGCACCCTCGAGAGGCAAGAACGGTGCACTTTAGTGGGTCATCGTCTGAACCTTGTCCATTTGGACCTTCCTCTTAACATTTGTGTCTGTCCTGACTCCATTCCAGACAGATTTGATATCACTTGCTAATCTTGCTGTCAATTATTGCTAGGGAGCACCTCTTCCCGAGGATGAAGCTAACAGCTAAACAACAATCCCCAATGAGGATTCAGTATTCAGACCCGTTCTTATCTGTACTTTCTAAGTACATGATGTGTGTCATGTGCTGTATATTGGCCAAGGGTCATGATGTTCCTCTCACATCCTTTGCACTCCCCACCACAACCAGTAAATGAATATCAGAAGTCTGTCCATGTTGCAATCAGCAGTGTAGCCTTCAGTGTCTCGTGTCTGTGTGTCTCCCCTGTGGTGTCATCAGAACTTGTCTCTCTCCTCTTCTCTTGCGGCTATGCCGTCTCCCAGCTCTGGAGTGAGGAAGTGGACAAAGTGAGTACGATGTTGCGTCTCGCACGCGCGCACAAATAAAAACTCAATCAGCAGTTTTCCCCTTGGGCAGAAAATGACGTGGGCGGATGCACGTCTCCCAGTGTTTGACGGGCATGATTGAACGTGTTTCCGTTTAGGCGGAGCACGACCTCCGAGTGGCCCAGACCGAGTTTGACCGCCAGGCGGAGGTGACGCGTCTGCTGCTGGAGGGCATCAGCAGCACTCACGTGAGTCACCGCATCTGTCTGGCCTTCTGAGGGGGGGCCGACGCCTGGCCTTGTGCTGGGGGATGATCACCCTCCCTGACCATACTTCCTGTGTGTGCAGGTGAATCACCTGCGCTGCCTGCACGAGTTTGTGGAGGCTCAGGCAGCCTACTATAAGCAGTGCCACCTGCACATGCTTGACCTGCAGAAGGAGCTGAGCAGGTAAGCAATCCCGTGGAGGACGCAGTGAGTCTACTCTTCTTCTTCTTCTCATCTGCCCTTGAGCCCCATTTACAAACATCCCCATTCTGTTTTCTCCAATGCTCCCAGTTCCAATGGAGACGCGTAAGTGTGATTCCCAAATTGCCGAGTCACCTCCGTTGCCCTGCGTGCTTTCAGTCATGTGTTCCGTACAAACGTCCTGACTCACCTCCCCCCCCCCAGGTTCCCGAACGCGTTCGCAGTGAACTCCGGCCACCCCGTGTCGCCGGCCGGGCCTCCCCTGGACGCTGGCGGCGCCCTGGACGCTGGCGGCGCGGCGGCGGAGGTGGACACGCTGAAGATCGAGGAGGTCCAGGCCCCCGCGACGGGCACGCGCAAGGCCAAGGTGCTGTACGACTACGACGCCGCCGACACGAGCGAGCTGTCCCTGCTTGCTGATGAGGTAAAGGCATAAGCGGACACACACACTACACAGGACTGTCACATATTGATGCCCCATGTGTCCTGCTGTTTGCTCATGTAAATCACCTTGTTATAAGGTCGCAACAACATTTTTGCTAGTGTTTGTACTGACTTGGGTGCTAGTAGAAGGATGCCTGTGTCCGAATCTTCCCGTTAGCATTAGCCGCCTTCCTAAATGGAAATGATCAAATGACACTAAGAGATCCATTCTTTGTTTTTGGTTTCTGTCTCTCCTCCAGCTCATCACTGTTTACACAGTTCCAGGCATGGATTCTGATTGGCTCATCGGAGAGCGTGGGAACCTGAAAGGAAAAGTGCCTGTGACATATCTGGAGCTGCTCAGTTAGAGGAGTAATGCTTGAATATACACACACACACACACACTTAACCCCAAACACACTTGCCTTTCAACATGCTGATATTTATGACCAAACACTTCCAAGTATGTGTAGTGCTCCTAATGAAAGCATGCACACGTATGTGAATTTGAAGGCAGCTGCACAACATTGATTAAGGAGAAAAAGTTGACTAACTTGGTGAAAAGTTGTGTGACGCAAGTTGTTTACATATTGAAATTTCCTGTAATATTTATTTTCTTTATTCTTATGAAAAACTGTAGGAAACAGTCAAAGGAAGTGAGAGTATTAATTAGATGGATCAAAGACATTGGTTAAGATTGATGGTATAGCGTCATACAAGTTGACAACTAAGAAACACCTGCTCTTCCCACCTTGATTTTCCACTGCACCGCTCTACGTAAAACACATTTCTGAGAGGCCACATACATTCCAAAAAGCGCTCTACGCAAGCATGGGGGTTTCCATTCATCTTTGTGTGGGCAACATTCCTATGTTGTAAATGTTCTTGTCCCTAACCTTTAGCAAAAACTGACACTGCCCATACAATTAAAGTTTGGAAAAGGAACAAACACACAGCTCAAATATGAACCTCTCCCCCTCATATGAATTGCCTTAAGATGGGGTACACTCGCTATGGCTATCTACTATAATCCAGAGAATGTCATCTCCATAACACCCACTCTCAGGCCTGTTGGTCAAACACAGCTTTTGAACAAGCTTGACACACTTCAGTATGCATGATGTACTCGGTTATCATTTATATGATGTAACGTGTGTTAGTTTTGCTCTTTGGAATTTCATTGTATGTCGTCTGGCCTCTTGTTTTTTGTCGGTTTTAAAACAAAGTGTTTGAAGAGTTGTTGTATCCTTTGTCTAATGAGGTTGCAGAACCAGCCCAGGCTGCTGCATGTGCTACTGCCAGTGATTTCTATGAATGCTTTTAATAGCAAACAGGCTGTTTTAGATCAGAAATAACGCAATTATTATTTTTCTTGCCAATCTTTTTGTACCAAAGCCTTTGCACAAGCAAAGTATGTTCACTACCACACCGTACAATCTGTACCTGCGCATGCACTCCTAAGGTTTTAACTATTGCTGCTGTGTTACTGTTTCGTTATTAGTCTTCTATTATTTCTTATTTGCTTTGACCTGTCTATTTATTGCCTGTTCCTAAGCCATGTTGAATGACTGAAAATGTATTTGGTTTAATAAAAATTAAGCTTTATTGGGACACAGTATTTTCATTGGTTTACATTATGAACATAACTTTACACTCACCTTTCAGAAATTTCCACTACAGCGCTTAGAGAAGTGGTTCTCAACCCTGCGCCTCACTGCATGGTAAGACGGTTCCCTTCTCCAACACACCTGTTTCCGATGAATGAGTCGTTATTTAGCTCAGCAGAAGCCTGGCAACGACCATTCATTAGCAACAGGTGTGTTGGAGCAGGGGAACATCGGAAACATGCAGGACAGTGGCCCCTGAAGACCAGGATTGCCCACCCCTGATCTAGAACATGGAGGACAGGGGGTTCTGAGGACACGGGTTGAGAACCACGAGCTTAGAGTCTCATGGACTGTTTAATTACACCAAACAATAACTCATTAAAAATGTGTAACTGATAATAGATATCTGAAACATTCTTCCTCAGCGCATCAAAGTAACCTTTGCACAAGGAATGTATTTGGAAATCTTCACCGTAAGCTTCACTATGCACATAGAACTATAACAATGTAGATGACCCAGCCCACGCAAACGCAGACCCCAAACATCAAGCTGAACAGAACCAGCAGGCGGGCCCTCCGGGAGGTCCTCTCGGCCTCCCTCACGTCTCCTCTGGCCAAGGCAGCTCGTGTCTGCAGAAAAGATTATGGACGGTACACTTTTCAACATCAAACACATGAATGAAATACTGAACAACGCCCACATAGAAGCCAAGCCTGTCCCAAGTCACCTACGGGTTTAACAGCCATGGTATGCACACCTACGTAATGCTTACCTCATAGGAGTACATCAGAGCCATGATTCCACTCATTAGGCAGCAGAATATGGTAACCAGCAAGGACTCTACCATGTAGTCTTTAAGAAGTGGTACATTCTCCTCACCCAGCGATGACCCATTCATATACTAGAATACAACACAGACTGTGATTTAAAGAAATAAGCTCTCAAACAAAAGGGCATGTAAAGAATGTGTGTAGATGGGAAATAATTCCTCAGTCGCAAGGCCTTTTCATGGTGTCTTACTATGGTATAGGGAGGGTAGTTGGGCAAAGGATTGAATTGGGACTGGTAGAATGCTGGTTGGTTGGGTCCTGGCTGACAGGCTATGACAGCTGGTCCAGGGTGGTGAGGAGGCTGGGAAGGGTAGAAAAGGTAGGCCATTTTGGGGTCTGGTGGGCTGTAGGGTGGGGGCTCCTCTGATGGGATGGTAACATCCACGGATGGCTGGAATAAGGAGATCTGGGACGGACACCCAACTGGTGCGGTCATTACTTCCTGGTCTGTCTGAAGAGGTTGTTCGCCTCTGCTTAACCTTTCTTCACTATCAACACAAAATCCTGAACTATCAGCCTGAAGGCGATCTGTGTCACACAACTGATGGATAGTTGGTTTGTTGTTAGTTGAATAGTCCAGAGAAAGAGGGTAGTCACTGTTCAGTTCAGCCTGCACATTTTGGACAGGTGATTGTGTTTGTCTCGTAAGATTTTGTTGTCCTTGGGTTCCCTCAGAATGGGATGACTCTGGAATGCCTGAGATGGAAATGTGGAAGGAGGTTAGAGACATTGAATCGCTTATTTTATACAACGTTTGTCACATACAATAAAAACACATGCTGTCGACCCATGAAGTGCTTTTTTATGAATACATTCAAGTCCCCTATCATCTGTGTACACATGCCCTGGAAAGCTAACTCTCACTCAGTCTCGAGTGGTAGACTGACCCACTTCTGGTCCCAGTGGAAACAGGGTGTCTGATTAATTAAAAGCCTCTAGGCAATCAAGTGCAGTCATTCAGTGTCACTCCTCAGTGGACAGTGTGGTGTCAGGGCTCATTGGGTTTCTGCTATTGAGATGGCTCATGCCAACTGAAACCAGAAAACAAGCAAAAGGACAGAGTTTCAGCTAACTCTGCAAACTTTCTTTTCGGGAATCATGGAACAGAGGGGTTTAGAGGTCACTAAGAGCACAGTAACATTGATCTGAACTGTTTGCATATTTACAGTAAGTAAGTGCAATAACTCTCATGTATAATGCAGTAACTGCTTGTGGACACAAAAGCAAAAAATGACATAGGTCTATTACTAACTACCTCCACTAACACACACACCAGTGGATGTCCTTGCAAGTCCAGCCAAGTTTATATTTTCTCTTAGGAAAAAACAACCAATCCTCGGTTAATGTTTTACAACCTTGGCACCAAGTCTGATGTTTCCCAATCTAAACCAACTTTTTAAATTTGTATTTTTTACTCGACTTACAATTTGACTAAAGATAAATATATACACAAATGCTTACCTGTTGCCATGATGAGTTCCTTACCCAGCAATTCACAGTTGAGAAACGGTGGGGTGGATTTAAGCAGTAATTTGCTACAAACTCCGGACCCTAACAGCTGAGGCTTAACGCGAAGCAGTTAAAAGGTTCCATGGCCTCTCTGAGATGGCTTCATCCTATGAGCCACTTTTCCACAGGGGAGGGTATCATGTTTGTTTAATAATTGATAGGCTTGTGTGTGCATGTCCCTTTATTGCCTGCATGCTTACTAGATCAGCGCGTCGTCTGATTCAATCTGAATAAATCAAACAGTTCACACCAATGGTTTAGTAACCCTTTCCCTTTTCCCCAAAATATGTACGGAATATACAGCTATGGCACCATGGCACGAGCCATGAAAAAACCTGTGTGTCTAGTTTCACATTAACATCATTCTCTATTGACACACCTGACTGGCACACCTTCTTGCATGCCAACCCACATTCAATTGAGAAGCAGGCCACACAACGTAATTTAATACAGAAAAAGGTTACTTTTTTACAAATGTTGTTTTATTTTACACAAAGTATACTGAACAATCCAATTGCAAACACAGCTTCCCTCATCTGATCATAGTGATCCAACAGTATGAAATAATATGAAAGGCAGATTAGCCTACCCTTGGTTTGTGTAAAACGGAAGCAAGCCATTCTAAAAAGATGACTATAAAAGTTAGTTGATAATTGCATTTTGAGTTCATGATAAGGTCATCTTCTACTAACAAGCCACAACATCACACAATTAGATTTAAGTACAAGATATTACATTAGATCTCCACTTTATCTGACTCTGAATTCCAGCATAAAAAATGATTTCATGCTTCAATTCAATGGAACATATACTTTACACCCCTTGGATTGGTTATTCTTGCGAGAAAGTAGAAAAGGAATATATTATATATATAATATATAATAGCTACAATATTGTTTATACTTTGTTACAGAAAGGTTTGCATTTTCCCTGCCTGTGGGACAACGTATTTGTTGGTTTGGGTTACACTTTTGTTTGATTCAATAGACAGTGAGTCAAATAGCCTGCATTTGCTCAGACGTGTCAGAGTGATGGCAAGAGCCAATTTTTTATGCGAACGTGAGTTGACTGAAAACAGATTGCTCAAAACAGTAGCCTTAGCAACATTGTCATCTAAAGTAGCGTAATTGTTTTGGGTACAATCAATATTTTAAGACAAGAGATTATTCTACACTGCAATTCGGTTTAAGCATTGCAAACTGCGCAGTTTAACATCGGCGAACTGCCTAAACCCACGCCCAACCATTACTACAGTAACTAAAATGCTGTCAACCCCAGTCTGCAGTTGGATACCCACAAACAGTGCAGTGCATGTGTCACTATGACTCAATTGGCTCTCCATTAAAATATACAGATGAGCAATAAGCCAATTAAACGCCTAGATTGCCTTGACGGGTATGCAAAATGCTCAATTTTGCAGTCAAGGTGAGTGGTGAATGTGCTAAGTGATGCCTTTACAATTTGTGGAATTATATCAGCTAATAAGATCTGCCCCAAAAAATGTTGTGCGCTCACATAATACCATTAATTCAGGTTTATTTGTTGTCACTTTGAGCCGGTCAGCGAATTTGAGATCAAATGTTGCTGCCGTGTATAGGGATTTCCGAAATAACGCATTCAAGTCTACTGTGTCATAATATTCCAGCAGATGTAGGTCCGTTTTGTAGGCCATTCCAAATTTAAGAAGAGTCAATTTCAGGCTGTCCACTTTCGAGGACGCTCCTTCTAACACATTCTCGGGACGTTTGTAGGTAATCTGCAGGTAAATCCTGTAGGTGCCATCTCTGGGCACAATGAGGTCTGTGCCGTTAGACGTAAAAGTGCCGAGGTGAGCATTCCCAATGCTATACTCCCACTTGATGGGTTCATTGGAGTTTGCGGGTCGAGTACCTGACGCTAGAGCGAGAGATAGATAAAACAAATGATAAGAAATGTGCCTTTAGAACGTATGAATACTGTATTACTTTTGTATCAGCCATGCGTCATAACACATGTTACCTACCTGTCAACAAGGCATTAGAATTGGCATTCATTTGTTTCTGTTTCTGAGTGCTGCCTCCTGGAGGAATGAAATAGCGCCGGTCAAATAGTGGTACAATTATGCAGTAATATGAATGGGCTCAAATAATTGAATAGCCTACTTACCCATGTGATTGTCTTGGGGGAGTGAGTGCTATACAAAAGAAGAAACATAAACAAATAATTAAAAACAGAAAGTACTGTGAAGCATAAATCCACGTATATTTAGACATTATTTTGGTCAGCCGTATTCTAATGCAACCAATAACACGGCGAGATAAATCACGGCGATTCACACACACACACACACACACACACACACACAACAGAAGCACTACTTTTAATTAAATTTACCTGATTCGACACTGAGTAGCGGAGTGTGTAAACCAACAAAACAAGAACTGAACACATAAGTAGTAGGATTACGATTATCAATCGAGTGAGCCATATCAGTTGCCGAATTCCTTTGAGATCTCCCCGGGAAGACTGACAAACTTCACGCTCAAGACTACCCCTTCTAAATTGATGCATATTCCTGACACAACTCTCTTCCATGACAATGTTGACCATGGTCAAAACAAGTAGCCTAGCTAGTGGTATGTACCGTGCACGATTAAAGTCTATCTTTACCGCGCCTACTTGTAGTATGCTGTCGCCCACGTTCCACCTACACTCAAGACATGTTGAAGGAGCTGTTTTTGTCTGCTGAGTTTCAGTGAGCATTCAAATATGACTTCCAGGTCTTTCGTAGAGGGGCGTCATTATTCCTATTTATTACACGGCTGTTCTTAATGCTGTAGAATGCTCCATAGACTTGAATGGGGCTTCCCAACGTTCTGCAGTGAACAATTTTATCATATTTCACCGTTGCTGTGATATACTTTCGTATATCTTTCGTGGCACTCCGCAAGTAGTCCGGTAATTTTTAAATCCCAGCGTACTCCGTTGCTCAGCGACGTCAGCTGATTTGAAGCCAAGAGAATGTCAAACGTCTATGAAGTTCGGCGTCTTTGGCGGACTATTTCTCTGCTTATCAACACTACGAATGGTAACAAATGAATTTTAAAAAGACACACTGTGTTAAGTTATTTTTTTTGGCAAGTAGCCGTGTAATAAGCAGGATAATGTATAGAACGCCGGTCATTATCGGGGAAATAAGCCCCCAAGAGTAGCTTCGCTCTTACGTGGCGCATGTATTTGGCTACAGCCAAACTGCTGTTCAAGCATGGTCAACAAACCACGGTGGATGCATAACACAACATTAACGAAGGGTGTGGCTCTACTTTCCCTGGTAGCGTAGGTTGTCGACGAATGACTAATGCGAATGACATGCACGAACGGAACCACAGGGACTAACCAATAAATCCAATTTTATTTAATGTTGTGATTGAGACAAATCTCAGTTTTGTCGTATTTACACCATCATTTCTATTTGAGAACAGCAGGTTAGGATAAACGAATCTTGAAGAGTAACTTCTATTTTCCCAACTCTGTGAACTGTGCCTAAATGTACCCTTCTTGTGAAAGGGGAATGACTTCAGTGAGTACTTAGTTCTACGTACCTGTACAATATTAATGATTCTATTCACATTCGTCTGTACAATGTCCTATCCATATTTACAGTGAAGCAGTGCCTGAGGAGTGTGTTCCATTACTAGCTAACCCTTTAATGATGGACCGTCAGCGGACGGCTAGCCCCTTAGAAAACATAGTCATTATGTAGTGAAGCATTGTGGCAAGCAACGCATCCATTTCTGTTATGCAGAATTCGAAGACTGCCAATTAGAATTAAAAAAATAAAAATAACAAACTGCCACAATGAACAATAACTACTTGGAGAATTTGTTCATCAACGTCTGTTGAGTTATGTCTTTCTTAGTCCTGCAGATCCAAAATGCAGGTTACGAAAGACAGAGAAAAAGTGTCAGTCCATAAAGGTGTTATAAGCCACAGTGATAAGTGGGTAGAGGCTAGGTACACGATAGGGCAGCTTTATAATTTATACACTCCTCTTTGAATCCTCAAGGTAAAAGACCGGGCAACTCTTCAAAAAGGATCAAGCTTGAGAATCTGAGCAGGAGATGAGGTCATTAATGTTTTTAGGTTAGCCAGCAGTCTTAAATGTTCCCCCACAACTCTCACAAGAAGACATGTACTGTACATGAAAACATATTGCCCATTTCAATTACTATTCAATATAGCACACAAGATAAAACACCATGAATAACACGCCATACATGTGCAGCAACCCCCCCCCCCCAGAACAAAACTTAAAACAATAAATTAAAAATGAATACAAATGAATTAAATAACAATCATTGTCTCCACCAGATCACTCTTCAAGTTATAACTTAAACTGTTCATCGTTTGTAAGTTGTAAAACGCTTGTCTCCAGGTGAGGTCTTCAGTAAGCTGCATAAGAATCTGTGCGCTCACCTATCTTGACCCTCCAGGAACTACACCCTTCCAACTCTGCAACAGCGCACTCTACTGGGCACATGTAAAGCAAAGCACCCTACACTTGTCAACAGCATTTTCACTGGTGTTTTCATGTGGTGAAACCATTCATCCTCAGTAATGATACCACTTTCTACCTGCAGTTAGGTGCCTGTCAGGTGCTAGTGTAGGCTAGCCATTCTTTTGTCTTCTGCATTTTCTGCTGAGAGTATGACTTGGTCGTTGAGTAACCCTAAGGGTTAGTCATTAATAGAGATGGAAGGGTATCAGATAATCCATGGGAAATAGCTTGGTGCCAAGCCAGGGGTGGCAAAACTTATGGCTGGGTTACATGGGGGCGTGTGTGTGAGATGTTACAATTCAAACACCCCATGAACTGATAAGGAAATCAATAATGTGTCCAAGAGCAACCCCCCCAAAAAAGAGCTTGATCGATCAAATTAAAGACAAACTCAAAACAACATTCCTTCCCTTTGTTTGTTTTTTTCCGGAACCCGTTTGGTCATGTCTGTCCTAAAGCAGAACCGTTCTGAGGCGCCTGACTGAACTGGCTACTGAGTTGTTACACTGGGAGCTTTGGGTTTGGTGTGTCCAGCAGCGTCGGGAAGGTCTTCAACCATGTGCTCGTGTCACTTAACATCCACGTGACGTCCAGCCTGTGGAGCGGCTAGGCCTTGTAGCAGTTTGGGGCGTGCGTGGTAAGCGCCAGCTGGCCGTTGGGCGTCACCTCGTTGGCCTCGTCCTCCAGCAGGCCCGACACGTCCGCGTTGGGAATGCTGTCGTGGTAGCTGCTGAAGCTGATGTTGTCCTCCTTCAGCTCGATGGTCCAGAAGGGAGCGTTGAGCTTGCGGTTCTGGTACTCGCGGTAGGTGTAGACCCCCCCGACGAAGCCCATGAGCAGCAGCACTACAAGGATGATGACGGCCAGGATGATGATGTTGAACTGGGTCCAGGAGACCTCGGTCAGGGCGGCCGTGGTGTTGTCCGTGGGGCTGCCCAGGCTGGTCAGCAGGGCCTGGGTGGTGGCGGGGCTCAGCAGGGTGGTGGAGTTGGTGGTGGAGGTGGAGGGTGGGGCGCTAGTGGGCACGGTGGGGGTCATAGTGGTAGAAGGGGTAGCAGACATGGTGGTTGTGGTCTTGGGGGCTTCTGATGTCGTTCTGGTTACTGGGATCGGAATGACCCGGGATGCTTAAAAAAAAAGAACGAAAGTTAACCATGTTCATTCGATTGAAATGATGTTTTTGTGATAATCGTAATTTGCTATCTGAAATGTGCATGTTTTGATCCAGGCCAGTCTTTCTCCCCTCTGGTAAAAGCCTTACCTGGGCGGGTGCAGTTGTGGGCACGTGCGTCTCCTGTGAAGCCGGGGGCACACAGCTGGCAGCGAGGCCCTGTGGTGTTGTTGACACAGCTCAAGCAGTGCCCGGTGTCCGAGTGGCAGAGCTGGGCAGGACCTCTGGGGTCTGCATTCCCACTGCAGTCACAAGGCACACACCCACCAGCCGAGCTGTAGAAGCCAGCGCTGCAGCTGTCACACTGCCGACCACTGTACCCAGGAAAGCAACCGTCACACACTGGGAACCCATCAGAGTCTGCTGAAACAAAAGCGCACACACACACACACAAACAGTTATTATGGAGCTTCAGACAAACGTGACTGTGTTTATGCTTTGCCACTAGAGGGCGTACATGTACCATATGAATGCTTTTTGACAGAGTGGCCTGTACTTGGATGAGGCAAGCCTCAATAGTACCTCGGTTTCCAGTAAACATACAAGGAAACTCGGCTCATGTTAATGATTGGAACAAGGGAGGGACATCGCAGAACCAATCAATGTGGGATACAGAAGACAGACTATTCTCAAGTGACTATGTGAACCCTGCCTCGGAAACGGTGCCTGAACTTGCCTGGAAGATATGTCTGACAAACACACAGAGCTACAGCTGTGAAATCCGACTATAATTCAATTGAATTCGTAAAAAAAAAATGCATCTGTTTTTTAGGGCCCCATTATTCTTCATGAACATCACATGGCTATCTTCTGCAGGGTCGGGTTCCCTCCCAGCCTCTGCTCAGTAATATGATGCGTCCACATAGGGAACTTCTCTTCCGAGGGCAACGCTGACAAGCATCCTGTCTCCTCCACTCCCTGCCCTGAGGGGGGGGGGGGTGACGTGCTCCAACACGCCTCGTTCACCTTTCAAATGAGCTGGCCAACTCCTCGCATAGCGATGGTGAATTCATGTCGCCATTTCACTTAGAACAACACTTCTCTGGACTCTCTGGATTCTCATTGGGTCTCTCGTGGCTGAAGTTGGGCCCAGCAGAGAGACAAAGTGTCATGGCCACCAGGAGGGAAACGTGACCCAGTCAGGACTGGGGCCTGGGACCTGTACACGGAACCTGACCTGGTTATTTACCCAGCAGCCCCTGCTGCATATCCCTCCGCACCCTGGCAGGCCTCGCTTTCATTCTCACTCCAGTTGTTCTCTCGTTCGCTCTCGCTCAGAGTGTATGTGTGGAGAGAGGGAGAGAGAGATAGACTGGAAGAGAGAGGGAAAGTCAATGTTTTGTTAGCCTAAGGATGAATGAGACGACCCATTCTGTACCATTGAGAAAAGGGAGGCCGTGCACGGATCATTTAATATGTGTGACCTACATTCTGGACGCGCTACTCACTCGCACCCTGTAATTGCCCCCTCGCTCACAGTATAACAATATGTTTTGTTGACAAACACCCTACGTCCAATCAGCATATGTGGAAGGCCTCCTGCAGTTCCTTGACATAATACTGCATTGTGGTACCAACCTCCCCCCCCCCCTTCCATTTGTCAGTTGCCAGGGCAACCTGTGCCTGGGTTCCCGTCGTTTTCTGAAGGCTACATGGTGCCCATCCCCCCCCCCCCCCCTGCTCTGCTGCTGCCTGACTTGCTGTGAAGTGGCCCAGCTGTGCTCATGTGTGTTCCATGTTCAGTTCAGCCTGATGTGTGTCCCCTCCCCTCCCACTGCCTCATGCTCAGTGACGCTGCATAACCTCCCCCCCCCCACGGCCCTGGCTGGGCAAACACAACCTGACAGCCTCTGACCCTCTCCACATGGCTGTTGCCAGGCCACTGGGAACCAATGGGAAGCCGTCAGAAGTCACATGGCGGCTGCTGATTGGTCCGGCTGGAGGGTGGGAGAGGTAGAAGAGGGAGAGGTGAGGGGAAGTGACAGGGGCCCTGTCCGTGTCTCTGACTTCAGGGCTCAAACCTCGGCTGGCTAATTCACAACAATGCTTTTTTTCCAAATCTGCTTGCCCTTAAAAATACTTTTCACCTTCGATACGCTGCAGTTACGCATCTTATTTGCCAGATAAAACTGATATGCTGCTCTGGTATCAGCCGGAATGTATACATCGATGCCGAGGCTACCCACAAGACAGTGAGTCAGCTGAAAAGTAACGACCGTCCAAAGCACTCTCGCAGCTCTGACCGATGTGACCCACAGATGAGGAGTGAGGAGCGGACTGACTGGGTCTGGCCGGGGGGGGGCCCTGGATCCTCACCAGACTGACAGCTGCCGGTGGAGCTGGTGTTGGAGCAGGGGCATGAGACACAAGCGTCTGTCGGGGCAGCTCCGGGGCTCCGGTAAAACTTGAGCTTGCACTCCTCACAGTTGGGTCCATGGGTGTTGTCCTGACAGTTCAGACAGATGCCTGTAGAAGAAACAAGAGAACAAATTGGAACTTATTCTGAGGGAAATTGGGGGGGGGGGGGGGGGGGTTTGTTGCAATGGTATATTATTATTCCTTTAAAATGATTAATTAATCATTTCATTAGTAAAAACCTGTGTCTGGGTCTTTATATGATCAAGATTAGTACAGCTGAGATTGAGGCCTAGCTTTTATCTGTCATTAATGAGTTTTCACAGAAGCTGGCCTCGGCCTTCATGGTAGAGTGGATGCAGGATGAAACCGTGGTGAATCCAGAAGGTCATCTGTGGTCTATGAATACACTAAGCACAGGTAGCCTGATATCTGATATTTGCTGCCTTGTTTTCTATCCCGTGACCTTCCTGTCTGTAAAGGATGCCTCTGGTTATTACGCCAATGCAATCACGAACAAGGACTCGGAGGGAGAAACAATCTGCTTGGATGCAAACGCAACAAGTCCCTCCTGTTTGTCTGGGTAGACACAAGAGTACTTTGCTGTGTTGGCATCCAGTGCTCTTTACGTAATAGCACTGAGGATGGGAAGGCTCGCAGGGGTACTAAAAGTCAAACAGGAGCTCAGTAAATCCACTGCATTCTTCCTCTGATCCCAGAAAAGACTCCTGTGTGCCATCTGGCTCTTTATCGCAGATGGGGGTTTGAAAAAAATAAAATGAAAAGTCCCACTTCCACCTTTACCCCGTGCATGGCCTCTCAATAACTTTGAGTGTTCTCTCAGAGAACCGCCCTCTGGGGAGGTGAACAGCACACGCTCCCATGTTCAGGATTGATAGCCCGTAGGAGGAAGTGTAACCTGTGGTGGCTGCGCTCGACCGTGTGGTTTCAGTGTGTGTGGGGGGGGGGGGAGGGGAGGGAGGAAGGGGAGGGAAGTGTGTCTGCTTACCAGATTGGGGGTGGCAGTAGTTGGTGTGGTTGTTGCACTGGCACGGCTGGCATCCCGTGCTGCTGAAACGGAAGAACCCTGGATGGCACTCGTCGCACTTGGGCCCGTACACGCCAGTCTTACACACACACGTCCCTGAGCTGGAAGAAAACCACAACGACGCATAGGTGAGTACTTCATCCTTCAGATACTGCGGGGCTTATAAAACAAAAGAACTCCCTCATGCTTTGGTGAAGCAAGGGGCTTGGGTAAAGGACCTGATCTGTTCAAAAAGAGACTCTCCGTGCTCGCTGAGAAAGCCCCCGTGTTCAGCTCGAGAGCCTCTAATGGGGGAAACGGGATTAGCCATGGCGCTCTATTCGCAGCAGATGATTCCGGGCGATTTCCACGCATGAGCTCCGGCAGGTTCCCCTTCAGTGGGTTCTCTCATCGATCCATCTGCTCCCCATAACTCACACTCGGTGCCCTCGTCCACCAGAGCCTCCTCTCTGTGGGAAGTACGGCCCTCTCCAAGCTGGTCACAATGTCATGGGTTAGCCTAGCCTCCCGTCCTCCTGCAGTTCAAAGCTGTCTAGACCTTTCATCTATTATTCCACGAACATGTCTGGCGTGGTTTTGGGCTGCTGCAGGGAGGGTTGTTTTTTGGGGGGTCTGAGTCCCAGACTGGAAGGTTCAGGAACAACATCTGGTCCAAGACTGAGGAGGCCTTATTGACAAAAACAGAGCAGGGAGGCAGGCATTGTGACAGTCCTTTCCTTGGAGCGGGGGCCTCTTTGCAGCCAGGTTTTCTCATCACACGCCGTGACCTTGAGAGCCGAGCGGGTCGGGGCACCTGTGGGACACCCGTCAGGGATTCAAGCAGGGCTCAAGTGCTCTCAGTGAGACTGAGGAGGGAGAAGCCCATTCCCCATGGCCCCCGTCTCCGGCTAGGAAGAAAGGGAGCGGCCGGGCTTGTGAAAGATCCGTCTCGAGCGATCATTCGTTTAAACGCTACCGCCTACGGTCTTATATTCAATCTTAGAGTGTGTCTGGAAGTACAGACACATGTGAGCAAATGAAATGAAACGTTGTCCTGATTTACCACTAATGTTGGTGAAAGCACATTTTCACAAAAGTAATAGCAGATTGGTTCAAACAGCTCTGCTGCACTCGAACGTGCGTAGGAGTCAACATGTTTGTCGAACTGTGTAAAGGATTGCTATCAGCTGGAAATAACCAATCACGGTGGAGCGTGCTTTCTTTCTGTTTGATTATCCAGTCCTGCTCTCACCTACTTAAGTCCAATTAGATGTGAGCTCTTTAGCGCCCCACCTCTTTGGCGCTTTCCCAAATGACTTATTTCATTCACTAATGGGTCCTGTCCAAATGCCAACAGTTGCCTGTGTTTCACCTGCATTTTCTTGGGGCTGCGTGGTTAGCCTACTAAAACACACTGGCTGCTGTTGAATTATACATCAGGCCGTCCCACGCGGCCAGGAGAGGGGGTGGGGTGTGTGTGTGTGTGTGTGTGTGTGGGGGGGGGTCTTCGTTCACAGAGGGAGGGCACAACCCTGCACCCCCACAGGCCCGTGCTCCCAGGGTTTATTCCAAAGTCTCAAGGACGCGCAGCCGTGAGCCGGGCCCGAGCAGCCCTTATCACCGGCAGGAAACATCAACATGGATCCAATGTAACCGCGGACGATTACTTTCAATAACTCTACTCCGAGAAGGAGCAAGTGCCATTTGCCTGAGTGTGCGCATGAGCCTCGTTCAAATGAGGCCAGGCTTGGGTAGCCCACTGCTCTTGATGCAAATAAGACGCTTCAATGGTAATGCCAAGTGGGGCGTAAGGGCACTGTGGAGAACATGGAGAGGAGATCAACAGCTTTGTATGGGCCCCAGACGCACACAAAGACACACAAAGACACACATCCCAACAACGTGTGGGGTAGACAAAGGACACGCGCGCCGTCACATGACCCTATTATCACGTCTGAGAACAACGATCCCCAAAACAGCAAAACAGGGAGCTGAGATATGGCGGCCACATAGAAAACCGAGCTGTTTTTTTTCCTCCTCTCCCCTGAGTTGCGTAACCAATTGCGGCGAACGCGGTATGGCTGTTCCCCACACCTCCCTCCCTGGTGAAGAAAACGCACAGGGAATGTAGACGCGTTTTCCCCACGTCAGTTCCAGTGATTCAGTCTCTCTGATGTAAGAGGCTTTTCTATTCTCGCCAAAGAACAGCAGATGGTGAGAAAATCTCAGAGTCTAATATGTTTTCACCGGGACAGCGACAGTGTCGCACACGACAGTAGCACCCCTCTTGAGCACAGATTGAAGCCCACCTCTCTCTCATCTCTCTCTGGCTGCCCTCGCTCGCCCAGGACCCGGCCTGGGACGACACCACAGAACCTACCATCTGTGGGACGCTGCCAGCCTGTCCCACACCAACTCTTTATGACGGCATGGCATTACAAATGGCGGATACGGGCAGTGAACAGATTGTCCCCCCGACTTAGGATGGAAACACAGAGGGGGAGCAAGGCCTACAGGGTTCCAGTGAGGGATCCTTTTTGAGTTGCTACCACAACAGTATCAACCAGAGGCATGAAAGGGCCAAGGGGGCTGGTTAGGGGGGTGGACACCGTGCATTCCAGAGACAGCAAAGACCTGGATATTATTATAAGGCTTGTCCCTCCCTCACAATGAGCAGTAATCCTAGGTTCCTGTTCATGCCTCATGAACGCAGACTTGTGCTTCCTCCACTTTGACAGGGGGGAAGGGGGGAGGGGGGGAGGGGTTTGTTATTGTTTTGGTTAGGGGTTTCGCTAGGATGAAGGCTGTGGCGGGCCAACCGCTCTGCGTTAGAGCTGCATATTAAGTAGGTCAGTATTACATCTCAAACGAGGCTTAACCCCGTTCCGTTGCGCTGCTGCCATGGTAATGCCTGACATGCTCTGCGCATGCCTCGGGCATCACAATAGGCTGAGAACATAGGAGCCCCCCCTGGCAGAGTGGCCTTCTAGCCCCCAGGGAAGCAGGAGACATCAGAGATTCTTCTTAAGAGTCGTCCTTCACCTAGGGGGAAGTGAGGCCGACAGGAGAGATGCACACTGATCCACTCTAAGCGGGCCCCATTGCCTGTCTGAGCTGCCAGCGCCGACGACTCAAAGAGAAGGCATTAACAACAAGGGCCAAGAGTTGTGCTTCGTTCTAGAGAGGGGAGGGGGGCGGGCTCAGGATCACACAGTGGGTCAGTTATGTAACGCAGCTCACAATGTGCTGGAGGTCGTAGAGGAGCCTCTCCGCTCCTCTGCCATCGCGGCAACAAAGCCGCCCCACTGGGCCCGTGGTCACATACACTGGCTTGGACGCCGTCGACCGTTTATGTCAGTGTGTGGTCGCCTGCAGCTGGCCCGAGTTAGCGGGCAAAACAAACGCACGCAGCAACGATCCACCTCTGTTTCTGTCAGAACACCCAGCTGTGGAACTGGAGCAGGTGCTCGCCCTGCCGGATTCACTACTGTGCTCTTTGCAGCACCCTAAAGAAACTGACGCTACAGCTTATAAAGTGAAGCTAGTAAGTTACTTCAGGTTAGGATACAAGCTAAAAGTCTCTTAAATCAATGTAGCCAACAAAGCTATGCTGTGGTGCCAAACACCTGTGTTTGTGTGTGACCCCGACAAACTGGTTAATAATGATACAACCCTTTCATTGTGGAGAAAACATTTTGGGCGTGTGCCACCGAGCTGTAAAAATGGCTGATTTACATGTAAGAGAAAAAGGGCTGCTGACAAACATTCAAATCAGGCTACTGTATGTGAGACAGTGAGACCAAAAGACCAGGCGGAAACATCTGCACCCAGAATCAATATTTCATTACCAACTGTGGCACCATTCGATAAAAAAAAATGATGTGCAACTTTGCAAATGATGCCTGGAAGGACTGACCCAAATAAACTATTGATACAACTGTTTTAGTGGAAGGAAGCTATTTCAATTAGACCACATTTGTTTATAAAATACTGACAAATTACATTCCTAATTTCTATTTATCTGCCTAATGGACTAAATTGGATTACAGAGCAATGTCAGTTACTGTGGGCTGAGAGGTAATTGCCAGTAAAGTTGCTATGTATAAATGCATGAACTCAGAAGGGTACACATTTGAATCTCTTAGCAACAGATAGCTTTCCGCAGACAAAAAAAGTAGAGGGTCTCAAATCGTCTGAAGGCGTAATTGCTACCGGTCTGTTCAATAAAGTCCCCTTGTACACACACTGTAATAGTGAAAGTGGCCATCAGAATCTTCAGTCATGCTTGTGAGAAAACGTAGAACAACAAACCCCCCTTTTAGCTGTGAGCAGTGAAACAGAGTTGAGCTTTAGCGGTCCCCCTCCACTCCCTGAGGAATGAGACCAACCTAAAAGGAGTAGGAGGAATCTGGCAGGTTCATACTCGTTTCGCCCTGTCCTGGTGTCTACACACGAGAACATTACAACCTACTTTAGTCGACCCCGATGAACAGTGTGTGTCATTCGCTATCAGCGGTTGGTTCCTGAGGATGTCCATAGGTTCAGTCGTTATTGTTTGTTATCAGCATGGGCAAATCATCAACCTGAGGCCCTGAGTGGCGGTCAGTTACACTTGCTGTGACAGACAGACGCTATTGACCACGGCTGTTTTCCTTTTTTGGGGGGGGGCCCCCTGTGGATCTATTTTGGTAAAGTGCACAGCAGGACACAGTAAGACTCTCTGCCTCTTACAGACGAGTGATTTATAACAAGGCTGCCTCTTTCCAACATGGTGGATAGTGCAGGCCAAGTAGGCTGGGGGCCAAATAGTGGATTCTTACTACAATACTGGCTAAACACCAACAATAAAATGGAAAACATCTCATGGGTATCCCGCGGCGATAAAATATTGATAAAAATATTATACAAAATGTAGTCAACCAGTTAAACAATTCAGTCTGGATATTCCATTCAAATTTCTGACAGTGTGTATGCTGAATATTTCTGAACCAGTGCATGATAGATACAATGAATCTAATCTCATTCTTCCTCTGTGGTTTCAATACCATGTGGACCTGGTGGTATGCTTAGCAAACCTCAGCGAATGCATTTATATTTCCATCCAATTATAGGATGAACGAAACAAAAAGCGCAATCTGTGGGCTTGACGCCCTGTCACTAAATAAGAGACATTCCCTAAAGCTGAAGCCTGGAGGGGGTCTTGGAGCTGGCTAATCTGTGTAAGTCATAGTGATTACCCACTGAGCGAGCTAGGCTGTGCTATGCTAGTGTGGCTAGCACTGTTTATAGTAGGCTCAGACTGTCTGAGAAGGATCATATGTGTGTGAGCCTCAAACGCCCCATACCCCGTTATCCACTTCATCCGAGTTTTGCTGCACTGCACATTGTTCTATTACTAGA
This sequence comes from Hypomesus nipponensis, assembly GCF_054491055.1. Taxonomy (NCBI): domain Eukaryota; kingdom Metazoa; phylum Chordata; class Actinopteri; order Osmeriformes; family Osmeridae; genus Hypomesus; species Hypomesus nipponensis. Next base: position 6,425,560 of record NC_140384.1, on the reverse strand, counting down.
TTAGGCAATGATGATGCATGTCATATGCTTCAGTTCTCTTCAATAATAACATCATGTGTATCTGGACTTAACGTCAAGTCTGTTCTTCGGAGTTGATTCACTGTCGTTGACATGTCGCAACACCATATATACCTCATGTATTCTTTCTGACCAGTCACATTCCTTTCAATGGTTAGAAGCTCAAATACAGCAGCTATTTTTACCATGTTCCTAACCCACACACACTGCCTTCCTCCGAGTCGAACTTCTTACGATAAACAGAAAAACTCAGTGTAAGTTATGGTGTTTGGTTTGGCTCTCAAAATGGAACCGAGAGCGGACCTCCACAGTCTCCCTGGCGGCCGGGGGGGGGGGGGGGGGTGATGGTCTCACTGGCTCTGCTACTGATCCAGATGAGGAGGGGAATGACTCCACGCCATGACTCAGACGAGATAAACAGAATGCTCGGGGGCCAGCAGCCAAACACCAGAACACCCTTCACTCATACAGTTCAACATTCCTCAACTCGATCCCAAACCTGTACCTAGATAAGACTCGCTTGGCTAGGACTGGACCGGCGACATGATCGTGTCAAAGTCCTGTGGTGCGGGTGTGCGTGGTGGTGAGCGCTCTCACCTGTCACAGAGGGGGTTCACAGCGCCGAAGGAATCACAGCCGCAGGGGAGGCAGCCGGTGGTACCGTTGGTGAAGTGGCCCTTCTCACAGTCCTCACACTGCAGGCCCGTGTACCCCGACATGCAGGTACAACGGCCCGTGTTCTGGTCACAGTCGTCTGGGTCCAGAACCCCTTCGCTACTGCAGTTGCAAAGAACCTCTACACATTTGGACAAAGAAGGGAAGGAGACTGCTTTCAAAACACTGACTGCACGCCGATACAATATTCAATGCATGCGTGTGAGGCCTATGCATTGGATCCCGGCCTACGAAGCCATGCGTCGAGATTTTACACATCCAAATTCACACTGCGTGTCGTAAGGGTGGAGGATGTGCCAGACATGTGGATGACCCTGTAGATTGCTGACGGCTTATCTATTATTCATCCAAGCTCAGGTTTGGTGTGGTGAACAGCCACAGGGATGTTTCCAGACCCCCACCCCCTCTCTCTCACTGTGTTCTGCTTCCCAGTGAAAAATGAAACAGAAAGAGAGATGCAGAGGGGGGGTTGGGAGGGGGGGGGGGCAGGGGCAGGGCAGAGAAGTGCTAGAGACGGTCCTGTGGTTTTGTACTGAGGCATAGCGGTCTCAACTGCTTCATGAGGAAATTCCAAGTTTCCCTTGAGCTCTGGTCTGTTATTATAGGAGACAGGTTGCTTTAAGTGTAACTCATAGGGGTGACAGCCAAACAGCACTGCAGCACTGTGACCTACAGTCTACTGTAAATCATTACTTAATGGCTGTAGTTTGCTGATATGGAAACATTGCGGCGGTCACGGAAGAAAAAAAAAACATACATCTGAAATTGTTTGTGACCATGACCATCATGTTGGGGTAAAGGAATGTCCTCATGGCTACATGTGTTCACCTTTATGGTTACAGTATAAGACTGTATGTCTATGTTATAAATTATCCTGTACTTTGCTTTCCTGGAGGCTGTTAACATTTAATGAGATTTAGAACTGTGTGTCAAAACAAAGGAAATGTTGCTTGGTCAGAAGTATGCCTCTGTTGTGAGACAGGTAGCTTTTGAAGTAAACATGATACACTGTGTACAGTATTGGGTTTGGCAATATTTTTTTGGATTGCTATGGAAATCAAAGTCTGCTTTATGTCATTTTCTCTAGCTGTAAACATTAGGCTTCCCAATCTCTAGCTGCTGTTACAGAACCTTTATGTAACAGTGCAAGGGCATGGTTATGCAAGCCTGGACAACCCTGTCGGCTTTCCACTTGTTCACGAAAGCCATGTCCAATAGAGAACTGTCGGCCAGGATCTACCCCTGGACAGTGAGATCTTGTGCAACTCAGATTGCCACTTGTGCCAACACACATACACACACACTTTAGGTGATCGTTTTAGTCTGGAGGATGGGATAAAAGTAATGTAAAAGGAAGACAAAAATTTCCCCTGATTAGGCCTAGTCCCAAAATATACCAAATAATAATATATAATGTTATTATAAAATATCAACCGTTCTCTGGGCTTACTTTAGGATAGATTTAGAATAGGCAGGCTCAATTCAATTTGGTGAAACCAGGCTGAACAATTGGTTAAACCACCAAACTGGTTTGATGTGTTTTTTAACAGAAACTGTGGGTGCAGTTTGGTGGAAAAATAAAGCAAGTGATGTTCACCTCACCTGCCCATGGTTGTTTTTTTTTTCCCAGTTAGGTAACCTGCAAGTGTGGTTGCATGGTTCAGGTATGCTACAGACAGACATGTGACAGATGAAAGAAATAATAACAATTCCGTAACATGACTACTCTATCTCGCTTGACACACCCTCCATGACAGTCTTTATGTTACAAAAGAACAGGAACATTTGGATGTCTAACTCCCATTCATACCTTTGTACTTCAATACAAATTCCTAGTTTTAAAATAGGCTAGGGAGTATGCACTTCACAATGATGACTGGTAGAAATCATAGACACTTAAGGAGGACACTTGGGCGCACGTCAATGACACAGATCCTAGACAGTTGTTCAAGGTGAGGCCTTAACCAAGGTGAACCTATTGTTTACATTGTCATCTGAGTTGTACCAGAGTGACCTTTATAGCTTAACAAAGACTTGGGTTCACATTTTAGCAAATAGGCCTGACAGACAACACAGCATAAGACACACTCTCACAGTCCACAGTGTAGCGGCAAATATATAGTGTTGTATATTTACAGGAGTAAACAGACTTGTGGCAGCAGAGGCTCAGTCAGTGAGCCCATCAGTGCACATGAATACATGAGGCAGAGAGGTGAAGAAAGGCACAGGGGCTTCTTGGACTGGCCATTTTGGATGCGGTATATCCCCCCCTCACCCCATTCACTCTACGGATGTTTTTTAGACACAATTAGATCAAACAGCTGTCAAAGCAGACGCTCCTGGGCTTAATTTGGTGGGCCAACGTCTACGAAAACACCTTGATAGAACGCGCTTCCTGATTATGGAGAGGAGGACAGTGGGGGATTGGATAAATAGACAAAACAACGGGGTAGACCCCCATCACCCCCCACCCCCTCCCAGCTGCATTAGGCACAATGTCAGCTCCTATAATAAAAGGCCCTGTTCAAAGTGGTCGAAATGTGATTATTATTCACATTATTATGAATTGCAGGCTACACTAGATGTACTACATTGAATGATTGCATGTACAATGAACGTTCCCACGATTGTACAGAAGGTTAAAATATACAATTTGGGAGGGATAAAGCCGTCCATGATACAGGGTAGCATATCCATTGTTGCAATCTGACAGATTATTCGGCCGCATTCCATGCGTCAAGGCAGTGCAGAGAGCACTAAAACGTCTTACAGTAGTTAACTATTTATAATAAAAGAAACTGGTATTGCAACCATTTTGAAACGTAAACGTGCTGTGAAGATTATTTTTTTTATCGTCATACATTGAGGCATGAAAAATGTATGTATTTTTTCTCTCTCAAATGGAGGTGTGGTTTGGAGATACAGCTGAACGTTATGCATGCATATTTCATATAATATAAAACAAACTCACCTTGACTATTCTCGGTTGAGGTAATATGTGTTTCGATTATATCTGCAGGCCATGCATCATTTGTGGTACGCTGTGAAACCATGGAGACCATGGTCTGCATCATTTTTTCAGGGGGAAAAACTGATGTTTGTGCATCAGTGGATCTTTTGCTAGAACCAGATATTCTGGAGATAAAAGCAGTTATTTGGTCTCTAGTTGTTGATATAGATTCTATGCTCGGTGTAGTTGGATCTGTTGTCGGTGGCTGAAAGGTGGTTGCGGTTCCCGAGACATGAGATGCAGAGACAGGTCTCGTATTGCTGGTCACGCCGGTAGAAGCAATGCTGGGAGAAGGTGTAAGCCCAGGCAAAGGGCCTAGAACAAATCTGTCCTCAGGTAAGCGATTAGGCATGATGGTGAAATAAGACTCCAGAGTCTCGGAGGCTGAGCGAGGCTTCCTGGAGATAACATTAGACGACGCATCGTAGGGGTTGACGCGCGGTGCGGCTTCAGAAAATCCAATATACACATACAAAATAAATAGCAAAGCCGGAGATATGTACATCATTAAGGACGTTAACCTCATACTTAATTTCAGCTCTCCATGTAAAGCCCTAATAATGGTCTTTCTCAGACCTTTCCCTGAATGGACTCGTTTGCGTACTCCACCATTGATGTCCTCGGCGGCTGTACGATTGTTGTATCAAGCGGCTCCCGTGTTTCACATTCGGTGCAACCTATCGCAAATCACTGGATTGCCATAACCATTAGCCAATAGGATTTTTAGGGGAGGTGTTGGGCGTTGTTATGGTTGTATCCGATTTGTTGTACTCAAAAACTCCGCCCACTAGATCATATGTGGGTACCGAAACGCGAAAATCACACGGGTTTTCAATAAGTCAGATATTAAAAACATTACAATTCCGATTGTAAAATCTTTCCTGATGATTTCAATTCTTGAAGTAAAATGTTAATAGTTGAAAGATTTGGCCTTAAACAAACTCATTCCAACACTTTCAACAAATGCCCTAAAGGTTATTCCAGAGTCCTTTACAGTAACCTATGTTAAATTTAACTGGCAGCGCATCCGCCTTACACACCTTTGTTTTATTTTGTTTTTTGCCATGAGAGGATACATCAATGAGTGTGCATAGGCTAATAACTGCAGAGTTGGTTAAATAAAATAAACTCATGAATCACCGTGAATTCTGTCCGACTTTGACTTTTATTGTGGCCTTTGACTTTTATTCTAGGCATTAGACTCTGGAGTTTCACATTCAATCGCTAATGAAAATATTGTAATTGGGCTGAAGAGTAGGCTACACACACTTTGTTATCCATAAAGAAAACTTATCTGTGATCTTGATCTTTGATACTGTAGCCTACAAATGATTTTGAGATAATTTGCGTTTAACATTTAACATTTATTTTTCATTAAGTCATTTCAACTCACATGAATTTGTGCCACTTAGTGGCCTAGATGCTCAAAGTCAATTGTCAGTTGTGTGAGTGCGCCGCGGTGCGTCCAAATGTGTTCTTCCTCTACAGACAAAAAGCAGGACTTGCCACCAGTGGGTGACCCAAACATTTTTATTAATTAATTTTAACATTGGTGATGATCGGAGAAATGAAAAGTACGTCACTAACCAAATATAAACGACTAACCAGTGGTGTCTGAACAGGCTTATAATTTAATGAAATTAATACCGGCGGTGAGCCGGGCAGCCCAGGTATATTAAACAATGTAAGATTCGATCAACCAGCAGCAGCATCATTTTACGTGATTTAGACAGCAGTAGTTGACCTAGCTTGCACTAGCTAGTTTGACAGGAACAGGTACAATGGCGCCACTAGATTTGGACAAATATGCAGAGATCGCAAAGCAGTGCAAATACCTACCCGAAAACGATCTCAAGGTATCTATGGCCTTGCCTTCACAGTCTATGATCTAGTATTTTAGCTACATAGGATAATGCACAGGCAAGTACATGGTTTGTTGCGTAGCGTAGCGAGCTAGCTAACTTCACTTCCTAGTACTAGTAGTAGCCAGTAGCGAACGGGAGGTAGCTACTGTTTTTATAACTATCAAGCACCAATGTTCATATTTATGTTGTAAAGTTTACATTTGAAAGCAATGCTTAGTTTAGTTGTAATAACGTTGATTTATTGTCACTTCCTGACAGGGTTAGCAAAATACAATACAAGCAAACTAGTCTAGCCTAGCAATAAACTACAAGAGCCAGAGGTATGTCATGCTTTTTTGGCTGGAACGTTTATTAATGATACATATGAATCGTTGTATTGCGTATGCTTTTCCCCCCTCAGAGACTATGTGACTATGTTTGCGACCTATTGCTTGAGGAATCAAATGTCCAGCCTGTGTCCACCCCAGTGACAGTGTGTGGGGATATACATGGACAGGTAAACACAGTCAAATGCATTAGTCACACTTACAGATTATACATATCTATCATAAAAATTGTTAATATGGTTAAAGAAATTAACCTTGCTTATCTTCTTTTTTTTTTTTTACCTTTAGTTTTATGATCTGTGTGAATTATTCAGAACTGGGGGACAGGTCCCTGACACAAATTATATATTCATGGTGTGTATGCATTCAGCTATTCTCTCCTGGATTAAAAACAATAATTTAACGTTATTGATTATAAAATGATTATGTCACCATGTTTGATCATTAATGTCAGTGTGTCTTTGATCTCTTCAGGGTGACTTTGTCGATAGAGGATATTACAGTTTGGAGACATTCACGTACCTGCTGGTGTTAAAGGCCAAGTGGCCAGACCGCATCACATTACTGAGAGGGAATCATGAGAGCAGACAGATTACTCAGGTCTATGGCTTTTACGGTGAGATCAAGATTGAGATTTTCAATACAGACTGGCACTGATTTCATGGTTGGATTGGTTTGTGCCCGATTTGCATATTACATGGATATGCTTGTTTTTTTTTTATAGTCCTTTTGCTTTTTGTGAGTCTTTATTTAGATGTGTGTTTTGTGTTACAGATGAATGCCAAACCAAATATGGAAATGCCAATGCTTGGCGTTATTGTACGAAAGTGTTTGATATGCTGACAGTTGCTGCAGTAAGTATAGTTTCTAAGTATTTAAAATAAATATAAATATCCATTTAGTACAATGCAAGCGTCTTTATCACAGTGTAAAAGCAAGATAATAAAAAGTGTTTTTTCTGGTGATATGAAAATAATAATTTTATGTTTGATATTTTCAGCTGATGGATGAGCAGATTCTGTGTGTTCATGGCGGCCTCTCTCCAGACATAAAGACTCTGGATCAAATCAGAACCATTGAGCGTAACCAGGAAATCCCCCATAAGGGAGCTTTCTGTGACTTGGTCTGGTCTGACCCAGAGGATGTAGACACCTGGGCCATTAGCCCCAGGGGAGCTGGGTGGCTGTTTGGAGCAAAGGTCACAAACGAGGTAAGATTTTAGTTTTTCCAAAAGCATTCCTAATGAATATTCATATCAGTGAGAAAATAGAAGTGTCATCTCTTATAGGAGACAGTTTGTCATTTTAATTGTTCTCCTCCTTTCTCACTCATATGTAGTTTGTTCACATCAACAACTTGAAGCTGATATGCCGGGCACATCAACTTGTACATGAAGGCTACAAGTTCATGTTCGATGAGAAGCTAGTTACCGTGTGGTCGGCTCCTAACTACTGCTATCGCTGCGGCAATATTGCTTCTATCATGGTCTTCAAAGACGCCAACACGAGGGAGCCTAAGCTTTTCAGGGCAGTGCCTGACTCAGAGAGGGTAATTCCACCCAGGACGACAACACCATATTTTCTGTAAACACAACTCTACTGTCTTTTGCTCCAGAAACGTTTATTTTCACCACATTTTTTTTTCTTGGCAGAGAAAACTATACGTCAGTAAAACTGGCACATTTGGTTTTGTTACTTGTTGTACATACCGTATTGGAATATTTACATATCGGCTTTTGGTGACAATAAAAATGCACTGTTAATACCATTAAGTATCAGACTTAAGCGATTCCTCAGATTCACTGTAGCTGACTGAGTATATAAACAAAGTAAGTCTTCAATAAAGCCTTTCTTTGCAGCTAACAAAAGTTTAAAACCACAATTGTTGCGATTCACTCATTTAGTGGCACACTCAAATTTAGTGGTATACAAAAACTTCGTTTATACATTTGCCGGTTCATTGGTGGCACAGTTTTTTTCCTCAATAGAATAGTTATTTCATAACGTTTACTGTTATTTTTGTATTGAAAATGTATCAAGTTGTATGTATTGTGTAAACACAGACTAGCACTGCAATTAAAATTGCACTTCAGCATTACTGATTTTATGCTCATATGTTTCAATAAATTATGCACTTTGTGCTGTCTTGTGATACATTAATAATTACATGGTATGAATCTGAAAAACTTGTCAAAGCTAATATGTTTCATAATAAAACTAGTATAAGTGTGCAATTTTTGTTTTGTTGACTGAAATCAGTGAATTGAAACAGAACTACCGTGGACAGTATAGAGATATGAATGTCTAATCTTTAACATTACAAATCGGGGGAGAAAAAATATAGCCTTTGTGATATTTGTAGAAGATGTTACATAACTAAATACATGATCTTAACAAACCCTACTACAAAGCAATCCAACTTGTCCAATGAATCCCGACGCAAAACGTCGTCAGTCATGTGCTAGAGGTGATTACGTGTTGATGTTCGCAAGGGGAAGCTAGCTCATGAAACAAGGCTAGCTCAGCTAGTAGCTAGTCTACCAAACGGTTAAGATTATAACCGTGACATTATTGATAATAGGTTTATATTTGTAAATCAAACACGAGGGTTGTCTTTCAATTCGTTTTTCATTATAACGAAATGGGCTTCAGTAAAACATGTTCACTTTGTCTAACTACATAGTCTGCCAGCTTACTAGTACGGTAAGATACCCACTGTCAAGCTAACATTACTAGGCTAGCAGCTGAGGCTGTGTTGTTATAGCAAGCTTTGCGAGGAAGCTAACCATCTTGTTAATCGGGTTTGCCTGACAGTACTCATTGTATTGCCAATCAGGATTTTCCGAAATCAAATGTCGTTTATCTGATCACTCGAAATGATCTGAATTGTTTGGGTGTCGGAAATTGCAGCACAGAAGGTAACGCTTTAACTGACTAGGCTTGGCTATATCACACAGAACTATCAGAAAAATAATCTTAAGTAACTATCTGGTCGTCTGGCCATCTATTTTCATTAACAGCAAATGTATAATGCTACGATATTCATTACGCTATTCATTCTTCAGTCCGTCTGCTAAAGGCATAATTAAGGCTACTCGATTTGCTGTAAACTCTTCATAATTTATATAAATTCCGTTATTGGTTGTAGTGCCTTGCTATGTTTTCTTTTTCAGGTGAAACAGAATGGAAGTGAACGTTCACTTCTTACACATTGCTACGCAGAAACACTTCTTTTTGACCTAAGCAAGGGACGCTGAACTTTAGAGGACTCGCATTTCACATTTTGAAAAAGGAACCAAACACAAAGATGTTTGCTAAGCTGAAAAAGAAGATTGCTGAGGAGGCAGCCACAGCTCCCAGGACTGGAGTCCGCATTCCCCGTTCCATCAGCAAAGAGTCGATTACCTCTGTGGGGGCAGATTCTGGGGATGACTTTGTAAGTATCTTTCCCAACACCCTGATGATGGCTTTAATCATTCAACCAAGCTTTTGTATAATTTGCAAGGATGTGTTTGGAATATTCAGTAGTTAGTAAAGAAGCAATAGACTGAAATAGCTAACAATAGATTAAATTGAATGTTGTGCCGCCTTCTTCCTGACTATAATGGGCCTCCTTTAGTGGTTTCTCTCTGTTTATAGTTGAGATTGTTTGTTTTGGACTGTATATGCAGCCCTGTCTGGGCTTAGCCTATCAGATCCCCCCTCACAACCATGTCAACAATCATAATGAACATTTAAAAATACAAGAAATTGCAGTTTAAGTAATATGAGATATTAGGAAGCCGAGTTCCGTAAGTCTCCCAAAACCGTGTAAGAAGAATATTACGCTAACATGTATGGGTTGTCGTTTGTTGAGTTTGCCAGCCATTGTTATGTAGGTGTGTCAACTGGAGATTATCAGCAGCAAAGCTCAGTCTTTCATGATGCAGAATTCATGTCATAATGGTTAATGAAAATCTCTCATTTATTTGAGAAGCTTAAATTGCATGACCTAGATGTAGCAGTTGAATGTGTAGTCTTAAGTCACGTATACCTGGGTAATGTGAACCCCTGCTCTGGTGTCATGTACTGCTGGTGTTTCTTTCTCGCTTGACAACCCTCTCACGAAAGCTCTAGGCCCAGAAATAAACATGAAATAGACACAGACTTTTTGTTTTATGGAGGGGATAGATAGCTCAGACAATTCCCAGAAGACATACTTAATTTAGTTGTGATTTCAGTGTTTTTTTTCCCCTTTTGTTTTCAATAAGAATAGGTCTGCTCATCTTTTGATGGGGAGGCAGGATCAAGTCGCCTGGACAGTTGCTTCTTACCTCTCATTTGCACTGGATTGAATTATTCAAGTAATTCACTGACAATACGGCTAGATAATCTGGTAGGCTTAGCCTCATTTTAGAAATGTGAAGTTAGGTAGTGAGTGTAGGGCCTTTTAAATGTAATTATTAGTGCTGATGGATCATTTTTTTGTACATTTCCCAGGCTTCTGATGGCAGTAGCTCCCGGGATGACCTCTCCTCCCAGATCCTCAGGAGGAACGATCAGATTCGCAAGCTGGAGGCCAAGTTATCAGGTAAGACATGTCTGCGTAGGCCGAAAGTGCCCCTGGATACTGATCTGAGGTCAGTGTAAAGCTATTCCTGCCAAAAGCATGTTAGGATTGTGGGAGGGAGGCTGGTCTTAGTGCTGGTTTCTTCTACTGGTGGTAATTTGGTCAATGAGTCACATGAACAGCAAACCTTTCTGGTCTTGGTACACAATTAGGTTTTTGTCCTCGACGTTCACAAAGTTGAGAACGTTAAGGAGCTAACTCTCCAGGCTAGCGTAGGCTACTTTTGGTCTGTCTTTCCCAATTGCTTCAAAAGCTCTCCTCCCTCTAAGCTGTTTGGTGTGACTGTGACCCTTTTAAGAAAAAGGTAGCACATCCTCATGCAGCCTGATAACCAGGATGGTTTTCTCATGCAAGAAAATCATTTGTGTCTCCCCCTCCCCCTCACTTTTTCCCTTGATCATGTGCCATCCTGCCTCTTTTATTTGATACCTCCTCGTTCTCCCTTTACCCTCGTTCACCTGTCTCCCTTTCCTGTACGTGTGTGTCCCTGTGTGCTGTCGGTCTCCCATCCTCCCACCTCCCGCCACTAGACTACGCTGAGCAGCTCCGACTCATGCAGAAGACCAAGGACAAGCTTGAAATTGCATTAGAAAAACACCAGGATTGTACGTACCTTTATTATCCTCCCATTTTCCTTTTCCCCCCATTTGTTTTGTCTGCTGGCTGAGACAATGGCCACTGAACGCTGTGCACCATCTCCGTGTCTCACAAAGGGGCTACGGATCGCTACTTCCTCTTGAGTGTTTCCATATTCCAACACCAGTCTCTAATAAAAACTTTTAAAACAGATCCGCTTTTTGCCTACATGCTTGATAAGTGGTTTGTAAGGGGGACTGTTTGTGATGACGCACAATTGACTAGCATGCCAATGTCATGTGTCCTTGAAGTACCTAGGAGCATTTTATAGCAATTAACACATTTTATAGCAATTAACACTTTTTGTAGCAGCACATTTTTCATGAGTACAATGATTTCAATGTGTTCCAACTAACTTTGTACCTGTGTTGGCTATGCTAAATTGCACTGCTTGCCTTTGCTCAAACTTATTTAGCTTGGCTTCAAATAATAATTCTATGTTGAAGTAGGCTCTCACTCTTTCACAGATACAAAACACCAACAAGTAAGATAGTTCTGACTCCTGTTCAAATTATTATGACTGTCTTTATATTACTCACCAGCATCTATGAGGAAACTACAAGAACAGAATGAATCTCACCAGGCCAGTAGAGCCAAAATGGCGGAGGGAATGGCATTAGCCCTGGAGAAAAAAGATCAGGTTAGCAATGTAGCCTCTGCACTAACTAAAACGTGTTCTAAAACAATTATGGCGGGAACCTTTCTTAAATGTTCTTTCCTTGCTTACAGGAATGGATGGAGAGGATGGAAGTGCTGGAGAAGGTACGGTAAACACTTAATGCCTTTATGCCTGTTCACGCCAAGGACATAACGAGAAATATAACTAACGATATTTGCGTCCACATCAACCTTGAGTATAGTTAGAGCTAATCAGCTGGGGGGGAAAACCCCAACCCTATAGTTTTGAAAGTGGTCCCAATTATATCGATCATCTTTAAAGTTGTTGTTATCTTTGTGGTTTTGATGATATAGTTTTAAATATAGAACTATTCTTAAAACGAATCTTTTATAATTACAGTTATCGATCGGTTTGGTGCAAAGGGGCCAATTGTCAGGTTAGTCATTCTTAAATAAGTTTGAACGTATTCCGGTCTCTCTCTTTCCTTAGGAGAAGGCCTCTCTGTCCGGTCGCCTGGACGAGATGCTGGAGCAGAGCCTCAATCTGTTCCAGAAGAGAGACGACCTGGACGAACTGGAGGGCTTCCAGCAGCAAGAGCTCGCTAAAGTCAAACACATGGTACGCACAAAGGCCAAACCCCTCACATTAACACACAGGAGGCAAGTCAAACACGGACTCGTCAGAGGGGTTTTACCTGTCCGTTCACATGTCTGTCTAAAGCTGTGGACAGTCTACCTTGGTTACGAAACTAGAATCAGGGAGTCAGTTGGCCGAGCGGTGAGGGAGTCGGGCTAGTAATCAGAAGATTTCCGGATCGATTCCCCGCCGTGCCAAAGGATGTTGTGTCCTTGGGCAAGGCACTTCACCCTACTTGCCTCGGGGGGAATGTCCCTGTACTTACTGTAAGTCGCTCTGGATAAGAGCGTCTGCTAAATGACTACATGTAGAATGAACCAAGAGTTATCGTGTCGCCTCTTGAGGTAGTTATGTTGCGTCATGGTGTCTGTCCCTTTAGTTACTGAGAAAGGAGGAGCAGCTGAGCCAACGGGAGCGGGAGCTCCAGCAGAGAGAGGCTGAGCTGAAGACGGCTAAGAGAGGGCTGGCTGAAGCCCAGGAGAAGCTGCACGCTCTGAGCCGGGAGCACGAGGAAACGTGCAGGCTTAACACAGAGCTGGAGGCCGAAAGGTAACAACATACCGATGTTCAAGGTCCCACCAAATGTTGGACAAGTTTGAACGTGTTAGGCTCTTCTTTCAAGGGATGTGGTTAATGTTATCGTGTGTGTGTGGTCTTCTCAAGGGAGGAGCTCCTGGAGGTCAGAGAGGAGGCTGAGAATAAAATCACAGAGCTAGAGGGGAGGGGCCAGCACCTACAGAAGGTCATCCAGCAGGTCTCGGAAGACTTCCAGAAGGTTTGTCCCAGAGCCCTCACGCATCTATTAGCACAGAGCCAGAAGCATTCAACTCGATGGTGCTGAACATTGCGTGTGTGTTTTCAGTCGCGGAGCTCAGCTTCAGCCTTGGAGAGGCGTCTCCACACCCTGCAGACAGAACACGATGCCCTGAAGCTACACCAACAGAAGGTTGGAGCACCCACCCCCCCATCACTCTCTCCTATACCAACACCCCAACCTGGGCAGAGCTAGGCCCCACGATTGACCCCCCCCCCCCCCCTCCCCCGCCACCTTCCTCACTGTCCCCAGGCTGCAGTGACGGAGGAGGATAAGGAGCGCATGTTGTCGGACCTCCAGGAGAAGGTCTCGTCCCTTGAGAGGCGTCTCCAGGGCGACCTGAGCCAGGACGACCACATGCAGGAGCTGCTCAAGGAGGTGCGGAGCCTCGTCAGCCTGTGCTTCGTAGTACGGAGGAGACACGGGGGGGGGGGGGCGGGAGGAGAAGTGTGTATCATTGGATGGCTCACTAAAGCTTCTGTTTTGTGGGTGGGTGGGTGTGTGTGTGTGTGTGTCGTGTAGAAGTGTGCTCTGGAGCAGAGGATGGAGGAGACCCGAGTGGAGCTGTTGGAGGCGCGTACCAACCACGCTGACACAGTCAGCTCACTGGAGGCTCAGGTAAGCCCCCTCTCCCCATCTCGCACCTTTCTCCGGAGCAGCTCCTCTCCTCTACATCTCATCGCGCAGGAGGATCCCTTCACAGGCAGGGGGGTGGTGGTTCACCCTGCGTTCCTCCTCTGCTCCCTCAGGTGTCCAGGATCAACAACAACGTGGCGGAGCTGCAGACGCTCCTGCGACACAAAGACGACGCCTCCAAGTCCTACCGGGAACGGACAGATGCTCAGGTACCACATTAGGGTCAGGGGGGACGCTACCGTCACAGACAGACAGACAGACAGACAGACAGACAGACAGGCGTCAGTGCAGTGTCTCACCTGCCGCCCTGTGTCTCCTCCTCTCACAGATAGCGGGTCTGGAACAGCAGGCGCTGGAGTGCAACGAGAGGCTCAAGAGCTCCGATCAGCAGATCGCTGACAAGCAAGCATGTCTGGACAAACTGGTAAATGCCTGTTTTATTCTGGACAGCGTGTTTGTGGCGCTTGGAGGCAGGATGTAAAGTTAGCTTGGCAAGAGGGTGCTTCCCCCCCCCATCTGTCACTAAGCTGACCTGTCCTGTGTGTGTGTGTGTGTGTGTGTGTGCATGCCCTCACAGCAGGCGGAGTGGAGTGCGGAGCGGGAGAGCCTGCAGCAGCAGGTGTCTGCAGAGTTGCAGCAGGTGTCTGCAGAGCTGCAGCAGGGCCGGGAAGCTGCAGAAGTGCTGCAGGAGCAGCTCTCCGCTCTGCAGGCTCAGAGAGACGTGGAGCTGTCCTCTGCCCAGAGCAGGATCGTGAGTCACTGCTCTTATCAAAGCTTGGCTAGCGTCTTGACGCACTTTAACCTGTCTGTAGGCAGATGGAAGGCCTGTGGTTTGCTTAGCTTAGCTACTAATAAAACAAATAGTTAATCTGGCATGTGTTTTATTACACAATGTTCTCGGGTGATCCATTATCACATGCCACGTATGATACTACAGGATACCACATATATAGACTATTGGACTGTGGCCCTATCCTTTCTATCTAATACACTGTCATGTCTCTCATTTGCCTTTCTCTCATTTGCCTTCATCCATCCTCCTAACCCTCTGTCTCCCCTGTGCGTGTGAGCTTAGAGTGAGTTGGAGCTGGAGAGGTCCTCCCTGCTCCGGGCGAGCGAGGAGGCCGACGCCACCCTGAGGATCCGGACAGAAGAGCTGGAGCAGGCCAGGGTCAGAGAGCCCTCCTCCTGGTTCACATCACACTGATAGCACTGTCTGTTCCATCACTGACACGGTTCCTGACACCCAGAGCAAGCTTTGAGCTCAGTACAGGGGGGGGGGGGGGGTTAGCGGTCGAGCATTTGACTGGAGGTCACGAGGTTGCAGGTTCAAATCCCCACCTGCATGTCACGTAAGATAAAAGCGTTTGCTGAGAAAAAACTTCACATGAACTCTCTCTCTTTCTATCCTGTCCCCAGGCGGAGCTGGGCAGCAGACAGACAGTGAGCGTGGAGATCGCCAAGGCTCTAGAGGACACCAGGAGACAGAAGGAGGAGCTCCAACTACAGGTCCTTAAGCACCACTGACATACAAGCCACCCAGAAGTCTCTCTCACGCTCTTATTAAATCACACTCTCCCTTTTGTTTTTGACCGATAGAAAAATATGTCAATGATGTGGAAGGCTTACGCAATCTCTTTTTTCTTTTTTTTTCTTCTCCTGTGCCTGGTTTCTAGGCAGGGGAGATGACTGCATCTCTTCAGACCACAGAACAGGAGCTGAAGCAAGTCAATGAGCAGCTGCAACAGAAAGAGGAAGAACTCCAAATGCTCCGCACTGGTGAACAAACGCCAGCAACAACCTCAGCTCAATGACTCCCACTGTACCGTGATATGACTACAACCTGAGTTGAAGAGGTCAACCAGGGGGAGACAATCAGTGCTGTAGCTTGACAGGTTTTGTGTCTGTGTGTTGTGCAGATCTCCAGTCAGCCCAGAGCTCTCTGTCCCGAGTCCAGGCGGAGAGGGAGAGTGTGCGGGTGCAGGCGGAGGAGAGGGAGGTGGAGAAGGACAGCCAGCTGGCCGGTCTGAGGCACCAGGTCCTTACCCAGACCCTGCAGCTGGACTCCTGCCAGTCACGGGTCAGACCACACACACATTTTTTACACTTTTAATAGAAAAAAAAAAACGACTTTTAAACAGAGTTGGGGTCTGCATTTCGTCTGACTGTATATGGCTGTGTGTGTGTGTGGCCCAGGTATCTGACCTGGAGCTGGAGGTGGACACCCTGACTGGGCAGCTGCAGGCTCCGGACGTTTCTGAGCCCGACCAGAACGGGGCAGTTACCGTGGACGACCTGGACCACATGCAGAAGGTCAACAAAGAGCTGGAACAGCAACTCGGCGAGAAGAACAAGGTCAGGGGCGTACGCCGTGGTTCAAAACAGACACATTTGGAACGGAATCGACGGAGTGACAGTTTACGGTCGAGTGATGGTGCTGATTGTACTTTTTTATTGCTTTACAGACCATAAAGCAGCTGCAGCAGAGGCTAGCAGAACTGAAGAGGACCTTGCAGAAGGAGCTGGTGAGCTCCAGTAACACTGCCGTCTACATGCAGAGAGAGGTGGGCTCTGTTTTGGCCGTGTGCAATGTTTTATTGTCATGCGTGTTTGTGGTGCAGAAGCTCAAACCTGATCCAGAGACTGAGGGAAAGGAGAAGGCCCAGGAGGGACGGGGAGAGAGGCTGGAGAGGGCAGAGAGGGCCTACCAGGAGCCCCTATCTTCCTCCACCCCAGGCCTGTCCCTGGGCCAAGGCCTGACCACTTCCAACACCACTGTCACCAACACCTCAGACCTCAACGACTCGAGGGAGATCAACTTTGAGTACCTGAAACATGTGGTCCTCAAGTTCATGTCGTCCAGAGAGGCGGAGGTGAGAGGCGAACAGGACCGTAACAGGACCCGCGTCTTAACGCAACGCAACGTCTAAACTTTGCACTCTGCTTCTCTTGTCAGGCGTTTCAGCTCATCAGAGCCGTGTCGGTGCTGTTAAACTTCAGTCGTGAGGAGGAAGACATGCTCAAACAGACTCTGGAATACAAGGTTGGTTTTCCCTCCCAAACCCCAGTTTCTCTGCTGCAGTAGAGATGGCTTTGTCAATATGTATGGTATCTCAAGCAGGGTGTGTGCTTAACATTAACATCGGTCATTATCTTAATGTATGTGCCCCCTTCATATCTTAAATGTGCTGGCTGGGCATCTCATGCCCCATTTATGAGATGGACATATATTGCAACATTAATTCTGTTTCTGCTGTTTCCATAGCCATATTTGTACAGTGATTAAATAAATGTAATGGCTGACTCTTAATTGTCTTTTAGATGTCCTGGTTTGGATCCAAGCCGTCTCCAAAAGGCAGTGTTCGGCCGTCCATTTCAGGAGCACCTGCTCACTGGACCTAAGAGGGGAGAGGAGGCGAGAGACATGGAAAGGAAGGACAAAGACAAGTTCACCTACAACATGTCCTCCTTGCATGTCTACCATCACTGTGGCAACTAAAGAAGGCACCACATAAGCTTTAAAACGGTCTCTGACAGACTCCAATGTAGCTCTGTAAACTTTCCTCGAAGGACTGCTCTTTAAGGACCGAGAAGGGCTTTGAAAGAACTCTGTATGGCTTGATTCTGACAACTGAAAGTCTTGCTTGATACTCAGTCATTTTTACTTTTCAAGGGGATTTTAGGAATTGATTAAAGGCAGACATGACTTTCACTCGCTTATGTTGACCTGAAGTGTAACCTACTTTTTGTCTGAAATTAGGTTCTGAGAAGTTCTGCTCTGTTCTAGACACGGTGCTGGTGTGTGTCAATATCCTGCTCTGCTGTTACCATGGTGAGAGAGCTCCACCAGGCTCCGTGTTAAACATGGGGCCTGACAGAATTGACAGTTTCTCTCTTCGTGTGTTCTGCTGTCTTTTTGATTTCTTTGTCTTTCGTTTGGACATCAGAAAATGGTACTTACTGCCAATGACTGCCTGTGGTATGTGGTTGGGAAAGGGATTTGTGAATGACGAAAGCACGATGATAACCCTTATAGACGCTTCAATTCATCCTCTCTATAGCTAAATGGCAATGTCCCTGCTTTCTGAAGGATCTCTAACTGTCTTTCATTTGGATATTGTCATGAATATATCGATATTATTTCAGAGGGCTAGTATATGATGACAAATCAGTTTAAAAAGGGTGCTTGGGAAATCCTTTCTCTGAGGGGGTGAGAACTATATGTTCTTTATCAATAAGGAATATAGTTTAAAGAGGAGATGGGTAATCGTTTTAATACAATGTTGAAGTAAATAGTAATTGAAAGTTATCAAAATGAGAATGATTGGACATGCTTTACCTTTACCTGCCTTGTGTTTGTGTAATTTACGGTACATTCCATATGTCTATTTATATATGAAAACTGTACATATGCATTGAGACCTTTATAAATCAGTAGATGTAAATTATTTGGTTTGACCCCTGACAGTATTTTTGTTGATCATGTACCTCTTTATGGCTCCATATCTGGTTTGTTGCTCTGTTTTCACTGTCTGTTGGTACATGTTCCTTACTTAGGTCTTCTCTTTTTGAGCGAACATTGTAAGACCATTAATCAGCTGGTGACAAAACATCTATATGCATGCCTTATTCTTGACTGCATATTTGAGCGTCCAATTTGGCCATAACCACAGCGTTGACTATTCTAGTAAGGGACAGAAACAATCAAGAAATCTGGATCCTATGCATTTTCATCAGCAAAGGTTAAATCATGTCGATGAAAGAAGAAAAGCATTTTGTCCATTATACTGTCAAGGCATCGCTACTGTATGGATGTTTTTTTCAGGGTCAATATACAGCCATGAGTTGTGAAGGACTCTACAAGCATTATTGTAATTGTGTTGCAGCTACCGTCATCCAGGTCATTTGGGCTATTTAGTGGAAACAACACAAGTTGTGCAGTCTGTGAAACTAAAAATAACGATTCTTTTGAAGGCTTGAATAGCCTATTTTGGCTTCACACCAGTACAGTCACAGTACAATACAGTACCATATTATATATATATAATATATACCATATTTTAGTTTTTAAAAGAGCCACCACTACAGAAATTGTCTTCATTGACTGTTTTCGATTACTGACAATAAATCAAGACATTGTAAAATTGGATTCCTTTCTACTTTATTGATTCAATCAAGGGGCGATTTTAGACTCGTTTTAGGGGTGCCCAAGCACACCTACATTTATTCTCAATACCCCTAAATCGAAAATTTTATATTTTCTGAAATCATTTTTAGTTCTGTAACGCTAAGAGTTTGCGAACTTGTAGTGATCGATGACAATTCAGGTTCAAAGTACACAGTTTAATATCCTGTGTCCCCGTGCTCTTTGTAACGGTAGCGAGCTTCGCGCCAGTAAAACCAAATTTTAAGAAGTTGACTACGTAATAATTTAATGGAGCATATTATCAACACAAGTTGAAACGTAAGCAACTAAAATCGCTCAATGTTCTGACAGAGAACGTTGTGTTAAATTGTCTGTGCTTTAGAAAGTGTCTGGTTCTAGTTCTATCATAGTATTATTAGTGTTAATGTCGTCAGCTGATGTTGTTTGTAAACTAGCTATCAGAGATTA
Organism: Hypomesus nipponensis; assembly: GCF_054491055.1. NCBI lineage: Eukaryota > Metazoa > Chordata > Actinopteri > Osmeriformes > Osmeridae > Hypomesus > Hypomesus nipponensis. The sequence goes on along the minus strand of NC_140384.1, from coordinate 6,406,103 downwards.
TCTGAAAACGTTAGAGATACTGTATCGAGCTCTCACTCAGTGAGTCTGCTTACACACCTGCCAGCTAACGAGTTAACTGGTGTACTTCATTAATTTAGTTAAAGTAGGGACAATATTTCTAATGCTGATAGAATTGGTGTTCTGAAAAGACATTTATGGGCAGTGAATTGAAGTATGGGAACAAACCCTCCACTCATTGGAAATATCTGTTTTTCCATAGGCCTGTCGATGCGATAAGATTTTTAAAAGAGCCAGGTTCAGGTGAGAGTAAGGAAACTGCATTACCACACAGCAACCACCCTACATCATATCGTTAAACTGTTATGAAATTGATATGGATCAATTTATAACTTTTATCAAATAATAGGCTACGAGATGAGAGGAAGAAGAGAGCTGGGTGGAGTCAGCACAGAGATGAGAGAGAGAGAAAGATAGAAAGAGAGAGAGCCAGGTGAGAAAGTGGACAGGTAATCAAGACCACATATGCATCTATAGATGCAATGTTTTTTCCAACATCAAATATTTTTGAGGTGTACATTTAGGCGACAAAGCTTAATTCTCCCAGAGAAGTTGAAGGAATGATCCGCAGAGATGTTTTAAGCCAAAAGGGTTAAGAGGTTTGTGACTGTATGTTTGGTTTTGGGGTGAGTTGTGCCAATTTAAAGACGATATTAATTGTTATAGTTGTACTAATTAATACATAGAATTATCAAGTGAAATTCGTGATTTAGCAGGTGGTTCAACATTTTTGGAAGCTGCTACCCGTGTCTCATTCTCATGAGGGGCCGAGCATCCCTGAAGGTCTTATCCTAGAATCGCCCCTGGGTATTAATGAAACGAGAATATTTATAATATTTTTTTGACATTTCAACGACATCCAGCTGGTGGCAGTATGGGTCTTTTTGTGCATTTGAACCGAGGAAGAAGAGCTCCGGAAGTTACAATTCGTGAACACGCGGTCGTCCGGTCTTTCCAGCAGGGCAGCGTCAAGGAACATGGTGAGAAAGAAATTGTCGCAACAAATCTATCGAATTGTTTCGTGTTTATATCACAATTTGTCGGACTTTCTTTATTAATTTATGAATAAAGATCTTATGTACCTATAGATGCGTGTGTGTGTCGACAAGGACCCGTAGATTAGATGCAATTAACATTAATCGAACGTTTTATATCACAACATACCCGTGTGGCATGCAGCGCAACTAGCAAGCTAGTGGCGTTAGCGTTCCGCTAGTAAGCTAGCTAACCAGTTGGCAAAAAATAAGATGTACGTCCCTGTAAACTATTCGAAATTAATATTTGATGGTTTCAAATGTGTTGGATCATTTGGTACACGAATAAGTGTGTTTAATTGTGTTATTCTATTGCCAAGTTTAGTTCCGCTGTGAGACAAGCCAAGGCCGAGACGGCTTAGCTAGTCAAAAGATATAACCAAACGCTAAACTGTCTAAACTTGGTACCAATTTCATTCTGTTGACTCCATAAATGGGTTTTGAACCGTCATCCGTTCTGGTTGAGTACAGTTGTTGGCTTTTTAACTCGATATTTAGTACAACGTTGGGTTAGCCTAATGGCTACTATGCAACGGGTCCATGGGCAGATGAAACATAATTAGACTAGTTGTATAGATTTGTCATTTTATTTCTCTAATTTACAGGCGAAAATCAAGGCAAGAGATCTGCGGGGCAAGAAGAAGGAGGAGCTCCTCAAGCAGCTGGATGATCTGAAGAACGAGCTGTCCCAGCTCCGTGTAGCCAAGGTTACTGGTGGGGCTGCCTCTAAGCTTTCCAAGATGTAAGTTGGATAATTTCCTCACTAGGTCTGTATTGGCTGACTTTCCTACCACCTTACATGTGTCCATGGCTATGCATCTAATGTTGTTAAAATGGTGGCTTACCATTTTAGTTTATTGGTTCTTAATAACGTTCTTTCTATCCATAGCTGCGTTGTCCGCAAGTCCATTGCCAGGGTCCTCACTGTCATCAACCAGACACAGAAGGAGAACCTTAGGAAGTTCTACAAGGTGAGAACGTTTGACACAATTATAGCCTTGTGTTAAAATGGCTGGCTGTAAATTGGAAGCAAATCTTTTCAGCATGTATTACATTTTCCAAATGTTGACATCTAACTGAATTTGTATTTATTTTTTTCTTTCAGGGCAAGAAGTACAAGCCCCTGGACCTGAGGCCCAGGAAGACCAGGGCTATCCGCCGCAGGCTCAACAAGCATGAGGAAAGTCTCAAGACCAAGAAACAGCAGAGGAAGGACCTCCTGTACTCTGTTCGTAAATTTGCTGTCAAAGCCTAAAAGGGTGTTGCTATTGTTAAAATAAATCCAGGAAAAGGAGCTGACGTTGTCTGTCTTGTTTTATTAGATTCATTTAAGCGTGAATAAACATCTGGCTACTGTTATGATTTGTGTTCAGACTCGAATGGTACTAATCTTTTTAATCAGAATTTGTTATATTTGCCATGCAAGTTCACAAACAAGGAATTTACTGTGGCAGGAATGTGCATACAATCAACATATACAGATATTTTATCTGTTTGAAAAAGATGACAGGATGTTATATAAATTATTAGCAACCCAGCCCCTCTATACCTGAGCTTGACTGGGAGATTCTCTTAAGAATTTAGCTGTCTTGAGTCTTGATATTACAGTTATCTGACCTAAAGTCATGAAACTTCCAGTGAAGGTTACATGAATGAGTGTAGTTGAAAGGTTCAATGTTGTCTGAACAGTGATTATTGTGCTCATGTCTAAACAGTAATTTTCCACTAAATGGGGAGTGTAGCTTTTCATGAGTTTCAACAAGTAGTTAAATGAGTACCGTAATTCATGGATGTCGTCAAGAGGGACTGTTAGCTGAATGCAATTAACAGGTGTTCCACCAGGGGGCAACATATCCCTTCCATGGTTTTTCAAAACTCTGATCATAAGGCTAATGGAGGGGTAATTTAATGAAACCATATTTTGGGCAACAAATACAGTTCTATGAATCATATCGCCATACTCAGTCAATAGCACCAATGTTGTGATAAGTGGTATTCAAGTTGAAATAAATGTTTTTGGATCTATGAATTGGCCCTGCATGTTTTGTTGATAACTGCTGAAAAGTACAACTCTTAAGACATGGGTTTAAGCTTCACACTCGTCAGCTCTTCTCAATAGATGGATTTTGTTTCTCCTCATCTGTGGTGGTTGCGTGACTGAATGTTGTTCACCGACTCCCTGTTTTCACACAAGAACTGGAAGAGAATCCAGTACACTGTAATTCCCTGTTGGTGTTTTATTTTCCCTGGCATGCGTTTGTATTCACCCAGTTCTGCTGTTTCAGTTCCGTCCTCTGCACCATCAGTGCCATGTTATTGCTCCTGTGACTGAGTGGGTCTGGACAATTCAGGAAACCTCGTCACAATATGAACACAATCCCCTCTTGGTTGTGGTTTGTTTGTGCTCTGATGATATCTTCTAGGGTGACACACATCAGTCCTGTTAGGGCCTGGAGCTAGCAGGCTGTGTTCACATGTGTTTACATGCTTTGTCGTAAGGGCACTGACATCTTCACTCAGAGAGACCAATGCAAATATTTTCTTTCTGTGAACTGGAAGTAAGATCCCAATATCCTCTTATCCTTCGGATCTAGTCCTGCGAGATTTAATTTTTCACCCGAACGCCACTCCTCTTGTGTGTTGCGGTCTGGGATCTGAGAGCTTCACAGCGAAGCATCTGTTAGGGGTTCTACCCCAAGGGTAGATGGCTATCTCAACAGACGAACCATGCAGGGATCAAATGTGAGAGGCAGGATCATGTTTGATTAGTTCTGTATCTACCCAAGCATTCTTGCAGGACACACACACTCTTATCTTCCCGAGGGCCATGGAAGCCCCACACAAGTGTCTTGGTCGTTTTTATTTGGGGGAGTCTATCCGGACCCTGCTTGTAAGACACATGGTGCCTAACAGATGTGGGGGGCCTCCCTTTATGAACAGCTGCAGGCGTTATCAGGAGAGGGTTGCATATCTTCCCCTGCTCCATGTCACGTCCATGTGGACCTGGTTTCGGGGCTGGGAGGCAGGCTCGGTCGCCTGTGATCTCCTGTAACCCGTGGTTTACACTGGGGTCCAGAGACCGGACTTCCTCTCCGGAGTCCTGCGGTCTGATGTCATCCGAGGGGTCCTGCAGCGCAGAGAGGAATGCAGGTTCTTGCATTCGGAGGGTCTCTGCTGGATCTTGCGGACTCGTGTTGTTTGAAAGGTCCTGGGTCCTGGGCCTTTCTGAGATGGGCTGTGCATCGATACCATCTGCGCCGTGTTGGAGACTAACGTCCTCCTGAATAGGCCTGTTGTTCAAAACATGCATATGACGGTGATTACATGGAAATGCACAACAGTTGTTGTGCAACTTGAATGCAAACACACATTCAATGTCCTTTTCATTGACAGTTGAAGAGAGGGTTTCACACAGCGATGCCCACAGGTCTTATTTAAGCAGTGGCTGGTATTGTTTGTGCTCAAGACTCCATGAGACCTGATAAAAAGCTCTCATATGTGGCTCCCTGCCTGCATGTTTCTGTCGAACATTTCTGTCTCCCCACCCAGCCTCTGACATCACCTTGTGAGGCCTATTTTAGTGCTCTGTTATGCCTGGAGGAGAAGGCATAACCGCACGTGATATTTAAGGTATGATCTGGGGGACAGGGTATTATAACAACGCATATGGTGGGACTGCAGTGTAAAACTCTCTGCTCAACTCCCGTAACACCGGCCCCCAAACTCCATACCTCGAGTTCTCACTGGCCGTGTCGTCCTCCTCCTCATCACAGCGTGATGAAGGGAGGTAGAGGTGCAGCGTTGGAGTCGAGACGCCTCTCCTCGCATCCACCTGCTGTCCACGAATGGTGTCACACGCAACTTTGCAAGGTCTCCTGGGACACGCTGAAAAAACAAACACGATTCAGAGCCAGGCATTCTGAGGTCGAGGGAGGGGGGGGATGGAAGTGTCAACAGTCACATTTGTCTCCAAGCTGCAGATAATATTTGTTCTTTGGCGGAAATCCCAAATGAAACATCTTGAAATGAGCATGGTCAGTGTCTGCTAGGATGAGCATGGCTGATTGGCTGAACCAGGAATTCCCCCCCCCCCCCCCAACCTTCCACCCCTACACACACACTCACACACACGCTGCTCCTTAGCAAACAGGGAATTTCATGTGAGGGGCTAATAACAATTGTTTTTCTTTGCAACCACAAACAGTCTCAGCTGTTTGCCTTAAGTCAGGGAGAGGAAAAGTAATATTGTATCGATGTTGTTTGGTTGTGCTTTATGGGGGATTAGCTCGGCAGATGGAAGCTGGTGTGTGCTCTGCTTGCCTGGCTTCTAGAGAGCTCGGATCAAAGGGGCTTTTAAGTGGGTAGCGCTGGAAGTAAACAGCAGCTTCACTCACCCATTATGGCTGGCCTGTGTACACATTAGCACCAGATGCTTCACCGGTTAGGTTAGCCACTTAAGCAGCAGCAATTAGACCGTGATTTGGAAGTTGACATGTTACCCACAATACCTGGCACACCTTCCAAGTTCGCTTCTCAGATCGATGGTGGTGGGCCCGTGTGTGTGGAGATCAAAATAATAGCAGTGTTAGCACGACTCTGATCTGAGGCCTCCCTTACCTACTGGGTTCCTGCTTGGAGCTCCCTGGTTCAATTCCCTTGATCGGCCCCTCCCCTCTGGTGCGGTGACGGGCCTTCGGGGTATGGAGCCGAGGGCCTTCTCTCCTCTGGTCTCTTCCAGCTTCCCATGAGCACTGCTGAGCGGACGTCCGCCCCCGCCCTCTCTCCCTCCTCCCGCCCCTCCGCTCCTCCGGGGCACCAGTCTGGGAGTCAGTCCCCTGGCGGTGGGGGGCCGCTGCTGCAGAGTGCAGCCTCGCCCTTGTGCTGGGAGAACGCAACGCAACGGGAGGTGAGGATAGGATCTCTCTAATGAAGGAGGCCCGCTGTAACATCACCGTAATAGATCGGGTTCATTTTTTTCCGATCAAATTACGCAAGGTCTGTGCATGCTGGGCAAGGCACGATTGCAGCAGAATGTTTTTCTAGGCAGGAGATGGATAGATAAATATTAGCTTCAACTATAACTTAATCGATCCCAGAGGGGGGAAATTTCATGTGATGCTAAGTGGTGTAGTTGAGTGAGTAGAGTGTTGGTTACCATAGAGACTCCTGTAGACATCGTGGGAGCAGGGCTCAGATGAGGCGCCGAGGTACCCTCTCTGGTCAAAGGCTGTTGCCCTCGGTAACCACTCGGGGTCCCCTCTGTTGACGTTGAGACGTCTATACTGAGACACGCCTCCAGCTCGACTCGCTGGAAACCAGCCTCTGTATTCGCTGACATCCATTGATGGGACGCAATGGCTCGTCCCTTTGTGTCCAGACACCTGTGGCTGAACAAAGATGGGACACTCTTTGGTGATGACGCTCAACCGTCTGCAAAGAAGGATTTGGGTCAGGGCACTGGCCACTCGGTAGACATACAGAACGTCTGCTGGCTCAGTGATGTAAGCATGTTCTTGATTTTGATGATGGTGATTGGCGATGCATAGCTACGTAGTGACGAAAATGTTTTCTCGTACGGACCAACGGATCAGTGAGTGAGGCGGGAGCTATCATCATTAGTCTTTCATTAGGCTGTCATGCCATGAGTGCTGTGTTTGTTTTCTCTCCTTGCAAACCTCACGACTCACATTCAGCTCTGACATATGCCAATGGAATGCCATATGATTAAATGATGTTTTCCAAACTAATGAACCATAAACGTTCAACATTCAAAAGAGGAATGAAATCAAAGCAAGCTCTCAGGGATCAGACTAGGAAGGAAAAAAAGGAAAAGGAATACAAATCCTATTTACTGTATTTGTGCATCAATGGAAAAATCAGGCAAAGGGCAAACACCTGTGCTAACACTGACATTTGATATATTATCACTTACACATCAGCTGAGGGGAAACAAGGTACACTGGGAGCCATTTTGGATGTGTTCCCTGTTTCCCACTCAGTGGTTGAGAAAGAGCATAGGCAGTAATCAGAACTATTACAAAGTGAAGGATAAATGTTTATCTGAGTGGTTTGGGGAAGATGATAAGCAACTCTGTTTTCAATTTACACACCAGGCTCTGATTAGAGGATGTGAATGACTGTCATTGTGATCACAGGGCTGGTGGTGTGAATCTAACTGTGTGATGATTTCCTCAAATAGGAGGGCTAGTTTAACCTTTTACCAATTCAACTCCAGACCAAATCCTTTCAACTGTAACCTAGTAATCCAATCTTCAACCCAAGACATTTGAGTGAAAATAGACGGCTTGTAATTCTGGACTTGATTCAGTAATGATATTTTACTTAAATGCTTTGGGAAAGCAGCCTTTCTCACAACAATCTAACAGAAAGCAGATGCGTGTGTGTTTCTCACACAAGCCTTAAGGGACAATGTTGACACACGCCTTTTTGCATTTCTATTATTATAGTCAAATGTTCCAAATAATCCTTACCTGCTGTCTAGCGAGGTCCAGGGTTTGAACAACTTCCAAGAGGGAGAGGGGTTGTGAAATTGAGTGACAGCCCATTTGAACGTCTCTGAATCTCCGCACACAAACGTTTACTGGCCTGTTAGCTATGTTGCTAGGGGCAGTGTGAGCTAGGGTGTGGGATTTGTTTGTGGTTAGTCAGTGGCTAAATGACAGCATTGTCATGGTGACAAAAAAACAATGTTTGTCTAACATCATGGCCGATAATCTACCAACCTGTTTAGGAGACATGGTGAGTTGAGAATGCACTCGGCTACACCAGGCCACACTCGGCTACACCAGGCCACACTCGGCTACACCAGGCCACACTCGGCTACACCAGGCCACACTCGGCTACACCAGGCCACACTCGGCTACACCAGGCCACACTCGGCTACACCAGGCCACACTCGGCTACACCAGGCCACACTCGGCTACACCAGGCCACACTCGGCTACACCAGGCCACACTCGGCTACACCAGGCCACACTCGGCTACACCAGGCCACACTCGGCTACACCAGGCCACACTCGGCTACACCAGGCCACACTTGGCTACACCAAGGGTCTTTCAGCCCTTGACTCATGCTGTTCTGATATTTATATGAGTACATGAGTACCTATCCATCTATCTAGTCATCAATCAATATTACTTGGTGGATTTAGGATGCCTAGGTGGTGCTTTTATCACGGTGCCATACGTAATGAATGGAGGGAGGACAGGTGGAGAAGGAATTCTCGGATCTGGACTTTGTCTGTCTCCACTTACCCCAACCGCTGGCACGGTTCCAGCACAGAGGGTTTAGTGGCCTGGAGCTCGGATAGTCTGGTTTCACTTACACACTTGTCGCTTCCCATGTCTCTGCGTCTTTGACGGTTGCCAGGTGATGACTGCCGTTAAACGCAACAGAAGCTGGAACCTGAACAGTGCAGCACACTCACCTCGGTCTGTCTGGGCACCGTGACCCGCCAACAAGGAGGAAACGAAAGCAGTCAAGGTGTCTTTTGCTTTGAGAGGGTAAACACACCGTCCCTCCCTTGAAGACAGTTGACAATATGGGTGTTAAGTGTGCTTGGGGGCTTAAAGTAAAGTTGGGAAAAAAAAATTTGTGTGAAAGAAAATCATTTTTTGTGATATATTGCAGATGAAATCTTGCTATCTATTCATTGTCCTGGGCGAAAGAATCCTGGCAGATGAGTTGAGTGTTTCCTCACCCTCAAATATTTTGACTGCATCCACCCATAGTAAAACTGACAGCGAATAAAGAATCTTAGCTCACCCAGAGAACATTTTAAGTTAAAAACCTGTTCGCTTTTTATTCATTTCACTTCAGTGCTCCCTAGAGTTGTTTGGAGGGGGTTATACCTAGTTAATAACTGGAATATGATCAAAGTTGGGTATTCCCTGTTGTCTAGTCAGACACCAGCAATGTGTGTGTGCTCTCACAGTCCAAGACAAGCTACCTCACCATCCTCAGGGAGCTATCACCAAGGATACTGGAAGGCCTTTCTACATGGCTTACAAAAATATAGGTCTGTGATGCAATGCCTTCTATGAATTTCCTGTCAACTGATCTTATTGTGACATTTTCACAAGAGGAGCTTTGACTTCTCTCAGCTAGATGAGATGGTTCATTAAAAATGAAAGATTATTCTATGTTTCCAACCATTTCATTCCCTTGATTTACCTTTGTTTTGGGGCTGTATTCAATATTGTAAGAATCACATAACAATGGGACTTGAGGCATTAGGTCACTAAATCCCAATAAAATCCTCGCAATGTGTTTGTCCACATTGCCAATGTCCTTCCCAAGTTGCCCATTCTGATTAATCACCCACTGTGTAAACCAGTGTGGTAATCAGATCCTTGATGTGTTTATGTGGAAATGAATAGACATAGGATCATTGTGGTCACTTTCCCCCACAGCGTCCCCCTGTCGTCTCCTCGAGGCCCATTAACTGTGAACCCGTTCCAGAGATGTCCCGCTCCTCACGCTGTGGGGCTTTCCCAGTCGGAGACCGCGAGGTCCGATGACGCCGTGCTCTGGGCTGGGCCTGTTCTCTGTGGGGAGTCTGCTGATGAGCTGTGCGTCTCTCTGACCTCCAGCGTGTTGATGAGGTGTTTCATAACATCTCATTCTCTGAACCTGAACTGCCCTCGAGTTTCAGAGAGAGAGAGAGAGAGAGAGAGAGAGAGAGAGAGAGAGAGAGAGAGAGAGAGAGAGAGAGAGAGAGAGAGAGAGAGAGAGAGAGAGAGAGAGAGAGAGAGAGAGAGAGAGAGAGAGAGAGAGAGAGAGAGAGAGAATTTCTCACACAAGTTTACTGTTACACCCCCAAGTTTGAAGCCTGTGTGGTTTTCGGAGAATGCATCAACAGCAAGCAGTCAGTGGAGCTCCATGGGGGATTGGGAGGTCGTGGACGCGATGAGAGAGAGTTAAGGCCCGGTCCATCTGCTACAGAGCACTTGTCAAACGGGGGGCGCAGGGTCTGGGTGGGAATGTGAGGAGTGGTTCATCTGGCCTTTGAGTTATTTGTCATCGTCCGCCTCGGCTGGCCTGTACATCCTAAGACATGACGGGTGGAGATGGTATCAGCGTGCTTCCGCAGATGAGAAATTGAACAGGTGGACATTTCAGCGGATGTCTGTGGGCATACATTGTGGGTTTTAGAACTGCCGTGACATACTCAGTGTTCTGAAATGGTGAAGTGGAACCCCAACTCACAACTGCCAAAAAAGTCATCTTGAAGAAAATATATAAGGATTGGGGCCTCTGAGAAAATAACCTTTCACTTAGTAAAATTCCATGTCCAAAAACAGCTTTTCAAAGGTCAATTCTAATGGGAAACCAGAGGCCAAATGATTTGACAGTGAGCCAATGGCCAGCAGCAGGATCACCAGAGCAGTTTGTTTAACTTGAGAGGAATTCACAGTTAAACCTCAATGTGATCCAACAGAAATAAACAAATGTTCCTCAAATCCAATCATATCCTTTGAGTGTGGCAACAGCAAAAAAAAATATGGGTTCCAGTAAAATTCAAGAAAACATGCACGCACAAACACGTTCACACTCAATGCCATCCAACACAAACAAATACACACTCCCCCCCTGGACCACAAGAGTTGTGGCAACAGTTTCAATGTGACAGTTCTGAAGACAAAATGGAAGCACTCACACACAAACACACAGGAAAAAATCAAACAATAGACTGTTATGAAGAGCAAAGCCATAACTTGGCATAGTGTAGACCACCCTGGCAGTCATCGTATGATGGGAAAACAATGGCAGATCAAATACCCTTTTGCTATGTCAGCTGTTCCCTTGTCGTTCCATTCCCTCCCCATCCTTCAGATCTTATCATGCTGGCACATTACTCCCCTTTCACAAAGGAGCATTAAACAATTCTTAGAAAGGCCCTTTATATCACAGTATCCACATTGGTGGTTCATCCGATAAGCTGTCTGTTCCCCTTTCCCCTGCTGTACATTTGGTGAGATAAAGCGAGCATCCCTAATGCATAACCTATATTTAACCTCAACAAGGACGTGAGTCTATCAAATCTCTCTCCAAAAATGTCACAGTTGGTCGCTGTTGCTGCCTCTGTGGTATGTATAGAGGGAGGGGCTAATAGGGTGTCAAAGAATCCCTGGGACAGTAACTGTGAAAAGGGCTCCTTTTTACTGTTTATAGAGGTCGTCTGGCCTTTTCTCACCTAATTGTTGACCCATTTGTAGGGTCATTAACATGGTAGTTAGAGTTATTACTTGAGTGAAATCTAAACATTCCCAGAAATCTTTCCACGTCTGCAATTGTAACAGTCTTTCATCGCATGGGTGTGATTGAGTTTGAAACATCTGTGAATATGTAATCATCTCCGGATACTAGGAATGTAAGGTAATGCAATCAGACATGGTTTTCATTCACCATGTAAAGGACAGAGTTCATGCATGATTACTCTTCATTTATACATCGGCACTCCCTCAGGTCATCGTACAGTATTCCTTCTATCATAGGTGTAGGGGTGAGAAGAAGGGAGTGGGGGGGGGGGGTTAGGGAGCAGCTGGTGTGCGTTAGTGGCGTGGATGGTGGAGATGTGGCAGTGTGGATGTCTGCCCGTTAACACAGAGCTGCAGGGTGGAGGGGGGTCCGGACCAGGTGGCCATTTGCCCCTCACTAAGAGAGAATCCACTAAGAGTCACTAAGAGAGAATCCAGATGTCTCTCGAAATGGGTCTCCAGTGTTGAACTGGGAAAAGTGTCTCCCACTAAGGGCACCCCCAGTGCCGCGCTGCGAGAATTCCCTCATTTTGACGTTGTGTTTCCTAAAAGGTTCCCCCCCCCGATATTTGATGAAAAAATGCTTCGTAGCTTGTGAGTCTCCCTGATCGGCAAGAAGGATCTGGTGTCATTGGACCTGCTCTCGTTCTACCAGCTGCCCAGACTCTCTGGCTCGGCCTCGCTCTCTCAGTCTGTTCCCTGGCCCTCACCCCACACACACACACACCGTCCAAGTGAGCTCATTGTCCCGTCCTCCGCTCCTGGCGGCGTGCCTGTGTCTTTTGACAGTCCTCTGTCCCCAGAACATGTATGATCACGCACCACTGGATACCCTTCCACTTCATGCGAAAAGACGGAATTCGAAAAGAGACGTTCCCCTTAGATGTTGAATAATAATAAAATAATATGGCGACATGGTTTGAGAGCACTTGTGGGGGGTTAGGTCAACATTGCTCTAGATTCTCTTGGGATTTACGAAGTTGCCACTGCATCGCTGTGAATTTATCTTGAGAGGACTTCAAATGATCTTTTGCGTTCCTTAGATATGTGATAGGCCAAGCACGGCTTTGCCATTGAGATTCTTCTGCAGACGATTCAATATTCAGAGATCTTGCCATTTCCTTCATAAGACAGCCTAGACAATTCCTCAGAAAGAATGTTCTGGAATGTATTCCTGCTTTCATGCTCGCTTGCTTCTCTCTCTGTTTTACAAGTGAAATGAAGATCGGGTCTGCCAACATCTGCTCAGAGCAAGCATCCAGTAAATTCACTTTTATATTAGACTTTTTTTACCATTCAGGGTGCTGGGCTGCACCACATGCTCCCCATCTCTAAGGACAACAGGATATAGATATTGGATTATTTTCAGCGATATCGTTGGCCTGGCCACCCTTGCGGGTGAAATCACCTCCAAGCCGGAAGTCTGGTCTTCAGTCATCTCGTTCCTCTCCTCTCCTGGAAGAATTATGACTCGCCTTTTATCACCTTGGTTTATGGAGGTAGTCTTTTTGAGCTATGGTCGCAGCGCAGCCGAGGATGCATACTAAGTTGTTTGGTATTTCTGAACTGTGACTGGATTTGAGGATAGGAGAGTACACAGTTGTATGACATAGCATCTGAAAGTTCTGTAGTTTGCTTACTGTTAATTAGTCTCAGATGGGCACAAACCCATGTTTTATTTCCTTTAATATTTCATTTTTATGAGCTTGTTGACTGTAGAAAATATTACCATATTGATAACAGACCCCTGACGTCACTTAACATGCCATTTACTTTTTGGAACAACATCTGAGAAAGTTGTGCCATTAATCATTCAACATGCGCATACCCTTCAGAGGGCAAATTGAATGTCCAGTCTCAACCTGATATCTTGTTTCACAACATCACAGGTCACCTGCCTTGTCAGTTCCCAGCTCAGCATTCTCCATCGGGGTAATTTGACATCTGTGAGAGCCTTTACAACCCACAGTATTAGGCAATTAATATTCGACATGCCCAGATGCCTGAAACTCCAGGCATTAGCGATAATAAAAACCCAGTCTCATCCCTTCCAGTGGAGAAACTGAATCTGTGCTACCAGTGAGTCCTGGTGTGTGCAGGCCAGAGGGGATTACATGCAGGGTTTCCACAGCTTCACTGCTGTGAAATTGATTCGGGAGCAGTTGGACCCAATGCATCACGCCTGGTGTGAAAAACCTGCCTGGCTGTGCGTCACCTATAGATGGATTCGATTGGATTGAGTTACAGCATCAAATGTCATTTGATCCATACATCTACATCCTTAGCAGAGGGCATATATTTGTGAATCCCCATTTTGGCAATGTGGGGTCATTGCTATGGATGCAGAGGTCACCACACAGTATTCCCGTTGCTGAGATTCACCTTTATGGGGCTCTGCAGTTAGTTAACTGCAGGTCATGCTCAGCCCCCGGAGGGAGCGTGTAGATCGTTCCTGCAGGGATTAGCTGGGAGGTGGAGCAGCCACGTGACTCGGCGCATCACGGTCCCTCTCTAATGGGAGACAGGCTCCCCTCCACTGCAGGCTCTCACCAGAGTCCCCGCTCCCCCCTCAAGGTGCTCCCAGAGACTCATCGTGGCGACCCAATAGGAATGTGCATCCTCTGGAACAAACGGAACAAGCGGTGTGTTCCAACTTGGTATTGGAACACATCTTTGAACCAGTGGTGGAATCAGGAAACAACCCGTCTGGTGGGGCTGGATGAGGAAGCGGATGATTGAGTGTGGACGGGTGACAGGGATGGAGGCCAGGGGGAAGTCCTAGGGACGTGTATCGTCTGGGGACCCTGGGTTCAGTCACCTTCGGAGAAAAGCTTGTTTATCATTCAGGACTTCCTACTCATCCTCAGCAATGTTTCGACTGCCGCCCAGATCATTTTCCACAGAGCCTCCATGCACTTTCCTATGAATAAGCTCTGTGTGAGCAGATTCCTTAGCGAGGCTCTGTATAGTGGCGAGATGTGTCATCGTGTTTAGCTCCAGATTAGCTCAGAACAACAGCTGTCTGTGATGCGAGTATGTGTATTTGTAGAGTGTGTTGTGTGTGCATATGTGTGTAGTGGAAGTGCTAAATGCAAGAGGGATCTGAAGTAGGGTACAATGGCCACATTCTTTATCCGCTTTGATTCTGCAGGCTGTCGCCAAGCCAGCATTCCATCCCAAAAGGCCAGAGGAGACACTGTCCTAGTAATGAACATCGATGTCTTCTGAGATCTCTGTGGAGCTGTTTCACTCAAATTCAATTTCTACACTGGGGAAAACCAACTTTGCCCCAGCACTGTCAAAATCAATGCTTTGATGAATGCCGTGACTTAAATTACATTTATTTGGTGTTTTCTGTAATTGTGTTATTGTTATGATGACATGTTTCTGTGCTGGAGGGCTATGATTATTTACTGCAACGTCTTCTTGGGCCTCCGAAATGTGTCGACATTTTCCAAAGCTTCTTTGTGTCTTTACCAGCATCATAAATCAAGGCTTCATTTTGCATGGGCAACTCAAACACCAATCAGTAAATGGAATGGCACGTCAATAGCTGCACCGTAAATCAACCGTGTCATAGCTGGGCATGTGGATTCCACCCATCCATGTTCCCCCTGCCTGCCACAGCAGCTGTAGAACGATTTTATTACTGGTCCTGATTCAGGCTGGCACAATGTGTCTGGGCAGGGCAGCGTGACTGAGGGGCAATAGGGTTGAGGAGGGTGAAGTCGTCTTTTTGGTGCCGTTCCCCAGGAACCAGTCCAGCCCAGCTGTTGTTGAGGATTGCACGAGGCCTCAGACTCTGAGGTGTGACTCTCTCAGAGCTTCACAGTACATTGTTGTTGGCCTGGACCCAGCCTGTTGGGTCAGTCCCTCTGCTCCCCAACACCCAGCAGTGCTCTTCCCATCCCATCGGGCGAGACGTAAGACTCTCCCCTTTCATGCTTGGCCCAGGAAAATATTAGGATCTTTGTTTTATTTGTTCTTTTGTTTCGAAAAAATACGGAAAGAGGGTGTTGCTGTTGTAAATGTGGTCTGGAAGTGATTTGTTCATTTTTTGGAGGGGGGGGGGGTCAGGGATTTCTCTATTACTGACTCAACCTTTGTCTTCCTCCAGGGTTTGTTCTCTAACAGTAACAGGAAGGACCACATAGCTTTTGGTGGAGTCAGCAATTCTGAGCGACAGTACTGTAAAACAGCGATGATGTCATACCACCGGTGCACTCAGATCGAATCACAGTCATTTCTGTGTCTGCTGACGGCCTTGAGTCTTGCCACGGCTGAGAGCTTTTGTCTCCTTCATTACATTAAGACCTTCCCTCCATAGTAGGCCAGGCCGTACCTAGCATCCCTGTATCATGCATTCATTTTGACGTGATTCGTTTATCAGGTTACATGATATTGCAACAGCCGTGGGTCAAAACGAGCGGATTCAGCGTAATCTGGAGAGGCATCTGTAATTACAGCCCATCAAACGCATCCTCTGAGCCCCTGTGTTGACAGATGTATCCTTGGTCACCATGGTTACCAGATGGTGCTCTTTCCCTGGCCAAGGGCTGAAAATATATCTGAGATCTGTTTAGTGTTTTGGATGAAGCCCCTGAGGGGTTATTGAATTTCACGTCGTGTTTTATACAAGAATCATTTGTTGGCCCTACCTGCTATCTATTTCCACTCCTGAATAACGCTATTGTATTCAAATGTGACAGGGATGCTAATATTTCATCTGTTATCATTCAACCTCACACCTGACCCACCCTGATTTATGGAGGCACTGTACTCGGTGAGAAATCCGACTTTACGACTGTTGTTTCTGTCGGGCTGCGTTTGCCCTCGAGCGCATTGCAGAAAGTCGTACATGCACGTCTGAGTGGGAAGGCTACGAATCGTCGAATTGTAGCCGACGATGCATTCGACTCGGGGTCCTGACACATGCTCTCCTCCTCCGTCATCTCCAAAGACTCCATTGTGTCTCCTACAATGGCTTCCTTTTGCCCCTCTCCCCTCGTCCACTACTCCAGACTTCAGGAAAGCCCCCTCTGCAATGGACACGAGACATTATTGACTGGGTGCCAACTCCCACAGACAGACGGAAAGCCAAAGTCTTTAATAGCTTTAATTGGATAGTTATTGAGTATTAGACCCCTGGGCCATGTCTTGCACATCAGAGCATGGAACAAGTACAGGTTTTCCCGACAAGACCGTTTATGGCGAATGCCGTTCTCCTCCTGATTAGGAAACAGCTCCCTGTTCTAAATCTGCTGTCCCACATCCTGCTCCTTTTCAAAGTGACTGTTGCAGGAAATAGCCAGAAGAATCTTAATTGAAGTCACGTTGAGCCTGTGCACATTGTCATACGCGAGCTTGAGCTTTCATCAGCTCTGTTTCCTGACTGCATTCGATTTAGTCAGCACCTTTGGAATATGTTAGCAATATGTTTTAAAGAGGAATTGTATATTGAGACAGAACAATGTCATATATGAGAAAATGGAGGTTCAGTGAAGTGTAATAGCATTTATTTATTTTTTACATGCTACATCAATCTCTTAAACAGAGATCTGTTGGGTAAAATGGTTCTGGAGTTCAGTTCTATTGTTGCCTGGCTCTCCCAAGTGATCTTCAATAGCTCGTGCATGGTGTCTGCCTCACTTGACGTTTCAGTGCCAAGAAGACTATGATTAGCAACAGATCACAACTATCTGGGCCGTCAATCATGATGTCATTTCTCTCCTTGTGTTACAGACCTTCTGCACGATCCCGGGGTTTCTTGGCTGGAAGTGTGCTTTTTCTTTACGTGTATAATGAGACTAATGTAGAGAGGTCCCAGTGCAGTCGTTCAGTGCAGGGTGTGTATCTGAGATGTGGGTAGAACAAGCAGAGGAGAGGGTCTCTGCAGTCTTAGAGGGTGACATCATACCTGGAGGGCCCGGGGGTCCTTGGAGAGCGTTCTCTGCCCCAGCCCGGATCCTTCCTCCCACACAGACCTGAAGGTGTTGCTGCTTCCATCAGTAGACAGGAACGGTGCGAGCAGGAGCCTGAACACAAAGACCTGCTGACCTGCTGATGGGGGAAGGGAGGAGGGGGGACCCATGGTCCTGACAATCAGGGTCACATCCCACAAGCCAGAGGCCCTCCTGCTGTCCACAGAATCAGGGTGAGCGCCTCACGTCTAACAGGGGAGCCCTTGTGTTAGAGGCGGGGACCCCATGACCCCGGGTCATGTGATCTGTCACTGTTCATCACCCAACACACCATCGCTGTACACGCATCATCGTCCCCACCACCACAACATGTCAGGGGTTTGGTGGCGGAGTCAGCGATTGGCCTCGCCGCTCGGCCGGCATTCGGTTGGCCGAGGTGCGTGACCGCAGGAGATCGGCCCACCGTGGAGGCACATTCATCGGGCTCGGCGGCTCGCTCCTCTCTAACGCTGTGGGTGTGTTTGGCGGCTTCGGTGGGGGAAAGAAATCCGTCATTGTGTGCAAAGCTGTACTTTAAATAGAGGCGCTGCGGGGGAGGGTGAGTTCCCCTAAATAAGGACCACATGGGAGGACCACACCCCTTGTTTGAGCTCACGGTTCGTTTCCACTCATCCCTCCAGCACGGCACCACTCTGAGCCAGGCGATCAGGTCTGCCCCGCCCCTGTATCCATGACCTCAGGGCTGTTCCTTTGGATGATTTTGGGCTTCAACTCGAGCAGAACACCCTGACCTTTGTCCTGGAAAGAAACATGCCTCAAACCACATCATTTATATTGCTATTCAGGGAGAAAAGCCTGCGCAACGAACGGAGAGGAGTGGGTGGAGAGATTCGGCAGGAACCTGTCAGCACTTGAGAAAGGAAAGTCCAGCTCTTTTAGACCTCCCCTGACACATTTCGTGGGTCTCTGCACATGGAGTTTCACAACAGAACCTTACTGTAAAAATGTATTTTTATTTCACCTATAGCACATACACAATATGTTTAGTGTCATATAATATTTCCAGATAGAATTATCCCTGTAAAAAGAGTTTAGTAAACAATGCCACTTATCATTGTAAATGAACACATTACTATGCTGCACTTCCCGAGTGCACTAAAGTCAAAATCCTCAAGAAGAAAAACCCAGAATAGGCAATAGGCGTTAAAAGTGTTTGTTTCAAATTAAGTCTAAATCAAGAAAACTTCTCTGTAGCTAACTCTGTAAGTATTTATGTTAAAGGTCATTTGAATTAGTGGTTTTTATAAGCTATTGACTGATAACAATTACTGCCCCCTCCACAATCATATTCATGAATTTTGTATCCATATATCTTCTTTACAATTTCAGGCAATGGTTTAGCCTTACTTTTTTTTGATTAACATCTGTGTGTCCATAGTGTACTGTATGTTATTTCATCTATTTTGATTGTCCATGTTTACAGGTTTATATGCTTCAAAGAATTGTTACGGAATAGTGATTATGTAATAGTGTGTTATGAACAGCAAGGGCACAATTTTTTAACTAACAAATACAAACATGGAAATGTATGATAAAGGCAAATAAGCAATAACCTATAAACAAGGCAAATGACACACAAAATCTTAAGTATAGACTTGTCTACAAAAACATGAGTTTTGTGAGTTTATATATATATTCAAAAGCATTTTTCATCCTCACTATAACAAATGTGAACGTTTGCACTACTTATTGATAAAAGTGCTTGGTGGTAGGAGTTGATGGACAATTGAAATGATTTATAATTGGTAAAATAAAATATCAGTCATGACATAGTCAGATCCCAACATCGATGAGGTGCCCTGCTGGAGCAGTATGTGTAGTCTGTGTCGTATTTTGCTGTGTATCCCGATAGCATGCATCAAAAGTTGCTGGAGTAATATTCTTCAAATTCAATCCAAAATGGCCTGCTGCTGGACTGTCAATTATTGAGCATTGTATCAGTTGTCATAGCTACCCGGCCGCACCGATGTCCTATTGGCAAATCCCGAACACAAATGTCTGTGCTCATTGGTCAACAAAGTCTATGTTGTAGGTAAGCTGGTGGCCGTTGTCCCAGGCGTACAGGACCTTCTCCTTGGGGTTGTAGTCGATCTGGGTGGTGAAGGCGTACTCGTTGGTGAAGGGCAGGCGCGGGACGGCCTCGGTGTCGGTGTGGGTGTCGTAGGCGTAGTTGACCTCGCCCTCCTTCTGGTTGTACACGTCCACGGCGTACAGCACTCCGCAGATGATGAAGCAGTTCCCGTACGAGTTCCTCTTCAGCCCCGTCCTCCAGGTGGTCTCCTTCCTCACCGACAGGTCTCCGGGGTCCAGCTTGCTGATGACGATCAACTCCTGCTGGGAGTAGTCGTAGTCCGTGGCCGGGTAGATCACCCAGAGGCCGCTCTCGTCCACGGCAAAGTCGATGTCCGAGTGGCCCCTCCACTTCCAGGGGGTGGTGTCCTCGTACACCGCGTCGTGGAGGAGGGTCCAGGCGGCCACGTAGCGCATCCGCAGGTCGTACTTGATGATGTTCTTGGTGAACGCCCGGTTGTAGTAGAAGGCGCCGTTGTACACCACGTGGCCGGTGCCGATCCAGTTGTAGGGCAGCTTGAAGAGGTTGCTCCAGCGACCTAGGACCAAACATGGCAATACTCCCGTAAGCTTTTGAATTCCCCCTCATATACATCCTACGGGAGGGTATTCTATCAACATGCTGTGGCTGGCCACGTCTGAATCCCAACCGCATCACAGAAATATTTGGATAAGTCCAGGAAAGTATACACAGTGCTTTACAGGAGACAGAACACATTCCCCTGGCCGGCCCTCCTGTACGAAACATGTTCTGCTGGTGTCAACCTGCTAGCCTCATTAGTCATTAGAGCTGTTATATCATCTCTTCACCTCAGGAAGTGTGCTTTCTATAGGGAGGGGAAGCTGGGTGTGGGACCCCCAAAAAACTTGTCGTGCTTCGCCCCCCCCCCCCCCCCCGCCCTCTCCCCCGCCCCCCCTGATTCTCACCCATGGCCCTAATCTCTCTCGCTCTGCACAGTTCAAAGGAGAGGTCTGCACACGTCAGACTCGCCAGGCATCACAGCCACTCACCAAGATACCCAGTCATCCGCACACGACGGTGAACTAACCACCCTGCCGGATATGAAAGGGAAAAACCCTTGGGCGCTGTGCACGTGTAAGTGCATTTTAAAGCCTGTTGTCTAAACACATTTAAATCAACTAGGCCTGACCTATGTGAGAGATTATCTAACGGGGGATTTAATCCAATTTGTCTGTCAAGATGCACATGGAAGGGCTAGATATCTCCTACGCCACTCGACGGTGGGGTAACACACACCCACTGAAGCCACGTTGAAGCTACATTCTTGACATTTCACATTCGTGATGACGGTGCAAACTGGAGTGACCCCGTACCCTGTTTGAAGTTATCCAGGTTTCGGAACTCCACCAGGTTGTTGCCGTAGTAGTAGTTGGTGACGTAGATCTTGGAGTCCTTAGCGAGGGGGTCCTTCATCCAGGCCCCCTCGTTCCTCCCATAGCTGTGCTGCTTCTCCGGGGGGGCGATAGACGCCAGGGTCCCCTCACAGTCCAGGATCTTCCCTGCCAGGGGAACATCACACATTCAACACCACAGCACCACTCTGAGGAGTTTCACCACAGCCTTCTATTCACACACTTCCACGGTGAAATTGGATTTTGGCAGCCGATAAACGTCACTGAATAAATCCTAAAGAAAACACATCCAAAACGGTTTCATTTGTATATATATATATATATTCATGTTGTTTAATTGTAACTTGCTTAACTACATGATCTTATGGTTCTTCCCTCTGGAACTTATTTTTTGGTTGTTCACAATGTGTGCTCCTTGTTTTGGCTACCCGCAATGCTTTGGGGCTATCTTGTTGTTATTATCAGTGACCTATGCACTTTGTAAAGCTCTCTCTTGGAGGTCGCTTTGGATAAAAGCATCTGCTAAATGAATACATGTAAATGTAAATATATATATATAAAAAAAGATTCCACTATTGTTTCCCCCCCCAGTCCATTCTCAGTCTTGGTCAGGTTACCTGCCCGGTGTAGAAGAGGCCTGCTGTTGTTGTCAGAGTTGTCCAGCATGAGCACGATGGTGGGGGCTGGTCTGTCTGCTCCGACGGTGCTACTGCTGCTGGTGGGGGCCGTGGTGGTGGGCGGGGCTATCGTGGTTGTTGTTGCCGCTGTTGTTGTTGTTGTTGTTGTGGTGGTGCTGGCAGCCGCCACGGTTGTGGTCTCACCCGCTGCGGCTTGAGCGTTCTCCAGCACGATCTCCGAGTCGCCGTCCTCAGAGTGGCTCTCTATAACATGCTGAGTGTGTGCTTTGGCACTGTGGTCTGTGAAAAAAAAAGGAGAGAGCGTCGGGAGGGAGGCCATGGGATTTTGTTAGAGGAAGTCAATTCACTCATTTTCTGCCTGGCCATGTGTTTTCTGCTAGTTTTCATTACAGATAGTTATCTCAATCCTTGCAACGGGGACTGTATTCATGGAAACGGACTGTGAACATAAGAGGCTAATACAAATGTAGAAGGGTCTGTACTGAAACCAAAGCCAAACATGTTTGATTAAAATTATTAAAAGTATTATAATTGAGTTAAACGGATTCCATCCAGGAGGTGTTTTTTTTCAAGTCTTGTTTATACAGTATTTACTACAGGAGCCTGTTGTAATGTAAAGTTTCATTCTGTATGTGGGTCAGCGTCTCTGTGCCACATCAAAGACATACATTTACTATGCAGCCCACAGATGACAGCTTGAGGCTTCCTCTCTCTTTGTTTCTCCTCTCCTCCCCGCCTGACCCGCTGCTGTCTCTGGATTTGTATACAGAATTCCACAGCCCCCCTTGTTCCCATCCCTGACCACAAAGAAGACAGGAACAGAGAGATAGACAGAGGGTAACAGAGAGAGAGAGAGAGAAAGAGAGAGAGGGAGAGAGAGAGTGAGCGAGACAGAGGGTAACAGAGAGAAAGGGATGGAGAGAAAGGAAGACAGAATGAAGAGAAACAGGGAGACAGAGGGCAAGAGAGACAGAGGCAGACAAAGGGGAACAGAGAGAGACAGAGAGGAAGAGAGAGGGAGAGAGAGACAGAGAGGCAGGGGGAGGGAGAGAGACAGAGGAAGAGAGAGACAAAGAGGAAGAGAGAGAGAGACAGAGAGGAAGAGGGAGGGAGAGACAGAGAGGAAGAGAGAGGGAGAGAGGGAGAGAGAGACAGAGAGGCAGGGGGAGGGAGAGAGACAGAGGAAGAGAGAGACAGACAAAGGGGAACAGAGGGAGAGATAGAGAGGAAGAGAGAGGAAGAGAGAGGAAGAGAGAGAGACAGAGAGAGAGAGAGGAAGAGAGAGACAGAGAGGAAGAGAGGGAGAGAGGAAGAGAGAGAGACAGAGAGACAGAGGAAGAGAGCGAGAGGAGAGAAAGCAGAGCAGACCGGAGGACAGGCAGCCTCCTCCTCTGCTCCTTATGCTCTCACTTCCTGCGCTGCCCGACAGATGTGGGAGATTTAACGGCAGGGCCACAGAAGCGCAGCATCTGCCCGACACGCGCCCTCTCCACCTCAGACGGCTGGATGTGCACGCCACCCGACCACATGCCTCATCCAGGGGCACCGAGTGCGAGGGAGGGACCGATTCGGATAGGGGACAGCGTCGTAGAGCTTCGCTTGGGTTTCAAGATTCAGAACAATGCATTTTCGAAGGCTTTGTTTTCTTTCATCCTGGGAAGTAGGTGGTTCGCTTCTTCTCTGACAGGTGTGGCGGGAGCCTCCACAGTGAGGCTGAACGGCTGGACACGGCAGAACACAGGGCCTGACAGCGTGTGTGTGTGTGTGTCCTGTGCAAACGCGGCATACCTATTCACTCAACTAGACTCAAAGAGGATTGGAAGGAGTCAGGAAATGTTTGGGCGGCTTTCATCTTCAGAGTGAGGAGGGTCCCTCACACGGTGCGTGTGGAGGCGTGAGGCGGAGGCATGTCATGGATGTGGCAGCGTTCCACACAGGCAGGCATTCCATTAGCTCCATGTATTTTGTCAATAAAAGATTTTGGATTTCCTGCCCAGTGAATGCACACAAGAAATTCAATCTCTCTGCAAGCAAGGACTGTTTGATAGAACACAACACCAAAGAAGGCCCTATTGAGTTTGTGGTGATCCATGACCCGATGGATGTATTGTTTTGTTTCCAGAAAAGATGCAGAGATTTCAGATATTTCTATTGTCTCTTTTATACTTCCCAAAACATATTTCAATGGGAATTCTTAAGGTTTGTATTGTGTGGCAGTGACTCTCTGCGGGGCAACTGAAATAACATTCTCTGGTGTTTTTATGGTTCAGCATAAATGTGATAAACGGTGACATATTTCCTTATTTGGGTTGTTTTAGCTCACAGTAACAACTGGTTCAACTGGTTCCCAGATGAGCTCATGACAGCTGAGCGAGCCCTCAGCGGAAGTCAACCTTGACTGTTTTCTCAGGGTTGAGAGGTGCTTCCTGTGTGGAGAGGAACTGCCTTTCCTCACCTTTACCGCCCGTGCCGTGGCCGTCCCCATCCAGCTTGGCAGCTTTGTAGTATGTGATGCCCCTCACCACCCCGGGCTGGTGCCCAGCCACCTTGGCCTTGGCTGTGGGGTCGGGCTTGACGGCCTTCCCCGGCTTGACGTTCTCTTTCTTGGGCTTGACGACCTTCTCCTTGGGCGTCTTGGGTGGGGGTTTGGACGCGGGGGTTTTTTTGTTGGGAGATTTCACGGCATCCTTGGTTTTCTCTTCGTTGGTGTCCTGTAAACGTTGACATTCATGCCATTGGTTTAGACGGTTCGGCCTACTAGCTTGAGGATGTTGATGTGTGTGTGTACGTGTGTGTGCGTTACCTGAGCTTTGTTTTCCGTGGTGCCTTTCTGAAGCAGCTGCGCGCTAAGGCTGGATATCTCTTTCTTTATGGTCAGCATGACGTTGGAGTAGTTCTCGTATCTCTTGAACTGATTGGTCAGAGTGGTCATGCTGTCCCTCACAAACTCATTATCCCGTGTGAGGTTGGTTTTGATAGTCTGAAAAACAAACCCACATTTTCTCAAGATCCAACTAGTCCATTGTGTGACTCCAATGGAAGTGACTTGCTAGCGAAACACGGGCCTGTGTCAACACATTTTAAGGATTTTATTCCTCTCACCAGCTTCACAATCTCAT
Organism: Hypomesus nipponensis; assembly: GCF_054491055.1. Lineage (NCBI taxonomy): Eukaryota > Metazoa > Chordata > Actinopteri > Osmeriformes > Osmeridae > Hypomesus > Hypomesus nipponensis. The sequence goes on along the minus strand of NC_140384.1, from coordinate 6,381,589 downwards.
GCAGCCTTAAGGAGGACAAAAATCAGCAAGTTTATAGAGGGGAATCACCAGTACTCAATTGCTAACTATTAAATGAGGTCACTGTTGGCATCAAATAGACAGTCAGCCCTAATAGTTTGGCAGCTCCCCAACCCACGGAACCCCTGCATAGGTTAAGGCTCGAGAAGCCCCAGTCTGTGTGTCTTGTGTCATCCTGAGGTTGTAGAACTGGCAGCTTTCTCCCCACCTCCTCCAGGGTGTTCATCTGGGAGACGACCTTGTTGATGTAAGAGTGGACCTTCATCATATCCATACTGAACAGGGTTCCCTCCAGTAGGTCCACCATCGATTGCAACTGAGCGGTCACAAAACACAGAGAGGAGCATTCATCACAACAAAGCGTGCCGACAGGTTGATGAGAGTCAGTTGGATTGTGAATTGGAATTCAATACGGCCTACTAAACCATGAAAACACTCCTGTTGATTACTAGTATTGACTACAACAGTTCAATTGGTAAGCGTCAGAGCTGAGACACCTGCCAACTACTACGCACTCTCAAGACCTGACCAAAAAACACAGTTACAACATTTTTGGTCTTACACGGTCTCAGAATAAAAAAAGTACTCTTCAAGGCATATTGAATCACACTTATTTTAGGCCTGTTATTTGTAACACAATCCTTTAGTTTGGGAATAGTGACCACTAAGATGTGTAGTAGCCAGACAGGCAGGGCTAATTTACAGTGTGGCAAATCTAAACCAAGTCTGATCAAACATCTGGATCTGATTGTCCTCCACGTATGGAGCATAGCGTGCCTCCTCCGTCGGTAAAAATATCAAATGTGCACTTCAGTACAAACGCAAAGGTGCTGCGCCGTGATGGCCTCCCCAGATGGGGATCTGATCGAACTTGAGTGAGGTCATGGGAAACGCAGGTGTAAAACGGGAGGCATTTATTTCGGGGGGGCCATTCCCATGGTTGTCGGCCAGCACTCTATCGAAACAAGAACCGTGACCTCTGTCCTCTCGCCGGTCCTTGATTCTATCGACGAATCAGAGCTGATCAGCCCCCCCGTTCAGCCAACCAGGAGCAGCCGTCTCGTACTTGCCTTCAGCAGCTCGGGGGCCTGCTTCTTCAGCCTCTCCATCTTCCACTCGTTCTCGCAGGGGTTGAGGGAGGAGGGCGGGGCCGTGCACGAGCACTTGCAATCGGAGCCGGAGCTGACCGTCTCCACCGTGTAGAAGTCCTCGGGGCGGGCGCTGCCGCTGCGCAGGTGGGCGCACGCGTCCCGGCTGAGCGGCCGCATCACGCACTTGCAGCGGCAGTCGGAGCCCTCCGACGTCATCCTCACCGGCTCCGTCTCCCCGAAGATCTGGAAAGGGAGAGAGAGGGAGGGGGAGGAGGGAGGGAGGAGGGGGTGGGAAGGGGAAGGAGGATTACAGGGGTGCCCCGTGGACTTGAGAAGGAATAAGTATCCCTGACAAGCATGAACCGGACATGGTCCGGTAAGCCGCGTGGTCCCTTAGCCACGGGGGGCAATCACAGTCCGGTATGATGTCACAGCATGGGTCGGGATGTGAGACGGCATTACCGCGGCGGAGGCTTTCTGAGAATGCAACTCTATCTGAGCGGGTGATCGATGCTCGGAGTCGGGCCTTCCTGTTACACTAATCTACCCCGTGACCTGCCAGACTCCCTGGCTGAGCTCAGATTCTCTCCTCTCAGCGGTGAGTCTGAGCAAATGGACGGTTGCCTTGGTCGGGAACGACTTTCTCCGCCGGTGGATGTCAATGAATAATATTTCTTAGCAGAGAAAGAAAAGCAATAAAAATGAACCTGACCACTAGGCATGTGTTTCCCCTTATTTGAAAACAAACTGTCTTAACTCAGATAAAAGCTATTGGGACAATCATTATTCATAAAGCTCTTATCACCAGCTGTGTGTAGGGGTTAAGACTGCTCACTCCTCATGTCGGGCACATGGAGACACTTTTGAACCAAATGTTTTTTTTCAAGAGAGCAGGGGAGGCAACCAGGGAAAGGGAGACCATCGCTAACCTCAACAGTCAAGTTCAAACATGTCCAGAGTTATTCCTTCCTATCACGGTCCCATTGCAAAAACATGAAAATGTAAAACCCTCTTGCTGAGTGATCAGTGACCTCATTCCGTAAGAGATTAAGGTATCGGAATCCATCTAAAGTGTCTCTCCTCCTGTCTGACTCCCGTCTCGCAGGTTTTGCAGCTAGCCCCTTTCTCTCCGTCCATCTCTCTCGTGTCGAGGTCAGGAGGTCACCACACTTTCCCGACGCTGAGCTCATCTTCCATCACCTTCAGGGCTGAGCGGCCCGACCCTTCTGTCCGTGGGCTTAAACTGTCATCTTCCCCCCGGTGAGATTTAAGGGTCTCTATAAACCTCCCGGGTCAGAGACACATGTGGTACCACTTACGGCAGCGCAAAGAATGCGGCATTACAGAGATCCTTCATTAAAGAATCCCATCGCTCTCTTGCCCCCCCTGATCTCTGTTGAAACGTGGCTCCGGCTGAGCTCCCGCTCTGCCACGTCGTATCGGGACGGAGCGAGCGTCTCGTCTGCCTCGCAGACTCAGTCTGCTGGGTGAGGAAGCCTGCCCTCCACCAAGAGGAAGCCCGTCTTTGTCTCTCTGCCTGTTGTTGGGTCGGCGCGCGCTTGTGCCAGTACAGCCGTGCGTGGAGCGCCTCCGCTCGCTCTGGGTGATTATGACGGAGCCTGGCGGACTGTCTTGGGGGCTGAGAGAGGCTGGCTGGTGAGGGGAAGGGGTTTTGGACGTGCGGGTGGGGAGAGGGGCAGACGCGCGGGGCGGACGAGGGGCTCATTAGTGGAGGAATGCAGGGCTGAGTGACAGAGGTGGAGTGGGGGGCGCTACCCTCCATTGCCGCAGACGCACTCAGAGGGTGTTTGATAATGGGACAGGACTCCTCTGTGCTGTGGGCCCAGCCAGACCCAGCCTGCTCCTGACCCATGTCCAGTGAAAAAAAAGCAGAAGGTTGACAAATCCTCCAACCCCATGAAAACAGAATGGATTAGCAGATTACAGTTCTCTCTGAGAGGCTCTGGCCATGGACCTGCCGGGCCTCATTGTTCCCAACCCCAGCCATGGCCAGCCAAACCCCAGCAAGACCTCAGCTGCTCCTTAGCAACTTGGGCTTAAGTGCTGTGGGATGGCACATATGAGGGGATTCCTGCCAGCTTTTGCGGTTGCCATCTCAACCCAAATGATTGGACTCATATTCGGTGTAGCCCACAGGGTTAAACTGTGCCAGTACTTTGCAGTCTCCTTTCTGCGCTCTTTATTCTGGACTGGAGGTCTGGTCTAATGATAATTTAAAAATGACATGGCTGTAGGCTGAAGACAGTTACTGTGCCCTCATCAATTGTAGCGTCCGATGCCAACTTCAGTCTCAACACAAGAGCAGACAGCAGAACGTGGCCGTAATTAAGAGTGAAGAGAGCTCGATGGACCCTTTAGTTTGGAGGTTTTTGGCTTTGACCTTTTCGAGTGCGGTCAAGTTTTAAGTCAAGAGAATTGACCGAACACAAATTTTTGCCTTCACAATAAAGGGAAGGGACCCCTTCGCACAGCCTCACATTCACACACTTTAGGGACACTATCTGATCAGTGGTTGAAGGACTCAGCAAAGTGACTGATGAAATGAAATCCCATTTGTGCTCAAGAAAACTAAAAGCAGCATTCTAACACAATAGCCGGCAGATTCGGAGTCCTTGTTAGCCTTATCTTTAGATGCAGGCAACATGGTTTTAAGTGTTACAGTAACAGCCACCTGTCTCCAGCCTTGGGTCACATAAACAAGGATATCCTTTCTTCTCATTCCTTGTGTTTGGTCAGTTGGTATAGACCTACTACCTGACTAAACAATGGATAATTAGATTTTTGGCTAATTCGTTTTTTTTTTTTCGAGTTCCGTCGACCACTTAGGACACTACTACGACATTTTCCCTACTTTGTTGCTTTTGCTAAATAAACCAGATTTAAGGTTCTAGTAAATGACAGCCAAGCTATGAATGATGCATTGAGATTGAAGGACAACATATATACAAGGTATGTACTTCAATTGAATCATGACGCGTAACATCCCCATAACCCTCCTCTCCAATCAAAATTAAGACAAAATGAGGGTCCAATATCCAAAAGTATCCACCTGAGTCTTAATCTAATTAGTGGTGCTTATGATAAAACAATCTTGCTGTGCCACTGGAAGGCTTAACCAGGAGAACAAATGGAAATTCAAACCTTTTCTGGCAAGTAGACGAACCATGAGATTAAAGTCTCTAACCTGCACAAGATTACTTGCATTAACACTGGGGTGTCAATTAGCTAAACACAAGCTCACAGAGGGCTTAACCTTTGGGAGTACACATCCAGATTCCTGCCAGGGCTGTTTATGTGCCCAAACACTCTATGCGGTGACTATACAACACAGAGATGAGACTCATCTGTTTTCTGTCTGGTCAAATTATGAATTCACCAACTGTTATCTTTCCATTATTGGTTTATGTGAGTTGTCTGTTATGAATGAAATTAGCTGGTGTGGCCTTTGTTCTCGATCCAGATGCTAGAGATTTATGAGATGGATGTTTCTGACAGCGGGATGAAAGGAATTGCATGGCTCCAGGTTTGAATCATTGACTGTTTTGTATATAATGACAATCAAACAAGCTTTCAATAAAAATCATCAAATTATATCTTGGCAGAACATGTGCGTGTGTGATTGGTGCTCAAAGGCATCAGTTAGTTCCTATTAGAGAAACAGAAAGTGCCTGTTTCATATGTACTACAGACCCACTCAGCTACAAAGTCTGAGGGGAATGCCTACAGATTTAACAGGCTAACCGTTGTATTGTCACACACAGGGCGACCATACTGTAAATAAAACTAAAAAAACTAAAAAAACAATTTCCTATCAAGAGTTTTGTATTTAACAGAGCATTGTACAGGGTGATGGAAGGCAGGTCCCCCAGCCTCCCGCTCCTGGGCTCATTTCCTGCCGTTTCCGGGAGTTCTGTCTCAGCCGTGTGGCCGAGGGGCTGGCTGTCCCTCAGAGAGAGACACGCTCAGTCCACTCCCTTCATCAAGCCCCCGGTGTCACACAAAGTCTCGTCTTTTCCTGACTGTGTCCCCCCTCTGGCCCTCTGACCCAAACACGACCTTGCAACGTCCCCGGATTTGTTTACAAGCAAAACAAGAGGCAGGTGCCTTTTTCCCAAACCACAGTGTAATGCCCCGTGCGTCCTCTACTGAGTCTTCTAATCATCTCTGAGCTTTTAGTCTGGTGGACAGACTAAGGCCCCTTGGGGACAAGGGCCACTGGGGACAGGGCAATATAAGACAGACGGCAGCACTGAATGTCACAACAGTCACAAATTTACTTGGAGACCTTCCGTTCCCCGCCCCCCCCCGTTATGGACTGTGCTGCAGATGTTTGTTCATGAGATGACTGCAAAAGCACAACGTGAACCCCCCCCCCCCCCTAGCGTTGTGTCAGTTCTGCCCCCTCATCTTCACACCATTCCCTGGGTCTCCTGTGCCCATGTTTTACTCTAGCGGGGGCTGGGGGGGGGGGGGGGCATCCACACAGGACTGTGTGGGGAGCAGGGATGACACTGTCCACAGGGGAGAGCTAAGCTGCCTCCGCTCCCTATCTACCATGGGAGAGGGCTTACTGAAGTCCAGCAGCTGTGCAAACAAGGCATGGCAGATATTACTGTTACACCACTGGGTGCCCTCTCCTCCCAGTCCTCATCGACCTCCACGCGCTCCACATGAGTCCTCATCTGAGAGGATGGCCAGTTGGATTCCTTCCCTAGATAGGTAATGTGACGATTCAGAAATCACATTTTCCAGATTGTCTTATATTAAAGGGGGTGATATTTGTGGTAGATGACAAGGTTTGTGGTGAAAATCGTGTGAAATGTAAAAGATGTAACGATTTGTCTGAATGGATTGATGGGGTGGATCCCTCTTCCAATAAACAGTAGGCAGCAATAGGAAGGGTGTACACTGTTCTGGGACACCTTCCTTGTGTAATAAAATGAAATGTGAATCCGGATATGAAAATCCTTTTTTTGGGAAACAGCTCTTTTCATTCACTTTTCATTCAGTGTTGAGCTTGTTTTATCCTTTGATGGAACACGACTGGACTCATCACTGAGCAAAGTGATAAAGGTAGACAATAAGACAGTTGTGATCATGTCATAGGACAAGAATTAAGCAATGCTGAAAACAATTACGCACATGCAGTAAATGGTGAGTTTCTTAATAAATAAATAAATTGAGGTTTGCATGTAGACCAGCAAGGTATTTATGCAGGCAACCTGCGACAGATGATGAAGGTTTAGATACTCCACAGGTGAACTACACAGACTGCACAGGTTTTACTACACAGGGAGTACATAACACTTCACAGTAATGTCTGACTTACCTTGCTCTGCGCATTGATATCCTTACACAAGACCAAAAGGCAAGTTAACATATTCGTAAGTCTCCACATTTTCTCGGCAACGCTTGATTAATTATACAGATTTCCTTTGCCCTAATACAATGAATGGCGAGACCAGTTACTGTTTTAAATCCATAAGGTTATCAAACATCCGCTCTGAAACATCATTACTCCATTGCCATGTGTCCCATTTGCGTGCAGTGTTGCTGTAATGCGTGAAACATTCACTTTCACGAGCTCAAGCACAGTCCGTGTGCCCTCCACTCTTAGCATCATTTGTAAATCTTCCACCGGTCTTCTGTCCTTTACAGATGGGAGGGGCAATGTGGATGCAACTTGGCATGATTTCACTATCGATAAGTCCTCTCTCTCTTTCTCTCTATCTCTTTCTCTCCCCCTCTCTCTCTGTCCCTCTTTTTCTGTTATGTTATTTAATGTAGTGGACTGAAACATTTGTATTAATTAACATGTTACAGTCTTATAAAGAAGTTGCACCCTCGACCATGCCTTGACTCAATGCATGTGGATTCTGTTTACCATATGACTCAATAATAACATGGCAGCTAAGTATGGTATACATAAAAATTCAGTTAAATGTGAATATATATGTTTGTATAATAAATTAGACAAATCGATAAACCACAAAGACGGAAACCTAGGAACCTTGAAAGGGCTGTAGCGCCATCGTCTGGTATTTTGTTAGACCGTAGCATAACACTGATCAATGAGGTTATGGCGGTGAATTTTCCTCCAATTTCGTTTAAATAAATGACCACAAAGTAAAACATTCTAATATATATGAGTGTTGGGCTCAGACCTGGGGTCACATTTTGCTCAATCTGGTTAAAATGTGGCAAATACCCTAATATTTTCATGGACACCTTGTCTACATGCCCAACATTTGTTATTTAGAGTACAGAATCCTTTTTCTAGATATCCAAAATAATTAGTATTTTCCATTTGAACACAATAAGCAGTAAGGGGTTTACACCATCTCTGTGTGTCTACCCCATAGACTACAACCACGACGACCAAATCCTACATAACCCAGAATGCCCACAACGCGTGCGTCATTGCGTAATTTGTGTAGGGGGTGTGGGTCAGCGATGTGAATGAACTGTTATTTTACTGACACCAGTGAGCATGGGACCACGGTCCGCGTAGTGATCCAAAGAGCGGAGGACCGCGAAGCAAAGAGCTAATAGCAGTTACGAATTAAATAGTTGTCTAAAGCGTCCGGTTCATAGAATCCAGTGCAGCTTTCATGAAGAAGGATGGAGATAGAGAAGAGGACAACTGGGTTCGAATACTCAGAGAAGAACAGTGCGAAGTCCGTTAATGGTGAGTATCTCCATCCTTATACCCCACTTCCATTGGGAGTGTGTAGGTGAGATGTAAACACCATTGTTTTGACCGTTACGTTTTTCATGGGCGCAATTTGTTTTTGTGTAACCTGTGTACATTCACAAATACTAAAATATAAGAACTGTTACGCTACATTTCACGATGTGGAATGCAACTGTAAATGTACTGTAAATGTAGTCCTACCTGTCTATCTCATCCAATTTGTTGCTTACTGGCCATAGGCCTATTGTATTTGTATAAAACACAACATAAAAAGGACCAACAAAATACAAAAGTGTACACAACTGAATTGTTCTTCAAACATGTTTACATATTGACATCAGTACATATTTGATTTATTCCATATGTTTTACTTGTAATGTTGGGTATCAGTACATCAGCATTTCCATTCGTTTTATATTTTGATGTGCTTGTTGTCTACTGGGAACAGAGGTAGAGATGTTTTTATTTGGACGTGGGTAGTCATTGGTCTTTTGGAGATCGTAAAAGGTGAACTTTTGAACTTGGAGAACGCCCTAAAGCAGTTCGGTTTAGTCACAAATTCATGTGCTGCCTGTGGCACTGGAAATGACCAGTAATAGAAGGACCTTAGCTCCAGCCCATAGTTCCAACTGAAATATACCAAATTGTGTAAAACGATAGAATCAAAGCAATTAAAACAAGCTACCATTTTCTTTATCTTAACAACTTTATTTTAATTAAATGATAAACTCAGTTTAATCAAAAATAAAATTGATGCATTTACTGCCAATGACATGCCAGGGAGACTAGGCTACTGATTATTTTACCATTTGCTATATAAGCTACAGGTGCGGACATAATTAGTATGCAAATTGCTAGTCTGCTACATTTTCTTTCGAAAGGCATAAACCGTTGTTGACACAGAATTGTACTGAGTCTGCACACCCCTTGTTCCGTGTGGATAAAAGCCAATGCCATGTAGCAAAATGCGTCAAAGAGGACAAAGATTAATTTTGCAATATTTTAAAAAACAAAACGAAACAAACATCCTTTTGAAATGTGTTGAGCTAATTCAGAAATTCAGTGTTTGCTAAGAACTCTTTAGACAAAACGGGCCTTTCCTTCGTGTCAGCTCAAGATTTAATGTGCATTAAATAGGGCCTAATGGTTTCAATTACTTTCAAATAGCCTTTGGACTGTCGAACATCTTACATAATGTATATGGGCTTACCGCATTCATTTCAAATATAGGGTTGTTTTGCTTTGCTTTTGTTTTAATGACGAGTCACAAAATCAATCAAAGGCAATTTGGGTAGTTTCGTTTGCAATTAAATTGTTTGCCTATTGCATATGTTTTGCATTTGGACAAAATAATTTAAACAATGTTTAAATTATATTTTATACACACTCATACATTGCCCAAAATGAATACTGCCGAAAAGGTTTACACACATGTTACCTACAGCTTACATTCACAAATCATTAAAAAAAAAAAAACACAGGGAAAATACGTTAAGTTGGCTAAATGCCTATTAACAGAAATCTCCACAAATTGGACAAGAATACTTACAGCTTACTAAAATGTTTTCATATACTTTGATTGTAATTTGTGATTAATTTGTAATTTCCATTCCCTTTTAATCAAATATCCATTCTCACTGATTCAATCAAAATTGACAGGAAGGCTTTTTGGTTGTCTCTAATCAATGAAACTGATCTGTTTTAATGTAATTTTGCTCGCATTAAGCAAAATAGAAAGAATATGTTTTGGTGGATGCCATGATGTTTGTCCTCAGGGGTTGAGGCTTGCAAGGCAGCTTTTGCCAGAGGAGTGAAAGAGAATGCTTTGTCAGCCTTCCACTGTGGAGGGGGTGGTGGGCAAAAGCCCACAGGCTTTCCTTTCCCTGGGGGGGGGGATAGCTGTGCTGTGGGTGGAGACAGAGGAAGGACAGGATGAGCCCCCTGCGGTGAAGGTGAATGAGGACTGCGGAGTACAGTACAGGGGGTGGGAGAGGGGAGAGGGGTGGAGGGTCACAGCAGGCAGATGTCATCAATCATGTCTCTTGGCCAGGGATGGTCTTAACTCAACTCCCTTAATTCCTTCTCCTATCTACTGATTTGTCAACACAGCAGTCCAGGGACATTAAGGCTCATTCTCTCTTTAGATTTGTCTTTAGATTACTGGTTTGAGAAGAGCAGTCACTGTAGATATTGTGACATTTGATGCAAATGACAAAAAATGTCAGTTATGTTGAATATTTATTTGGCTACATAAAGATTTATGTACGAAAGGACTGGAAAATCAAAGGCCGATATAAAAACTATGGCAATTACATTGATGAATGGGTGTGAAGATAAGAATGCTTCAATGTTCATGATTTACTGTGAACGTATCAACTTTATTCAAAAAACGATGTGTGAATCACAGTTTAGTTTAGATACAATCAAAAAAAAATATATATACTGAATATATGTAGAGATTCCGAGAACAATAGAAAATGTTATACTCACCATTTAAAATCCTTTGTTTGTATATCAACATATATCTGTGTTGTTTTATAGACATATTTCTCATTGATGTTATATCTTGACTGTGTCTCTGCATCTGTGAAAATCTCATTAGGAGAGCGATGGACAAAGAGAGAGATGGGGAGAGAGAGAGAGACAGAAATAATGGTGCTCCAAGGTTCTCATCCTGTCCCTGGGCACTGACAGTGCTGTTACCAGGCAACACCACATTCCTCTGGTCATCCCTGCCTGGAAACTGAGCAAAGGGGATAATCAGATCATGTCTACTTTAGGAGCCCAACAACAGGGGTCTGATTATGTGTCAATGCAGACCTTGCACAATACACCATGGTATCAATACAGGCACACTGGAAACATCTTTCACAGATCTTAGAAAACCCTCGGTACAGAGTTGTCGTTTTCTTTATGCGTTGCGACATGTCTTTATTGGGGTCCATACACAGAGGAGGTAATAATGTTCCCTCTAGGCTGCTGTGAGACCAGAGCTATTGGAGATGTTGCTCTTGAAGTAATAATGGCAGAGTCTCTAACTGACCTCCATCTGACCCAGGAAAGTATTTACAACCTTCACTTGATCCATGAGAGAGAGAGAGAGACGGAGGGAGGTAGAGGGAGGGAGGTAGAGGTAGAGAGGGAGAGAGGGAGAGAGAGCATGCAGGAGCAGAACCAGCCTGGTCGCATGCAAGGAGGCAATCACTTGGCTGGAGGCAGCAGTGGATGTTGTTTGTTCATGCAAGCCCACAGAAAGCAACAGTGCCTTTAGGGTCAGGGGGCCTTAACAGCTGGGACTGAGATGTAGTGGGGTTGGTGAGAGGGGGTCGTAAAGTGTGTTTTGTGGGGAGCCCGTACAGTAAGTGCTTCAAGGCAGTTGGTACAGTGACACCGCTGGTCTGTGAGCCCAGGGACCAGGCTTTTGTCAGGGCTCTGTGATATTCAACACTTTAGCCAGCCAAGAGCCATAAATGTCTTCAATTTGAGTTTGAATTTGGGTGGAGGATGAGTTTACAGGAGGCTATAAAGCACCGAACTTGGTATGTAGAGAAGAAATGTCCTTCCTGTGGAAGTGTGTCTCACCGAACCAGAGGATGTCGTTGTTAACGGCTGTTAAAAAAGCAGTGGCTTTTTCCCCTCAGATTTGTGAGTTGTCTTTCTAGCTTCTAGAAATTGACCCTCGATAGAGTATCCGAAGAATGTGTCTGTTGTTGACTGCTAAAGTCTGCCCTCTGAGAAAAGGGTCTTTTTTTAGCATTGTTCAGAGGTTATTGGTTCTGAAAGAACCATCAGGCCAAACTCATAGATTCAGTATAGCCAAGTAAATATCTGCCTCAGACACCACAGTCATTTCACAGTCAACAGCAAAGATACACAGTCCCATGCCCAATGACTATTTTAACAGGAATCCGCTAACAATTTCCGAACCTCCTTCTGTGAACCTTCCCATTACCTCATGACACAGCCAGTTTGCCCGGCTAGTTAGACATTCTACACTACAAACTTGATGAGAATCTAAAGTAAAAAGTCACAAGCGCACTCCTTAATGTCTCAGCCGGTAATTTGTCTTTGTGCGATGATTATTTTAAGATGCCCTTTCGCCCTGTGAATGTGTTTGTGCTGTGTGTGTGTGTGTGTGCGCCCACGCAATCCAGCTCAGAGGTAGTAAAATCCCGACCCCTGTTATGATGAAAGGGAAGTTGGATCCTTTGAGCGTGTCAAGCAGTGGTGAGGAAGCCCCCCCCCCCCCCCCCTCTCTGTCTGGCTCTGACCAGGGCTTGACCCTCTGCTCAGACTCTCACAATCCCCCCAGATAGAGACATCAGCTTCACTTCTCAATCAACGTGACTTCATTTTCTTTCCACTAGACACTTGTAAAAATATAACCGTGGGAACGGTTTGAGGATTATTGTCGCTTGACGAGATTTACGACGGCACGCAGGTACAGAACATCCAGAAGGGCAGTGTTTGCAACGAGTGGACGGGTTCTTTCACAGTGTCAGGCTCAGTAGAGTATAAAGAAGAGCTTGTGGTTAAGACAGAGGGCTCAGGGCGGAGTACAGGACGCCGTCGTGAACTTGAGGCCCCGTCAGGAAGAGTAGGCCGGAGACAGAGCAGTCAGCGAGTGGGGGCAGCGTGCATTGTTAGCCAGGAACAGAGGGGAGGACAGAGTGGACATTGTGCTGCGTGATGTTACACGGCCGGGTCAGCGGTCAGGGGTCGGCTGTGGAGGTCAAAAGGATTGGCCACGTCGCAGCCTGTGGAGCGAGTGCACCCTTGTTTTTGCCCACAATCTGTCACTTGGGAAAAATCCACCGTGGTGATTGGCGACGTGGCCTTCGCCTTTGACTGAGACGGCTACTTATGCTCTATGCCAAGTCCACATTCCCCTCTCGTCTTCTTGAGGAGAGGTCAGAGAGAAATGTTGGCCTGTGGTTGGAAGCGGAACAAGACAAATGGAGAACCCCCTTGGGTCCTTGGTATCATGTTCAGGTAGCACTCCAGTCAATTAATTAACACCCACATTAAGAAGTCAGGTAGAATGGACCTCCAGCATGAGGCACTAAGGGACCCACCCCAGTAAAACTACCCTAGCTGAACCACCCCTGGTACAGAAGCAGTGATCCTAGGCGGTCCAGGCCTAGGATCAGGACTAATATCAGGTAACAGTGCTAGGCTGTATGCTCCCCCCTCCACACGGATATAGCCTTCCATCTGCTGTTGCGGGGCTTTTCATAGCGCAGAGTGGCGCTTATCTGTTGAAACTCCCCAAGACATGCTCTGTTGTCTCCGTAGGAAAAGGTTGTCTTTGGCACTTCTGCCCAGGGGCGGTTCAACTGTGGCTTCTCATAGTAGGTGATTCATTTAGTCCTGTATTGTCGTGAAAACAATGATGTATCTGTCTCTGCCTCTTCCCATCAATCTTCAGTCACTGTCTAGAGGGGAAGGGAGGGGGAGGGGGAGCACTGTAACTGCCAATCACCATTCAGCTTGAGAGAGAGCATTCTTTTCAACAGGCAACTGTCGGAACTTTTTGTTCCTTCCTTCCTTCCTTCCTTCCTTCTTTCCTTCCTTTTTGTTCCTTCCTGCCTGCCTGCCTGCCTGCCTGCCTGCCTGCCTGCCTGCCTGCCTGCCTGCCTGCCTGCCTGCCTGCCTTCCTTCCTTCCTTCCTTCCTTCCTTCCTTCCTTCCTCACTTTCCTCTACCCCCACCCTTTCCTCCTTTCTCCTGTCTTCAGTCTTGGCCAGCCCTCCCAGTGTGACATGTGATAGATGTGGCAGGGTTTGGTGGTAAGATAAGGCCAGGCTGACAGGTAGAGGCCACTCTACTCCGGTGACAGGCTGGTGTGCCCCTCCGCTGGCCAAGCGGAACACTGGCCATCTGGGACAGACGATCTGGGACAGTGATGGACTGTTATAGGGGCCTGATGAGGGTTTTGATGGGGGCCCAAGTGTTTTCCGAGATGGTTCCAAACTGACACGGGGGGCCGCCCTAATGGGTGGGTGGGGGGGGGGTGTTGGGGACTTGCTGTACATCAAAAGCTACACTTTGTTGCATGTGTATTGTTATTTAACCCCTGCACTGGGGCCTCGCACCGCCAACCTCGCCATATGGCTCGGTGGAACGGAATGTGGAATGGTATACGGTTGATAACCGCTTTGACTTCACATCGTCGTACAGTATGGTAAGACGTGTTTTTACGTGTCCTCGATAGCTGGGCTTCTCTGTCATTCTCTGGTCGGGCCCGTTCCTTTTGAAGTGTGGCGTAACACCCCCGACCCCGCCAGAAGCTGCTCTCGACGGAATACTTACAGTATCCAGACCGCTGAAGTGAACGCATCAGCGAGCAAGCATACCCTCTTATCCTGTCCCAGTAGGGGGATAGAGAAACCAAACAAGGACCCGTATGCTGTTGTGATTGCGAGCTGATTGCGCTGGAGGCTGTGGAGGGTTTTAGGGGTGAAAGGTTAAAGATGCAGCCCCTCTTTGTCAACACACAAAGGACTGCAGCAGAGGATCCTGCAGGAGTCCTGCCTACCCCTAGACGCCCTCCTGGCCCCGGGCTATAATGGCCAATCAGCCGTCAGGAGGATTAGCGAGAGCAGACCACACACTGGAGCTTCATTCTTCTCTCTCTGGGGTCTTAGCCCATTATTAGCTGAAAAAACGCTGATGATTTTTTCGGCTTCTTGATTTCAGATAGGGATAATCTTTGCCTTTTTTTTGTGAGAATGTTTTTCGAGCAATTACCGACCCATTTGTAGGCTTGCGATATCAGTGTGAAGAAGCTAGGAGCACATGGTGTCATAAGCACTGGGGCACATTGTGTTTGGGGGGGGGGGGAATGTGTGTGTGTGTGTGTGTGTGTGTGTGTGTGGGGGGATTGTGTGTGGGGGTGTCCTGGCACGGGCTGTATCCCCCGGGGAGAACATATGCCGGTGTTGAGTGTGGGCTGCCGGCGTGTGCCGGGTCAGGGGTCCCCAGCTGTTGATATGAGGGCGGCGTGCCGACCAGGGAGGGAGGCATCTGATACACAGCCAGGGCACTCCAAACACACTGTGTTTGAACGCCCGCCCGCCCCACCAGCACGCGTGTGTGTGTGTGTGTGTGTGTGTGTGTGTGTGTGTGTGTGTGTGTAAATGAGAAGCGGACAGACGTCTGGTATGGACCCCGTTCACTGCACAGATGGCGAGGGGGTCCAGCCCTTGCCCCTGACTGGGTCTCCCTGCTAAGTCAACATGATGGATCGGTGGCCTCAGCCAGACCTCTTACTACTGTAAATGATCTCTCTATCGCTTTCACTCATGGCCAAAATGTCCCCCTTTTGTCTTCCAGGCTTCTATGCTGACCACTCGCTCGAAGGGGAACAGAATGATGGGATGGGTAAGTTGATCCTATAAGTTCACTCCCTTCAAGATGGCGTTTAGCGCCGTCATTCGCACTAGCACATGGCACTATCGTTGTAACTTTATTAACTTGATATCGACAGTTTCCCATGTTGTTACTTGCTCACCTTCAACTGGGTCTGTGTTCAGTGAGACAATGCTTTTACAATGTCGATCTAAAGACATTTTCACTGTGGTCAAATAGTTATATGTATTCTATCAAAGACAACAACGACACTTTAGCCAAGAGTGCCATGTGGTCAACCTTTAGATTTAGATCAAACTCGTTTTTTTTTATAGCATTAGCAATTAAATGTATACATGATTAAAGGCTGAATGAGTACATGAATACATTGTGTAATTATGAATTTGTAATCTTAAGCTTGAGCATTACATATATAAATGTTTCAAGACGCTCACCCTCACCCCACGCCTGCAGTTTGGCCCTTTGCACTAGATGGCAGTGAATCTTGCTTAAAGATCACTGTCTGGTGGTGACTACAATCACACGTTTGTCACTCATCGGGTCCACTAGAGGGCAATGTTTTTTTTTTCTTCTTCAGACAGCATTAATTACATCCTATTATACGACCACTTGGTGGCTATTGGATTAAACCATATAGGACGACTCCATAATTTATGTATGAAAAATGTCTCCTTCAAAAAAAAAAAATCTACTGAATTGTCATTTCACATCTTGAATTCATTGAGAGTTTGATAGCGTCTTTTGGTCTCAGTGGTATTTCCTCCCACCGTGTTTATGTTTGTTCTGTAGTTCTACTGACTGCTGGTTCAATCCCTCTCTCAGCTGGGCTGCTGGCTGCTGGAAAGGGGCCCGGCAGAGCTTGGGGGGTGGGGTGGGGGGGGGGGGGTCCAATGTTAAGGTCCAGGTTCAGGCGAAGTTCACGTTGGCTCCTCTTTGCCCTGAGTGCAGTGCCAGGTGGCACAGCACAGAGGTCAGAGGTTAGTATCAGTTCAGACCCTCCTGACCCTCTGTGACCCCGCGCTGACTCCATGCTGACCTGATTGTGTGTGCAGCGCTCTGCTGGACTGGACTTTCTCAGCAGCCTCTGTGTCCAGGCCTCTATAAACCTGTGGGAGTCTGTAATAACTGGAAGGAAGCTTGGTGGAACTATTAAACCTGCGCACCAGAGAAAGGCTGGCATTGTTGCCCTGGTGAAGGAGGAGGCATAGATTTACGAGGCTGAGGCTGATTGGGTTGTAAACTTGAGGAGGCGGGATCAGGGTTACCAGAGCTCTCCCTTGGCTTATTCTCCTCCCGGGATGCCTAAGTGCACGGAGTGGGCAAGGGTGATTTGGGGGTCAAGGGGCTGGAGAAGGTGGAGGGGGGATGGAGGGAGGGCGAACCAGGGCTCCCCTAGCTTGTAAATACTATGACAGGGCTGGGAATCCAGAGACCCCCATTCAGCGACCAAAACACAGGTCACAGGTCAAATAGCTGAGTTTGCAACAGCTGTTTTCAACTCTACTGAGTAGACAAAGTTTTAATGTTTACACTCAAGAGTTGCCTTGAAAACAGAAAGTGGTACGTTGAATGGAAGGATTCTGTACCTGCTGTCTTTGTGTGGTAGACTTCACAGTCCCCCTGTAAACCAGCGACTGTTACATCAGTCTAGAAAGACAGAGCTAAACCTTTTTAATATTATTTATGTATTTTAAACAGTTTGCATTTCTGAAATCATGTGACTAAAGTGAATGTAAATACAAAGTCTTGTGTTCACATCAGACTGAATGCAAAACCGAGGGGAAGTCAAGACCACAGGAAACTGGTGTAGTAGGCTTCCTATAGGAGCATGTCAACTGTCACTCACAACAGCAGAGATGACTCCTCCCCTTGATCACCTCCAGTATGACCTGTCCCAGGGCCTACAGCCCTCCCCCTGCTCACTGGTCACAGCTGACCAATCACTGCTCACTGGGGCATTTGTGAGGTTATCAGGGGCTTAGTGTTTACCTCTGTCTCATGGTCAATCATTACCAGCTATCTATTCACTGGAGCTGGATAAGGCCTGGGCCTTTGCTCGAAAAAGGTTGAATTGGTTGTAAAGTACCATGTTACAGTAAGGGCAAATGGGTGGTATTCTCTCAGAGATTTGGTTAGGTATACCAATAGCACATGCGCATACTTTTATTGTCACCATGATTAAATGCATTGATTGGTACGTCTATGAGCTTTTTCTCTGTTGCCTGACCTGCCCATTTAGAAAATGCAGCAGCAAAGTGGTCCACCCAGTTGTAGTGCGGAGTAATAACCACAAGGGGGCAGCAGCCATTCGTCGTCTCGTCCACAGGATGTATGGCTCCCACATGCAGTCATTCTTGGACTCTATGAACTCGACATTCATATGGAAGTACTTGGCTGAAACCCAGCACATGCTTTTCCTTTGTCCTCACTTCAACTGAGCTAACTTCACAACCTGTGTCCAAAAAGTCACTTCAGAGCAGAAGTTCTTGATCTTCATATCTCGGCCATTTTTCCAAAAACCCCAGGCTCTCTTACCAGTGTTTAAGAGTCCTCCTTTAATCCCGTCCAATCGTATTCATGCATGAAGGGGCATTGATTTACATTAAGTGGTGACAGATGCTGTAACTGTATGTTGGGGAGGGATTTTTTTTTTCCTTTCCGTTTGTGCTTGAACGGTGCTATATGCACTCTTTGATTGATGTCATTTCTCTCTGGCTGTGCACGCCTGCTATTTTACTTAGCTGTAACGGCATGTGTGCTGGAAGCCTTAGTGCTATGGCCGACGCGCATTCTCTTCATCTAGACTTTAATAATTTATGACCAGATTCGATTTGCCGTTTTCTCCCTCCGCTTTGATGCCACTTGCGTTGGCGTGAGGCTGGGGGTCAAGCCCGCGGAGTGTTTCCAGGTCATCCAGAAGTGGGTCATGCTGTTCCCTGTGTCAGTGCCTATAACTTCACTGTGTGTGGCGATGACACAGCCCGACTCCTTTGGGGATCAACAAGCCGGCTTTGAGCGAGACCGACTTCCAGTGTTGCATGTCACAAACACCCTAGCTCGTCTCAAAGCACCTCATAATCGTATTCACAGAGAGAATAGTCATAGAGATAGGACAAGGAGCAAAGAATAGGCATCTAAAATATGTAGGAAAGAAACGTTTAATGATTTTCACCAAACTGATATCAGATACATGTGGATTGTATTGCGCTGATATTCCCTGGTGAAATAACAGAAGACAGTTTATCAGTTTAAAGACAGATGACCCAGGCTGGTTCTTATAGCTCTGTTAGACACTTCCCACTGTAAATAAATGATAAAACATGCTTTAGGTCTGGCTTGACTGGAGAATGTCAATGTGCTTGAAATTCCCCAGAATGTTAACATAACCCTACAGGGCAATTACTGTGAAATTATTTCCATATGTCTGTATCTCCTCCAATTACTGACAGCGAAGGGGAAATTAACTTTCCAAGAATCAGGCTCGCAGAGCTGTTTCAGTTTTATTTGAGAAGGTCCACTCGAACCAAATCTGAAAGTTTGTGTGAAAAACGTGTTGCTCTGCTTCACCCCTGTGATTGTTCTTGCCACAGTGAATTTGCTGAGTTTAAACTCTATTTCAGGCTCTATTGTTTTGGCAGTGTGAAACGCTGAACACTCCCAGCTGTGTTGGGAGCGCTGTGGTCTGCACCCAGCAGCTGCCGAGGCAGCCAGCCCCGCTCTGGGACTTCCTGGTTCACGAGCCTATCGATGATACCCTCACACACACACCAGTCAATATTGTTCCCCTTTTTTACAAATGTTTTGACCTATTCACATGTCATCTTATGTATTGCATTTCCTGGATACAAATATTCCGTGCGTGTCAAAGGATCATGTGTCGACGGGTCGTCACTACGGTCAAACCATATCAGTACCACGGTATCAGACACGATTACAAAACAAAGTAGGATGATGTTTAATATTAAGGTCATGTAGGTTTGCAGAGTTGTTGCTAAGCTCTGTACATTTGGGTAGAGAGAGCTTCTTCACTGACTCATTTGTGGTCCCTCTCGTTCCCTCCTAGCTTCAGTCGAGGCCTCGAGGTGTTTGTACCGCAGTCTGCATTCATTGATCAGTGAGTTGTTCTCATGTAAACCCACCGACAGCAATGAATGTTTATTGCAGCCTTAAGAGTTGGGCCTCGGTGAGTTTGGGCGCCGGCCCAGACGCCGACGGAGGCTGGGAAGGCGGAGGTCTTCTCTCTGTGGGGGGGTCTTCTCTCCTCTCCAGCTGGTTGCTGGGGTGGCAGACGCAGGGGTGGTGTGTGTGTGTGGGGGGGTGGGGGTAGGGGGGTGCTTGTGGGGTACAGTCTCTTTGCCTGCTCGCTGGCTGCACTGTAGTGGCCCTCGGGGTACAGTCAACGGTCGATGGTTTTGGACAGTGGCTCAAACTCACCGACAGCGTTGAATGTTCCCCGAGGGCACCAGGGGAGCAGGGCCTCTGCCGGCCGGCCGGCCCTCTGCTCGTGTTCAGCTGGGTTCGTCTCCACGCCACTTTCAAATGCAGTTTTTAGCCCAGCACTTATACAAAGTAATGTGCTCCTCTCTCTTGGCCCCACAACAAGTTTGTCGCTGCCAAGTTTTGTTACCACCCATGTTGACGTTAAGTTCCTAATGACGTGGATAGGAAGCCAGGAGAGGTGGAGAGCCATGGTTTGGGGTTTCCTGAAATAGTCTAGGTCCTGTGGCTTTGGTGAATACTATTATCTATTTTCCTCTGCTGGAGTGAAAAAGCCTGCTAACAAGACTCTCACCGTGTCAAGCTTCCAGTTCCTGCTCCTCTCTCCCCCAGTGATGTCTTCACATTTTCTCTCTCTCACACACACACACACACACACAAACACGCGCACTCACTCACTCACTCCGCCCATCCCAGGCAGCTGTAGGAGAAACAGAAGAAGA
Organism: Hypomesus nipponensis; assembly: GCF_054491055.1. Classification (NCBI taxonomy): domain Eukaryota; kingdom Metazoa; phylum Chordata; class Actinopteri; order Osmeriformes; family Osmeridae; genus Hypomesus; species Hypomesus nipponensis. The sequence goes on along the minus strand of NC_140384.1, from coordinate 6,361,455 downwards.
AAGCAAGCCCATGAATAAATGACAAAACAGCACGCCAATCAATCCTCGGCAAACGCTGAGCAGGATCGGGATCACAGCGCACTGGCGCACCCTGCGGCCTAGCCCCCGTAGCCTAGCGCTGCATCGGAGCTAGTTAGGCGACTGCTCCCTTTACCCAGCGCTGAACCCCACGCCACTGCGCTGGGGAGGCATCTTCCTGCGTTAGCGTCTTTGAGGTTGGAAAAAAAATCATGCAGTCATGTTTTATTAATGCACTCTCCCATTTGGCTGTTGCTTCTAACTGTGGAACATGCAGAAGGGATTTGGAACACTCTTTTTCTTTTGTTCTTTTTTACACTTTGGCACACAAAATGTGGGATTAAGGATGGGTGGGGAATACAGACTTCTGGTTAGAATATTAAGGCATAAAGTCGTCCTAATTACAGAGATATATTTTTCTGGCTGTTTCAAATGATGTCCCAACGCAGAACTGGGGATTACCAGCTTCCTGCTTCTGTTATTTCCATCAAGCACGATAGAATGGGTTGCCAGATTGGGGTTTTCTCTCGTCTATGGCTAAACCTATAGGCACATCATCCAGAGGAGCCTTCTAGCTACGTTGTTGCTTTGATGAGTGAAGGTGATGCTGATGGAGACATGACTGTCCTTACTTTCAGTTCACTGACCGCAGAAGAGATTCGCTCTTCCCTTACGGCACAATTCTGCTGTCATGTTGCTCCCACTCACGGCGGTTGAATTCCTATAATTTGTTGACTTTTCTCTCTCTCTAAATATGGTGATCCTCTCTCGCTCTTCCGCTCCAGGTAAACACCCTTTAGTTTTTCCATCCTGGTCAGATTGGGTCCCGGTCTCTATGATTACCCTTGACTTGAGGGTCACTGGTTTTCTTGTTTTGGCCCTTGTTCACTTTGGCTCCCTGCCCCAAACACACAGGGTCTTTTCATCTCTCTCGCTCTCTCTCTCTCTCTCGCTCTCTCTCTCGCTCTCTCTCTCGCTCTCTCTCTCGCTCTCTCTCTCGCTCTCTCTCTCGCTCTCTCTCTCGCTCTCTCTCTCGCTCTCTCTCTCTCTCAATTCTCAGGAAACCATAGTACTGACACACATAGTCTAAATACTTTTACATTATTAAATACTTACTCTCTCCACACTTGGGAGTATTCACTTTTGCGTACGTGACGAGTGTTGCGACTCAGTTGCAAACCGCGGGGAAAGAATGCGTGCAAGCGAGACTGGGTTGGAGACGAGCTAGCCGGAGCGGAGTGCAAGTCTGTCACTAAACTAGTGTGAACCCTGCACCGTCGGCACATTCCAGAGGTCAGACAATGAGAAGGCACACAGTGTACTGTCTGACTGTTGACGTCAGGATGCCACAGTCCATAAACAGGCACGCCATGCCTCGCTGGCACCAAGAAGCCAAGGCTGACCCGTCTGTGAGGGGTGCCATCGGGAGAATCCATCGGGAGAGGAGAGGACAAAGAAAAAGCGAGTGATTTGCCGTGATCGACTTGGAAACGAGTGTAAAGGTTGATGTGTTGCCGTATCTTGTGACGGTTGGAATGTGAACGAGGATTCTCTCACACACGACGCACTTAACCTGACACTCAAAACGTGGTCAGGATGCCAAGTCGAAAATACTTTGAACACTTGCTCACGTCACACACACACTCTCTACTATTACAGCACACACTGTGATGGTCTCACTCCATCTCAAATAAATATTTGAAATGTAAATAGTTAAGATATAATGACGTAAATCATTTCTAGCTGTCAGTTTTGTGAGCAAGCTCAATCCAACTCAACAAATGTTCCATAATTACAATGTCAGTCAGATCTGAAGCTTAATGTCAAATCAGACTGCTGTGACATTATAACATTAGCAAAAAAATAACTCGTTTTTAATGATATTGCCACTCGTTCGGCGAGTTTGTTTGATACCCTGTCAGGGACGTCAGGGACGCGCCACGTGTCACGCAGGGCAGCGTCGGGTCGTTGCACGCCAAGCCGATGTTACAAGAAGCAACACATGCCGTGCTGCGGAGTGCGACAAGGCCTCAGGTGGACCACCTCCGCCGGGAGAGCTCTCCCAGGCTGAGAGCCAGGAACCGCTCAGCCAGCCAGCCAGTCTCTCCAGACAGCTTCCTCCTCCTCGTGCCACGGGCCACGCCGCTGCCAGCGCTCCGGGGGGGGGGGGGGCGGGGGGGGCGGCGTGGATTTGGTTTCCAACGATCGCGGAACATGCCAGAGTCGTTTGTCATCTCCAACGCCAGAATGCCGTCAGGGTAAAGCTGCTAGCTGACTCCATTGTGCCAGGTGGGAGACTCCACCTCCCTCACCTGGGTCAGTGAAGGGCCCTGCGTAAGAGCGTGACATGAGAGATGACACTCTCAGCTCTGTCAGACCTTGCTAAAGGTTTAGTTTATATGACAGGATTTATTCTCTCTTTCTCTCTCCTACTACCTCCATTGCGGAATTCCGGGAGAACTCATGAGTAGCATGATCTATTCAGTGGCATTGATTGACTGGGGGTGAATCTCACAGATTCCTTCTCTCTTTGTCAACCCCGGCTGAGCTCTCTTTTATTCCGTTCCCCGTGTACCATTGAACCCTGCGAGATCCTCTGTACTGGGCCTGTCATGGCAGGCAGGGTCTGGAGGACTGATCGACTTACAGGACACGGGTTCACAATATGTCACTCGTTCGGCGGTAAAATCGCATTGACTCATTTCAGTCAGAAGTGTTTACGCTGATGAATATTCATTTTCCGTCTCTTTTTTGGGGGGGGCGGCTGAGTTGTGATAGCTGACTAAAAAGAGTTGGAACCTTTTGGAGGGTGTCTGTAGGATTTAGCCGTGACATTTCTGTGGCGTCTGCTCCTGTCACATTTGTCTCAAACGGTCTCTTTTCATAGGTCAAACCCACAGGCCGTTTGAAGCACTGGCATTGGGACAACTCACAACAATATCCTTTCAAACCATCTCCCCACTTTGATATCCTTATAACAAAATGTTCAGTACAGTTTTTTGTTTGTTTGTTGAAAGGCCTCATTAAATTAAGTCTTTAAGACACAACAGACATATTTATCCATACACAAATATGAATATGTCCTCCTCCTCGCAAACTCAAACTAAAGGTTATACAACACTTGTTTATGGCGCATAATCCAGCGTTTAATCTCCCTTGTAGACGCAGTGCAGTCATGGCATCATCTCAGCCCCAGGGATTAGCCCTCCTCCTATGCCGAGTGTTTGCACTCGCTGCACTCCGGATCACAATAAATAAGGCATGCAGTGGGCCGCCATCACTGCACCCCACCCCCCCCCCCCATCCCCCATCCCCCTCTCCTTTATCCTCCCCAACCCTAACCCCAACCCCCACCCTCTCTCCGCAGGGGGAGCAAAGGAGAGATGTCTCATATGGAGAGATTTAGAAATAGCACAGATCAGGGGGTTGAGGGAGGGAGAGGGGGGAGGGAGAGAGAGGAGAGGAGGGGGGAGGGGAGGGGAGGAGGGAGGGAGAGAGAGGAGAGGAGGGGGAGGGGAGGGGGGAAGGGAGGGAGATGAGGGCCCACAGGCAGCAGCAGCAGTTCTGATTTCATATTTCCGTTATCAGTGGGACCCAGTGGGGTGAGAGCCAGCATGGGAAAGACCTGAATTTAGATTGACCTTTCCTCTGCTCCCTGTGCCGCGCTGCCGTATGGCAGTTACCGGCAGCCGCGCCAAGTCCCTCAGCGGAAAAGGTGCGTCCGTGTAGGATGGGAACCGACTGAATGGAGGCTGAACGTTTCTGTCAAAGTCCCTATACTCTGAGTTAAGTCTCACGGCCCCCTCTACAAAGCACATATAACACATTTAGTCTGTAAACATCGCTCATTCTAATGTTGCCGTCAACGTTCATGTCGATGATGGACGTGGTACTGAGGTGACGAGTTGAGAGGCGGGCATTAGTGAGGACATGGGTTCCAGGTGTTTCCGTGAGCCAGTGCAGCGGAGTTTGGAGCTGTGATTTAGAGTTGCTCAGAGATTAAACCTTCCTCTCAGGCAGTTTTTTCCCTCCTCCCTGGCTCAGGAAATCTCGACTGAACTCATGTCTTCTTTCACGTTTCTAAGAGGCGTTAAACCTTTCTGGATTAAAGAAGGTAATCTGACAGGCAGAAGATTGTATTAGCTGTGAGTGTTGGCAGAGCCTTTAATTTCTCTCCCTTTTTCATTTCTCTCACTCCCTCTCTCTCGTGTCTCTCTCTCTCTCGCTCTCTCTGTATCTCTCTCTCGTCTCTCTCTCTCTCTCTCTCTTCATCTTACCTCATCACTGACCTGGGAGACAGCAATATTGTATTTATTTGGAAAATTTCCGGTCTCTTCTCCACACTCTTTCACACCTCTACCCCCCCCCCCCCACCCACCCGCCCTCTCTTTTTCTCAGTCTCTCTCCCCCCTCTCTCTCACTCCCTCCCTCCCTCTCTCTCTCCCAGCACTGACAGCACACTTGTGTGAACCCCATGATTTATCGTCTGCTAATCCACGCTGATTATAGAGCTTTTCCACACAGGCCCTTATCTGTTGCTGAGCCTGCTTTTCACTCCGGAGCTGCCAATGATCACAGCCCTGGCTCTGGCAGACAGCGGCAGGGGCCGACGCTCCGGGCCTCCGACGCACACACGCTCGGACCGAGCGCGCGGGGGGTGGGGGAGAGGAACCCACGGAGCGGGCCTGGACCGGAGAACCCGCGGGAGGCAAGCCCTCGTCGAGGTCCATCCTGGTTCCAGTGCAGTCATGCCCACATTCTGAGGGCAGCGGTGGGGAGGGGGGGGGGGGGGGGAGGGAGGAGAGGGGGGCTCGCCCGCGGGGAGGGTATGCACACGGGGGGGGGGGCATGCGCTCAGCTGATGTGGGGTCTGATTGTCAGGGTAATGGGAAGTGACGTGCACATCAGAGCAATGTGGGTCAGAGAGGCAGATGACCAGCCCGCGGCCTGAATCTACTGCTCCTGTCTAATCTGCTCCAGTGCTGCCAGACGGGGCTCTCTAATCGACCCTGATATTCAGTGAGCACACAAACACACATTACCCACTCTGTTTCACCGCAGGGCACGGGGGCCACGCGTGCGTGCTCGCGCGGTGTGGAATACATGAGGTCCTGTTCCTGCGTCGGTTCACTGTGCTCAGACACAGTCATAAAGTCTTTTTTTTTCTTCTCGTTTCGGGTCCCTTGTGAAACCGTGACAGAACCTCTCTAAAATGGAGGATGGTTATAATTGGTTGTCGAGCATCGTTTTCCTTCGAATCAAATTTGTCTAAAGGCAAGATATTCTTTTAGGGAAACGAGGAAAGTAGGCAGTTGGTCTCCGTTACACTTAATGCGACAAATTGCTGTTCGTTGAAAGCATGCGAAATTCTGATTATACCGCTATATGTATCTTATCATCTCTGCTCTTGTTGCTTTGATGTAATGGCCACATTGGTTGCAGAGATTTCCACGCTCTCATGGGTTGGAAAATGTATATGCAGAATTTCTAAATTTGACCCTGGAGTGTTCTGCCTCCCTGCATTATGCTCACCACTGAGGAGAAATGGGTCGGCCCGGACTTGAGGCTAACGCGATGTGGGCGAGAGAGGAATGCTCTGAAGCCATTTAGCGAGTGTTTGGCCAGCACCTGTGTAAGGTCTTAACAGCCCCATCATTGCCGTGGGGAGGTGACACACTGGGCCTTGAAGTGTTGTGACATTTTCTGCTCCAGCAGGTTTTTACGGTGCTGCAAGGGGCCCCGGAGGAGCCACCGCAGCCCGTTTAGCCAGTGCGAATCTGCCGTTGCCTCATCAAAGGCAGTCATTTCCTGTCTATTTCAACCCCCATCCCCCTACCCTGAGCTCTTGTCTGCTAATCCCACCCCCGCAGCCCCCCTGGCCCCCCTGCTGGCGGCCCGCCTGCCTGCCTGCCTGCCTGCCTGCCTGGCTGGCCCACTCTGCTCTCTGCTCTGTGCTGTGTGCTCTCTGCCGGGCTAGGCTGGGGCAGGGCTAAGGCTGCGCCGCGGCTACAGGCATTGTGTTAGCAGGCTCGCGGCTGAGCGCTAACAAATCCTCATTGTCCAGCGCGGGGAGTGGTGACAGAGAGGGGGGGAATCGCTGTCTGGTTTCTATTCAAATTCAGGTAGGGAGGCCGGGGAGGGAGCAGGGTGCAGGGCTTAGCTCCCCAGCCAGGGAGCAAAGTCCAGACCCCGTGCAGGGCAGACTGGGGGGGTGGGGGGGGGCAGAGGCCACGTTACACAAGCCCCCCGCTCTTTTTTCGCTCGCTCGCTCGCTCTCTCTCTCTCTTTCTGTCACTGTTTCTGAATCCCTCACCCAAAGCACAGAGACTCTGACTTTCACAAGTTCAACACGTTTTATGTGTCCCCTCCCCCCCCCCCCCACACACACACACAACATTTATCAGATAACAAGTTAGTGAAGCTAACCAGTTTTTCAAACCCACAAATTTCTGTTCATCGGTGGCCTCAAATTGAGCCCCTCTCATGCTTTCCTAAAGGGGGTTATTGAGTTTGTCTTCTGGTAGTCAGATGTCCCTGGTGGCTACACTGAGATGTGTATCAGAGCAACAAGACTCTACATGTTAAGGCATCTCTCAGGACGATGTGTACTCGGGCCCTTTCAGCGCCTCGCTCCTAGTCAGGCAGTCAGCAATGTGGCGCACACGCGCTCACTGAAGTCTTTTTTTTTTTTTTTACGTTCTCCAGAGCCCTTGGTTTGAACAATGCCACTGGAAAGATATATATATATATATATATATATATATATATATATATATATATATATATATATATATATATATATATATATATATATATATATATATATATATATATATATATATATATATATATATATATATATATATATATATATATATATATATATATACTTTTTCAGAGCTGCTACCAGTTTATCGTGGCCCTGATTTCATATCTTTTCTTTTTTTTTCTTCGTACATTGCAGGGATTATTTTAGATGTTTGTTTTTGCTGTTTTGTTATTTTGGCTGTCATAAGCCTTTGTAGTAGCGGGGGTTGTTTTTCAGTGTGGCTGTGCTGGTTTGTTCATCTGTGATCTGAATGATGTTTTTGGTGTTGCTAGCCCCCTCTCAGACAGCTTTTGCAGTGGATTAAGGGCTTTGGACAAACGCAGACGCGACAGAAAAGATAGGGACGGCCGCCGTTTCCTGTCACTCAATACATTCCAACCTCCCCGACCCCCACACAACTCGCCAGAAAAAAAAGAAGAGAAAAAAGAAAAAAACGCGCGCACACACACACACTCACACAGACAAGCCTTTCTGCAAATAACAGTTCTCTCTTTCTCCTTCCTCTTTCACCGCCGCTCATATAACCTATTCCCATTTCCTTTGCTGTGTTCTCCTCTGTCATTACTACTTCACACCGTCTTGATACACGCCGGCTCAGTAAAAACACACCGTCCCACGACAGCGAGGGAGAGGGGTGAGGGGGGGAGGCACGAGGTGCCTCGCTCTTTGAGAGGCTGGTCACGAAGTGAAGCATGGCCACCTCTAACCCCCAGGCGTCTTGTCCCCCCTCCTCCAGCGCCCCCTGTCCCCGCAGCAGCTGGCTGACCTGTCTTCTCCTCCGGCCTCTAATGGCTGACCTGTCTTGTCTGGATGGGCCGGTCGCTTTTGTCCTCTGTCTGGCTCAGTTCCTCCCCAGTCAAACACTGCTACCGGGCACAGCCGGCATTCTCAGAGACCAGCGTTACAAAACACACACACACACACACACACAGAGGAATGGACGCACACTCGCAGACACTCACACATGCACACGAAGACCCCCCCCCCCCCTCTCCTCCTCCTCCTCTCACATACACTTTTGGCTACTTTGCACACTTTGTCCACCGCACACAATCTCTCTGTCTCTCTCTTTCGTACATACATCCTTTTCAAAACTCTCTCACACAGACCCTCTGTTTCGTACACACACACGCTGTTGTAGACAAACTGTACCAGTACGTACCCCTTCACAAGACTACACGGCATACAACAAACACTGATTTACTCCACTACACACATTTTCATAGTTGCGTTATCTAAAGAATCTTTAAGAAATACGAAGAGAAAGTCTCCCCTACAAATATTTTTTGCCACAGTTGGTCGACTAGGACAGACGCGGTATGTGCCAAATGAATACATGACATTCTCATTCAGAAAATGTGGCACATAACCAAAAGGAAAATAACGAATATCCCGCTCGTTGCAAGTCGAACAAGTTGCGAGTGTTATTTAAAGAGACATGCAGACATCATGCTGAAGAGACTGACACAGTTGGCCAGAGGTGAACTATTACACAACAGCAAGTCAATGAAACAGACACAGGGAAAGAGGACTTCAAATAAAATGATACTCACCTAACGAACAGCTGACGATTTATGCGATTTGTTTTCTTCTGAAGGGGGGGGGGGAGAAGAACGTGCTCGTGGGAACAAAAAGAGAAAGAAAACAAAAGCTTCCATAGCCGGGGAGTAACTTCCCTCAAGTGCACACGCTGGAAAGTTGCTGTAGAAATGAGTGGAACGGACGCCTCTACGGTTCTCTCTCTCTCTCTCTCTCTCTCTTGCTCTGTCTCTCTCTTTCTTTCTTTCTCACCCTCTCCCCTCCCTCCCCCTCTCTCTCTCTCCCTCTCCACCAGACACACGCTCCGACACACTGCGTCTCTGTCTGATCCCCTGCCTGCTTCCAATGGGAACTCGGCCAGTCGTTTGCAAATACAAGTGCCTTACAAATCCCTCTATCTCTCCTGCTTGCCACTCGCGCCACCTCTCTCTCTCTCTTTCTTTTTCTCATCCCTCTCTCAGCTCGCATCGACAGGCATGCACACACACACACACAAAAGAGCTTGGCAATGCAAGTTATTGAACTGCTCCACATTTTCTTGCATGAACTATATATGAACCAGTTGATGGACAGGAGCACATTTAGTCATGTGTGGAGGAGAAAATTCAGCCATTGGCTGAGCGTTGGAGAGCCCGGGGCTAATTCTGTCTGATTGGTCAGCTGTCCCACCATTGAAAGCAGAGCCTCTTTCTATTGAATGGTTGCCATGCTGGGTGGGGCCACTATTTGGGTGACGACTGCTGGTGAAAAAAATAAAAAATAAAGCATTCTCTGAGTTCTTCTCAGAAGCAATGCCAGCTATGCAGAACACAGAAGTGGACTGCTCGGGGATATTGAGCACAAATGAAGGGAAATCGCTTGTGAATTTGATCGAATAGAACAGTCTGACAATTATACGCCTCGAAGGACTTCCTGAAACTTGAACTTGCACGATTGCACAGTAATGATAGATTCCAATGGTTTAAATCCTATAAGCTCAAATACATCACATTTCAACAAGATTGGAAGGTATAGATTCATAATCATAGCCCCCCGCTAGCAGGCTAGACTTTGGTATCCCACAGAGACTGAATGGCTCATGTCTAGTCTTATGATGCGCTGCACCCCACCCCCCCTCCCCCCCTTTGCGTGGGTGAATGTTTTTGTGCATCTCCTTTCCCCTCTCCTTCCTCCCCCAGTGATGACGACAGAGTGAGTCCGGGAGGGCTGCCAAGTGCTTTCATTCACACCTGATTAGATCACTGTGACCTGGATAACATCACTGGGCTCCGCGTACCGCACTACACCGGGGGTGGGGGGGGGGGGACATTGCCTTTTGTTGTGGGCACGCTTCCCGCCTGAATGAATGGACGGGGGTCTATTAAAGACAGGTAGAAATGTCTAACAATGTGATAAGAGTAGCCCACGAGAGGAGGGGATAGAGGAGAGAGCATCGGCAGATAGGATTTCTCCCTGGCCAGCGAGTGCGGGGCAAATCTGTTCTTAAGTGGACGTACGCCGTGCCTGAGATTACAGTATAAAGTCCCAGATGCATGAGCGGTGGAGAGCTTCTGTCTTTCCAGTCCCCCTCTCTGTTGTAAAGCTGGAGATGAGGCTGGTTTGGATATCAGCATCCAGAGATAACGCCGAAAGTCGAGTTAAAGCTGGCTAACTTTCTTGAATAAAGTGGTGCTGTGTATGTCTTTCCCACGCATAGACTCCCACTTATAATGACTTAATTGTAGAAGGAGGGATGGAGGGATGAAGGGATGGAGGGATGAGGGCCAGGGGGAAGGACTAAGCCCATCCTGCAGCTATGTCTCTGATGACAGGTCTGTCCTCGACCTGCCCTCCACCAGTCTAAACACAGACCTGGACCCTTAAGGCTCGTCTCTGTGGTCACTCATGCACGCATCTTTACATCACACACACGAAGCCTGTACTCGCTTGTCTCACCTCCCTGTCTCACTTCTCTTTCCCTGTCTCACCTCTCTCTCCCTGTCTCACCTCTCTCCCGGTCTCACCTCTCCCTGTCTCACCTCTCTTTCCGTGTCTCACCTCTCTCTCCCTGTTTCACCTCTGTCACAGTCTCACCCCTCTCTTGGTCTCACTTCTTTCACGGTCTCACCCCTCTCCCGGTCTCACGTCTCTCCCTGTGTCACCCCTCTCCCGGTCTCACCCCTCTCCCGGTCTCACCCCTCTCCTGGTCTTACCCCTCTCCTGGTCTTACCCCTCTCCTGGTCTCACCTCTCTCTCCCTGTCTCACCTCTCTCCCGGTCTCACCCCTCTCCCGGTCTCAACCCTCTCCCGGTCTCACCCCTCTCCCGGTCTCACCTCTCTCTCCCTGTCTCACCTTCCTGTCTCACCTCTCTTCCTGTCTCACCCCTCTCTCGGTCTCACCCCTCTCTCGGTCTCACCTCTCAGCATCACACGGACAGCCCGCGTGCACGCGCGATGTTTCAGCGAGGGGGTTTCCTTTGATGTGAGGCTATGAATGCCGGATCGTGAGTGTTTGCCCCCCCCCCCCTTGCAGGATCAAGTACAGTAGTCAGGGGTGAATGTGTGCGGCGGTGCTGGCGGGGAGCTGCTCTGCGAGGCGTCTCTGGCCCTCCCTGAACGCAGGCGGTCCTGAGCCTGATATGGGGGAGTCATGCCGGCTCCTCCTGGGCAACAGGAAAACTAGGTCGCTGTGCATATACACTGTGTGTGTGCAGCTGCAAAATAGGGCTTTTACATAAGAGTGGGATGGGTTCCACAGTTATGCAGCACTGCTGTTGCAGAGATGCTTTCAGACTGCAGCAAACCCCGCCCCCCCCCCCCCCAATACCATCGTGAGTGTGTGTGAAAAGAGTGAGAGACAGCGTGTGGAGAGAGGGAGAGAAATAGAAAGAGATGAGGCTCTTCCTCCTCAGTGTAGATCCCACAGAACGCTGGAAAGGCAGGATCTTATTATCATAGCCAAGGCGCAGTGTGGAGACTGGAGAAGATTAGATGCTTCTTGCCTTTGAAGTGTATTTTCCGTCCATTGTGCAATGGCAAATTCCATCAAGTGTTTGAGAGAGCTCTGATAAGAGGGATGGGTTATGAATGCGCCGGCATTAAAGCTCTCATGTGAGCATTAAGATGCAACCCTCTGCTCTCTGTAAATATTGTCCCCATTTCAGTGGTGTCAGTCATGTGAGTTTTATTGTAAATCCACAGATAACGAAATAATATAGACAAAGGACATTATGAAGGGATGTCCAAATACGTGAGACGTATAGATCAAATTCACGTTGTTATATTTTTTTCTTTGCACTTCTTTTAGCCTTTCTTTCAGCCTGAATCAACTACAAATAATGTATGTATAAGATGTGTTTGTATAAGATAATGCTACATTCTTCCAGCATCCAATGCCCTATCTTTATTTGCTCTCAGGAGAATGTTTGCAGATCTCCTACTGGATTGGGGACCAGGGAACAGGGCTAGTCCTGGGGGGCCGGAGGGGGTGCGATCAGCCCTGCATGGTCAGCGGGTCTCAGATTGCAGGGGTGGTCATGGAGGGGGTGCGATCAGCCCTGCATGGTCAGCGGGTCTCAGATTGCAGGGGTGGTCATGGAGGTGGTGCGCCTCTGTGATCTCCTGTGCCGGTGTGTCCCTCCTCACCTCTTTGAACTTCACTCTTTCGTTCCCCCAAGTTAGTTCCTCGGAGGCTCCGGGGTTGGGTGTCAGAATGGGGGGGGGGGGGGGGGGGTGCGTACCATCAGGCCTGGTGTGCTCGTGGGGGGGGGGGGGGGGTGAACGGGGGGTCAGTGGTCAGGGGTCCGAGCATGGGCCCCGCTGGACAGGATGTCCCCCAGGACCAGGGTGAGGAGAGACGGGGCCGGCCGGTCGGCCCTCAGATCCGGTTGCAGGGCGGTGTGGGTGTGCGGCGTCTCCCAGACCAAACACAAACACTGTGGGACTAGGGAGGGGCGGTCTGAACACGCCTGTCCCATCTGGGGGGTGAGGCCTCGGGGTCTCTGTCAGGGCGATGACCCCCCCCCCCCCCCCGTATCTTCCCCTCCGGCTCCCTTCCTGCTCAGCCCGCCAAACACCCAGATGGTGAGCGCAATGACACGGGAGATAACTGAATTCAACATGCGAGTGATCACTTAAGCACATCGGTTACCTCTGGTTCTGTTGCGATGCCCGGTGGATGCCTGATGCATCAAATAGTTGGTGGCTGAGGCCTTTTGAAGAACTACGTGGATTCCAGTGTTTGAGTTTGGTTGAGAGGGCACATTTTGTAAAACTATGTTCCTCTTTGACACTTGAATCATGAGCTATGATGTGGTGGAGTTTAGAGGCCCAGGAAGAGGAGGATTGCCCAGTTATTTTTCTTTCTTCTGGCAGTAATGATCCTTTTGGCCACAATGTGCTGGGTTTGCAGTCTCTCTTTGCGATTGTACAGTACTCTGCTGGGTTACTGAAATCCTGCCCCCTGTGTTGCTTGTGAATTATTGAGCTGGTTTGGGAAAGCCAGTCTTCTGAACATGAGGGGGGTATTTTTAGTCCTCTAGTCACTAAGTGAGGGTCTAAGAAACATGTCTTTGGGGGGGACACTCCCTATTCTCACCACACCAACCCCCCCCCCCCTTTTTTTCCCTTTCCTCAAGTCCCTCCCTGTCTCTCTCGAACCTTGTACTCCCCCTGATCCTCTTGACTTTTGTACATATTCTTTCACTCTGAGTTCAGGAGCCTTTGTCTGCGCATATGAGAGGGAAGGGAGAGTTTACGGCACGAGGGCCGTTTCTGAACCGTAGAAGTTTTTACAAAGTGTTGCGTGTCTGAAATCCTGGTGTCGTTATTTTCCTGAAATTGAACCTTTGGGAATTTCACATGGAAAGGCTATTTAGCTGGTACGGACTAGGAGCTACTGACTAGAAATGCTAACAATCCAAAAAGGGGTCCTTATAATAATGAATTGATGCTGTGATAAATGGAAATAGATGTGGTAACTTAGGTATAATTTATATGTGGCAGATCTCTTGTGTCCCAACTCGCTCTACTTCCGTCATCATCCCCCCCTCATCCTCCTCTCGTCTGGGTGAACAGGGCCATTTATAATTCAGCCGCTTCCATAATTCATCCATTCCACTCAATACTTCCTCCGTCCCCTTATCCCCCCCCCCCCCCTCACCCGCGTCTTGTGCAGATTAGCATAAAATCAGTGTCTCTCACTGAGGGGAGAAAGCTGAACAAACCCAACAAGCATGAAGTGACACGGACAGAGAAAACGAGGACCCAGTCCAGTGGAGAGGGGCTCCCGTGCTCATCTCCATAGTCCTCTGCCTGATCTGATGCCTCGTGACACATTGAGTCTAATTCGTAGCCTACAGAGCTGAGCAGCTGTGGCCTCGTTTGTTTTTGCTGCGTTCCGGTGATGTCACTATTTGTGCCCAGTAAGGCTGACTCTCTCTCTGTGGTCAGTGCAAGGCTGTCAGTAGTGCTTCTCTTGACTGCTGACGGTGGTGGCGGGGGAGGAGGGTGGGGGGAGGGGGAGGGGTGGAGGTTGTGGGGAGGGTGGGGGGCCTTTTAGATGGCGCTAATGATTTACGTGGTCAAGCGGAATTCATAAGCCAGGTCACTGTGACTCCAAATTATTGATATGTATGCACACTGCCCCTTTATACCCCTGATTAACGTCCATATAGTTCATACTTGGTTATTATAGACACAGGGTTGTTTTGACCTTGTTTATAGTTTTTCCATAAACATACTGTTTTGCAGTGTACAAGCGTTTAATGCCCCTGTATTCTTCAGCTCTGAGACATGTTATGATCGGGATAAATCATATTATTTGTGTAGGATGGTCCAGTGGTGTAAATATACCTGTTTAAACATTTGCTCTGCAGTACTTGTGGTTGTACAGTATTAGGACGGGTAGCAGGCCTGTGTGTTATGAGTGCACGCATACCTGGACTCAGAGGCCCAACATGCCCCGACTCGTATGACCAAGTGTTCGGCATGGCAACGCCGACCAGTGAACTGGGGATGGAGAGAGCCTTTTAACGCCTCGCTAAATGAACACGAGGAACCAAGTCGCCAATCTGCGCTCTGAATTTGTGTTGTCGAATGCGTCTGGAATGTTATTGCAAAAGTATCTTTTATTTTTTTCTTCTTTTTATTCCAGATGGAAACAATGAGAGTAATCGGGGTGACTAACATGAACATGTGTCTCTTGTTTACTGCTCTCGTGGTTTTTGTCTGTCAACATGATCCTGCAGACCTTTTCCTGTTCAACCACGACCTCAGTGTGGACCGAGCTGGGTTAGACCCGGCCAGGTGTCTGTCCCAGGTCTGTGGGTCTCCCTCCCCTCCCTTCAGACGGCTCGGTATGCGGCTCGTGAAGATGGCGGTGTGTGATTATCGCGGTGATCCGGGACCTGGGGATGATGGCAAACGTGGCGTCCCCTCGCATTCCTGGCTCGCGCGCAAAAGAGGAATGTGCCTGGGATGCCTGCGTCGACCTGCTCTCGGGGGGGGGGGGGGTAAACAGGGCGAGGGGTGTGCCTGCATCACCGCTTCCTGCCCAACGCGCGGTAGAGGGCGGGCGGGCGGGGGGGGGGGGGGGGGGTGCTCAAACCAGTCAGACCAGCCAATCCTCAAAACCCCCCCCCTCTCCCACTCCCTTTGATTAGAGGTCTCCATAGGGTGTAATGACAGAATTGTGTTTCTGTCAGTTCCTTCTGCAGTGGAGTGGGCTAATAGTCACGTTAGCCTGCGCAGCATGTCATTAGCTCTCTACCCGTGGCCCAATGAGAGGCAGGTCTGTCATTTCAAAGCTAAATCACAGGGCTCCACGGGGCTCACAGTCACACCGGAGCTCGCCCGCCCGCCCCCTCTCACTTAATATGCGCAGGCTTATACATACTGTACTAACACGCCGGAATTACCGTGACACTCGCTTAAGGAAAGGCCAACTGGGAGCCCAAACGGAGATACCGGCTGCGATAGCGAGCCCGCGCAGCCCTCCGCTCCATCGTGCCATCTCCCCATCTCGCCGTCACATGAAACATATTGCTCATTTCTGACTGTGATTGGATGATGCATGGTTATCACTCCTGTGATTAGCGGGCCAGCGTGGCTTCATCCTAGCCGGGATTAGTCTGCTATGATTATTAGCCTAAGCCTTCCACTGCAGGCTTGAGAACCAGTGACTGATGAGAAATTATACTATACTCATATTTATGATTATATACTTGTGTATCTGGAATTGGTTGTCAAACTGGTAATTACACTGAGCGTCGTTTGGATCCTCCCTATGGTGTGTAATTATGACCCTGCTTCAGCTACGACCCTGTGGAAGTGTCGAAGAGTTCCGGAACAACTCTTCGACGTTTCCACTCTCGCTCCCGTGTTCTTCGGACTGCGGGAACCGATATCCCGTCGTCGTACGGGCACTGCGCTCCTCGGCTGGTCACGGGGAGCTGTTCAAATCGCACCTCAGCTTCACCCCCCCGGGGCAGGAATGTTCACAGTGATAAGAAGTGCTACGCCAAACATGGAGGATTAGCTTGTCCCCAAAGCTATTGTTAGCTTCATAAATGAGAACACTCCTTAAAATCAGAGCTGGGCGCTACAGTTAGGCCTCTGATAATCGAGATACAAGAGCTGATTACACAACAGATAGTGTCTTCAAAATCACCCCCCCGCTGACCTTCTCTTCTTCCGATTGTGTCTTCTTAACTTTGCCCTTTACCGGGGCATGTTGTGTAAGTAACGGCCACAATATGAATAATGTTGGTATTTGCACGACAGCCTGAGCAGAGCGGAGAGCTAACTGGAGCAGGAGAATGGTGCTGTTCGGCAAGGTTCACGGCTGTTATTCCTACAGGCGATGAGCGTGAAAGGAACTAATGCCATCTGACAGTTCTGGAGCAAGTAGAGGAGGGCTGGACGAAAAAAGGAGGAGAGGGAGAGAGGATGAGAGGGGAGGGGAGGGGAGGAGGGGTGCGGGAAGAGATAGAGGGGGTTGGCGAGGGTTGCCGAGGGGGTAGGGAAAGGGGAGAGCAGGGGGGAGGTTGGGCAAGGGAGACAGGGAGACAGGGGATGAGCTCGATAGGGACAAAGCAGGGATGAGTAAGATATGGAAGGCGGGATGAGCTGTGTGGGGGAAGGAAGAAGATATGTAGGGATCTCAGCCGTTTTCTCCTCTATACGGGGTATTATGTATATTGTATAGGTGCTATCAAGACGACACCCAAGTCAGGAACTCACCCTGGTTGGACTGAAATGAAGGATTAAAAGAGGTATATGGCCTTTGATTCTCTTGAGGCAATCTTTCTTGCCTTTTTCATCACAGGGTTATCACTCCAATCCAGAATCGCTGTACGTGCGGCGTGTGATGTGACAGTGAAAATTGAGCCTTCGAGGGGATTCCTCTGATCTGTTCCTCGGGCAGGGTTCAGTCGGAACATTCTGGGAAGGGGTGAACACGGTCGTCCCGTGGCCAACCCGGGGCAATGTTAGGGCCTGAAATGGAACACGGAGCGGGCAGAAAGAGGGACATTTAACGGACGGATGGCCTAACGAGAGGAGAGGGGGGGGAAGGAGAGAAAGCGAGGGAGCGCAGGAGGGTGAACAAGGCCATGGAAGCCAGGGAGGATCCCACTGTAATTTGGCCGGCTCCGACCCCCCGATCTGCCTGCTGCAGCTCTCGCTCTGAGGGAGGAGTAGGAGACAGAGTGCTGCACCCTGCTGTCACACAAACCTGTCATTATGACCAGGGCTCAGAGAGGAAAACAGTCTCACTGTCTCATCTTTTAACACACACAAGAGCGCAAACGCACACACACAAACGCACACACACACTCTCATGTCTAAAAACCAAACGGCCCAGATGCTTGCTTTGAGTTTGGGCGCAACCCATTTTTACACCATATAGATCCTAGTGAACTCTTGTAGAAATCCTAATGAATTCATCCTAAAAGGACAGATAATAGCGCTTCTTTCAGTTGATAAAACAAGGCTTTGTTAACATACGGCTTATCTAAGAGTGAGGTGAATATAAATCCATATTTCCACATGAACACAACTATCGTCCCCTGTGAAACACTGCCAGTGTGTATCGTTTGATCCCAGGTTTTCGCGGTAAATCCCGGATTAACACCTTAAACATTGTTTCTTTGGAGTTGATTTTAATACCCCATCATCAAATATCTCTCTTCTCGGCTGGGCTGTTTTGTAGGAGATTTATGGAACTGTGCTTCAGTAGTGTCTGGGTTTGGGAAAGAGCAAGTTGGTTCATGTTGGAGTTATCTGCCTTTCAGTCTCTGGAAAAAAACGTTGCGAGCTTCACAAGTTTGGATGTTGCTTCCCCCTGGTGGCAAACCCTCTTAACCTCAACTGCCACACTGATGACTAGGCGCCCCATGTGTTGAATTCAGTTAACTGCAGTGAAAAGATCACAGCATAGAAATGGCAACAAAACCAGTATACATGTATCACATTATTAAATCACTATGGCTGAGGCCTTTTCACTGACACCTATTAATAATATTCTCCAGAATTTAAAATGAACACTTATAATAATATCAATTTACTAAGTATATATATATATACATTTACAGTGGGAGCAGCAACGTACATGAAAATAATTGCTTAAATAAATGAATTTGATCCATCACTTACCTAAAGCCCCTTTTAGCGTTACCTGCGTCGGATAGAATTACAGTGATGAATAATTAGCGAGTTTGGCCCACCTAAACTTTGACCATTTCTGACTAACAACCAGATGGATCCTGCCGGATGTTTGTGTAGCTCACGACAGCAGTTGAAATGAGATATATAACTTGCACCAAATGGAGTCAACACACAAACGCATGCACACAAACGCAAACCTACGCACAAACACAAACAGAAAACCCATCAGGTTGTCATTAGTGTGTCAGCTAAGCGGATGATGAATGAACAGTGAAGATGCTCAGAGAGAGCGGAGGGGATAGTGCTCATTAACAGGACACTGGGCAGCTCACTGGAGTTTTATTTGCCCTCTGAGGTAAAAAAGGACATGAAGGGAGGAGGAGGAGAAGGGGGGGGGGGGGGGGGTTCAACCTGATTGATCAATTGGCGGCCAAAAACAAAATGCATCTTGGGAATGTAATCTGGTTTGTTGTAAATCTAATCTTTATGGTGGACGTGACTCCACTGGGGTCAGACTTGGCTTGACACCCATTATCTGTCTCTGGGGCTATCATTGTATCATTGTCATCGTTCTGTTGTAAGACACTGCTTTGATATGCTTCAGGTTTTTTTCTATTTGTGGAAGTGGATCAGTTTTTTGCCTTTATTGATTGGAGTTGAGGGCCTTTGTTTGAACTAAAACATGTTTTTGCTGAGGGTTTAATATGTGTATTTTGGTATGTGTCGAGTGTGTGTGTGTGTGTGTGTGTGTGTGTCTATGTGAGGGAGTGAGAGATAGATAGAGAGATACAAGAGATTAAGAAAAACAAGTGTGGTTGACTGTTCCGGTCATACAGGCTTTTCATTGCCTCAGAGGCATCCTACACTGGAAGGCTGTGTGTGTGTGGGGGTGGGTATGTGTGTGTGTGTGTGTGTGTGTGTGTGAAGGAAGGGGGGGTGAACAAAAGACTCCCCTTTGTAATGTTTAGGGAAATGCAAAAACAACACACAAAAAGCTCTCTCAAATTGACAATAGATCAAATTTGCATTACAGCCAACAACTTTAACATGATCGCCATTGTTTTCCCAGCCTTTGTGTACTAGTTTGTCTTGGGGTCAGTGTTGGAGTAAGGTCACAAAATGGTGTCGTGACATTTTTTTTTTTTTCATACATTTTTCCTGACGGTGTTGGAAAATTCAGAGTGTTGCGAAAAAACAAACAAAGTTAGATGCTTCCCATGGATTTCAAGAGGCATCTGAGTCCCTCTTGTGTCCTTTTTGGGCGGAGAGCCTGGGTCATATATCTCCACTATCACCACCGACTGGAACTGCTTAAACCAGAGGCAGTTTGAGAAGACCAGTACGCGTTTCTAACAAGCCTGGAGCCCTCCATGAGACGTTGAAATATAGCCTCTACCTGACCTCTGCCGAGAGGGAGCCTTCCACAGCACCCGGAATGACATCCCTCGTCATGCCGCAGCGACAACCAATCAGCTCTCGCCATCGTCCCGTTTTCCACCGACTTCAAGGTTAAAGGCAACATGGCTGATTATGCTTTTGTTTTTCGGCGGCGTGTGCAAAGGGGGGAAAAGGTGCTAAGGTCAAGGGTGACTCATGGTCGGTTCCCATGCCCCCCCCCTTCCTATTAGATTTCCTATTAGCATTGACGACATGAGGTTATGCCTTTCAGACCCAAAGCGCCAACACAGGGAAAATCTGATGAAGATGGAATTAAATGGGTTTCACTGTAATTGTAGTACTGTATTACTAGTCAGATCATTTTTTAGAAGGACTGGAGGAATTACAGAGAAGGTAACAGTTTGCATGATTAGCTAAGTGGGAAATAATGTAATTTTTCATCCAGGCAAGGCAAGCTGTTATGAAGCGTGAGCGTTTGTACCGAGCGCTGCGCGCAGACTGGAGATTAAAAGCCTAAGCATGGCCTATCCTAGACCTTGCCTTTGACACCATGGCATATGGTTCGAGACTCTTAAGACTAGGGTTTTAGTGTCCAGTAATCTAGGAAAACTATGAGACTTGTGGATTTGGGCACCACAGTTTGGTCACGGCAGTATTGCCACGAGCGCGTTCGCTGGTAATGCCAACCCATCAGAGTGGGACTCGATCGTGCTCATCAGAAACACTCGTACACAATCGTGATTCCTCCTGTCTCAGTTTATTCCACCTGTACCTCTCTAACTCGCCAGTGGCATTTGAATGTGAAAAGCCTCTTATGTGTGACTTACTAGGGTGTGTCATTAGCATTCAAATCGGGGAGGGGGGGTTGGAGGTGAATTGGAGGCTGGGGGCGGTGAGAGAGTGAACAAGTGGTGTGAGTAGGGTGGAGCCCTGGAGGGTGGACTAGGAGGGACCTGGCTGGACAGGACTAGTGAGTCTAGTAGTGGTGTGGTCCCTTGGGGAAGAGGGTCGAGTGTATTAGGATAGTGTAGTGTTACTGGATCTCCAGTACAGCAGACAATGTAAAGTCCACTAAGGCAACACTGGACTTTCAACATGGCTACCTAAAGAACCCTCTGAAAGGAATGAAGGAAGAAACTCCACTGGATGGTAAGACAAGACTGTATTTTGTCAGAAAATTACTAGGGTTTTTCCATAAAGTCAAAATGGCTGATTTAGTTTTACTAATTATTTTTTTTCTTCGAATTGACTGTATTTGGAGTCATACATTCCTTAGATTCCTGCCTTGGGTTGGTTAATTCTTGATGTGTCCACTGACTGAGTCACTCAATTAGTTAATGTCAGTGTGTTTTGTCAGTCTAAACCTGTGTTTATGTTTGGACATGCACTTTGGTCCTCTTCCAGAAAGTGCCAGAGGCAGGGTGAAGGAGGGGAGGCCAATTTGGGTCCAGGGAGCATTGTTCCAATACAGAGAAAATAGGGCTATCAGTTCCACCCAAATAACCCCTTGCCGTCATTGGACCTTAAGCCAAGCAGTGACCCTAGGGCATGAACTCTGTGGTCATGTGACCGGGCTGTAAAGTGACCAGTAGTTCTAGCTTAGCCTACGTGCAGATAGACACAGGCTGTCCAGGGAGGCGGTTGTATCAGGAGAGAGAGAGAGAGACAGAGAGATCATGAGCCTGTGGCTGCCTTGTCCTATGGGTTTTCTTTAACGATATCCATTGCTTGAATGGAGAGCAGGCAAACTGGAAGAAGCATGAAATGGAACCATGGGAAGGTAAGGGAGGATGGGAGAGTGAAAGGGGTTGGGTCTATTGGCTTAATGGCCCCCATACTTTAACTAAGCCTAATTATGTGTAAATGAGAGAGCCCTGTTGTGTTGTCTAAGGAAGCGAATATACATTCTTGATTTACATTTTCACCGTTCTACATTTTGATTGTGGATATTTACTTGGAATAAGATCATTGGGATCTTAGTTTTATATTCAGTTATAATGGTTCAACCTTGTTATTTTACTAGTCGTGAAATATTTCCCCCCAAGTTGATTCTGCAATGGGAATGAATAAAATGATTGGCATGTTTTAGAGGATTCTGCAAATTGCTCATGTTGTACACCAGTATCTCATATCAACTACAGCACCCAGAATTAAACATACCCAATTACAGAGTCAGTATTATCCTAAAGTGTATATTTGTGTATTTGCTGGTGAAGGTTTTTGTGAAAGTGCAGTTGTGGTGTCGATGGCTCTATAGATATCTGTATAGATAGCTCCGTGTTGCCCTACATCTCTTGAGTGTTGTCCCAAACGTATTGATCTCTGGTATGTGCCTCAGTGGACCATCTGGAAAAAGGCTTTGTACACCGTCAGCAATGTTTATATGATGTTAGGATTAGTCTACTGGGCAGTGTTAACTCTACTGGGCCTAGATAGGAGCAACACTATCTCCACACCCAGGGTTAAAGCTGAAACAGAAGACAACAAGGTCCAACAGAAAGATCTCCATGGCTACTGCCGCTTGTCAGAATATGGACATGCCGCTGCAGGGTTCATACAGTGACTAATCATTTAGTGGCATAAATAATTCAATCGTTTGGTGATCGAAGGAATTAACAAGTCTTCCCTCAAGTTGTGTGTTCCTCATTCTGAGGATTGGGTGATCTTTTGTGTGCTTGGAATCAGTTTAGTTACGCATGTCACAGTGTGGTAGCGTGGAACGGTTGGGTTCTTACATCTATTTTGGATCTGGGAGGTTTTGGGCCTGTGATGTTTTCATTATTCAGGAGCAAGGTTTTTTAAAAAAAATTTTATTCTTCGTGCCAAACCTCAAATGGTTTGAGTCACATACATTATTTCAACCTGTCTTTTTCCCTTGCAACGCCGGGCCTATCTTCAAGGGGTCGAGTCGATAATTAGTTTTTACCTTAAAATATGCGGGGCGAAGCCAGCGACAGTGAAAACAGAAAATGTCTCTCTGGCAACTGTTAAGAGTGGTTAGTGTATGTGAAGGAAGCACACTGCACTGGGAGAGCCCCTCCCCCGTTCTAATCCCCGGTAAACAACCAGAGTATTCCAGGGTGTTCCTGCTCAAGCCGAGAAAGGGTTAATTCAACTCTGTCTTTCATCATGTAAGGGCGACCAGGGCTGCCTCTCTCTGCTTGTCGCTCAGCGCACCACGTCACTTATTACAAGGTCTTCTTTGAACAGAAATTCCTCTCTCTTCTCCACTGTGTGTGTGTGTGTGATGCGGGGGTAGGGGGATAGAAGCTATGTGAAGATCAATAACGGGGGAGGTCAGGGACCAGGGCACTCTGAAATGCAAGCTATAAATAGCCAACGCCAAAGCCTTCCTTATTATCACTGATTTTGCAGAAACAAAAAAGAGCCCCTGATGTCCTTCACAGACCAAACCATGAAGTCCATGACGTTTCCCGACCTTTGTTTTCTAGGGAAGTGTTGTTTCAACTGCCTACTACACCCATCCCCCAGCAAACAGACTCAACACTTTGAATCTAACACACACAAACACCATCTGATACCCCTTATGAACAAAGGATGATGCAATCAGCTCCTGGGTTTGGACAGTGTTGCTTCAGGTTAATGGTTGTCCTGAGTCACTGTTTGATCAGACACATAGAGGAGATGTCAGTTACGTTTGCACATCGTTATCGAAAAATCTTTATCCCGAAAAACGACTTGATTAGACGGTGTGACGGAACATTCGTCACATTGTTCAACAGGCAAGATGATCATTATTTAAGAGAGCGGAGAATCTCACGCAATACTCCCAAATGTTCTCTCAGAAAATTCAGGTCGAATAGAATGTCGAGGGCTTGTTTCTGTCTTTTTACAGCGTTGCAGGAAGAGCAGCAGGAAGAGCGAGGCCCTAAGGGACAGTTGGAACCTGTGTGAGCGCAGTTCTGGGAGAGCCCCCTCTGATTCAGAGGAAAACTCACATTCATTTAACAGGGCTTTTATATGGCCCACTATTACAAGCGGCCGTGTTGTTAAAATCCACCATGTGGTTCATATCAGGTTGTGCTGACTGTTTAAGCTTGACATTAACTAGCCGAGTATCAAACTGCTTCATTGGCATTTTGCCAGTATGCTTATGTTTGAAAATAGATTGCTTTGGTGGATGAACATTTGTGTTGGCTAAAGCTTTGACCTGGGATTTAATACATTTTTCTTTACGCAAAAACAAGAACATAGTCCCCTTAATACACTGTTTTGCTTTAAAATAATGATCGTCCAGACTGGGGGTAGTTTTTCTACAGATATGTGAATGAGCAAACCTAATCTGCCTCCTTCCCAGCTGTAGTGAGGACAGCTGATTTACCTAGAGGCTTAACAGAAGAGAAACACCCTGAAATGTCAATAGAGATTGATGAAATTCCAATATTAAGATCAAAGACCTGTTAAAATGTAGCCTTAGATGTATACATCAGGAAAATCAATGGTATTCTCCGAAGAATTCACTATTTTAAAATGACAGCTAAGAGGCAGTGTACAAAGCAATTAGTGAGTTTAGTCATTCTGAACACAATACTTTTGTGGTGGATTGTTTTTCTCTACCTTTTTTTTTTTTTTTACCAAATAGTTGTACATTTCTCAATGTAACAACATTAGAAAGATGTTAAATAGCAAGGTTGTAAAATAAACAATTGAACTGATGTGACAACTTGCTGATTCCCATCAGTCTAACACCGTCCTGCTTAATACAGCGTTCATTTGCATAATATTAACACTGGTGTTGGCTAGTGTAATTACCCAATGCTAATGACCCAGCCTGTAATCCCTGTTCAGATCTCAGTACACAACCCAGAGACTATGTTTCATCCAGTCAGCAGTGTCAACAGGCTACCATTGTGATGACTATGGAGGAAATCTACAACTTTATGGAGGTTAAAAGATTAACATAACCCCATAGTAAGAAGGAGTCTAAACAGCATGGCGGCTGTGTGTGGGAGTGGAGGTCCTGTGGTGGACTTCACCATCCATTAGCTTCCAACACACAGAGGCCAGGGCTTTTTGTGAACATGCATGCGGCACACTATAGAGAGAAAATGAAGGCTAGCCTCAGGTAGAGGAGCAAGGAACACAGATAAAGAAATAGGGAGAGAGTGAGGGAAGGAGGGAGGGAGGGAGGAGGGGGAGGGAGGGTGTTTGCAACGGAAAAGTACAGCAGATTCATGCTACCCCCGCTCTCTCTCAGCTGGGCATGATTGTGATGGAAACACAAGACAAAACCTCCTTGAGTAAAATTCCCTTCAGTAGCCTTGTCCCTCTGTCACACCCTCAAAGGCTGCTTCAATCTATACGCCAACCTTTGTGTGACAGGGGATTGGACAAAGGGAAGATTTTTGCATGATTCTCTGCTTTCAGGGACACGAAGAAGAAAAAACACTGTGTTTAAACAAAAGATAGAGGCTATTCACAAACAAATTGACAGAAAGAGCAACATGCTATCTTATTTGCGGCACCATCTCCTTAATATACTACTCTATACTACTACACTAGTCTAAACGTAAAACAGTGGACTTGAAAGTAAAAAAAAAAGTATATAGAAAGTATATAGAAAAGAAGTATATCTTGCTCACATTGCTTGGAAAATGTCAAGAATGTTGCAACGGCCATGACGTCGAAACAGAAGCAGTGTTTGTCAACTCCATTGACCCAGGTTTTTTTAAATGCTTGAGTTGCATTTCCTGGTTGCGTTTAAAAGTTTGAAATGAAACCCAGTCTGACCCCTTTGAAACAATGCAAGCTTTAATGGGCCCGGGGGGAGGGCCGGGTGAGGGTGCGGTGAGTGAGGGGTGAGGGAGGGGTTGAGGTCTCAAGACCCCGGCTGTAGAGAGGGTGGAGTTCAAGATGAAGCAAAAGCCTGATTTTACAGCTCTCCCACATGTCCCGTCACTAGGATTTATCACCCCTGTCACATGATCCAGGAAGTGCTGGGGGAGGGGGGGGGGGGGGAGCGGGGTGTTTTCCTTACCAGAACCAGTTCCGGAGACGGAACCAACCAGTTTCAGATACTGGACCGCCGTTGCAGTTGAGGGGGGGGGGGGGGGGGGGGGAGGTGGAGAGGAGGGGAGGGGAGCCTGAGTATGATGTGACACATTGAGATCAAGTGTGTAAAGGTGTGAAGCTGGCGGTTTATATGGTGGCCATGCACTTGAAAGAGAGGGTGATAAATTTAACAAATAAGCCTCTGCCGGGTGTGAATTAAGGAAACTGACAGTCATTGTGTTTTTCTCATTGAAGGAAGTCGGGCATTTCACATGGGATGGTCAATGAAATATATGGTTTTAATGCATTCTTTAAATCACCACATGTGCTCAGGAAGGTAGACAAATGGCCTTTTGTGGGAAACAGGATCCATAGTTTAACTGACGTGATCTTGTGCATGCTTTGTGGCAGTCGACCACCCCCACCCCCCTCGCAGCTATCTGTGCTCAAAGGAAGATAGCAGTTTAAGATGGATCCATAGGTGGTTGGGTCCTCCCTTCTCGCAGACTTAGCGTCTCTCTTCCACTCGGAGGCTTATCTCTTGATTTTGACCTCGAGCTGCTTCTCTCCTGATCCTCTCCTCCGCTCAGTCATGCTCAGGCTTTTCCCTCGGCCCCTAAAGAGCCTCCTTTAATCAGCCTGGCTCCACTCACTTCCCACTGACTCATTAGATCCGGAACATTAACCCGTCGTTGTCATTTTCATACGACACCTGACAGGATTTCACTCGACGGCGTAGTAACGCGTCTCAATCTCAACCCCCCTGTCTTTGCTTCCGACCGTGTCCAGGATTCTTAACTTTGAAAAGTAGCCCGAGAATGTTTTTTGCCCGATCACGTCGGTTCGATGACCGCCGTCCTGGGTGTGTGGAGGATGTCAAAATGTTAATCGCGAGAGAAATAGTTGGAATTGAATGGGGAGGCGAGAGCCCTGCGACCCCGTTGCCTCTGTACAGTGTGGCTACCCCTCCTCTCCAGAGGCTCCCAACCCCATAGCATTTAAATGGTAATCTCAGTGGGCTTTAGAAGTCTTCTATTCACCCTTCCTTATATCCAGTAGAGGCTTTATCCTATGCATTCCTCCCCCACTAATTAGCTTTGGTAAATGAAGCCTCTCTCTCTCTCTTTCTCTCTCTCTCTGTATCTGTCTCTCGCTCTCTCTCTCTCTCTCTCTCTCTCTCTCTCTCTCTCTCTCTCTCTCTCTCTCTCTCGTTCTCTCTCTCGCTCTCTCTCTCTCTCTCTCTCTCTGTGGCAGGCTTAGGGCACAGCTGAGGAGATAGGGCCTCTCCTTTCCCACTCAAGACTGCTCACCAGCTGCCTGTCACGGCGACGCACCCCTTTCCCCTTTTGGTTAATCTTCTGCTTTTAAAATAAAAAAAAGGTGAAAGCATGGCTGGGTCTGTACCCAGGCATCCGTCAAATAGCAATACGATTGATAAAGAGATAAAGCGATGAGTTGAGTCATTTCTGGGGTTGTTTTCCTTTTCAGGATCACGTCACGAATCGTTTCCCCCGTTATTCTCTCTGCGCAGACATTTCCTTTGTAGGCAGGAAACTGCAACAGCCCCTACAGACAGGGCTTCGCCGGGCAATCTCGAAAGAGGTAAAAGGTCAGGACAACGTGAGGTGTAGGTAGCGGGGAGGCTTGTTGTATTGCACAACGCGCTTCTGATAATCAGATTATCAGGCTCGTCTGTTGACCTCGCAGACAGGATTGAACCAGGCGTGTTGGTGGAATCCCACCCAAAGCATTGGGTTTGCTACTGTGAGGGCCAGGCTTGAGGCTAGACGAATGAGTTTGACATGAGGGTCATGGCTATATTCTGCATGAGGCTTTCGGAGAAAAAGAAAATCCTCCTTTGTTGGTGAAAGACTCAAAAAAGGGGAAGACCAACATAGTGTTACTATCTCTGTAATTGGGTTGGCTGGGCAACCTGGTTTACTGATATCATGATTAGAAAGCTGGGTCACACAAAGGTGTGTGTGTGTGTTATCTCTGATGTTTGAACCAAGAGAGTAGCTCAGGCTGTATCCACATCAGCGCACGGCCACATTCTATCTGGAGTTTTTTTTTGCAGAGGCGGGCCATTCACTGTAACCATGGCGTCAACAACCCATCTGTTCCTCCTGCTTTTATGGGGGGGGGGGGGGGGAGTGGTGCGTAGTAGAGTTGATTGGTGTTTTTGTGGTGTGTGTGTGTGTTGGTGAACGGGGGTTTGATAGCAGTAATGCTGTGCACAACATAGCAAAGAGTGGTGAGTTTATGTGCTCAGTAATACTCTGCCTACATAGAGATTTTTATTACAGCCTAGAGGTAGGTGGGGATTAAGATTTTAAACTGCCTTTTGAGTTTGGTGTGCTTAAAAGTGTACTGGTCTGCAGATTGTGGGGTTACTGTGAAGATTAGCAAAGTTACTTAGAACAAACGTCAGGAGTTCATATAAATTAAAGCATAATGTTCTTAGACCCCCCCCCCCCTCTCGCGCGCTCTCGCTCTCGCTCTCGCTCTCTCTCTCTCTCTCTCTCTCTCTCTCTCTCTCTCTCTCTCTCTCTCTCTCTCTCTCTCTCTCTCTCTCTCTCTCTCTCTCTCTCTCTCTCTCTCTCTCTGCTATGCATCACTTACATAGACATGTGAAGCTTCAGGCCTTACAGCGAGGGTTCTGCTCCCACTTTCTCCTCGTTCTCCACGTCCTGCCTGGTCTCTCATGGCCACCACATGTTGTAAAGCTGCTGGGTTAACCTTAAACTCAGAGCACTGTGTCATTTAACCCACTATTTTTGCCCGTCTGTCATTTAGGACATCCTGTTCCACGACTTCCTTGCAGAGAGCCCCTCCCTCGACCAAAAGCCCCCCGAATATCCCCCCACACGTGGTCCAAATTACTGCCCTTACCGAGCCCCGTCTTTTACAACTTTACATTGTGAAACGCTCAGCAGAAACACAGCCCCGTGGCCTTTTTAAGAGAGCAGGTAGGGACTACAGCTGAGAGACACAACACTAACACATGGTGAGGGGGGTTCTTTGTAGACCAGAGATGTGGCTGAAGTGCTGTTGGCCCAGACACTCACCGGAGCTAATGTCATCCTGCCCCTGTGCTTCTGGGAGAAAGGAGAGCCCGTAAGCGAATCAACTGGAAAGGCCTTTGCCATTGTCGACCGTCCTTTCTCTCCCACCAAAGTTGCTGAATAATACATTCAAGGCGTCTTCATTGTTTGTGTTCAGGTTATTTTCGGTCCCACCAACCCCCGCACAACATCGCAGCAGTTTGAACTTAGGAGTCCTTTCAAATAGTTTGGGTTTTATTCTCACTTTGATAAAACGGCCTTCAAAATGGCCGCAGTTACCCGACACGTTTGTCTAATCTAATCCACTTCCGGGGACAAGCTGACTTGGAAAGGGGAAACGACCGACACAATTCGTGTCGTGATTTTGCTCCCGCGTCCTCCTGACTCGACCCTGGCCGCCCGTTCTTTGTCCCCAGATGACCCAGCTGACCAGCGTACCTGCCTTATCTGTGGAGACCGCGCCACAGGCCTGCACTATGGCATCATCTCCTGCGAAGGCTGCAAGGGCTTCTTCAAGCGCAGCATCTGCAACAAGCGCGTCTACCGCTGCAGCCGCGACAAGAACTGCGAGATGTCGCGCAAGCAGCGCAACCGCTGCCAGTACTGCCGCCTGCTCAAGTGTCTGCAGATGGGCATGAACCGCAAAGGTGAGGAGGCAGAAACACGGTTAAACCGGAATTGTCAGTTCCATACTCGGTGAACCTCAGTCAGTGGTGTAGATCTTTGGCGCCCCCTTCTGAGAGGATACGTGTGTTTATGCCTACCTCCAGTAAGTGCTGTTGAATCAGGGGCAAGTTCCTGTACGTAGCAACTGGAGGTACTGAACTTACATTTCACATGAGCTAGTGTTTCACACACACTCACCCCTTTGCTACGTAGATATGTGGCGCCCTCCTCTGGAATGAGACGGTAGGCACAGTTCTGATGTTTGGCCTCATCCAGCACGTTCGTTTGTAGCCAGGAGGTGGTGTTGAAACACCAGGGTTGCCATCTCAGGGACATTGGCATCACCATTTCTAAACATTCTGCAAACGCTAACAGTACTTACGTTTCCTTTTCAGCAATCAGGGAAGATGGGATGCCAGGTGGAAGAAATAAAAGCATCGGGCCTGTGCAGGTAAATTTGTTTTCTTTTCTTTTGTCCTCTGAAGCTGGTGTCGTCATAAATCCCATGAACCTACTGGTCCCATTAACCTGCTGGTCACTGGTTTATTCAGCACCTTCCTTATAAGTCAGATAGCCCCTGGTTTG
The DNA here is from genome assembly GCF_054491055.1 of Hypomesus nipponensis. Taxonomy (NCBI): domain Eukaryota; kingdom Metazoa; phylum Chordata; class Actinopteri; order Osmeriformes; family Osmeridae; genus Hypomesus; species Hypomesus nipponensis. Next base: position 6,331,698 of record NC_140384.1, on the reverse strand, counting down.
GGAAAAGCTTGGCCAGGGGTTAATTAGACTGGAGTCTATTCATGTGCCAGTATAGTGTGTGTGTGTGTGTGTGTGTGTGTGTGTGTGTGTGTGTGTGTGTGTGTGTGTTGGCCCACCACCCATGTCTGTTTCTCTTTCACTCAGTTGTCGATGTACCCATGTCCTTGTTTGTCTGTTCATCCAGCTATTCTAAGAAAACCCATTTTCACCCCTGTCAATCAGAATAATTATATTAAACTGATGAATAAAGTTATTGAAAGTTATCATAGGAATGAGTAGAGGCAGTGAGTCCTCTAATGTCTCTTTCTTTCTCTTTCTTTTTTTCTCTTTCTTCCCCCCTCTCCCTCCCTGTCTCACACAGATCACGGACGAGGAGATTGAGAGGATTATGTCGGGACAGGAGTTCAAGGAGGACGCCGGTCTACCAGAGCATACCTGGGGCACCAACGGCGACAGCGACCACAGCTCCCCTAGCAACGGCGCCTCGGAGGGCAACCAGCCGTCCCCGGCCTCCACTCTGTCATCCAAGTGAGTTCATCGACCCCCCCCCCATCTGAATCAGTCCCCATTGTCTGCTCCTCTCTGTCTATGAGGTAATGGGCCCTGACAGCAACGACATCTAATTCCAATGTTTCTCCGTGTTGGCTATGGTATTTAACGCTAAAAGAAAAGAATGCTAAAATGCTAGCTATTCAGACTCGGTGGCTGCGATAACGGCAGATTGAAGCTCGCCCATCTGCTGTTTGTGCTGTGGAGACGAGCTCAAATCTGCAGTCCCCAAGGTTAAATGTCGTCTGTATGGGGTGTCAGTACGGGCTTCGGAGTAAACATGTTATCTCAATCGACTTTTATTACGAAGGTTAATTTAAGTGAATTTGGTTTTTGACCTGTTTGAATGTCTACATGGTGAACACAACAACATAAGTACATTGGTGCTTCATCATTGGCGGTGTTGTTGGTGTGGAATGGAAAGAATATTTCTGAGTGAGAAAACGTTGAGTAGCAGTGTGTGGACTGGAATACTGCGATGGGAATGCACTTGTGCGGGCCTTGTGTGCACTCAAGTAGAAACATGCTCCAAGCAAATCGCAGTAACTCGAAATGTGCCCCATGGAATCCTTTTCAACACAAACAGACTGCCCAGGGTTCTTTTTTGTGTGTGGCGTCTTCCTATTGGTCAATGTACTTTACCGCACGAGTGACCCGACCGTTGCTGTCGCCCCGTCTAGTCGCTCTGTGGAGATCAACGGGTACACGGCGGCCCTCAGGGACCAGTACATCAACACCTCCATGTCCACTCCCTACCAGCTGCTCCCACACCTCTTCAGCTACGCCGCCCAGTCCGGCCTCCTGGCTCCCCAGCCCCGTAGCCTCTACCCCCAGTCCCACCCCCTGGTGCTGCAGCTGGTGGCGGCCGAGGACCTCGCCCCCCTGGCCACGCCCATGCTGATCGAGGACGGGTGAGTTCGCCCCCCCCCCCCCCGTTACGGCTTGGCGCGTTTGTGGCGGAGGCGCAAAACGTCGGTTGGATCCATCCAGCGGATGTTCACCCCCTCTGCCTCCCGTCTCCCAGGTACAAAGTGACCCAGGTGGAGCTGTTTGCACTGCTGTGTCGCCTGGCGGACGAGCTTCTCTTCCGCCAGATCTCCTGGATCAAGAAGCTGCCGTTCTTCTGCGAGCTGTCCATCGAGGACTACACCTGCCTGCTGAGCTCCACCTGGCAGGAGCTCATCCTGCTCTCCTGCCTGACCATCTACAGCGCCCAGATTTTTGGAGACCTGGCCGGCGTCACCGCCAAGTACACACCCTCCGACGACGAGCTGCAGGGGTGAGTCGCCACGGAGGGAGAGGGGGTCATTGAGAGGCCCCTGCCTTCCTGTTTTGGTTTGTTAGCCTAGCGTTAGCTAGTTCAATCGTGTTATTTGTCTTTAGGACAAACTATCTGTGGTTTCTCCGCAAGATTGACTCACCTTCACTTCTTCGAGATAAAAAAAAACCTGTAAGGTTTAAGGCAGTGCTTCACAACGTGCGCTCCGCTTGAATCAGGTGTGTCTGAGGAGGGAAATATCTAGAACATGCAGGACAGTGGGACCCGAGGACCAGGGTTTAGAAAGCACCGGTTGGAACATCGCTCTTATAGAAAGGAACCTATCCTACACTGAGTTGTGTTTCCCTCTGCAACAGAGCGTGTTCTTCCACTTGGTGGATGCGGTATCTCTACAGGGTTTGATGGTATTCCTACCATTACACTGGCTTTCATTGTCTTTGGATGCATGCCAGGGATGCGGTCTGTGAAAGGGAGGACTGACCAGGGCTGTGGCTAGCACTGTCTGGGCCATCATGAAATACACATCTGTCCCAGGCTGACTCAAATAGTGTATTAGGGGTTTAGTGTCTGTGTAAATCAGACTTCAATTATCTGACCCTTTTCCCTCATTTTCGGGACGATTTACAGCCGTATCTTGTTGCTTTGAACAATTTAGCTCCAGTTAACTCATGAAGGTGCTGGTGCGTGATTTGTGGGGCTAGTGCTAAATAGTTGAGGCCCGGACACTCCTGTTGGAGGGACGTGAAGCGAGCAGAGCAGAGGAGCAAAGATAATCTCCTTCTTCGGAGAAGGAGATAATCTCTCCTTTGCCATAAATGATTTATTCCTCTTTTTTTTTACACAGGCATCATTGTAAAGTGTTATAAATCCTATTCAGAGCAGTGGCAGTGTCGAGGACTTATGAGGGAATTTGGGAGACCTGACCTGGTTATTATGGGATGTGCTTGTTAGCATCGATATATGAGTCCTTGTGTCCATCCCAGGTTTAGCGAAGATGGCATGGAGGTGATGGAGAGGTTGATATATCTGTTCCGCAAGTTCCACCAGCTGAAGGTCAGCAACGAGGAGTACGCCTGCATGAAAGCCATCAACTTCCTGAACCAAGGTAACCCAGCCAGCACGTCCCCTCTCCGCTTCACACGCGTCTCAACGGAGTCACTCTCTCTCTCTCTCTCTCTCTCTCTCTCTCTCTCTCTCTCTCTCTCTCTCTCTCTCTCCCTGTCTCTGTCTCTCTGTCTCTCTGTCTGTCTGTCTCTCTCTCCCTCTCTCTCTCCCGTTGGACACGGGACTGCGTTTGAATCGTCCCACCGGGGTGAGATGAAACCGAAACGCTGTCGTTTCTGTTGCAGATATTCGAGGGCTGACCAACGTGAGCCAGCTGGAGCAGCTGAACAAGCGCTACTGGTACGTGTGCCAGGACTACACCGAGCACAAGTACCCCCACCAGCCCAAACGCTTCCCCGAGATCATGATGTGTCTGCCCGAGATCCGCTGCATTGCAGGTAAGTACAGACGCGCGCGCGGGGCGCCCCGCCAGGTTTTGAGCCCCCACCCCCCACTTCCCGTCGTACGTCAGCGATGTGATGTTGTTGTGTCTCTGCGCTCACTATCCTGCGGGGTTGTGTTTTTCTCAGGGAAGCTGGTGAACGTTCCCCTGGAGCAGCTCCCGCTGTTGTTCAAAGCAGTGCTGCACTCCTGCAAGTCCAGCCTCAGCAGCTACAGGACAGGCTCCTCCCTGTGTCTGACCTCTGGTACCTCCCCAGCAAACTGATCCCCCCCCGACCCCCCTCGCCCCCCCCCCCCCCCCCCCCGCCCCTCCCCCCTTCCTTCAGAGGTAACCTGGAGGGACCAAGGTACCGCTCTCCCTTCCTGTGAATGTGACAAGCAGCTTTTTTTTCTCTATATATTTATTACACGACAGAGCTGAATGTATGCTGATTTACACTGTGCACATGCTTCTGTACAAAGGGAAATGCACAAAAAGGTGCGTTGGCCTGTGAAGTTTACAAGTGTGTATCCGATCGCTCATCGTGTCGGTGTTGCCATGGTTAGAACTAGATTTTAAAGATTTATTTTGTTCGGATGGGGACAGATATTATTGAGTTGATAAGTGTTTTGAGACTACCTCAGGAAGATTATGATGCAATTTCAGGTACCTTTTCTGGCTGTTTGAAATTACTTTCCCAGTCTATACCTCTAAACCCTACGGATACTTTCAACCTGTTAATCATATATTATATATTATATCGTATAACATTTCAAGATTTACGGTGAGGTGAATTTTTGTTTTGAGGTGGAGGTTTCATGGGCTTTTCATTGAAATATATCTTATGGGTATTTTTCTACAATCATAGACTGGGGAAACAGAGTGATGTATTGCAAAGTTAAGAGAGATTAGGATTGTTCTTAGCCTTAGTGTTTTGTTGTTCGACCAAAGTGTTATGCAAAAAATCCCTCTCATGGGTTAGGGGGCTAGTTAATAGTTAAACCAAAGTTATTCGAATGAATGAAGAACCAGGATAAGAAATTAATCAACGGTGTCGGGAGAGGAGACCATCTGCTGGACAGTAGCTGGTTCCCATTCTGACCCTTTTTACTAAGACCCCTCCGTAAACCAGTGCCAGTCTCTGTAGCAGCCCCCCCTCGTCTCCTAAACCGTCCCAGAGCTCTGCTCCCAGGTACCTTCACACCCAGAGCTCTGCTCCCAGGTACCTTCACACCCAGAGCTCTGCTCCCAGGTACCTTCACACCCAGAGCTCTGCTCCCAGGTACCTTCACACCCAGAGCTCTGCTCCCAGGTACCTTCACACCCAGAGCTCTGCTCCCAGGTACCTTCACACCCAGAGCTCTGCTCCCAGGTACCTTCACACCCAGAGCTCTGCTCCCAGGTACCTTCACACCCAGAGCTCTGCTCCCAGGTACCTTCACACCCAGAGCTCTGCTCCCAGGTACCTTCACACCCAGAGCTCTGCTCCCAGGTACCTTCACACCCAGAGCTCTGCTCCCAGGTACCTTCACACCCAGCGCTCTGCTCCCAGGTACCTTCACACCCAGCGCTCTGAGCCTCAGCACATCAGCACAGGTTGGCTGGGCCCGTGGGTCTGCACACACGGGCTGGAAACCACTCACAACCGGCCCTGCTTTTCCATCCACACCACGTCTAAAAGGCTGAGTTGTGCCTTTTAGCATGGCCGGCTTTGACCCGTCTAGAGGTGGGTCATTTCTCTTTAGTCCGACTGGTCAGTCTGATCAGTTTGGGGCTTGCTTATGAATTCAGACTGGGCTGATGGGCTGCCTGTTCTCTGTGGCTTGCACATCATCCGTGACAGGTATGCGCACGGTTAAAGAGCCGCACAGACCCATTGGTTTTTATTTACGACGTCTGAGATTTCAACCACTTGAAGTGTCTTTTTGAAGTGCTCAAGTAGCCGTTTCACACACGTACGTTGTTGGAAACTTTGACGAAATGCAGTCCTTGCAACGACTCTCTTTTTAGCGCGCCGCGGGGAGGTTGGAGACATGACCATGACCATGGCCATGGCCAGGTGCCCCCTCCCGGCGTGCTGCTCTCTCTGGTCCTCCTGGGCCTGCATCGAAACAGGGTAAAGTAAGTGTGATGTATTGCATTCAGGAGTTACTCAGTGATCACTATGCTGATGTAATGGTAGGATTTGTAGTTTTGTTAGAATTCAGGACGTTGGAAGTCCTTTGTAGAACGCGTTTTAAGTTTTTTTCTTGTTGTTGTTTATTTTTTATTTTTCTTTCGTTTATTTCCACCAAAAGGGGGTGTCGCTTGGGGAGTTTTTGTTCGCAAGCTTGCAGGGCAGATTTTTCTGGAGGTGTTTAGAGAGAAATATGGCAGATAATGGAGAGGGGTGCAGGACATGCGATTGGTCAGATCAGTTTATTACGAGCCATGCCATCATGGGAGTGCCATGTCTTTCCCTCTCTGGGGATAAAGTGACCATGTGATTAGACGGTCACCGATGCGAATGGTCTACTCTCTCAGGAGTCGTGCATGCCAGTCAACCGTCCATGTCTGGCGTCTGTCCGTGTCTCATGCAGCGATAGTACATGCAGCGATAGCACAGCCATCTCCTCTCCCCCCAGCCTCGCCCTCACTTTCACCAATGCAGTGTACTGTTTGTCATTTATTTTCAGTCGGCCACATTTTCATAATACGTTTTTTTGGGGAGGTTTTGTAAAAAGAAAAGGAAAAAAAAACGTTGTCATGTTTACCCTTGTAGTTTGTTTGTGACTGTTTCGGTTTATTGTTGTTTTGGAGTGAAGATGATCATTTGCTTGAATTTTTTTGATCTATTGTTGTTGGATGTTGGAGGTGATTATACTATAAGAACTCATTCCCTTAAACACACTGTACCCCCCAAGTGTTTGGGGGTTTGCCAACTTACATACGGTCACCGGTATAAGTAACAACAACCTGTTACTGATTTCCTGCCTGCTTTTAGTTGTCATGGACGGGATACTGCACCCAGAGTCATTGAACCCAGAGTGAGGTGTGGACGTGGTCATTCTCAGTGTCAACCTGATTAAGATGGAGCAGTGGCCCTTTTCCTGGGCTGGTCGCAGCATGTTTTTCTCCTAAACTCAGGGAACAGTACTTTTTAGGAACCATGTTTGACGGGCCAGTTCCTGGGCTGCTCTTTCGGCAGTAGAGTAGTTTATCAGTCCTAGAGGCCTAACAACATGAGCAGGCTTCCTAGGTCACCCCAAGTGTCACCCCACTACCTTACCGCCACCATTGTGTTGACCACGCTTGTGTCCTGAATATGTTATAAAGATTCTTGATGATTTTTTGGGGTAACTTTATTTTAATTTTTTTAATGATGTGTATTAACAGATCATGAATATGTCGATTGCAATTTCTATACTGAAACTACCTCTTTTTGTTATGTCATCGGGTTGCTTACTTTCACATACGTACACCTTTTATAATTCTTATTTATTGGTTTCATTGAACCAATGTTCTGTTATTCTGTGTATCTTGCTTCATGCAGTGACCTCTCTCACAAGCGCTGTTATCGTCTTTCCTTTTTTTTTTTTTTTTTTTTTTCTTGCAAAAATACGTTGCCTCATGTTCCGTGCTACCTCAGGCCAAACTGACGGTTAACCCTTTCAAGGGCGGGCCTCACGCTGGCCACTCTGACCGTTTACTCACTCTCTCAGTCATCAGTGAGACCATTTACCACACAGGTCCTCTACTGTTCAGGTATAACTGACCATCTTTCTCTAGCACATTTCTCATGCCATCCATTTATTTTCCAAGGACCCTCTCTCCTTTTTGATTGGTTAGATTTGTTTTCTTTTTCCACACCCTGTTATGATCAGTTCAATACCAGAGATTTCCAGTGGGAGTGAATGTACTGTGTATGTATTCACTTGTATTCCTAGGTAGTATTCATAAATGGAAGTGATCTTATGGCTGTTACCATCATGCTTATTTTTCCGTGTGAACAATTGTGAGTGCATCCTATTAATGTGTGCTATAAACTTTACCTCAATGTGTTCATCCTCTGGCCCAATGGTTTTGTATTATTTCCTGTTATGTATTAACATATTTGTCAAGATAATGTACCAAACAATCTATAAATGGAGTGTAAAATTGGGGTTAAATAATCAGTATCATGTTTGAAAACTCCAATGCTGCTTGTGAATGATTATCAGTTAGAATGTAATAGTGTTCTGAATGTAATTGACTGTTTACATGCTTTCCCTTTAGCCACCTGACTGACTCACTTTGCAGAGAGCCAGTGTTCTTCATCAAGTATTAAACCAACTGTCTGTCACCGAGTGAGTCGGTTGATTTCAGGAAGAACTTGGTGTCATCTCCCTAAGTGTTACATCGGTGTTATAAATCATTCAGACAGGTCCGTCATCTCAGAGCTAACGGTGGGAAATATTAGATCAGTGGAAGAGCAGTAAAATCATTGAATATATCTCAGGGAATAACTTGTTACAGATTTCCACTGCCTAATACTGCTTGTCGTGTTTCTCAACAAGTTCACGAGGAGCTCTCTCCTCTAGTTACTTTAACTACCTGTGAAGAATGAGATCCATATGTGTTTAAAAGCATGTTTAGAATGTTTTAGGACTTGAAACCAAATAAATGTGAACGTTATGCAACTGTTTCTTTGTCCCGAGTTTTCATTGTTTTTAATCTATCTTTCACATTTCATTTTTGCGAAAACCATTTGGATTATTTATAATTGGTGATACAACCACTTTAGATTGAATTCCAATTTCAAGGGCCACAAACACATCATGGTTGGTTTTTGGACATGGAAACACAAAGTAAAGCACTGATAAATGAGCAGGTAATCCAGCTACTGATGAATACATGGCTTCTGTTACTTGATCAAAGGCGTGATTGGAATGAGCTAATGAAAGCACATGCATATACTTACATTACATCTGTAATACCTGCAAATGTGCCTTTTTCTGCACTTTGGTTGAGATCCTGTTGTGCCAAAGTTGTGTTGGATTGCACCCACAAAACTGGTTGATGGTGCACTGTAACACTATATTTGTGAAATGATTGGTGCACTGTAGTTGAGAGTTGTATTGTTTACTGTGCCCGGAAGCTGCAATGTGGTCAATTTGCCAGGTAAATACAGGCTGTTCTTTAACTCTGAGCACTGATGTACTGTTAGATATGCAAATAAAAATTCTGATCCTTGATTTTTAGTTTTACTTTTTAATGTTTGTCACTTAAATTAATAGTAAATGTAAAATGTGGCATACCTGAATAGGACACAAACAAAGCACAGATGATGTTGATTATTTCAGTGAAATGAGAAAGAAATTTCACTCACTGTGGTATAATGTATTAATTGAGCAATAAGCTAAGCAAATGTCCTTGCCATTTAAAAAACTGTCCTGGTCTTGAAATGAATACAACCCTGTGCTTGGTCACTATTTCTCCCAATGAATGTATCGGTGCTTTTCATGATGTCCTTGCTTTAGTGAGATTTAACCTTAATGTGACACACACACCTACACCTTACGCACACGTGCACACACATTCTGGTCCTGTTCCGAGCATTCCGGAGGGGGTAGAGAGATGTGGCTGTCAGAGGGGGCTACTGCTTGCCTCATGAGGGTGAACCTGGCCAGTACAGGACCATGACAACATGAGGCAGCACTTATCTCTCCAAGGCTAGCCCGAGAAGCTTCTGACAAGCTGTTCTGACACCAAGCCCTCTCCTCTCACAGAATCCTCACCCTCCTTGACCCCCCCCCCCCCACCCACTCTCAGGTCCACTCAAGGCTGCCCCTCCCCCCTCCATCCGGGAAGGGGTGTCTATTTTAAAGGGGTAGTGAGTTATGAATTAGTACAGAAGGAGCTGGTGGAGAAAGGGGCTACTTAGCCTACTGTAAAAGGTTGTACCAATATCAATATCAAACACCAATATCTGCATGAGAACTTGTCTCCTCAGGGCCCCAGCAGGTGAAGAGGCTGGCTGGCTGGCAGCTGTGGAGGGGAGGGTTTGTCTGCAGGGTTTTTTGGGGGGGTCTTTTTTCCTCCGATGTTTTGGGTCTTGGGTGGCATACTGCAGCGGAAGTACACCCAACCTTCTGAACTTGTCTTATCCCAACCCAAAGTCCAAGATCCTCTTTCTTTTGGGAGGTTAGGTAAACACATAAACACATCGTCTTAGCTGATATAGAGACCGCAGTACCTCGGAACCACAGAGGGAGAGCGCTTACTTTCATTGAGGAGCATAGACAACCTATGGCAGAAACTCGGCTAGGTTTGCTTCTGTTAATTCAAACTCAGTCCTGCTATTGCTAGTTATTTTTTAATTTAATCTAAATTAATTTTACTGTCACTGCGCAAGTATGAAGCCAATTTACTCCCTACTCTGATTTCAAGAAAGAGCATCCAATTCAGAAAGTGTCCTTCCCACAAGGTAATGAGATATGATAATATAATAACATTCATTTATTTAATCGGATGCTTTTACACAAAGTGATGTAGGGGGAACTTTAACCTGGAACCATATGATCTGCAGTCTGCTATTGAGCTATATCATACCTGTTAGTTGAGAAAAAGGTCAAAACAACTTATTTACTCAGAAAGTAAAGAGTAATTTAGAAATGCCATCATTTAGAGCCACAATGACAAATATAAAGTAAATGGAAGAGCAATCAGCTACTTTAATGAATATACATTTGAATTAATAGCAAATTAACACCAAAACAAATTCAACACAGTATTGATGATACTGATTGATTTCTTTTCAAGCTCAATGAATGGGCTCATGAGGGAGAGGAGAGACCGAGAGATAAAAGAGAGATAAAGGGAGAAAGATAAAGAGAGCGATAAAAAGAGAGAGTGAGCGAGGGAGGGAGAGAGAGATAGAGAGAGGGAGAAAGAGAGAGAATTTCGGGAGCATGAAGGAAATGGCACATGCATCAGAGAAATGTGAGGGAACAAGGTTAGAACCTTCTGGAAGCGTGTCAGTTGGGGGAGGTTGAGGAATGGTTGGTGTGTTATCGGCGGCTGGTTTGGAGTAGTGCATCAGGGTCAAGGGAATAAGATGAGAGGACGCCTCCAATGAGAGGAGGGGATTTGGGGGGAAGAGGGGGGAGAGGACCACACCTGGTGAAGGCACGCTTCAAGAGTGTGGTGGACAGGACTGAAACCACTCAGACCAGAAAGTGGATAGTGACAGGTCTGTCCAGTCATAGCTGCAAGATTCAACTCTGTCGTGTTTTTTTGTTGTTGTAAATAACCATTTGGAGTAGTAACACATCGTTTCGATTGACCAATTTCTATTGATCCAATAATAAACGAAAAGGTGCAGAATGAGGCAGTACCGTTTGCAGTACATTTCTATCTTTCAGAAAATATCAAAGTATCTCTATTATTTCAATGAATGTTTAGTTCAATTAAAAATACCTTGCGTAAATGTTCCATTAATTATTTTCCACATTGATTTCTGAGGGATAAAAGCAAGTATAGTTTTGAAAGCATAATGGCTATCCAGTAGATAGTGTTAACCTTGAATGTGAATAGGATTCTGGCAGGAGGCTTACATTTGAACATCTGCTGGTGTCCAGATAATCATTTGAAGACAGTCTATCAGCACCATGCTCTTAAATGCCAACAGAATTTTCAATAAAGTCTCATATCAAACTAAAAGTGATATGCCCACTCTTCCCATGGCCAGGACATGCATTGAGAGAAAACAAATGGCAGGTTGTTTAAGTTTTTGTCTGTGGTTTTATAACAAAATGCAGGCAAATAAAACGATGGAAGACTTCAAGATGTGTCTCCAAATTCTGGGAGTAGAGTTTTGGTCAAGGACAGTTTCAGATGGTTTGGCATGGTGGACAGTAATAATATCTGTACTGTGAGTTTTCAGCTATATTTATTTCAGACAATGACAGTCCATATGAACTGTCTCATTTCGTATACAAAGATGTGATCCTTCAGAAAAAGATCTAGACACAAGAGAAGACACTCTAAATACACTGCTAACAGTTGTATATGGGGTTGAGAACAATCATTTCATGTAAAAAATTATAACAACGATACAAATACAGTTAATGCATCATCTTCAGAGAATCATATCCAATTGTACCAATTTGTGGCCAAGATGCCTGACTACATGATGTTCTGTATAGCAGAATGCTGGGGGTGTTCAGTATTATAAGGTCTGAAGAATTGACATCTCTTGGAAGGCGATGACAGAGCAAGCTTGTGAATAGAACTACACAGCAACAATAAAACGTTAATGCTATCCCATTGAGTGGTCACAACAACTCTGACTATACCGAAATGACTATAGATACAGTGATATATTTAAGTGCAAGGTTGCAATTGAGTTCAACCTTGTGGGAGTCTGACAACGGATCTCCATTGTTGCAGCACACAAAGCTCAGATCTCAATAGGGCACTGATGGGGAACATGGCTGTATTATTTCAGGAATCAGCCAAGGGCAAAAAAAAACGGCAGTGGAGTGTTGTGTTTCTCTGTCAGCACCGCACACCTCCTAGCCCAAGGATTCTGCAAGGTTTGGTGTTGAAGTACTGAGAAGCATTTGAACTGGCTGTCAATATTGCCGCTTCGGTTTGTCTTTGATCACTCTTAAATGTCTTCATTCAAGGAGATGCTTTTTTTCCACGGGGGAGATTTGAACCTGAGATTCATTAATCAGCTGTCGTACTGGATGCTCTGCCTATGAGCTATGCCCATCCCTCTACTTATGCCTCCTTGACAGCTTGGCTGTTCTCATGGAGTATATGTAAACAATATATGTTCCACATAGCATGGTTGATCCACAAACCTAATGCGTAGGCTAAACCAGCAGAGGGCATGCCTCAAACAGAGCCATGATTAAAACAGTCTCAACCAAAATCCCACCAAACTGGACTATACGATTGTGGTCGAAACAGTTTATCGCAATGAATTGAAAGAATATTTTTAGAGACTATTCTTTGTACCAAGAAATGTATACAATCAATATGATTGTCATCTTTGACCTTGTGGTATGACACACAGGGAAGCCCCTGGCCTTCTCTTGCTTTCTGGGGATTCTAGTGTCGCCTTCCCATGTTCCATCCCCCCCATGTTCCATCCCCCCCATGTTCCATCCCCCCCATGTTCCATCCCCCGTCTAAGTGTTTTGTTCTGTTGTTTTTGTTCTGCAACCTTGCACAAGGACAGGCTGAAGACTGATGTATAGACTGTTTGATTTCCTTCTTGACATTAAAAAAGCATGAAAAGGAGGGCACTGCTTGCTGAAATCTCTATATTTCTTCTTGGTTACAAGGTCATTCAGCTTTTAAACTACTGGACGAATAAAAAAGTTCAGTAAATGAAACACATTTTCTTTCAGTATTTGGTATTGTTCCATTCACCTTATACTTGATCCTTGTCAGATTTGAACATACACCTTAGTCATCATTAAATTTCCTTTTTCCTTCTTTTATAAAAAAATATTGGTTATGTGTTAAGAGTAAATGTTTCGGTTCTTTTTATAAATTCATCTGGAGGTTTTGCTATATGCTTGACAAAATCGGAAAAAAAAGTTTGTATTTGTAGCTGTACAACAGGTCATACATAATAACCCTAAAGCATGTGTAACTTTCACCCAAAGCGGATTCTGCCGCTGCAGCAAAAAACGGCAGAGGAGGGCACAGTGTGAAAAATGTAAACGGCCAAGTCAAAACAACGAGCGAGCTCCAATCCCGCTCTCTATTTATTGTACAAATATATCTGCTCGACAGAGACAGAGCATGTCTGATGCTGGGGCTCCACAGGTCCCTAGCCACAGCACACTTGCAAAACAAATGCGTGCTGGAGACAAACAATAGATAGGCCATATTTCTCTGCATCATTGACAGGTGACCTGTCTGATGTCTCCTAGACCCTCCTCCTGTGGCCCATGCTGCCGTCCATCTCTGCACGGGAGGCTGCCTGTTTGTTTTCTGCCCCTCGCCTTTAACAAACGGATGTGCAGATAGCCCTATCAGAGACCTTGCAGGGCCAACACTGCCCCACTATCCTTCATGTAAGGAGGTCAGGGGTGAAATAGATTGATAGGTACTGGAGGTGTCGACTCAGCAAGTTGAAGCTGAACGGGTGAACCAGTCAGGCATATATTGATGATGCAACTGCTAAATGTTGTTGTGTAATGGGTAATTACAGCAAATGTGCAATTGTGAAAATGTGATCATACTTTTGATTTGATCATACCTTTGATGAATTAAAACGCTGAATGCAATGAAATAAACCAGTGGCGATTTTAGACCCTTTTTAGGGGTAATCAAGCACCCCTACATTTCATCTCAGCATCCCAAAACATTATAATATGAAATAAAATAAAAAATATGAAAATATAAATGATTATTGTTTATTATAATTTGATGCTTGTAGTTCATGAAGAAAGGGACATCCTTAGTTTTTTAATTCATTCAATATTTTGCATAATAATACATAAATGAATTAATTGTTATCCAGTGAAATTAGGGATTTATTAGCAAGGGGGTTTAGCACTTTTGCAAGGCACTATATTCTCATTGGGGGCAGAGCACCCCTAGAAGTCTGATCCTAGAATCGTCCCTGAAATAAACGAAGCAAGCTCCTGTTTATCAGTGTAAGGAATTCACAAACTAATTTGTGGTTTTTGCATGGCCTCAGCTATGCAGACTATTGATAACATTAGACAAAAAAAGCTATAGTGGTAACACCATAAATGAAAGCTGGTCTTGGTTTAGTCTTGCGTGTCCTTCAAATAGGGAGCCCTTTCTGTAATCTCAGTCTTGTCTCATTGTTTATACAGTAAATCATATCTACAATAATGTAAATTTCAATTCCTTCTACAGTAGCCTACAAACTGACCGTTCACCATAAGAAGTTATTCACTTCACACTCAGCAAAATCTTAAGATTCAAAATCATCCACACTTCTTAAAATGTAATGTCACTTCAGTTATTGCACGTCTTCCGTCCCCATATTCATTTAGAACCACTTAGAACGTCCTTCAAAGTGTTTTCCAAATTAGATATCAGTACTATCTAATAGTATCTATCCAGGCACATAAAATGACTAAGCTTTAAAGGGTTAATACGTGGTAAGTAAGTGTGCAGTATATATGAATCCATGATGCAAATATATGGATCGTTTTCCTCATTCTACTCTATACTGGCGTCACGACCATAACCGTTTATTATGGCATAACTGTGCGCAACGTTCTGGAGACAGAGCGCATCACCGGCTCCGTAGATGTCACATGATTTTGACTACCAATGAGAACTTTTGTGGTCTAACTTTTTGATCAAGAGGGCAGAGTAACGAGAGCGCCATGGGCATTAGTAGTTGGCGATGAACAACATCCCGTGCCGTTTTCAATCAGGCATATAATTATTTTATTGGTCAAGCTTTTCTATACGTCGTTTAATATATTATATCTTTGGTTGTTTGTTTATTTACCGGGGCATAGTGTCAGCAGCTTGAAAGGAACCGAATGTTGGGAGACAAGGTAAGTCGCGATAAATCCGCTTGGGTTTTTTTCTATTCAATTATCGCATCTTAATTTTAATAAAATATGACTAGGCTACGTTTAATCTTATAGCATTTTAATACAGACTATCAGTTCACATATTAGTTACATTAGACAAATTATATAGCCTTACTGTATCGTCCCAGGCCTATCGGAAATTGTGGATACAGCTTTTCAAAGACTGTGTATTTCCGTTAAATAAGATATTCAGTGGTATCATAGAGTTTACGAATAGAATAGGCCTAGTATAATAGGACTACATTTGATATATGCAAAGACAAAATTAATCAATTTAATCATATAAATTACTTTTAAAAAATGAATAAATATGAATTGCATAAATATACACGTCCAATACATTTTTTCAAATAGGCCAAACAATACGGTGATATTAATCTGAACTAAAAGGAACGAAATTATTTATTTTTTAAAGGGAAACACGTTATGCATTTTGTTTTTATTAATGCTATTCTACTAATACTGATTTATAATAATTATTACGGTCAGGCCTATCATTTGCATTATTATCAAAAAATGTTTATTAACTATAATAGTAACATAAATTAGTAATAATAATGATTACTATAAAACTAACTAGTAAGATACATAAAATACCAGCCTAAAGAAACCATTTGATACATAACAAAAATAAAATCCACCTACTCGATTTATAGCCTACAATGTAGACGGCTGGGCTATTGTCCATGGTAGCCCTATTCGTTATAAATCGCTAAAGCTACATGTAGGCGATGTAATACTGTCGATAAAAAAAACAAACATACATCATAGGCTGTTTTTCTCAAGAGGGGGTTGCATCTATCACCCATTGGCTATATAGAGGTGGTGAGAACCTTGAGGAGAGGGACATGTGTGTATTTCGAAGAGCATGCTGTATGCGCACGGGTTGGGAACCATCGAGAAACACTTGGAAGTGACCACTGCTGAACCTTGAATGATGCAGGGATTATAAAACTTCATCGCCTTTTTATTCACCTCGGATTAAGAGCGATTGAGAGAGTATTTGTCTGAAGGTATTATTTGCAAAGCTCTATTTGGATCTCATTATCTTATGTCTCAAAATAGGTGTTTTTCGTGTCCTGAAATATGTTGTGATATTTGGAGTGACAAATAAGACATAGCCTACCGTGAAATAATTTAATCTGACCATAATATATCAGCAAACCACGCGCTAAAATGCTCCTATTTCAAGGTCTGAAATATTTTCCCTCCAATATAACCAATTTTGCTTCGCATTCAGTTGGCAAAAAAAGAAAATAAACTACATGATTTGACCGAATATTTTAATAATCACGCTAGGTAATAAGCCGTGACGTTCAGTAAAATGAGTAGTCTATTGAACATATTTGATCAAATGATCATGAGTGCCTAGTCAACAATTATTCGTTTAATGTATAAAAAAAATATGTCATGCTTTCTCATCGCTCGTTTTTGTAAAACAGGTGTCTCATTAAAGGTAATGGAATACACGTATGACGAAGATTTGGAAGAACTCTGTCCTGTTTGTGGAGACAAGGTCTCTGGATACCATTACGGACTCCTCACCTGTGAGAGTTGTAAGGTATAACATTAAATTCGTATTTAACCTCCATTAGTCATAATTTTGGCAGTTTGGCAAACAAAGACCAACAGTCTACCTCTATATCTTTCAGGGTTTCTTCAAGAGGACTGTCCAAAATAACAAGAGGTACACATGTTCGGAAAACCAAGAGTGCAAAATAGACAAAACGCAACGAAAGAGATGTCCCTTCTGTCGATTTCAGAAATGCCTGAATGTTGGAATGAGATTAGAAGGTATGACTACCGATTTTCTATTACAATGTCATTAATTGTTCCTTTATATAGGCCATTCAAGTCGTTCGCTGTGGGGGTCTTCAACATTTTTAAATGAAAATTGATTTGTGTTTTCATTTTCCCAATATGACTGAAAAAGGTATGGTAAACTAATTATTTTTTTCTTGTTGTAATCTCGTGGGAATTATACGACTTTATATACGATCTTGGGCAATAGGAACGGAATATTATTATATAATTTTATTTTCAAACCAAAAATCTACAGGTTTTTTGATTATAGCTTTCTTAGTGCAAACTTATTTCAGTATAAGTGTATTACTAAGTGCGCTAAGACCGGCCATTGGTTCAACAACAGGCCTATGTTTAACGAAATGAGCACAGTTTTTCACAGGAAGCATTGTAAAAAATAGGCTATATAAAAATGACACAATGTTGCCAATTTATGGAACTCCAAGATCGACTTAACTTTCAGAGGATGCATTTTACATGAACAAATAGGCCTACGTGTGGTCTATAATCGTGAACAAGAAAAAAATCTGCTTTTTCAATAGACTGTAGAGAGTAGAGCAGTGGAACAGACCTCTGCCAAGAAGAAATACATGGCTGAATTTAGATTGTTTGCACACTTGGTTTTGACTGTGTGTGTATTGTTAGTTCCCATCCACCTTTGAAGGATATCTATTGTAAAATGTGTACGTGTTCCTTAATTAGTGTTCTTTTAAGTCTTTTTTTACAAGATTTATCCAGAACACAGTTTCTTACCCCAGACTTTTTAACTGATGTTCCCTTTTCTGGCAGCGGTTCGTGCGGACCGCATGCGTGGGGGCAGGAATAAGTTTGGCCCCATGTACAAGCGAGATAGAGCCTTAAAGCAGCAGAAGAAAGCTTTGATACGTTCCAACGGCTTCAAGCTGGAGTCGGCTCCACCAGCGGCCTCCCCCATACAGACTAACTACGGCTTCACAGGCACCCTGCATGGCCTCCCCACCATCTCCAAAGGCCTCCTGTCCTCAACTCCAACCTCCATCAGCCCCACAGACTATGAAACTAACCTCTACATACCGCCGTCCCTGGGTGTGGCCATGCAGACCCATGGGCCTTTGCCCAACCAGTACCAGTACCCAGCCTACCCCAGCAGGCCCATCAAGTCCGAGTGCACTGACCACTACACTAGCTCCCCAGAGTCTCTGATAGGGTACCCCTTCCAGGATGTCTACCCTTCTGGCTCCCCCCCCAGCGTGCCTCCCCTGGTGATGGAGCTGCTCCGCTGTGACCCAGACGAGCTGGCCGTCCAGAGCAAGATTGTTGCCCACCTGCAGCAGGAGCAGAGCGGGCGCGGGCGTCAGGAGAAGCCCAGCACCTTCAGCCTGATGTGCCGCATGGCAGACCAGACTCTCTTCTCAATCGTGGAGTGGGCCAGGAGCTGCATTTTTTTCAAGGAGCTGAAGGTAAGGTTCCAGAAAGACAACAAATCAACTGTACTCAGCCCCCACTATCGAATGACCATAATAACCGTGTCTCTGTAATTAATGATATTGAAAGCTTTATGAAGGATTTTCCGATAGAGGGGGGATTGAGAGTTGAAAAAAAAAGACAGTTTCGATTCTATCAGAAAGTATGTTCTCACATCTGGGTGAATGCAACGCTTAAGTCCACGGTGCAATGTGTCAATCGTGACAGATTGCTGGCATTTTGTCTGGGCTCTCTTGTTCCGGAACGATCCACTCAAACAGGGTGGCCGTCGAGTAGACACGGTGGTTGTGTCCATCTTCCTCAGGGTAACGATTTGAGATGCATCACTCCTCACGGCCGCTACGCCTCCCACGCACAGTGTCTTTGTCAAGTGAGCGGTGTAATTGAGTTGTGCCAAACTGTCCCATATTATTTATTGTCCAGGTCAATTTAGACCAAGCCTCTGAGGACAGACAAATCAATGGAGTCGTGAAGAGTATGCAGTTTATGTACTGAGGAGTTGTGTTGTTAGGAAAGAGGAGGAACAATGCTATTGTTCCTCACCACACTCTCTGACACTACCACGAGAGAAAGCACGGTTATGAATTGGAAAACAGTTATTGGCTTTTGTGCGACATTGAGCTTTCAGAGAGAAATCTCACCATACTACATCTCAAAGCTACCTAGTCTCCAATTGTGTTTTTCCCCAAAAGCTTGTGTCAGAAACAACGAGTCCATTGTGATGATGGTGTTATATGTAACTCTCACAGGGACTATTACATTGTATTGTCTGGGGATATGCCAGAGAAATGTTGACAATTTACAGCTTCCACTCATTGTGTGCTGGTTCTGCAAGAAGCTTAACAAATTGTTAGTTTAGTTGTAGTTTGCTGATTTTCTGATAATCATTTCCTAAAAGATCACTTATCTATTACCTGAATACTGTTGACAAAGACCATCAGTCAAATTTCTGGAATAATGCTATATATTTTTGGGTGTATTATTTTGGACAAGAAAATTATTCCATACTGTAAAGGCCCCACTGGAACTCTGCACAGATTTGCTTCAGGCATTTTTTGTGTGAATCACAACTGATTGTGGTCTCGTGGAAACGCACAGGACGGGAACAAAAACTGTCCTCGTTTGCCAGCAGAGCCTCCTGCAGAAAAAGCAGTTTCTATCTTAGTAATTACATTCCAGACTGACGATAACAGGGGAATGTCAACTCTTCCCAGCCCAGCTTTGTGGCTCTCATTGTTCACAAGCACAGCACTGGATGGACGTTTTGATTGATAAATCCACTGTTGAACCATCTTGTTTACTGGAGAATCAATTTTCGTTCACCATAGTTATTTGAAGCGTGTGAGTCACATGTTCTGGAACACTCGGTGTGTTATAATACATGTATAGAAGCCTGAGACACAGTATGAAGCTCACCCAGCTCAAATTGACAGCGCGTGAGTTTGCTTTCCCTCCCTACTTCCCCCACACCTGCACTGAGCCAGGATCCTAGAGGGCTTCTAGAAAAGTCTGTGTGTCTCGGATTTCCGGTGTGTTTGTTGAAGGGGGGGTGAGTCCTCCTTGAGAGGAAGTACAGTAGGTCGCTGAGACCTCCAGCTTCCTCAAATGACCCCCCCCCCCCTCTGTTTCCCCCTCCCCCCAGCCCGCTCGCCCCCCTCCCCCAGATGAAACAAGACGTTGTGTGTGGGGCTGTTGCTCCAGCAGCAAGATTGGACCTTTCCACTGGACAGATATATAGTTTCATTCAAGGGATAGTAATTCTGTCATCCCCATGCTAGATGAATGTGTGTCCAGACCTGGAGCGACGCTATTAGGGCGCCACGGCAACTCTCTGTGTGTCACCAGCTGCAGAATTACTGACTGAGTCGTCCTTCGGCCGAGAGAGTAATATGTGTTAGCTGTGAGGAAGAGACCAATCCAACCCCCCCACACGTGCACACACACACACACAAGCATACATCTAAGCACACACACACACTCACACACACACACACACACACACACACTCACACACACAAACACACACACAAGCATACACCTAAGCACACACACACACAAGCATATACCTAAGCACACACACACACACACACACACACAGTATACACGTTCCCCTCACTTATAAACACACATATATATAATAGATATATCTATATATATATATATAGATATATATATAAATATATATAGTCACTCCCCCCCATCCCCCACCTTGTGTAACGGGAATGTGCCGAGGAAGAGGAGTGTGGGGTGGGGGGAGGGCGAAGGTGAGGAGGTGGTAGAGGTCATCTATAGAGCTCGTAAATACGCCGTGATGAGACGTGCCACACTGACACAAGCCGCAGACGCTGAAGATATGGCCCCAGGACCTCAATCCCTCTCTCAGCTGTTTATGGTTGCACCATTTATCTGTCCCTGTGTGTGTTTGGGATGGGACACTATCACCTACTTGTAGATTTTAGGGGGGGGGGGGGGGGGTTTGATGTGAGATTGATGTTAGCTGGAGGTGGTAATATCAGGGTGGGGGAATTCAATTTGACATTGAATTAGAAATTTGATAGGTCCTCCCGTGCCTTAATGTTCACCTTTGCTGTGTGGAATTGGTTTGATTCAACCCTTGTCCTCATTTTTATCTCCTGTTCTAGGTGGGTGACCAGATGAAACTGCTCCATAACTGCTGGTCTGAGCTTCTGGTCCTAGATCACGTCTTCAGACAGGTGCACCATGGGAAGGATGACAGCCTGCTGTTGGTCACTGGCCAGGAGGTAAGCTCTGGGGTCTGAACCCTGCGTGTGACATCTTGGCACATTGCTTGATGACTATGCTACAAACACAATGTGAGGCCGTACCTAGTCTACCTCAGACCACAGGAAGAGTAGAACAGACAAACACAGGTGGCTGATCTTGTTTTCCTCCACATTTGGCCGCGTTTGGAGATCTCCAACACAACCAGACTAAAACCTTCCCTCAGCTGACAGGATTCAGCTTTTCGCTAGCATATGACAACGACCAGGGACAGGGGAGGACAGGGGAAGACAGGGGGGACAAGGGAGAAGCGTCTGCATCTGCCAATCTGTTGTTCTTGTACGTCTCACAAGATTGGATGGGTTATTAGAGACATGTGGAAAGAGTTGTAGCTATAAACTTGATTTAGCTAAAACCTCCCCATGTTTACATTTGGGGGTAGACCACATTGAGAGCAATATTGGTGTTCCCCCACAACAGATTAAAAAAAGATGTATCTGGCGTTTGTTGATGCTGGTGTGATTTGACCCCTGTGATGACCCCAGATGGAGCTGTCCATCATCCAGTCACAGGTGGAGATGACCCTGTCAGGCCTAATCCAGAGGGGTCAAGAGCTGGCTGGAAGACTACAGGCCCTGCAGGTGGACCGCCGAGAGATAGCCTGCCTCAAGTTCCTTCTCCTCTTCAACCCCAGTGAGTGGACCTCTTCCATGCAATATGGCAGGAGATAAGCAATGTTGTCAACATGTTGAAATGATGACTTTTGACCTCGAAAGTCAAACCCTGTATCGAATGTTGAGGGACTGTATCGTGGAATAAATTGTATTTGAGTTCCTGTGGAAACTATTTATATTGCTTTGCAGAGTGTAACTGCAGCGTGTAGATAATGAAAGGACAGGCATTTAGCAAAAGCTTTCAGTGTTGAAATTGGTTCGACTAAATGGTTTTGAGGTTCCATTTAACAGAAGTGTTTCCTTGTCAAAAAAGGTGTTATTCTGAATTCTAATTTTAAATGTCCATCCATGGCTACATACTGTATGTCTATTTATCTAGAAGGTTACCAGTGTCGTCTCAGTTGATCCTCTACCATTCCCTTAATTAAATTTGAAACTTCAATAAAAGGATAACCTCTTATATCATCCTTCAACGGCACTTTAACGATCCATAATGACTCTGACATTCACTTGATAGTCTAGCTGACATTCATGGCAGTTTCTCTGCATATGGCGGGTGTATGGATGTCGTTTCCCTTGATTCTTGGAAGCGATTGCTGTTTAGTGCCAGAAAGCACGGAACAAAAGGCTCCGGAATAATGAGAGCACTTGTCACGCGGCAGAAAATATTTGCCTTCCCTGCCGTCTGTTTCATTCTCCCGCTCACCCTCGTCTCTCTATAGCCGAGTTGGGTTTGTTGGGGCTAATTTAGTTGCCCTTAAGCTGTCTGAAAAGATAATTCAAAATATTTAATTAGTGTGTGAATGCCTGTGTTGGCAAGACTCACCTGATGCTGAATGGAAATCCATTTGAGGGCACAGCTATTGTCTTTTGTCTCATGTGCACGTACGTGTTTGTGTGCACACGCGCGCACACGCGCGCACACAAACACCCACCCACACACACATACACACACACACACACACACACCCACACAAACACCCACCCACACACACACACACACACACAATCAAGCATGCAGATCCTTTCAGTTGTCACTCCCTTTTAGATAGAGGAATTTCATCCGATCGACTTAAAAGCTTTCCGCATTTCAATCCCGATCCCAGAAACAAAAGGGGGGTGTCACGAAACATCTGCTAATTGCACCCACCATCTCGCGCCACGCGTTTACGACCGACACCTCCCTCTCTCTTTTCAGACGTGAAGCTCCTGGAGAACCAGGCGTTCGTGGAGGGGGTCCAGGAGCAGGTGAACGGAGCGCTGCTGGAGTACACCCTGTGCTCCTACCCTCAGTTCCTGGATAAGTACGGCGAGCTGGGCCAGAGACTGCCTGAGCTCCGAGCCCTCAGCACACAGGCTGAGGACTACCTGTGCTACATGCACCTGAGCGGGGAGGTACCCTGCAACAACCTGCTCATAGAAATGCTGCATGCCAAGAGAGCCTGTGTGTGAGGGGCACTCCACAGTGGGTGTGTGTGTGCGTGTGTGTGTGTGTGTGAGGGGCACTCCACAGTGGGTGTGTGTGTGTGTGTGAGGGGCACTCCACAGTGGGTGTGTGTGTGTGTGTGTGTGTGTGAGGGGCACTCCACAGTGGGTGTGTGTGTGTGTGTGAGGGGCACTCCACAGTGGGTGTGTGTGTGTGTGAGGGGCACTCCACAGTGGGTGTGTGTGTGTGTGTGTGAGGGGCACTCCACAGTGTGTGTGTGTGTGTGTGAGGGGCACTCCACAGTGTGTGTGTGTGTGTGTGTGTGTGTGTGAGGGGCACTCCACAGTGGGTGTGTGTGTGTGTGAGGGTCACTCCACAGTGTGTGTGTGTGTGTGTGTGTGTGAGGGGCACTCCACAGTGGGTGTTTTGTGTGTGTGTGTGTGAGGGGCACTCCACAGTGGGTGTGTGTGTGTGTGTGTGAGGGGCACTCCACAGTGTGTGTGTGTGTGTGTGTGTGTGTGTGTGTGAGGGGCACTCCACAGTGGGTGTGTGTGTGTGTGTGTGAGGGTCACTCCACAGTGGGTGTGTGTGTGTGTGTGTGAGGGTCACTCCACAGTGGGTGTGTGTGTGCTGGTACATGTGTGTGAGGGAGAGAGAGAGTGACAGAGAGCATTAGAGAGCATGCAGTACACATTGAAGAGGATGTGTATCATTCCGACAGAGAAGGAATGTTTGTGTGTGTGTGTTTGTGTGTGTGTGTGAGAGAGAAAGAGATAGAGTGAAAGACAGACCAAGAGCAAGAGAGAGCGAGCATTGTCCCTCTCCACAGTTAAGATAGATTCACTGAAGCTACACTGTATGTGCATGTACAGTGCATGTACATTTTTCAACTTGTGTTACTTGTGAATGTCCCATCCAAAGCTGTATGAGATAATCACGACATTTACCTTTTCACCTGTTATCTTGTCAATTCTTAGCAACATTACCAAAAATTACATGTGGGAGAAAAAATATATCACATGCTCAATATAATTTAGTTTTATCTATTT
Organism: Hypomesus nipponensis; assembly: GCF_054491055.1. Lineage (NCBI taxonomy): Eukaryota > Metazoa > Chordata > Actinopteri > Osmeriformes > Osmeridae > Hypomesus > Hypomesus nipponensis. The sequence goes on along the minus strand of NC_140384.1, from coordinate 6,307,662 downwards.
AGATATTTTCAATATGCTAATATATAAATGAAAGCGACATATTTAGTTTGAGTCACAGTTAAAGAGTTTGGCTGAGGAAGTGAAGCTAGAAGAGAGAGTGAGAGAGAGAGAGAGAGAGAGAGCGAGAGAGAGAGAGCGAGAGACTATTGTGGCACTGATGGGTGGGAGAGACTTTCAAGAAGCCATCTGTCGAAGCAGGCTTCATCTTAGAAGGAGGGAGGAGGCGAGTGGAGCCCAGGAAGAGACACACCCACAAAATGTGAGAGGGAGGATGAAATGAACAACACAGGCGTTTCCTTATTAGACGAAAACACACACACACACACACACACACACTAATAGTTATTTGTAAGTGCATGTCCTTCAGATTTCACCAAGGAGCCACCCAGCCTGTCTTCAGAGGCTGGTCAAGGTCAGTGCAGGCGATGTGGACTGTGAATTCCCTCCAGGACTGTTGTGCTAAAGGAGGACAAGCATTAGACACAGTCTATTCTGGTTCTAAGTACAATGAAAGGATCCAGTGAGCTTGTACAATTTACGGGACCATTTTAAGAAAGGAGTGGACTCGATCATTCTTGAAAATGCTGTAAAGACGCTGATCAATAAAGAGCTGAAGTAAACAGTATAGACGGGCATCCTTTTATTGATGGGATTTAGAGTACATTGATTCAGTCACAGACACACTGTGAATGGAGTCTATTGTGAATCGAATGTCTATTCCTTTTATGTGGCAGTTGGCTGTTTAAATGTATTGTAGACAATCATTACACCTGCCTTAAAAACTGTATAACTGGCCTGTGAACCTGTGAATATTTCCATTGTGTTTCGTTTTTTTGTATAGAGAGAAGTAACCTCTGTGACTCTGTACAGTGTATTTATATAATGAAACTGATGGGAGCGTACACAAACACAGGTTTTTTTTGTTTTCCGTTTGGGTCAAAAATGCTTTTATTCTAAAATGGCGTGTCTGGATGTGGCATAAGTTTCTCTTCAATGACTGATTTGTTTCCTCATGAGTTTCCAGTTGTGGTCGTCTTTGTGATGTTGCAAAAGTCTCAACCTCCTGTAGTGATGCCCTTTCTTACCACACTCCTCGTTTCAATGCAGACAAATTGAAGAAACTTTTGGTTTTTCTTTACATATATTTTATTGTAATAGCATCAAGCCAATAAATGCCCATGAAATAAACACGTGTCGATCATTTTTTTCAGGCCATAACTTCTCATGATGCAGAAAAACTTCAACAAGCAACAGTACTGCAAACCACATTACAATATGGTCATACTCAGGGAATGTAGGATTCCGGTTCTGAAAATCATAACAACGGGAGATAACATGTTTGAACTGAATATTTCAACACGACAAATGCAAAAGGTAACCACAACATCGACACAAGAACTGATCACACAAAGGCTTTGGAGAAGCAATCCTTATCACACAAACAACCCTTAAACAACAACAACTGCTCCACTACATATACAGCACATACGTTTATGACCATGAATTCACATGCTTTCATCATCAGAAAGGGACCAAATAAACCCCCTTGGAGAGAGCACACAGTTCCCACATGAAGCTACTGCCAAAACTGCGCTGAAGAATTAGTCGCTGCAGACAGATAGCGTAACAGCCTGGGCTCTTGTGGGGGGGAGAGGTAGGGGGCATGTGCCAAGCTCAGCAAGGCCTCGACAGCAGACTCTGTGAATGGTGGATACCAGGTTAGGGGCCATGCACGGTGTCTTTGAAAGCAACACGACGTGAACATGGATCAGTTTACATCTGTTAGTCATCAAGAAGATGAAAATGGCTCTCTATCCTAACACTGTATATGAAAATAACACAATACTATCCATGATCTTATACTGACAACACAATCCTGTTGTCTGGTCGTAACTTACAGTAATAGAACCTCTGAACCATAGGTTGAGGCTTACGATGAGCTAAAAGATTATTACAGTTACGTATAAGATTCTAAACAAAAACACGCACGGACACAGAATGAACGCAGTGCCCAAAAGGTGATGGGACCCACTCTCCACCAAAACTATGAACCAAGTCTGCACACTGTGTAGCATCACGAGAGGACGTGTGGTAGAGGGGCGGTGTGTTTCTCTCTGTGAGTGGCGACCATGCCACAAGATGGCTGACGGGAGAACAACATCTCCCAGAATGCACCACGCCGACAGGTGCAAATACATCAGTCCTCTGATTGAGGCGGGAGCTCAGGTGGGGGAGGGAGGACAGAAGGCTGGACACATATACCAAGGGAAGAAGAGCGTACCTGGCACAAACAGAGTTCGATGCCAGAGGAACTTTGATTTGGGGATACCATTGGTAGGATCCAATGCGAGGAGCAACTTTATGAAACCTTTGTTCTGCTTCAAAGTAATTTATGTTTTGCTTCCAAAACTACGTTTTTTGTTGGTGAGTAAACCGGTTTCTTTGTTTGAACACACTTTTGCCTGCTCTGTCCGGTTGTGACGCACCGCCCCTACACCCCTCACCGTGGTCTAGCCTCTCACGATACCACAACTGGGAACAGGAGTCGCACATTGGCAAACTGGAACAGGGCCTTCCCAAACAGCAGCTGACTCCAGGCCCTGGGAATGGGAGAGGGGGAGGAGCTTTGGGAGGCTGTCGTTCTTCTCCAACCTACTTCCTGCTTCACACACATCTTCCATCTGAGTGTGTCGTCAAACCGTACTGTACAAGTATTCAAGTGTCTGTGTGCATGCAAGAAGAGAACGGCTGTTTCTTGATGTTTCGTGTTGTTTGAGTGTGTCTTTTTTGTGTGTTCGCGAGTTTGTTTCCAGGTGTTGTGTTGGGAGTCGTTGCACATATTTTGTGTGGATGTGTGTTTCCTGCCTGTTGCGTGCCGGTCAAATCTCTGCGCCGTGGATCAGCAGCCTGCAAATGAGAGGAGAAAATGGCTCTGAGTAAGCCTGTTGTGACATAAACAAAAACCTGTGTGTGTGTGTGTGTGTGTGTGTGTGTGTGTGTGTGTGTGTGTGTGTGTGTGTGTGTGTGTGTGTGTGTGTGTGTGTGTGTGTGTGTGTGTGTGTGTGTGTGTGTGTGGGGGGGGAGCAGGTGTTTTAGTAGATGATGGCCAGTTGTCTGAATATCTAGCTGGGCTGGGTCTGTCTCATCAAGAGGGGTTTTTGTTATGTTGACTCACAAAACTGGACCCTAAGAGCCACTCAAACACTAGCCATCAGGTGTTTGACACAAAAGAAAAAAACATTTAGAAGGTCCATTATAAACGTCCCTTTCTCTTATTTGGGGTGATTAAAACTCCACTCAGGCTGACATCACCATCTGCCCTGTTCCCACTGAACACATCAGACGGACAATGGCAGCTTCCTTAGTGGATTCATGCAAGTCGTTCATAAGCAGGCACAGTTAAAGTCCTTTAATAAATACGAACCATTTCAGATGAATGTTTTCCAAATATAAATTAACAGCCTGTAAAAGAATGAAAAGACGGCAAGCTTGTTTATTGACATATCATGGTTAGATGACGTTATGATTACCTGAAGGCTTGAATGCTGTCAGTTGAACTACCTGGTGAAACAGACAGGAACAGAACAGAACATTATAAATTGGATTTACCCCAAACCACCATACAATCATTTCAGACAGCCTTCAACATTGAAGCCCATAGCCTTTATTATTAATTTTCTGATGAATCCCACGAAACTCACCTGGTTTGCTGACGCTGGCTTGAAAGAGAAACTCACAAAGCTTTCAGTCCTGTAGCTCTCTGAAATCAAAAAGACCCAACGCAAGCAAGGTCGTCACTCACCCGATGCTGTGCTCTGATGGTGGTCTAGTAAGACACCGTCCCACCCGTACCCTAGTGCTCCTCTCAACCCCAACACCTGCCCTCGTCCTAACCCTCACCCCAGCCCTACGCCCCAGTCTCCTGCCGCTACTAGCACCGGCCTCCTTCCAGGCCTGCTGGACCCTCACCCCAGCCCCAGTTCACCAGCCCTACCGTTTTTGATGACCAGGGAGGTGGAGGTGGAGGTGAAGCTGGCGGGACCTGAGGTGTCGCTGGTCTCAGGGCTGGAAGGAGGGGGGGGGCTGTGGGCCCAGGACATGACAGGGGTCCGCTGGGAGGGCAGGAAGGTGATTGGCTGGGAACAATTCTGAAAAACAGGAGGATTAACGTTAGGATGGACACTTACTAAAGTGTTACCGGGAGTGAGGTGGCACAACATTGATGAGTGAACTGCGAGGAAACGCGTAAGGGGAAATGTGAAGGTGTCGTTAAGGCATGCACTTTAGGATTTAGAAATATGTCTTCACCCAAATTAATGTGATCCGAAACATGGTGATAGCTGTAGATTTTGGCTCACCGTGAAAGACAGGGCTTTTCGCTTCTCTTTGATCCTTTTTATGGCATTCCGCACCTTCAATAAACAACCAGTTAAATCCCCACTTATCTGCAGGCAAGTAGCTGCTATGCAAAGTCACGGAATTTCACAGTAATATCAAACATTAAAACCAAACAACTTACTTCGCTGTTATAAACCGCGTACACCAGGAAGATGTACAGGCCCTATGGAAAAAGCAAAACAACAACTCTGATTACCCAGCTGTGCTGTACCCACAATGCATCAGCAACCCCCTGTTACCACGGACGGGACCCAGACATCTAGACAGCGTGTTGACGTTTCCTGTGTGTGTGAAGCTTGCAAGGTGAGAACACTGGCCCCTCTCTGTGTTTTCACCGGCTGGGTCTGAGCTGGTGTCCTCCCTAGAGGAGGATGACTCCTACTGTGGCTTTATCTTCCCTCTCCTGGACGCTCACAGTAAATCTAAATTAACTAGCAGCTCTCCAGGGGTCACCCAGGGGCTAGCTCATTCAGATTAATTAAAGGAACGGGGATACAAGATATAGAGAGGGAAGGAGAAGGAGGGAGAGGGAAGGAGAAGGAGGGAGAGGGAAGGAGAAGGAGAGAGGGAAGGAGAAGGGGGGAGGGGGAGAGAGAGAGAGGGAGAGACAGAGGGAGAGGGGGAGAGAGAAAGAGAGAGAGAGGGAGAGAGAGAGAGGGAGACACAGGAAAGGAGAAGTGGTGAGAAAGAAAGAGATAAAGCTAGAAAAACAGAAAGTAGAGCGAGAGACAAAGAAAGAGAGAAAGAGAGAGACAAAGAGAGAGAGAAAGAGAGAGAGAGGGAGAGAGAGAGAGAGGGGGGGGGGGTCCCCAGCACACAGGGCTGATTTAAGGTCCTTATCAGGGGTGTGATAGGAAGGGAGGTGGAGGTGCATCTGGGGAAGAGTGGGCCCTCAGCACCCTGGAGCCCTGCCATGACCTGGGCTTCAAAGGCCCAGCTAGCCAGCTAGCCGGCCAGCCTCTCCCACGCACACCTCTCCTCCAGCTTCACCTAGGGACGGCCTCACCCACCTCGACCGCACATCCGCCCCGTCCATAAAACCTGGGCTCCCCTCGTCCTTCCACCCTCCACTCCTTCTTCCTATCTCTCTCTTTGTGTTCCCCTACTTCCCCCGTCTGAATAACTTTGTAGGTTCCTGTTTCTCGTCTCACTTCCTGACTGTAACCTCCTAACAGCCAATCAGACGGCTCGAGGGCTGGGGCCCGTGGGGGCGTGGCCGTGCTGACCTGGAAGGCGTTGAGGACGATGAAGGCGTAGGCCACCGCCATGGACAGGTGCACCAGGACGCCACAGAGCCAGGTCAGACCCAGGACTGGCAGCAGGATGAGAACCGGACGGGTCACGGCCCTACGCCACCAACACCGTCAGTACAGCGTCAACACACACACAAATACTGTTCCACACAAACAAACTGTGTAACGTAAAGCAAGCTAGATGTAATACTCGAAATACAAATGTAGATTAGAAGAAAAGTATTTGTTTATTCGATTGGAAGAATAGATGATTGTTCAAAGGGGAAAGTTTCGATGTTCAGTTGTTGGGGTGAATCAGTCAAATGACTGATTCCTAAAACCGTCAAACTTACAAAACTGTCTATGATCTAGGGTTAATACAGGCATTAGCATTCTGGTGAGGAGAGGCATCAAAGGTTATCTTTGTTGAAAGCTTAAAAAGGTTTCTCTTCGGAATTGTAGGTCTACAAGGACATAGTGAGCAACTCTGCTCTTTCATTTCCTGCTTGAACTTTCATAATTTTAAAGATCGTTTACCTTCTGTCTTGATGCTCTGTAGCCCTCCTAAAGAGACATTTTGACAAAGCTAGTCCTTCACACTTTGTTTGAAACAGAATAGAGGCAGACATCTTAAGAAAGAACACCTTGTCCATCTCGCCGACAGAGAGTACTTTGTTTGAATATTTATTGTTTGGCAGAGCACAGACTTGGACACATGCACACATACATGCACACTCAAACATGCATACACACACACACACACACACCCACACAAGCCTTGTTTAACTCCCACTACGAGACTTATGTGTGACTCCTCCACTTTCACAAATGTCTTTCAAACTGCAATCACCATACAAAGAAAGAGAGAGACACAGACAGACAGACAGACAGACAGACAGACAGAAAGGGAGAGAGAGAGCCAGAGAGAACGGGAGAAAAAGATGAAGTGACAAAAGAATGAGAGAAGAAAAACAGGCGTCTCACCAGGTCAGGTCAAATGTGTGCATTTTAGATGCCGAACTGGGGGTGAGCATCTTTGCACGACGACGAGCGCTGGACACTGTCACCATGACAACCCGACAAAGCACCACAGTGTTGACCTGGGCATACAACACACACAACCCTGTGAAAAATAACCTTACTCATGCTATATGCTGTATTGAATCAAGCTTAATGGACATTTATACACACACACACACACACACACTTCCACACAGGACGAATTGAGCTACAATAGTACACTATACAATGCTAATGTCTTATAATACTGAACAATATAATGTCATGTTTTATACGTACAGCCAGGATAAAAATAACAGGCCCCACAAACGCCCAAATCATATCATTCTCTGCGTTGAGCCAGCAGTGATTGTCTGCCTTATACTTGTCCAGGGAAACAGCCAAGGTCACACCAACAATGACAACAGGAAGGCCTGGAACAGCAAGAACATGAATCAATCGATTAGGTAAATTTCAACAGGGCAGGTGAAAGCATCTTGATGTAGCAATGTTGTCGGTGAAAAGGGTTTACATTGATGTGGAGGCTCACTGTTTCATCTGAACAGGATGTATGAGACACCTAGAACATTAGGCTTTTGACCTGTGCATGTTTACATGTTCAGCAGTTGGCAGTTTATAAGACACGCGGGACTCAGGGGGGATGAGAGAGAGAGAGGGAGAGGGAGAGGGAGAGAGAGGGAGAGGGAGAGGGAGAGAGAGAGAGAGGGAGAGAGAGGGAGAGGGAGAGGGAGAGAGAGGGAGAGGGAGAGGGAGAGGGAGAGGGAGAGGGAGAGGGGGAGAGGCAGAGCGGTTGTTCTCACCCCAGCCAATGACGTAGTAGAGCTTCATGCGGCGGTCCTCACTGATGTTGACCGACACCACCTTGCTCCACAGCAGCAGCCCCTCCACCAGCATCCAGGAGAAGGCAGCCATGAAGAAGAGGTGAAGCAGCGCCGTCACCAACAGGCATGCCACCTAGTGGACACAGAGGGCGCACTCAGGGCAGGGCGTGGCCAGAAAACCCCATGCATGGACACTTACGGCAAGTAAGCGAACATGGGCGACATGAACCCTGAACACGTATAGACATCCTATGATGAACAGAGTTTCTTGCTCGAGAATAGGGAATCTATAGTCCCGAACCAATAATTGTCATGAACGTACACACGATGTATGTAGACTCCACGACCGATAACGTCCGTTGGGGTTGAGTGAGTCATGTTCTAAGATGCAGCTACTGGTCCGAGTCTCACCTCATTGGCTGAAGCCCAGTCACTGAACATGACGAGTCTCACCTCATTGGCTGAAGCCCAGTCACTGAACATGACGAGTCTCACCTCATTGGCTGAAGCCCAGTCACTGAACATGAGCAGGAGCTCTGCTGTCCCCAGGGCCACGATCAGGTTCTTATGCACAGTGGTGCGGTCCGACTTTGGGACCCTACGCCCGCAGGACACGGAGATAGACAGGAAGACGGGGAGACAGGTGACACAGTGAGACAGGAAGACAGGGAGACGGCTATCCGGGACACAGAGCGACAGGATGTCGTCGAATGCTTCTGCGCGCCAGGTCTCTGTGCTGAGGCGCTCACCCGACAGCGACGAAGAGGATGAAGGTGAAGAGGAGGCCACACAGAGACACGCCACAGCCCACGAACGTCAACAGCTGGAGGCTCTTCTCCTCCCCTTGGCTCCTCTGGTACACACACACAAACACACATGGACACACACACACACACATTGGCACAAACATACAAACCAATGCGCACAACAGAGGGTCGAAATCGAGTCGGACGGCTCGCGCAGGCTGTTACCTGAGCCTCGTACACCTGCAGCAGCAGGGCGAAGTTGGTGGTGTGGTTGCAGATGCACGCGGTGGAGCCGTGCTGTTTGGACACCACCTCACAGCCCCTGGTGGACCACCAGCCCCCAGCCTCTGGCCTGGAGGAGGGACAGAGGCAAAGGCACAGAGATGACCCTGCCACTGAGATCCAGCTGTTCTACGGTGGTGCCAAACCCCTGGAGACGTGTACTCACATGAGTTCAAAGTCCCAGAATGCACACACTGGGTCGTGGATGATTCCTGCTGCACTCTGGAGGAGAACAGTTTGTTTGTTATGGATATCGACTGAGCCTCTGTCACAGGACAGCGTGGGACGGAGCTGGAGGGTCTCTGATGGACTCACCAGCGTTCTGTGTTGCAGCTGGAAGCGTACTGCCATGCTGAGAGGCTGACCGTAGGCCAGCACTGTGGTGGAGATGACTGACGAGCCCAGGATGGTACCAAGGTACCTGACACGCGCACACGCACGCACGCACATACAAAGAAACACACATTCAATCACACGCGCACGTAAACATACACAAACACACACACAAACAGGCACACGCGCACATACATGCGGGCACACACACAACCACGCACACATACAAATAGGAACGTCAGCAGGCGTGTTTTAAGAAGACACTGATTTTCCAATATGTTTCCAAAGCTTTTCCTTCTCTTCCTTTGTAAGCATGGCTTGCTGTGTGATGAAAGGCTGCTTGACAGACAGTCCTTGGATGACAAACCTCTGACTGCCATCTGTGACTGTCGGGAACATGATGTTGGTGAAGTTTTCCTCTGGGTTGAATAGAGGACGCAACGAACCATACCATGTGTTCACCAGTGTGACCTGGTGAAAGCCTGCTCATCGACACGGCACAAAGATTTTTGAAGAACATCTTAAAAATAGAATACAAACGGTTGAATAATGGAGTCAAATTGTTTACTAGGTTATGAGTTTCCTTTGTCAAAATATTGTACAGCACAAACTTTGTAAAACATGTGTAGACAAAACTATCTCCTGAAGCAACCAAAACATGCTGAGTCCTTGGGACTGAAGCTGAAGAGTGCATAGTACACTCGGCGTGTGCCTGATTGAGGCTTTGTGTGGAATGGCAACCTGAAAATGTGTTTACTTTGTAAGGAATGTATGGATTTGACAAAAGACGATATATGAAAAAGACAACACAAAAGGAGATAGAATGAGGAGCTTGGAAGAACATGGGCATGGACTACCGTTGTCATGGAGGTTTCGCATGTTCTGGAACGGGATCGAGATGCAGTCCAGGTTGGTCTTGTTGTCCGTCTCGGGGCCGCAGAACTTGGACCCGGCAGATCCTTGGTCCAAGTTGTGTTGCTGGACCTCCAACTCTAATAATACAAAAAGGGACACAACCGCGTAGGTCTCCATCAATAAAAACTATTGAGGAGGTCGGTCGGAGATGTCTGGTACAAAATAAAAAAGACAGATAATCGAAACTGGATGCATCCGATTCATTAAGCGGTGTAAATGCATGGTTACATGTTGCCGTGACTGCAGAGTAACAGAACACAGGCCCTCTCCAGTATGCGGTTCGATATTGCTTTGTGCGGTGAAGTTCCTCTGCTCATTCAGAGCCGAGCCTCTTAGAGGTTGGAGAGGCTTCGGCGCGGTGAGTGACTCACTAATGTTGGGGCTGTGAATGACAAGACGCTCCGTCTCCGCCATCAGGCGAGGGCTGAGGCCGCTCGCCATGCGGTCGATGCTCTTGACCACGGCCATTGGACCACTGACCACCTGGAGTGCGGGGCAGGGCCCGCGGTCGGGGAGAGAGAAAACCCAGGCGGGCAGATTGGAGAGAGCGAGGGAGAGATGGGGAGAGAGAGCGAGAGAGCGAGAGATGGTGGAGAGAGAGCGAGGGAGTCGAGGAGAGAGAGAGGGGCGAGGAGAAAGGGAGAGAGAGAGAGCGCGAGGGGAGAGAGGAGAGAGAGAGGCAGCGTTGGATGGTGCACACAATGTCTCAAAGTGCTGTTGTAATACATTCAGTCTGGGCTGCCGTGGCCTTGGAAGGTGGAGAGGCCGGGGGGGGGGGGGGAGGGGGGTGGAGGGAGGGAGGGGGTGTGGGTGGGTGGGTGGGTGGGTGGGGGAGGAGAGCGCTGCTCGCTGCTTGAACGAAAACCGTCGCTTCTCATGAAGCCATCTAGAATACATCGAGAACGCTCGACACACAATGCCGTGTGAGGAGGGAGATTTTTTCTTGTACATTAGGGCTTCGGAGGAGCTCTTAACTGTGGGCTATTACAGGACCATTAAACGTGTTTTGTCAGCGGCATTGATAGGATTTACTGCACCAGCCAATGTACCGTAGTTCTGTAAAGTGCTCAACCTACACAACAATAATAACATATCTATGTCACCACAATATAAATTGGATCCGTTTTCTATCTTTAAATATTTCTCATGATCAAACTCCGAAAGTTCATTTCTACCATTTCATACCAGCGGATGCCGTGACATCGCATGACTAAGGAGTTCTATGAGAATGGAGTGCCCCCTGGTGGACAGACATCGTCATTAAAACAGTAACGGGCTGTCATTTGTTTCGGTCCCATTCTGACTGAGTGAGTGGCACCTGTCTGATGGCCTGCCACTTGGGCGCATTGTCCTGGCTGATGATCCTGTCAGCCAGAGTGATGAAGTACTCGCTCAGCTCCCCAGCACTGGCCTGGCTCCTGTTTCCCTCCGACGGTGTGTCCGGCTCGGGGTCGGGGTCCGCGGGCAGGTCTGCAGCCTGGGACAGCAGCTGGACCAAGGCCAGCATGTCTCCAGGCTGCAGCTCCTCCCTGCTCTCCTCCAGGACTTGACAGGAGACTTCCAGCAGGTTGGACACAGGACCCCAGCTCACCTGACCCACTGGTTCCCCCAGAAGGACCTCGAGCCCCTGGACACACACACACACATTGGAGCAAGAACATACACTCATCATAACACAGAGCAGAAGAATGAAGCGAAATATGTCTTGAAAATGTGTTTTTTAACCCCTATAACCCTGAAGTTTTTACTGTACCTGAGTGTCATTAGACAACTGCTTGAGATGCTTCATAAAAGAACTGGGATGAGCACTACGACTTGCCCTTATTTCCCTCCTCTTTTGGTAGCTCTCTGAAACACAAAGAGTTTTCTTTCAAACTGCCAAAGGCTTTCTCTAAAACGCATTTCTAAAGGGACCAATGCCATCATTAGAAAGTCGTCTTCTTTCATGTCTTATGTTCGACTTCTCTGAACCATTTGTGCGTTTGACCGTGACGTCAGTTAGCTGTGGGAGCAGACCTCCCCACCCCTCGATTTGAGGCAACGCCCCCGGTGGATGTTAGTGGTATTGCATTTCCGATTAGGTACTTGCGCAAGATCGGACGAGCCGAAACTGGAAAGATGGCCCCGTTTTGCGCTCTCGCTTGCCTCACTGCGCCACTGAGCACTTTCCATAGAAATGAATGGGGACGCCATCTTTTAAAGAGCCGGCTCACTGTGTCTGCTGTATATAAATCTATGTGTGTAGGAGCGCACTCGTGTTAGGGGAGACGTTTGGGCCTGCGCGGTGCTGCGGCTCACCTGCGCTGCTCCTGCAGGTGAAGAGCAGTGGGGTGGAGCAGTCTGCACGGCCATACAGAGGGCGCTGTTGAGCTGCCCTGCTCTCCAGGGTTCTGCAGTCCTGCTCCTCCTGTCTGTGGACCGCTGCACACACACACACCCACACACACACACACACACACACACACACGCACCCCCCCCCCCCGCACACACACAAACCACAGACAGACAAAACAACTGATTTGAAGGACAATATTTTATATCAGACAAAACTACGAACCAGACTAAATAATTTACATTGCATAGATTGAATATGCACACAACATGGACTCTACTTTTACCGTTTAAGTTCATAATACTGCTCAGTTAACAGAATGACACATAAAGAGATAGTGAATGCACTGACTGCTGTTGTTCAGTCCCCACTGAAACACGTTCCCCCAGACTTAGGGGAATTTCCCCCGCCCCCCACTTGCCCTTTCCATGGCCCTGGGCCAGCCAACCATGCTAAAATCCTTCCTCTATCTCAGACTGCATGTATTCAACCACACAACGCCTGGGCTAAACGGTCTCTTTGGAGTGAGATCATCCAGAATAAGGGTAGAAAGAAGTTGGCAGGGACTGAAAAAAAAAAAAGATTTAGGGAGAAGCAGGTTTGTTACCGATTTTACTCAGGTGGTTAAGGCTATCAATATGTTTAGGCTTAAATCTCAATGGAAGAGCAAAATGGTGAAAATTGTCACACATAAAGATACATTTGATACAAGTCTTAGGGTTTGTAAAAATTCTCAGAAAATGAGAAATACACCGTTTTTTTTCCACCTGTTACAACACTATAGCTATGTTGGTCTACTAAATCAAACAACAAATCAAATCCACAGACCACTGATTTGGACAGAATTGATCCATTGGAATTCACAAGAGCTGGAGTGGCAATAAATGACCACAAGGGGGCAGATGAATCAACATGCCTGAAATGATGTGCACTGGACTGCTCTTACCTGGACAAAACAGCGTGGCGGACACTTCTCTGACCACAGCATGGCGTTCCACCTGCTCCACGCTCCAGCTGAACAGAACATCCTGCTTCTTGGAGGCACAGTTGCTGAGCGCCCGAAACGTTGCCCCCTCCAACATCACACTCCACACGTTTACATCTGTGATATTCCCCACGAACGGCTCGGTTAGATTCCCCCCGAAGGAGTCCTGGTCCTGCCCCAGAATGAGGATCCCGTCGCCGTGGATGTCCCTGGGCGTGTCCTTCCCAGACTCTCCGTCCCCTCTCTCCCCGTCCACGTAGATGGCTCGCACGCCCCCGCGGCGCCGCCACGCCACGCACACGTGGTGCCAGGCGCCGTCGTTGGCGAAGGACGCCCTGTAGGAGCTGTGCCGGCCGTGGACGATCGCCGCCAGCAGGATGCGCCCCGTGTCGTTGACGCGGCCACGCAGCTGGAACTCGTTGATGAAGACGGGCGCGGCGTAGGAGAAGATGGTGGACACCCCCTTCCACTGGGGGTCCCACTGCACGCGCACGCACACGCTGAGCGCCGGGAGGGAGGGGACGGTGACGTTGAGCCGGGCGAAGCCCTCCTGGGACTCCCGGGGGAAGCTCAGGGCGGGAAACTGCTCATCTAGACGTGGAGAGGGCAGGGGGGGGGGTCTTACTTCGAGTCGAATCGATGGAGAATCAAGCAATGAACCTGAAAGAGGGTTCACTCACAGTGCTTGGCCACGGTCAGGGCCCTGGCCTCCGCTCTGCGGGGGTCTCTGACCCACATGCGGCCTTGCAGGCCGGCCTGCCTCTGCAGCTCCATAGCCCCGGCCTCATCCTGGGGCTGACCCAGGGTGGTGAGAGAGCTGAACGAGGCCCTGCAGTGGCTGCTGGCCTCGGGGAAGGCCAGGGACATGTTGACCAGCTCAAACACCCAGTCTGAGGTGTGGAGGAGCAGACGGGAGCCGTCGCTGTCTGTGGCAGAAAGACAACACAGACATGCCTTTGTTGTCACGGTAGCACTTTCAGGGACAGATCCCCTTTTAATTTCCTCACTGAAATCAGCCAACTGTGAAAAGAAATGACGTTTGTGGGTTGTGGTGGGAAGTGATTGGCAGGTCTCACCCTCGTTGGCCCTCCCTGCTCTGTCTGGCTCAGACTGGGTCGGCTCACATGCACCCTGTACCTGCAGTAGGAGACAGCTACACTGTTGAACCTGTCTGCAAATACTGTACACATCCTCCAAATACTGTACACATCCTCCAAATACTGTACACATCCTTCAAACACTGCACTTGCCCTTCAAATACATCTATTCATGCAAGGTTGAGGGAAAAAACAAATGTAAGTAAGTGAATATAAAATAAGCACGTTAAATGATCTAATGGGATCATTGATATAGTCAATCGATATTTAATATCAATATATCTATTTTCTACTATGGTTGGATGTCGACAGAAACAGGACAGAAATGAGCAGGCGTTACCACGCAGCAGCAGAGCAGAACAGCGGCCAGCAGGGCTGCAGTCATCTCTCTGTCTGAGTGGCCCACAGCTGGAAGGAAAGGGTTTACTGGCCTGTAGGGCATCGTTGAGGTCTGGAGAGATCTGTATGAAACCTCACAAGGCTTTCGGCTCAATCTAAATAGCTAGCTTCTACTTTTAACCAAACTCGATTCAACAATAAAAACGCCTTGGAAGTTGACAGGCATAGAAACGAGTACATGTAAAAAAAAACTGTTTTTTTCTTTGTATTTCAAATCACATTGTTCCGTCTTAGAGCACGGTTATACTGCTACAAACTGTCTTTCTTTTCAAATTTCTATAAAACAAATTATTTGAAACGAATTAAACGCCTACCGTTGATTTATCGACAACAATCGGTGTTGACTCAAGCTCTCAGCAGGCTGGGACAAGGCTGCAGGTCTCAGACTGACCCCAGCTCTGAGGTCTCAGTGAGTGGGATGCCCAGTGGCCGGTCCGGTCCCCTCATCGCCTGCTCCACACCAATGTCCAGCCTGTCCAGCTGCCCAGGCACCTGTCCCATGGAGTTTCTGTGAGACCAAACCCAGGCGTCGGCAGCTAGGGGGTTGAGAGAACTGTCTTTCAGTCCAGTAGCCCTCTGTCTGCTTCCAGCCTCCAGCCTTCCCCAGACCCCCCTCCACTGGACCCTCAATCAGTCGTGCGCTTTGTCATGCAAATGGGGCCATTTTGAACAGAACCCTACTTACGCAAGCAGTGTCAACCGCTTGGCACAGAGACTTCATCAAGAGCAACAGGGTGGCAGGCATTTGAACCGCCAAGTCTTATTTATGCTTTCTATAGCGTAGGCCGGGTTCATTTATGTCAGCGATTTGACTGTGCTTTACGGTTAATGAAGGGTCATTACTCTAGATAATGTAAATATCATGTGTTTGTTTGGGCTTGAAAGACACAAAATGGCCACGGTTTCCTGCATATCCAGTGCAGGGACATTGCCACATGTTGGTGGAACAACATCTATATAAAATACATGGATTTGGTCTGTTTTCCTGTTCCTGGGTGGTGATTTTACCCGAGCAGTGACACGTGCTCTTGAGTGTTAGACTTCTGCACAAAAGCCATGACATCACTAATTCCCAGAGTACACTGATCTGCAGGACAAAGCTGACTATTAGTATTCCCCTGGGCACAAACCAACATGCTGGGAGACTCACAACTCTCTCCACCAAAGCTGGATCTACCATATGGGCCTTCTGTGCACCTGCCCAGGGGCCCTTGGGCATAGAGGGGGCCTCCATGATCGATGATTATTTTGGGGGGGGGGCTACATACAAACAGTCTACACAAGGCTTGTTTGGCCCTCGATCTTGATAATTATCCAATCAAAATAAAATAAAAATTGTTTACAAAAAATGTATCGTGATTTTCGGTTGTATACAGTTTGATGACTGGACAGGCAATGATTGGGAACAGGCCGCAATGCACAGGCTGATAAAATTGGAAGGTAATAGAACAGGTGCTTTATATCGTACTGATTCAAGATCAGTGTTTCTGAGAAAGAGTTGAGATAAAAACAGTGGATATATTTTTTAACTGATCCATGGTTAGATACGTTGTCTGGGCGATTGTAACTCGCAAAAATGTACATGTAACGTTAGTGTTCGCAGAAAATGGATTTCGGTAGCGACCAAAATCCCAGCGGGACTGCAAAGAGAAAGAAAATAAATCAAAAATAAGAGAAAAAGTGTCTGCAGTAATAAATATCCCGCTATTAAGTAGCTTTTTTTTTAAATGAGACGCGAAGGATGTCGAGCCAACTCAGGACAACTGTGGGTTAGAAGAGGCTTTCTGCACTGTCCTTGATGGGCATCGAGTCCAAGGTGAACTTGATCTGCGACTTTGCAAAGAAAAAGACAAGAAGAACTTCAAAAGTAAGAGCTATTTTGCTGTGATTTGAGTCAACAAATATAGCTAATCTGTTGTGATTGTGTGACCAGATCATGTACAACATGTGCATTTCATGTACTTTATTTGATATGCTGTTTGCATAACATGTTTATTGCATACTTATTGTGTGACGTTGCTATTGGCCTGTGTGAAAGTTAGTTTGTCAAGTACATTATTTTCTTTTGCATTGCGTTGCCCTGCTTGCGTTGTGACAGTTATTTTGCTACTTGGACACATCTGTGTTGTGTGATGGCATTGTTGTATATTCAGTCAGTCACATTTCAGAATTGCTGGTGTGCTTTCTGCTTGGGTGATTTTCAGTGCACAATATATTGCCATAGTCTTGAGCCATACACTACCTTGAGCCTATGTTATTAATTGTACCATTGTCTTGTGATTTGTGAGTGAGATGGCAGTCCTTGGTTTATTGAAATGGACAGGCATACTTGCTGCCTGCTGAGCTGGACTCATAGACTGTATATAAAGAATGGACGTAGTCATTGTGACGCCACCCATTGGGTTCTGAAAGGCCGTTTTGAAGCCTTGATTTTTGCTGGTCGCCATCTTGGGTTTTTGGAGCCAGAAGTGACCATAGGGGGGTGGGGGAATGAGCTTCAGTGCCCAGGGGCCCTTTGGGGTACTAATCCAACCTTGCTTTCCACACCCCAAGCTGGGCACTGGACACCCCTCTCCTCTCCCCTCCTCTACTCTTCCTTTCTTCGCTCTCCTCTTTCTCCCCTCCCTTCCTCACTCCCTTTTACTCCTCTTCCCTTTTCTCCTCACCGCTCTCCCTTCGCTGTTCAACTGCTGCTAGAAAAGACTTGAATTTGACCATGTGAGCATGTCTTCCTGTATGCATTTGCAGCTTTTCCTACAGTTATGACCCATAAACATCGGGAGCGTTAGAATCGTACCCCCTGCCGTCCCACCCGCAGTGTTCACAGGGGCCACACCTCGGCGTGGTTAACTCTCCTCTATTTATGAGAGACCGCGTCGGGGGTTTCGCCACTATTGACCATCAATCCCCGGCGTTGTTATGAAGAGGCTAAATCTTCCCTCTGTAATAATGAGAGAATCATCAGGTGGTCTGGTCTGGTTCCAGGCCAGGGGCCATCTGGGAACGGAGAGGGACAATGCCAACATGCCACGTCGCTGCCTCACGGCAGTAAAGCACATTAGAGGCGGGATGTAAAAGTTGAGCACCGCATTAAACCTACCACCTGTTCTTTATAACCCGGGACTGGCAGCAAACTTGGATACAGTAAGGAGCTGTGGCGGAGATTTGCCGGCGGGCTACGGGAGATGCTATTTCTTTGAAGGCGCTTGGGTGTGTGGCTGCGTGGCTGTTTGGGGGGAAAACAGATGATGTTTGTGATGTGGTGGTGCAGTGTGAGTTTTCCTGCGTTGTGAGGCTCGTGACGGTCTGTTGACGGGGCCTGGGAGAGTGTTGTGTGCTGAACACATCTGGGCTCTCAAGACCACCCTGGCTCAGGGTCTCCAATCAGACCAATCCCGCTCCTGGTCTCCACACGCCTCAGACACAGGAAGCCGTTTTTAAAGACCACACACACACACACACAGGCTGTTCATTAACAAAGAATCGACGGCGCTCATGAATCTCTCGCGATGGAGTTCAATCAATCTTCTCCCTCATCAAATTTGTTCCAGCCGTTTGTAAAACAGGACAGCTAGGATGGTCTGAAAATGCTAAAAGAGGGGGTTGAGGAAGAACGTTCCACGGCTAGCTCGCGCAGACATGAGGTGTGTAGCAGGCAGTCTTGTTTAACCAGAGTGCTGTGTGTGTGTGTATAGGTGTGTGTGTGTGTGTTCAATAGAGGCAGAGACTTCTTTGGTGCTTGGGTATGTTCACTACACAATGCCATGAATTACAGAGTCATAAAAGCAAAGTGCGGTTCAACACAAAGTTGGAGGAGGCACAGGGACATTTCACTGCGCTGCCCGGAGCAACAGAGACAGAGTTGGAGCTGAGAGCAAGGATAAAAGTCCAGTGTTCAACACGCTGATGGTAAAGACACTGGGCGCATCTACCATTGGCTCTGACCTTCTTTCACTCGGTCCATGCTCTCGTCTCACGATCCTACCGTTTAACAGAAGGATTTAGCTCTTTGAATACTCTTGCCATTGCAGATAATACATTTGTATGCCGTATTCGCTGAATACTTACTCATTTGTAAGTAGTGGATGTTTTTGGTTTGGGGGGGGGGGGCAGTGACATCTGTGATATGCATTCACATATGCAGAAGTTGTGACGAGGGTGAGTGTGTTTGTTAGTGGGTCTGCAGAGCTGTTGAATACAGAGTGCTCAAAGAGGGCTGTGCATGCTGTTGGCCGTGCCCTTGCTAGGCAAACAACGGCATGCTCTGAAGACTGGTTCAGTCAACACACTCACGTGATTGATTTCACCATTCATTCATACACATAACACATGGTTTTACGTTGGCAGAGTGGATGTACATGGGAGCAACGAGTTAAATCCCCCACAGAGAGAACAGACAGACAACATGGGGGTGAAGGGGATGGTGGTGGGTGGCAGTAGTGCAGAACACAAAGGTAAACGAGGACGCGTGTGCGTGCATGTGACGACTTTATAGCGCCGCCTATCAAGCTAAGCCTATGGGCTAAGAACACGGCGATGGGTGATATGACGCGCGTTGCCCGAGTGACATGCCTGAACCTGCTTCGCTCATTTCACATCTCTCTTGTCAGCCGTGTTTCCACAGTCAACGCTTGGACCCACTTCAGACAAGGGGCAGTGCCAGACTGGGAGACAATGGCGGGAACAGAAAGATGCGACAACAGCGAGTTCACTTTCATAAAAACCAAGAACTCCATGACCGCAGTAACTTGGAGATTGAAGCTTTTCAGCCACCGTCATTTGCAAGAATAAGCCCGAAGTGACTGCTTGTCTTCTGGTGGAACAAGCTTGTTGGTCCACCACTTCCTCTTTTGGCTGGTGTCAACAAATGCCAGCAGTAAAAGCAGTCAGCATATTTTAATCAACAGATTTGGTCATTAGGGCTGAGAAATGCACTAAAGATTTCCACCCCCTTGCCTCTCTCTCTCTCTCTCTCTCTCTCTCTCTCTCTCTCTCTCTCTCTCTCTCTCTCTCTCTCTCTCTCTCTCTCTCTCTCTCTCTCTCTCTCTCTCTCTCTCTCTCTCTCTCTCTCTCTCTCTCTCTCTCTCTCTCTCTCTCTCTCTCTCGCTTCCCTCCACTGTAACTTTGCAGCCACTGCTACCCAGTGCATTTCCATGGCAACCTAGAGGTTCTAAGGAAGGCATGGAAACGTCAAACACTCTGCAGGCTCACATCATGGGAGACAAAGGGCCCGTGACCTACATGTGGGAGAGGATGAACACTTTTCCCAGAAGCAACAGCCCACGGGAGCTGTGCATCCTGGGATACTCACACCACCAAGTCTTTGTCTTGTTTGGCTTCTTAGACAGAATGCTGCCATGCAAGCTTTGCATGCTGACCTGTACCGTGCTGCTCAGTGTTCGATTAAGAATAACTGTGGTATAGGCTAAGTTGTAAAATCTAAATAGGTCATATTGGTTCAATGCTACCTCAGGTCATTCCGGTGTCAGAGGCATTCTTGGTGTAAAGTAAACATTATCGAACAATAAATAACATACCGAAGAATGTGTCACGACAAAAATGTGACCACCTTAAATACACATAGTAAATAAGACTTTTAAACCAGCCAATCTATTATTGTATCCTTACTAAAGGGCTAGGGGGTACATGTGTGTAAATCTGCGGTCAGAAAATGGCGGAATGTTCCCTCGTAAACAAACATTCCTGGCTGGCTGGTCATCGGGGGCCATGTTTGTCTGGCCTAATCTGGCCACAGCAGATCGGCTTTACGACCTCCCTGCTGTCCATCCATCAGGGCCACCGCTGCGGACCAGGTCACTGGCGGAGGAGGGGCAGGAGGGGGGGGGGGGCTGGTGTCACACGGTCGCTGTGGAGACCGTCTTTTAAAGCAGCCACATAAATGTTGTAGGGGAGTTTAGGATGAGAGAGAGAGACAGAGAAAGACAGAGAGAGACAGAGAGACAGAGAGAGAAACAGAGAGACAGAGAGAGACAGAGAGAGACAGAGAGACAGAGAGAGACAGAGAGAGATAGAGAGACACAGAGAGACAGAGAGACAGAGCGACAGAGAGAGACAGAGAGAGACAGAGAGAGACAGAGAGACAGAGCGACAGAGAGAGACAGAGAGAGACAGAGAGAGACAGAGAGAGACACAGAGAGACAGAGAGACAGAGAGACAGAGAGACAGAGAGACAGAGCGACAGAGAGAGACACAGAGAGACAGAGAGACAGAGAGACAGAGAGACACAGAGAGACACAGAGAGACAGAGAGACAGAGAGACAGAGAGAGACAGAGAGAGACACAGAGAGACAGAGAGAAACACAGAGAGACAGAGAGAGACACAGAGAGACAGAGAGACAGAGAAGGAGGAGGGACAAGTACAACATCAGCTGAATCCTTCCAGTGAGCCGTGGCAGGGCTGTGACCTGACTCACCCCTCTCATGCTCCCTCGCCCGCTGTGAGTCCTCTCCCTTTTCCAACCCTCCAGAGAAAACGTCACACATTCTATACACATCAGGCAAAGAGACAATCCCAATTCAGCGGCAGCACTCTTACCTTTGTCACTTTATGCTTTGGCCTTGGGAGAGCTTACAGGTTTGCTTGATTCAAACGGCAGATATAAGCGCCGACGTTGCCGCTATCAGATGTTTCCTCGCAACCGTGCAGTGATTTAGACCTTTGCCGTTGAAATGAGGAACAATGAAAGACAATGGAAGAACGGAGCAGACATATCTCTGAAGACCAACAGACGTCGAATCATCCAATCCCTTCCATGACCTCCGAGTACGCAAATATAACCCCCTGCTCTTCTCTCATCACACCTGTGGTTGTACTACCGGTAGTCGAGCTCACAATTCTCCCTCTGATACTCCAAATGAAAAAGATTTGAATGTTTGAAAGTCTGAAGGCAAAGCATGAGTGAAAGGAAAGGGTTTGTTCCATAGACTCGATTTCCTGAGAGAATCATCAGTCATCAGTCACTTACAATAGCAAAGAAGTGCTACAATTTAAGGGTCATGTACCCACGTTTGAGAAAGTATACACAAGAGTAGAAGAGTGAACCTCATTCCTGAATAGTTTATCAGTGAGTTGAACACTTGTGATCAGAGCAGGTGGGTGAAAGCGGGTGCACACTGACACCCTGTGGCAAAGGCTTGTACATCCTGAATGTTGGGGGATGCTAAAAGACCAAACCACCAGACATCCATGGGTGAATCGCTGTCAAATAGAAATCCCCACTATAGGCACATTATTCACAATCGAGATAATCGTACCTTGCGAGAGATTTTTGGTCAAAACAAAACATCTGTATGGATACAGTTGGCCATGTGCTTCCTTCAAAGCGTCCCAATCCAGCTTGCAGTCCCCAACACGCCCACTGGGTGATGCTGTTGCGCAAGGCCTCGGTGATCGTCAGCGCCGGCTCATTACACGGCCGGCGAGTCGATGATGACGAGTCGGCGCGTGGAGACGTCTCCGTCCTTGCTGTTCTTCTTCTGTGCTGCCCCCCCCCCCCTCCTTACCTGCGCTGGCTGTGTCACCTGCAGTCACGGGCCGCTTGAGACGAACAAGGAGGGAGGCAATTACACCGGCAAACACCGGGAAACAGCTGGGCAATTACGAGAACAGAGGTTTGCACTTAGCCCGCTCATTGCCCCGGCGCCATTGCATTATGCAATCTGCAGCAGCCGGGCACAAACAGCTAATTAAGTCCTCATCACACCTGGAGAGCAGCGCGCCGAACCCCGCGTTTGAGGCGTCGGATCGCAGGATTTTCTGCACACCACGACAAGTTTTTTTAAGTCATGCCAAACAACTACTCCTCATGACTGTGTACACTGTGCATGGGAAAGGCCCTGGTGGAACCACGCAAAGGCCTCTTGGGCGCCACCGGGGGTACGGTGGCTGCTTTGGGGAAGTGCAGTGTCGCTCGCCACCGGCTGCGGAGGACAACAGGACCACATGACAGCTGACGAGACCCTCCTGTCACTCAGGGTGGAGGAGTGCAGCCAAGGCGGGTGATTGGCTGTGGTTGACGGGCTGCGAGAGTGACGTGTGTATGTGTGTGTGTGGTTTTGGTGAACCTGGGTCTTGGGGTGGTTGTCTGATGAGGGGAGAAAGGGGGTTGGCTGTTCAGGGCGTGTGCCAGGTCAGGGCGGTCTGTCAGAGGGCTTGTTTGCGTAGTGTGCTGTGACTGAGGTTTATGAGGTACCGTCCTAGCTGCAGCGCTTGACTGCTTGCCGGCTGCACTGCCACACACGACGACGCACACCCCAGGAAAAGCACCACACGTGAATCCCGAAAGGGAAACGGAGTCTGGCTGGATCATCATTCTGCCGGCGAACATCGGATAGAAAAACATAATAGACATCCCGATGTAACCTCGATGCGTACTGTATGTTACGGTATAGCGTAAGGTGTGGTTGTGGAGTGAGCGGCAGACACGCGCGTGTTGCTACGGAAACGCACGCCGCTTGACCGTCCCCGCGCTCCCGCTCTCCGCTCTCCGCTCTCCGCTGTCTTCGCCTTTTGACTTATGCATGATGGCTGCCATTGATAAAACATGGGGGAGCCGCGCCGAGGAGGAGGTGAGCTGCTGCTGGGGGAAGGGGAGGGGAGGGAGGGGAGGGGAGGGGGAGGGGGGGGAGAGGAAGGACCCACGTGCGCTTCCTGTGTCTCCCAGGGCTTCTGAGGAGAGCCGCTGCTTGCTCAGGAGTGAGGGGCCTCACATTAAAGTGTTTGTGCTGACAAAGGACAAATGGGATTTTTTCCCTTTTCGCGCAAACGGTGCAGGATTGTGTCGACTTGCTCGACGTGTCAGGGAAAAAATGTCTCCTGGTCGACACCTCTAATGAAACGTGTGCATGAAATTAAGGCCCCGCGCTGGCTGCCTGTGTTTTGGTTGTGCGAGCCCAGGCAGAGGAGAGAGAGAGAGGAGAGGAAGAGAGAGGAAGGGAGGGAAAGAGAGAGAGAGAGAGAGAGAGAGAGAGAGAGAGAGAGAGAGAGGGGGAAGTCTTCTCTCCTGTGTATAGATATATCTTTTGTACCCTTGAAGCAGAGGAGTAAATTGAATATTCATGAGTGAACGTGAATAAGTGCTCTGTCAGCCAGTAGTGTCACTGATAGATGAGGGGAGGGACTGTTGGAGGCTCCAATGGCCAGCCAGGATCCTCCACAGAGGGGCCGGCAGTGTAGAGATGGGGGAGGCCGGCCCTGGTTGTGGGATAGAGAGGTTAACCCGGTGGAACCCTTTCTCCTCGATTACATTTAACTTCCTCGTTGGAAGCCCTGCCCCTTCACAGTGGGAAACAGCAGGTACAAGTTCAAACTGCGGCCTCGCCAATGTCTGCTTGACAGTTTCTGGCAGGATTCAGCCCGGAGTCTCCGGGTCTGGTGATCACTGGAGCTGAGAGGACAGGGCTGAGCAGAGGGGAAGAGGAGAAAGATGAGAAAGACAAGGAGAGAGAGATTGAAGTGTGTGTGTGTGTGTGTGGGGGGTGGGGTGGAGTGGGGTTCCAGGCGGTTGGTCTAAAGTCTAGGAACTCCTATGATTTCTGTTTCCCCGGCAGAAAGTCCACAGTCCAGAACCTTCTTTAATTCACTGACAAGTTCTCAGAGTTGCTTCTCAATCCCCAGCGTCCTCCCTGAGAGATGAAGGCCGACACAGATACAGCAGCGCATCATTTCACCACACGGTCCAGCCCTGCTCCAGGATTTTGATATGATAATTTTATTCATGATGCTCCTCACCCCACACAGCTTGCCTGTACAAGTGCAAATGAGGGATGTACCAAATGTAAAATCTTCTGTTGGGGGGGGATCAATGAGGTCCCTGGCCGATGCTGTAAGATGTGTTTTACATGGGCTATGCTGGGTCCAGTCACCAGCCAGCCAGCCAGGCGCTGTGGCACGCCACGGCCAGATGGCTTTCTTAGGCGGAGTGAGAGAGAGGGAGAGAGGAAGAGAAAGATAGACAGAAAGAGCAAGCGGGAGAGAGAGAGAAGGGCAGAGAGGGGGAAGGGGAAAGATAGAAGGAGAGACAGAAAGAGAGGAAGAAAAGGAGACAGGCATGAAAGAGATGGAGGGAGGGAGGGAGGGAGGGAGGGAGGGAGGGAGGGAGGGAGGGAGGGAGGGAGGGAGGGAGGGAGGGAGGGAGGGAGAGAGAGAGAGAGAGAGAGAGAGAGAGAGAGAGAGAGAGAGAGAGAGAGAGAGAGAGAGAGAGAGAGAGAGAGAGAGAGAGACAGAGAGAGAGAGAGAGAGAGAGAGAGAGAGAGAGAGAGAGAGAGAGAGAGAGAGAGAGAGAGAACTGATGCTGAACACTGCCCAGGGGAGCAGGGCTCAGTCAAACCTCCAGAGAGATGATATCCCAGACACTACAGATGGGCTTCCATCCTACTGTACTCAAGCTGCTCCAGCTCATTCACAGCCAAGCCAAGACATCCGCTGACTAACACGATTCGGTCTACTTTGAGGGTCTTTGTTCATTATGTTGTTATGCAGCACTGAGTTTGTCAATTAAAAAAATACATCGAACACTCATCTTCTTTTATGCCGTTGCAGGGCTGCACTCACAGTCTCCAAAAGACCATAACACAGATGGTCCAGAGCATTAACCCAGCCAGCCAGACAGACAACCAAACAACCAGTCAGTCAGCCGACCTGCAAGTCGACCAGCCAGCAAGCTAGCTAACCTGCCAGCCATGCAGTTAGTCAGTCTGTCAGAAAAAGACAGTCAGGTAGTATGCCAGTCAGTCAATAAGACAGCCAGCCAGCCTGCAAGTCAGTCAGCCAATCAGTCAGTCAGCCTGCCAGCCCGCTTGCCATCTTGCCAGAGTTAGTCAGCAAGGCTTCCCCACAGTTCTTTGTTTTCATTTCCCCCTCCTGGTGATAATGCATTGGCTCCAATGTGTGTGATGATCCTGCAGCGCGATCGTACCCACTAACAGGCACTCCTGTCAAACACATCACCATCACCGTGCTCATTGATTTGTGTTGCCTCTAAAATGGGCCGTTTCCTCGACACCATTCCCAGCCATAATTGGGTCTTGCTTAAATGATTCAAATAAGGCAGTCTGTTCCTATTCCCTTCCTCTCTCTCTCTCTCTCTCTCTCTCTCTCTCTCTCTCTCTCTCTCTCTCTCTCTCTCTCCTCGTCACTGTCACCCTCACTTATTTCATTACAGATTCGGCAGACTTGATAAAACCACAGGGGTGCCTCATTCCACACAGCTTAACCAGCCAGCCCCTCATTCTCGGCCCAGACAAAGAGGTGGTCAAGCGGGGCAACAAATCACAGCAAATGGTGCATTTGCTCTTTGTGCAGTCTAGTTATGGTAACTGATAGCAGCGAGCCGAATACTGAATAGGTGCAATAAATGCTGAAGAAGAGGGAATCACTTCCTAATTGGATAGGGGAATGGATGCACGCATTCTCTTCCCTTTTTTTTTTGTGGCTGGAAATGAGTTGTGAGTGTGAGGTAGCCTAATAGCATACACAGAAGTCCCTCCCTCCCTCCCTCCCTCCCTCCCTCCCTCCCTCCCTCCCTCCCTCCCTCCCTCCCTCCCTCCCTCCCTCCCTCCCTCCCTCCCTCCCTCCCTCCCTCCCTCCCTCCCTCCCTCCCTCCCTCCCTCCCTCCCTCCCTCCCTCCCTCCCTCCCTCCCTCCCTCCCTCCCTCCCTCCCTCCCTCCCTCCCTCCCTCCCTCCCTCCCTCCCTCCCTGCTGTACTGTTGGTTGACAGATAAACATGTTATCTCAGGGCTAATTGCTCTACCTGTTCCTGCCGAGGCTCCATTGACAGCGCTGTGTAAGCGAGAGCCCTCAGATCTCCTGGCTGGACACCTCGTTGCGGTGCAGAACCCGCGGCGCCGCGATTCTGAAACGCGGAACGCACACTTCCGAGAGGACGGGGGGCGGGGGGAGGTTTGACTAACGCGAAGCGCGCAATCTGACGATTCTGTTGTGAAACAGCTGTCAGGTGAGCATTGATGGATTAACAAACACATGACACGCATCCCAGGAAATATGCCAACATCTGTCTCATGATATCATGTCACTGTGGCCCCGTATAATGTCACTAACAGACGAGCGAGGAAAAAAAATGTCCATCAATGAGCGGCAGGAGTGTTGACGTTGACCAGGAAGAAAATCACCCCGAATGAGATTGACAACACTCAAGCCTCTACACAAAACATTCAGAACGAAAGAAAGATAAAAGTCCCGATTTTTCCATAAATCTCCACTGGAGCCACGCACAGTGTCCGATACCATCTTCATATCCATGTGAATTGGGTCCCCTAAGTATTCGATGGAAGTGCTTTTGTCTGGCTGGGCCTCAAGTCGTCATAAAAGATGAAGAATCTCAGCTGGTCTGTGGCTCCCCTCTGAAGAGATGAATAATAGTACAAAGGGCTGTTAAATCATTGAGATGGCTGCTCTCCTCTGTCCAGTCCGTGTTAGCCCCACATAACAGAGCTAATAGATCAATGAAGCAGACATGAGAGCACAGGCTGCGTTCGCTGGCAGTGGCGAGGCCTCGGACTCGCTCGAACAGTGAGACGAAGCTCTGGTGAAGCTCTGAGAGATGCTGGCTATCTCTGGGGGTTCACAGGCCATCTTGTGAAGGACAAAAGCGTTGGTTGAATTCATGCCACAACAACAACAACAACAACAAAAGGTTTTGTTTTTAGACGCAACGAGGAGAAGCCCCTTCGCTAAAAATGGACGCGAGGGCGGCCAAGCCTGGTTTTCCGTTATTTTGTCCCCGTGTTCAATTAGGGAGGGGTTTAAACTGGTCTGATGCTGTTCAGGAAATGACCCAAATATGCACCAAGGTCATTCCTTTCCAGCTCCTCTCATTTGGATATTATCTGAGATATGTGGGAAGGGGAAGGGGGGGGGGGGAGGAGAGAGAGGAGTTTAAGCAAAAACCCTCAAGAACATTATGATTTATTTAAGTGAGGAGAAAATATGAATAATGTATCGGGCTATACGGAACATGAATCTCTTTTGTACTAATTGTCAGGAAGGCTTGCATCCAGCGTGCGAGGGTGGAGGGGCGAGAGGACCCCCAGATCACAGGGGTGCGGCTCAAAGCCCCCTGTCCTAAAGCCACGGCCATCGACTTGCAAATGAGCTCAAGAAAGCCTAATTAATGGGGGTCTAATGAAAGCGGCGTTGTGGTTGCTGCTGAAGAAAATAATCTGGGACCCCCGTTTCACTTTCTTTCTTTCCGCCCTCTATCTCTCTCTCTCTCTCTCTCTCTCTCTCTCTCTCTCTCTCTCTCTCTCTCTCCCCCCTCTCTCTCTCTCTCTCTCTCTCTCTCTCTCTCTCTCTCTCTGTCTCTCTCTCTCTTTCTCTCTCTCACAGCAAGATGGCTCGTGCCATTGAAGTTGATTGCAGAACGCATCAATATGTGAACAAAGTTTGAGAGAGAAAGGGAGAAAATTAGCATTCATTTGAAGAGCAGGCCTGATATTTATTCTGTAGCTTTTGGCACATTTCTGGTTTTCACTCCCAGGAGGAGAGGGGAGATGGAGTCGGATGTTTAAGAAGTGTGACGGGCTATAATGGCAACTTCTCCACTCTTCGCTCCCTGGCTCTGCTGTTTGCACTGGAGAGGGGAGCGGGGCGGCAGCGAACTGAGAAATCTTTCTTTCTCCTTTTCCAGCTCGCTCTTTCCCCCTTTCCCCTTCTCTCCCCTCTCCCCTCCATCCCTCGGAGAAGTGGTCGGTGGGGCGGAGGGGTGCAGATCAGACACTTTGCCCCAGATGCTGTGCCCTGCAGTCGCGTCTGGGGTCTTTGAAGGCTCAGCTCTCGTCTAAACCCCGCCCCCGGGCCCTGCCACCGTCTGCGGGGTCCCGGCGCCATGGCTACCGCCACGTTTGAAGACCCAAGTTCCCTCGGATACAGCCACGGGCGCACAGACTGGCTCCGAAGCGGCTCTGCCTCCCTCCTGATCTGTCTGGGCCTCTGGTCGTTCTGTTCTGGTGACCCACCCACACTTCAGGCCCGTCAGGCTCGGCTCGGCGCCTCCCGCTCCGGACGTCCCGTCCCCGGGGGCCGCAGCATTATTGGGCAGCGGGTGACCCACGCTGAGCCCCTGCTCCTCCCGGCCCTCCCTGGACACCCCGACCCCGCCCTCAAACCCCCCCCCCCCTCCACCCTCTCCCCCCCCCCCCCCATCCACGCCCCCGGCGGAGACCCGGGCTGAGATGGATGGCGGGGCACCGCCGAGGCCCCCCCGGATGGGTTGATTTATGGCGGCTCCTTTCCTCCCAGGCAGAGTGGAGGACCCCCGGGGGGGGCGGGGAGGGGGGGTCGCCTGGAGAGCGCCGGGGGGGACGGCCGTCGTCCCCGGCCTGACGGGCCCCTGAGCTCCTGCTCGGCGGTGATGCCAAGCACCAAACGGCCACTCCAGAACGCTCGCCATCCGTCATGGCGGCGGCCGGGGATCTCCCTTGAAGAGAGGAAACACAAAGCGCAGGAACAATGAGAATCCCCCCCCACCACCACCACCATCACCACTCCTCCTACCCTCCCTCCCTTCCTCGCTGAGACATTGATCCGCACCGCAACAATTCATTATATCACCTCGGCTATTGCCGTTGTTACGGGGGAAGGTGTGCAAGATACCGCCGTGCTTTAGTTTCGAGAGGGCACGCAACGACTATAAATACACCCCCCCCCCCCTTTTCACACGGGCACAGAGCCACAGCGACGCCGACGAAAGAAAGAAAAGACGGATTTTTGAAAAAAACGGTACAGCGGGCTGTTACCTGTGAGGAAAGCCCACGAGGAAGGATCTGGAACATGGCAACACCGCGCTGCCACGGCGACAGAGCGGGTCTGGGCGGATCGGGGCCCTTTTAGCGCGTGTCCCTGCCACCCTGCTGACACTGCAGGCTGACGTCCCCTCGTCTGGCCCTGGTTCAGGCCATCCTGCCAGGACATCTGCTGCACGGAGCACAGCCGGAGCCCTGCGCCGGAGCACCGCGTATGGGGTTCACCAGCGCGGGCTGTGGAGCTGTGAAGTGCTGGGGCTGGGAGGCTGAGTCTCCGGGCTGTACAGGGCTCAGGGGGGAGGGGGGAGAGAGTGGGAGGTAAGAGCCGTAATGGTTCAGCATTATAGTGGGAGGGTGGAGGGCAGATGGGCTTGTAGAGGGGAGGTTACAAGCCAAAGGCCTGTGGGTGGTGATGCTACCATCCAGTCACACGAGCCACTGAAGCCAGAGGCACACTGAGCTAAATGCTAATGCCACAAGACATGGAAATATCCTCGGTGTTCCCGCGGCGCGTTCGTCGTACGCCGCCACGTCACCAGACGCAGGCGAGGTGGCAAATCAGCACGCGTACGACACACAAACGCATAGGAACAAATGAATCAACGGCCTTGTGAAAGACAAAGACGTCCCCCCCCCCCCCCGCCCGCACACCCCGGCGAATATTCCGTGATCAGTAACAACCGACTTCAATCATGGAAACGTTGTAATGTTCTCCGAATCTCGGCGGACCATTAGGGAGCAACACAGACAAAAATTGACAATATAAGAATGACAATAAGAGATAGATCCGTGGCGATGTTCGCTGCGTAAGCGCTGTTTTTTTTTGAAAAAGTGTTATTTCAATTAAAATGCGGGTAAACTGCTGATTAATTCAGCACACTTCTCAATTACAGATCAAACGGCCCTCCTGGGGCGAGCGGAGCCCCCAAAGATGGCAGATGCCGTGCACACACTCAGGCATATTTCATACGACTATGAAATATTGAGATGGTCTGTGGCGTTGCTGGTACCGCTGGGTGTCTGTGTTGTTGAGGCACACTATGTAAATCCGACTGTGACACTCGTGCTCGCATCGTGGAGAAAGTGATATCTGGGACATGCTCGGGGACACTTTGGGGAGAATGATGCAATGTGTTGCCAAGACGAGCTTAGACAACTGATAAACCAAGAGTAGCGTTGTACAGCTGACTGCAGTCGGTGAGAAGAAAGATTTAAAGAAGGGTGATAAAATGAGTATTAATAAAGTAATTCAGTCAAAAAACTAATTGGCACTCCTCATCTGTGTAAAACTGAATATGCCAACATTTTTATCACTTCATTTCACTCCTGGTTATTTTCAGTCACCACTTTCATGCTTTGGGAGAGCTCGATTATTACAGTTTCTTTCGCTTCAACTCTGACTCCGGAGCATTGTGTTGCTGTGTGTGTGTGTGTGTGTGTGTGTGTGTGTGTGTGTGTGTGTGTAAACCCTACTAGCCTCATCCTCTTCAGGGAGGGTGTCCATAACTCATCCGACTGGGAGAGGCAACCCAGGGATGCAAGCGTTATATGGACAGACAGGACTTAGCCTGGTCCACTTCCACCCTGCTCCTCTGCGTCGGTGTGCCGTCTCCCAAATGAGGCCCGCAGCTCTTTGTAACCACCACTTTACGTCCCAAAAGACGCAAGCCCAATAGCGCTGCAATCCAACGTGACCATAGCACATAAATCATTTTTTTAACCACTGAGTACAGCAGGTGCGGGCATAAACAGTGTCGATGCTGCTTTCTCAGGGATGTAAATAATTTATCAAACCTACACACGGACAGTTGTTTATTCTGTCCCATTCAGTGTGTACTCCTCAGACACCGTTTTAGTGGAGGGCCTGTCAGACACACACACACACACAAAATAATACGCACATAGCGTGTGTTTTAAAGGCGGCCTTGTCTGTCGCCATAATGAATCCCACTGTGATCGTTTTGGCGGCTGTGGTCATTGCTCCCTGACCAACACAAACGCGCACACCCACACCAGCGCACACACACACGCACTAGCACACGCACACACAAACACACCCGCACGCACACACACACACACACACAAGTCTTGCCGACTGCCTGCTCATTCATCATGCGACCCCTCGTGGAGTTGCCTGTGGGAGTCTGGGGAGGACTTGAAGATGGAGGGAGAGGGGCTGGGGGGAGGAGACAGGGAGGCTGGGGCAGAAGGGGGGCATGGGGGGGGGGGTGAGAACAGGGAGAAGGGGGGGTATGGGGTGGATGGGAACAGTGTGCAGATCCTGATGGAAGCATGTGTCTGTGGACCAAGCCTGTAGTGTGTCTATCCAGGCTAGTAGAGGGATACTCTGCATAGCGCTGTGCTTAGGGGCGGCCTGACAGGCAGAGAGCTCCAGAGAGCACAGCTCCCTCTCTGAGTCTGGGCTGACACGGCGACTAGCCAAGCGCTACTTCCTGGATCCCCTCCACCCAGTCTCCACAGGCCCACAGGCGCTTTGATGGGAGCCGCTCGCCGGTTTGTCGGCGTTTCGCGGGAAACAAAATCCGTGCCGTCGCCCGTAAACGTTTTCCGTGTACATTTTCATCTCCGCTACCTGTTCTGTTGTTTTGATGAGCACCTCCACACCCCCCTCACACAAACACACACACACCAACCACCCCCCCCCCCCCCTCCCTCCCCCCAGCCGGTAGCTAGATGTTTAGTTCCCCAGGAGCGTTAAGTGCATATCTAAATAGTTGATGAGCCATAAGCTGTTGGGGAAAATGTCGCCAGCGGCGCCTCATTGAACGGCGCCTGGGAGCCGCCCGGTGGGACTGCTTTAAAGAACCTGGCATCCCGCTGCTCAGGAACCTGGTGGAGGAGACAATATTGGGCCCGCATCCCTCCCAGCATGCTGGATCGTCCACCTCCCTCCCTCCCTCCCTCCCTCCCTCCCTCCCTCCCTCCCTCCCTCCCTCCCTCCCTCCCTCCCTCCCTCCCTCCCTCCCTCCCTCCCTCCCTCCCTCCCTCTCTCCCTCCCTCCCTCCCCCCCCCACACACACACACACATGCCCCATCCCCCTCATCATCATCATCATCCCCCAAAGACAATTATCAGAGGAGACCCTCTCCTTGTATTCTCTTCATCCCAAACATAACATCCACCAGTACACTGGGAACGAACGGCCTTGATTCCCCCCCCCCCCCCTCTCTCTCTAGAAAGACGCTGTTTCTCAGAAGCAACGCGACGTGTCGGTATTCATTCCCGGTGACTCGAGCGGTCTGGTAACGCGTCGTCGCCCGACCCTCTGCAGAACCACAGAGCTCTGTCGACAGGGGCATGGAAGACACCAGCGCCTACTAAGACGGATGCCTCTTCAGCCGCAAACCGGGCAGAGGAGTTTGTCGGAGTGTGTGTGTGCGTGTGTGTGTGTGAGTGATTGTGTGTGTGTGTCTGTTGGCGAAGAAGTGCCACTCCACGCTGATGTTCCCAGCTGCTGTTTTCAGTCTGCTCCGTCTGCTCCAGAGGGCTGGGAGTTCACGTCTGCTACTGTGGAGATGGCGGAGCTAGCTTGTCCAGAATGGATCTCTCTAGAAGGCGTTTTGTTGTTGTTCAACCCCTGGACCCCGGGGACCATTAAGCTGAAAATAATTGGCTCCGAATCTCCCCCCTCCATCGATCCTTTGGAGTCAGTGAACTCTCGGAGACACAGTGCAGGCAGAAATGAACGCGCGCGCGTGCGCAGACTGACACACACACACGCACGCACGCATACACACAAACTCACAAAGAGATACAAAGACATAGTCACTCACACAAAGATACACAACTTCCCCCTCCCTCCACACACGCACGCACACACACACACGTACACACATATGTATACACACAGATACGTATGTGTGTATATTTGCACACATGGGCATGCACACACGAAAGAGGACACAGTCCACACAGAAAAAAAGACACCGACCGAATTAGAAAGAGAACGACAGACACACACGCACAAAATAAAGAAAGAAACCTCCACATCGGTAAACATGTCCACACGAAAACGAGCAGAAACACCTAAATGGACAGCTCTATATGAGGAAACACTCTTGGAATAGCAATGGTTTGTTCTCAGCAGAGGTTAACTCAAGTGAATTTCTTGATCTCTACAGAATTACTCGAGTTCTTTCTGGAGTGTGTACCCTGCTCCCAAACAGCACTCTCCTCCATTTATCTGGGATGACAGGCACTTCACTGGGCTCTCTGCCACAGCTCAGCCAGCAGCCACCACGCTGCCGCACAGCCACCCCCAGAGGGCGCTGTTGCTTCTCCCACTCGGCCGTCCGAGGAAGGAAGCAGCCCTGAGCAGCCCCACTCAGACAAGGGTCTGGGCACGCATGGTGAGGCATTCATCTTAAATTACCTTCCTCAATCTTCATATAGTCAGCTCCGGATTTAATTAAATCCATCTCCATCTGTCTTCTTCTGCTCGCCACACGTCTGCTTGAGCACACGGCCCCCGCGAGCGGCGCCCCTTCATCAATATGAGGAGACGATGTGGAGACTCGATGAAGAATTGACGGCCAATGAGGACTCAACGGGGGGTGTTCATCTCGGGCATCAGTCACGCCGTCTCTGGCCTTTTCCTCCTACCGCGTCCACGCCTTCATTACCGTGAATATTAATGTGTGTTTATTTGCCTTGTCCTATCCATAACGCGTCAGGGTGATTAGTGAGGGCGGTCTCCCCTTTTCCCCGGACTTTTAAGAGTGACATTAATAATCATAATCCACGCCGTTCTCCATTGGAAATAGGTCAGGGATAATTGAATTTGTTTATCGTACTTTCTCCCATTAAGAGTAATCGGATAAATACGGGTTCCAAGGCCCGTGACAGAGTCATCCAGTACACTGATGAACCGTCACTTTAATTGAAGTTAATGGGAGGGGGGAGCGGGCGGGGCGAGCGAGGGAGCGGGCGAGCGTGAACGGACCGGATGATGGGGGGTGTGGGGGGGTCCCACTCAAGTCCACACAGGGGGGAGGGGGGGGAAACATGCAGCAGAGAAGCAGAGGAATGCAGCAGCAAAGCAGCAAAAATATCGATTGAGGACTAATTAACATTAACCCTGACGAAAAAGAAATCCAAAACAGCCTTGCACCTGGGAGGAATATCGCGAGGACATAATGAACACGTGTCACACAGAGCAGTCACACAGAGCCCCTCAACTATCAACACTCTCTCTCTCTCTCTCTCTTTCTCTTTCTCTTTCTCTTTCTCTTTCTCTTTCTCTCTCTTTCCCGAGCGAGAATCATTCCGTCGCAAAACGTGAATCTTGGCGGGGCGAGGCTGGCCCCCCCCAGGAGAGCGGGGGCAGCGGCACCCGCCGGGCCGGGGCGGCGGAAGCGCCCCGTCTTAACGAGGCGTGACGGTGCTCCCAGGAAGCAGCAACACGCCACCTGATCGATAGCCGGGCCTCGGGAGGAAGTGCAAGGGGGGGGAATGACGACGAGACGTCACGACCAATCTCCTCTGCAGGCGTTCCTGTGCTCTCCCTCCGCCCGGGCCAAGAAGCAGCGCTGGGGAGCAGGGCTGGGGAGCAGGGCTGGGGAGCAGGGCTGGGGAGCAGGGCTGGGGAGCAGGGTTGGGGAGCAGGGCTGGGGAGCAGGGCTGGGGAGCAGGGCTGGGGAGCAGGGCTGGGGAGCAGGGATGGGGAGCAGGGCTGGGGAGCAGGGCTGGGGAGCAGGGCTGGGGAGCAGGGCTGGGGAGCAGGGCTGGGAGCAGGGCTCCAGGCCCCCATGGTGGCGGGCAGACCCCGCAGAGCCCAGGCTCTGACAGCGTCTTTATGGAGCCGCTCGGAGATCGCTCTCCCGGGGTGTTCCTCGGAGGGAGGGTGGTTTTGTCGCTATATTTTAGATCGTGTGTGTGTGTGTGTCAGATGGCTGAGTGGTGAGGGAGTCGGGCTAATAATCCGAAGGTTGCCGGATTGATTCCCTGCTGTGCAAAATGACGTTGTGTCCTTGGGCAAGGCACTTCACCCTACTTGCCTCGGGGGGAATGTCCCTGTACTTACTGTAATTCGCTCTGGATAAGAGCGTCTGCTAAATGACTACATGTAATGTGTGTATCTGTGCGTATTGACTTCTAGCATTGATGCTTTTGGAGTTTCAGTGTGTTGGCGTGTGTGTTCGCATGCCTGTGTGTGTAGGTGTGTGTGTGTGTGTATGTGCATTTAAGTTTTGTGTCAGATGTGCGTGTGTGTTTGTGGCGTATAAGAGAGAATCCTGTGGATATGGGGTGATGGAGAGGGCTGAGGGGTGTGTGTGTGTGTGTGTGTGTGTGGTGTCTGGAGGGGACCCTGTGGATGTGGGGTGGTGGAGAGGGCAGAGAGGTGGTGGAGACAGTGAGTCATGTCATTCCCCGCAGTATGTAATTATCCCTGTCACCCCCCTCCCCCGCCCCCCTCCCCCGCCCCCCCCCCGCGCCAACCCCCCACCCAAACAACATCACTGCGATCAGTTTGACGGGGAATACGTTGATGCGACTAATCACTCAACGATCTGATCCCGTTTTGCACGCATCCCATCCACTCCTTTGCAATCCCAGATATCGAGTCAACCGCCGGGCGACCTGTTTTGCCTGTGATTATATCTAAATAATTTCCATCCACTAATTGTGGTTCAGAGTGATTAAACTGGATATGGCGGTGGAGGAGAGGAGAGCCTGTTTTAATGGGGGAGGCTCAGGATAATGGCCGCGACCTCTGACCCCGTCATGCGACGGTGGCTCATTATGATGATCAGGGAGTGCCAGTCAGGGCAGGGCACAGCGTCGGGTTAGAGAGCACCATCACGCCCAACGCTGGAAAAGTCACACACGCGGGCACACACACACCAAGTACAAACACACACTCACCCTGTACAAACACACACACACCCTGTACACACACACACACACACACACACACCCTGTACACACACACATGTGCACCCATGCGCACACAAAGGCTTACGCACACCCACACACATTCGCTCACACCACCATTACCGCCGCCCAGACAAACCACATTTGTTTGTTTATAAGGGTTTCATGAGTATTTAATTGTCTTGACTTTAAATGATGGCCAGCACATCCAAAGGCCTGGCCAAGATTAGCTGCTGAAGATGTTTATCTCTCTCTCTCTCTCTCTCTCTCTCTCTCTCTCTCTCTCTCTCTCTCTCTCTCTCTCTCTCTCTCTCTCTCTCTCTCTCTCTCTCTCTCTCTCTCTCTCTCTCTCTCTCTCTCTCTCTCTCTCTCTCTCTCTCTCTCTCTCTCTCTCTCTCTCTCTCTCTCTCTCTCTCTCTCTCTCAGATGACCACGGCTCCCTCTCCCTAGCCTGTCTCCCCTGCAGCTTTCAAGGCACTTAATGAACAGGTAGATTTGACTGCCTTCCCCCGTCTCCACATCTGAAGCTAGACTGTGCCAGGCCTACATCTGGTGACAGGAGAACGGAAACACTCCCCAGAACCGAGCCACCATATGTCACGAGAGAAATAGCAACAAATTAAAGGGTGTTAGACTTGGCAGCTTGTTGGAAGTTGAATTTATCCTCCGCATCATCGCTGCCTCTCTCTTCACTGCGGATGGTAGCCATGGGCACAGCAGTCTTTAACGACTTGGCGGAAAGCACACCGGCCCGGATTGCAGGTCCATCCCATAATAGTTCTCCGGTGCGATCGACGTCCCCACGGTGGCATGTCTCCTCTTACCTCTGGGCCTGTTTTCAGGAAGGAGACCTTGGTGGGGACCAGAGGGACCAGATCACATTGATCTGAGAGAGAGACATAGACAGAGACAGAGAGAGAGAGAGAGAGGGAGACACACAGCAATCTGTTCTGGGTTTAGACTTCACCGCTGACTGTCACATGAAACACATGGTGCTGTGATGATAGGCCGCGGTGAAGTGAAACCTATAACAGACGTACAGTGAAAACCAGTCAAACACCGACCTCAATGAAGGCCATTTCTCTTAGAAAGAGTCTCGCTATTATCACAGTGACAGAGCGGGCAGACATTGCAGCTAGGGAAGTATTAGCTGAAGATGCACTCCAAATCCACAACAATGAGCTGAACGGGGAAAGGAAGAGTGAGAGAGAAAAGGGAGCGAATAAAAAAAGACAGAGACAGAGTTGAGTGTCTTTAAGTACTGTACACACACACGCACGCACACACTCCCGCAACCCGCCCACCAAACTGATTTATTAAAAGAGAACAGGGGGCGATGGGGGGAAAGGGGAAATCGATGGCGTTTCCCCCTGTCTCAGCCAGTGGAGAGTTAAAACGCTGTTAAACTCCAGCAGAGCGGACGCACTCCCTAACCAGCCAAACTCCCTCTCATTGATTTTTTATTTAGCTCCCAGCAGTGATATGTCTTCCATGCACACACAGAACACACCAAGCCTCCAAAGCCTGTCAGCACATAAATCAGGGCCCATTGAGCCCAGCCAGGGC
Organism: Hypomesus nipponensis; assembly: GCF_054491055.1. Classification (NCBI taxonomy): domain Eukaryota; kingdom Metazoa; phylum Chordata; class Actinopteri; order Osmeriformes; family Osmeridae; genus Hypomesus; species Hypomesus nipponensis. The sequence goes on along the minus strand of NC_140384.1, from coordinate 6,269,860 downwards.
CGTGCACTGAGAGAGAACTGGTAACAGAATTAAACTCGTACTTAGTCCGGCTTCCATGGAGGCGAGGGAAGAGCGACCAGAGAAGCCATGACGGCCAATCCAATTGTCCTCGCGGCGCGGCTCAAATGGAAGCGCCCTCGCATTCATCTGAGTGTGTGAGTGTGCGTTTGTGTGTGTGTCTGTGTGTGTGTGTGTACAGCACATGGAGAGGATCCGTCGCTCTATAATCCCCGTGTAATCACAGGTAAGGAGAAACGTCATTTTCTGTCACCTTAGTGAAGACTGAGGATGGGCTTGTCCAGGGAGCTGACGTCAGTGAGGGATGTGTTTCCACTCTTGCAGGTCCTCTGAGAGACTCTGCAGTCTCTGAAGACGCACAAACACAGCACAGCCAGTTATCAGGTCAGGCTAACCCGAGCACATAGAAGGGATGGGATAGGATTCACTGTGGAAACTATAACAGTAAACTATGTCAGGTCAGACCAACGACTTTATCAGGATATGTTTATGATCGATAACAGACAATATCACCTGGAGCTGAAACAAATAGAAATGCAGCTTATGTATTTGAAGAGATGTTCAGCTTTGAGTCTCTCTCCAGGAAGAGAGATGTTTTGATACATTGAATGAGAATCAAGCTCAGGTCAGTGGTCGGTCACTGACATTTCTAGGTTGGCACGGGTTGTTAGTATAATGTAGCTTTTAACGATGAAAGAGCAGTCTTTCGTTTGTTTGCTGTTCTTGAAAGAGAAGAAAGCAATTTCACAATCCAGATATATATAAATATAAATATATATTTTAAAGCCGGAGCAAGCATTACATATTTTCATTTCAAGTGTTGCTAATTACACCTTTGTTTCTCATGTCCTTGAGAGGAGATGTGGCGCAGTTGACTGTCAGTATTTACCTCGAGACATAAGAAAGAGGGCTGGCCTCCTTATTTAAAACAGACACAGAAGCATTCGCACAAAAACAAGCACGGTACCAAGTGCCTGCGGTTTTGTGGATAATTAGACAGGAATCAGAAAACAAAAACAACTGAGACACGACACATAGCGATGTTTTGAAAATCCGGCGTAACCCCCCTCCCCCCCCACCACCAAAAAAATAACGCCCACAGATACACCAAAGCTTGTTTGATCAACGCAAACGCAGTCCACCCTACCCTGTCCTCCCACCAGGAGTCTTCTGGAAGGGGGGAGGGGCGGGAGCTAACCCCCCACCTCCTCACCCCTTTCCCTGCTCCCCCTCCCCCCACCGCCCCGCCCCCCAACCCCGGGGTCTGGCCGGCACACCTGTCACACTTGCTATCAGTAATAGACCCAGGGCATCACGGCACGCCTGTCACAGCGGCCAGCTCCCACCCTCCCGCCCTTCAGAGCAAGGGCACTGTTAGCACGCGTGTCAAGTCCTCCGCAGAACAAGAAGGACGCGCTGGCAGAAGACACACGAGGGGAGAGGGACTCTGGCTGGATTTGCATACCCCTGTGATCCTAATATATACAGGTGGCCAACCTCGGAGGTTGGAGTTCACCCCGGTTGCCGGGGCGACCGGCTCGTTCTCCCCATCCCTGGCTCGTTAGAGAGCGGCGGAGTAGGTCTGCCAACTGTCCTCGTCACTCTGCGGCCGTGTCTTAACGTGACCCCCCCCCCCCCCCCCCCTCCGAGAATAATGAGGACTTCTGCATACACGCACACACACACACGGCTGCCAACGAGCACGGACACACACGCGCGACACTACACACATCCTCACACACACAGACACACACACGTTCATTCATTAATCCCCAGAAAGACCTCCACCTCTGATCTCCACACACATAATGGCCTCTTTCTGACTAACTTGTGTTGCTTGTTTTCTGAAACACCGTCAAACCAAAAGGAGGGGAGACTGCGCCTCTCCTTGGCTTTCCACAGCATCAATTAGCTCTTTCTGTGCAGTTGAGCGTTTCCTCTGGTGGGCTGCAGAGGTAAATAAGGAGATGGAAATGAGGCCCAGAAGTGTAATCCAGGCAGGGTGCAGACCTGAGAGTAATCCCCCCCAGAGCTGCTCTGGCCTGGGGCATGCAGAAGGGTAATCCAGCCCCCTGGGACCTTATCCACCAACGCACACACACACACACACACACACACACAGGAAATCATACACATCCAGTCCTCACAGAAATCAAGACTGCACACACACACAATATACAGACACGCACAAACACTTCAATTGGAATGGAACACAATTCATTTGCACTTAATTAACACTTAATTTTGATGAAGGCATAATTTAACATTGTTCTTAATTCAATATCATAACTCTACTTTTAACTCTGTACAGTAAACCTCTCATTCCCCTCTGAGGTCGCATATTGTAATTCCCACACAGTGAAACTGCCAGACATTTGCATCTCCCGCTTGATTTTCATTTTGAAGAAGCTCTGTATCTTACTCGATAACCTGCACTCCCCTTCAGCTTTAAACCAGCGTAGCTGAGACTGCTCTCTCCGTACCTCCGGGTCAGAGAGCCAGAGGACAGGAAGAGCAGAGCCCCGGAGGCAGGAGGTGATGTGGGGGGGCGGGCCCAGCGCTGGTCAGCCTTACCTGGAAGTCTCACGTGCACACTCAGAGGGCATGTGCTCCAAGGCAGTGTAAACAAACCATTTCCATATCCTCCTCCCAGGAATGACATGCTGCCCACCTTGTAGAACTCTGGACGACACGCGGGAACACAACAACGGTTTGATTCGAGCCAGCGAACAGCGCGCACACTCATGCACATGCACGCACACACACACACACACACACGCGCACACACCTCGTATTGACTTTCTCGCAACAGCCAAAATACTGCTTAACATCAAAAGAATTATTCATTCCTGTGTTAAATGTAACCCGCTCCACTCCACCTTTGGAGAGGCCAATTAGTAGATCCAGCCTAACGAGGCTTGACAGTCTATGAACATTCCACTTAATTAACTCTAATGTCATTAATGAATTACTGACACCCAGGTTTCTATACAGTCTATGTATACAAAAGCCATTCAGGAGTCAGACTCCGGAAGGGACAAAAGGAAAATGTGCATTAAGTCAAACAATTCACAAACAACACTGTGGAATCCAGCAGGCATTGTGCGGATCACATTGACTTTTGTCTGACAAGATGTGGGTGAGTGAGAGTGTGTACAGATTTGTCAGCCTACCAGGCGTGTGTGTGTGTGTGTGTGTGTGTTGGTGATGTCGGAGGTCCGTGGAGAGGTGGTGTGACTGCGCTGACATGTGTCGGACAGTGAGGCCTGTTTCTGGGCCCCTCTCTCTCTCTCTCTCTCTCTCTCTCTGTCTCTCTCTCTCTGTCTCTCTCTCTCTGTCTCTCTCTCTCTGTCTCTCTCTCTCTGTCTCTCTCTGTCTCTCTCTCTCTGTCTCTCTCTCTCTCTCTTGCTTGGCTGGCTAGGGCTCCCCTGAGCTTCATACATTATGGAGGAGACCACAGACACCGCCCTGCATGATAACAACCAACCTGTGTGTGTCTGCGCACGCGCGTGTGTGTGTGTGTCCCAGACACGCGCGCAGACACACACACACCTCACGTAAACTCTCCCTGCTGAAGAGCACACCAGATTGTCTGGCCTCACTACCCTAATCACAGCAACGCGTTCCTACCAGAACGCTGGTGATGAATGTGGTGTTCTGGACCGAACAATTATCCATGCACTATGTACGGCGGGAAAAAACACCCCCACACACACACACACAAATAGCAGTGAAGCAACAGCTTCTTCCCATGGAGGAAAGGAGGCGCTGTAAAACAGGCATTGCGGCTGTGGTCATTATGTCTATATATAAGCCTGCTGGTGGTGCCTTTCATTAGGTCGCTCATTTAGAGTGGGGATCCTTCAGCCTGGCCTTTACCACGGGCACCATGGCGATACCCTAATAAAGCACTTCATTTGGGCCTGGGAGCCCTGGAGAAGAGCTGCCAGGGGTGATGCAGTGGAGGTGAAGAGGCGGCTTGTGCGTGTGTGTTGTTTGCGTTTGTGTGTGTTGTTTGTGTTTGTGTGCGTTGTTTGTGTTTGTGTGTGTTGCGTGGACAGGTAATTCCACGGAGGTGAAAGAGAGCGGTCAGTTTGGGTTTTTTGAGGGGGGGTGGTTTGGATTTCCAGAGGTAGAACAAAGGCTTGTCTCAAAGCCGTCTCATGTTCAGCAACGCTGGCTAGATGTGCAGCAGTACGTCCATCGTGTTGGCACCTGGTTTCAAGGTGCACCCTGGCGTGGGTCAACCTCCCGCCCGCCCGCCCGCCCGCCCGCCCGCCCCCAGGCCAGGCCAGGTCCTCCGGCAGCAGCAAAGGTCTCATCCAGAAGCTGCTTCTCCAGGTTCTCCCCAGAACCCTGGAGCCCGCCGGTTCAGCACCAAGACTATGGTGGAGAAAAAAAACAACCAAGAACCCCCCGTCCCCGTCCCTCCCATCTTCATCCCAAATTCCTAAAAGATTCATCCGAAAGGAACTTCAAAAACCGTCCGTTCCTAAGCACAAGCAGGAGAGCGCTCACCAAGGCTTTGGATTTAAACAACATCAATAGTCTGGTCCAGTTTCCCCTTTGGTCTGGGCAGAGGAGACGAAGGGGAGCAGATCAGAGAGCTGTGCCCAGTGAGGGATCAGCCTGCTGGGGGCAATGCTTCTGGCAAACCCCCTTACCCCTCCTCTGACCTGAGGGGCATCCCACATACACCACACGCTACACATAGTGGGCATAGAGGGGCCATGCGGTGAATACCAACCGCCCCGGTATGGAGGAAGAACTAACAGGCATGTCCAAAGCAACTATACGCGCACAGAGCCTTTTCTAAGACATCTACGATTTTATGCAAATGCACCTTGATTTCAAAAAGATGTTTTCGATGTAAAATGAATCCTTCTCATGAAAGAAACATGCTGTAAACCATGTTTGATGCAACGTGGTACCGAGACGTAACGCTTGTAAGCCTTCGCAGTGTTCATCAACAGTCAGCTCATGGACGCGTGCATATTGGAAGCCGGCATTTGCATCCTAATATGGCTGCCGACTGCAGAAATAAAACCGTGGGGCGTATGCATATTTTTCGACCGCATCTGATCTCACAACAAGCTCCGCAAAGCACTTTGGGCTGGAGGAAGACGGGCTTTCGGATCGGAGCTTTTGCCCAGGTATCACCGTGTGCTGTGGGTGTGGCTAGGATTCCCTGGATGCGTGTCGTTTTAATGAAATGGGAAATGGGGGGGGGGGGGGGGTGGGGGGGTAGTCAGAGCTGAGGTGTTGTGTGACCGTTAGGCTCCTCCCGGCCCCTGTGGACCCGCTATCGGCCGGGAGACCCCTAACCTGTAGGGTCTCTCCCGTCTGAAATGCCACAGCGCTCCAGAGACCTTTCCGCCAGACTGACTTCTATAGGGAATCAATGGGGTTCTCACTCACTCGGCCTGCTGCTGGCTCCACTGCCTGAGCTGGCATATCGACTGACTGCTGGAGCATGGCTGGGACAGAAAACATCACGCGCACACACACACACACACACACAGAAAGAGCCCCGAAACATGGCAGCCAAACAGACTGAGACAATAGTTTGGGTGCTATCAGTGACGAGCGCAATACGAGCATACACAACAGCAGCACTGTCGCGATAGCGCGCGTGTGCGTGTGTTAAAGTGCTGTTTGAGGCTGCTGTTTCCCGGCCAGGCCCTGCCCCGTCCCTGCCTCCATCCACCCCACACCCCCACTCCCACGTTTGGTGAGGCTCTGGGCGGGCAGGGAGGGAGGGAGGTGGAGAGGGGTGAGGGGGGGGGGGGGGACAGTGGCGACCCGACTCACTCCGGTGAACTTCCCCCCTCTCACTGATACGGAGCCAAGGCGGGCTGAGGCAGCCGGGGAGCATTGATTTCATGTTTGGGCTGCCCGCATTGATTTTCATGCAGGTTCATGGATCACGCCGCTTCCTCCATCTCGGCAGTACAGTGGGAGGCGGGAAAATCGCCTCTGACAGTTCTGCTGCGGAGATACAGGGAGGGGGCCCCCCCCCTCCGCCCGGGCCCTCATCCATCCTCACTCCTTCTCCAGCCACGCTCACCACCAAAACCCCCACCTTTGCCTCCAACTAAGGCTCTGTGCGGAAAGCACATGGCCCTGATGCAGGGCACCTGAGCTGGGCCGTTTTAACAATCCCTGTTGTTCCTCTAAGCAGGGGTGGTCCTCCTCTCCCTCTCCTCCTCTCCGTGGCGACCTGTAAAAGTGGCAGAAATGTCACACACTTCATTTGTGCGCCAGTAAAATCCCTGCTGTCAGGGGAGCCATCCACTGTCGGGTCGGACAGGGGAGGAGGAGGAGAGGAGGAGCAGAGAGGAGGAGAGGAGGAGGAGAGGAGGAGGAGGGGAGGAGCAGAGAGGAGGAGGAGAGAGGAGGAGGAGAGAGGAGGAGAGGAGGAGCAGAGAGGAGGAGGAGCAGAGAGGAGGAGAGGAGGAGAGGAGGAGGAGGGGAGGAGGAGGAGAGAGGAGGAGAAGAGAGGAGAGAGGAGGAGCAGAGAGGAGGAGCAGAGAGGAGGAGGAGAGAGGAGGAGAGGAGAGAGGAGGAGGAGAGAGGAGGAGGAGAGGAGGGGAGGAGCAGAGAGGAGGAGGAGAGAGGAGGAGGAGAGGAGGAGCAGAGAGGAAGTGAGGAGGAGGAGGGGAGGAGCAGAGAGGAGGAGGAGAGAGGAGGAGGAGAGAGGAGGAGGAGAGAGGAGGAGGAGAGGAGGAGCAGAGAGGAGGAGAGGAGGAGGAGGGGAGGAGCAGAGAGGAGGAGGAGAGAGGAGGAGCAGAGAGGAGGAGGAGAGAGGAGGAGGAGAGAGGAGGAGAGGAGGAGGGGAAGAGCAGAGAGGAGGAGAGGAGAGGAGGAGAGGAGGAGGAGGAGAGAGGAGGAGAGGAGGAGGGGAGGAGCAGAGAGGAGGAGGAGAGAGGAGGAGGAGAGAGGAGGAGGAGAGAGGAGGAGAGGAGCAGAGAGGAGGAGGAGAGAGGAGGAGGAGAGAGGAGGAGGAGAGAGGAGGAGAGGAGGAGGGGAGGAGCAGAGAGGAGGAGGAGAGAGGAGGAGGAGAGAGGAGGAGAGGAGGAGGGGAGGAGCAGAGAGGAGGAGGAGAGAGGAGGAGGAGAGAGGAGGAGGAGAGAGGAGGAGGAGAGAGGAGGAGGGGAGGAGCAGAGAGGAGGAGGAGGAGAGGAGGAGAGGAGGAGGGGAGGAGCAGAGAGGAGGAGAGAGGAGGAGGAGGAGAGGAGGAGGAGGGGAGGAGCAGAGAAGAGGAGGAGGAGGAGGAGAGGAGGAGGAGGAGAGGAGGAGAGAGGAGAGAGGAGAAGGAGGAGAGAGGAGTGAGGAGGAGGAGAGAGGAGGAGGAGAAAGAGGAGGAGAGAGGAGAAAGAGGAAAGGAGGAGAGCGGAGAAAGAGGAGAGAGGAGGACAAGCAGACAAGATCAGCAAGCCTGTCATTAAACAAGACATTTCATTTTTTTTGAAGAATTGACTGTTTTCCTCTCACCGCCCTCCCTCGTGTAGTCCCAAACATCAACAACAACAACCACTCCTCGTTAACGATTCGACTTGACAGCGGAGCAGTAACCGTACGACGAGTCCACAGCGAAACGTGTGTTTATCACCGACGTGGGAGGAGTTAAAAAAGCGGATAAAGGTGGCCTGTGGAAACACAGTGAGGAGCAGTGCAGGGAAACTGAGGGAAACTGAGAGCAGGCATTCATTATCTCTCAGACTCACACAACCTGGACCCTGTCTGTGTGGACGCCGGGTCGATGACTGGGCCGAGGGGATGGATGCACAATCCAGAAACACCCCCCCCCCCCTCGCTTCCAAAAAACGTCTTTACCGAGCACGCCAAAAAAAACGCAAGCCGTCTGAACTCGGCGTCGGCGACATGAATACGACACGACGCGAAGGAACGCGACAATCAAGCCGAGCCAGACGCAACATGATAGTCCACATCCAGATGAGGTCAGCCGCCGCAAACACAGGAAAAGCCTCAAAGTGGAGCCTTGTTTTGGACGGCTGGCAGCATCACCGCACAGGCAGGCTGGGCTGGGGCCTTCAGAGCAGATCTATGAATATCCACCTGTCAGCCAGACAGGTGGGAGGGACAGCCAGGGTGGGGGGTTACGGCCCCAGACAGATGAATAGCCCAGTTGATTGACGCTGGCCTTTGTGCACATCTCGGTGTAGCTGCTGTTCTGACACGAGCCTGTTCCACTGTAATATGTGATCTGAGGGAAAGGGCAGTGTGTAGACTCTGATCATCCCCCCCCCCCCCCGCCCCCCGCCCCTCCTGCCCCCCCCCCCCCTCCCTCCCCAGCCCCCTCCGCCTCCAGCGCCGACGGCATCCGACCTGACACGCGCGCACGGTTGCTCGTCCGCACGCGGGACCACCCGACACGACCGGCGGGGCGGGGAGACGTCTAGCGCGGACGACGGACAGGAAGTGCCGCGGCGAGGGTGGGGGCGGGCGGGGGCGGAAGGGGGGGTCCATCCGAGCGAGCGAGCGCACGGCAGGCCAGACCGATGGTCCGCGGAACACTTGAGGTAACGAGTGTGCAGTGTGCAGCCTGAGAGGGGAGAGGGGGGGAGCACAGAGGTGACGTGGAGCCCACAGACTAAGTACCTGCTGATGACAGTCCTTCAGTCGTCAAGAGAGATGCTCATGGGGGGGCGGGGGGGGACACTGGGAGGGGGCTTCCTCTATTGAGCGCAGGTCGTGGGATCAACACGAGTGCTGTTCGAAACGCCATTAAAACCACGGCACTCGGCGGACGAGAGAAGCCGCGTGGGCGCGGGCCCTGTGGCATCGCTGGTGCGCCGTCGCTCGCGAAAGAATCTAACACCCGACACAGACATGTGTGTTCGTCTGCAGTGTGTGTCTGTGTGTGTGTGGAGTGTGTTCCTGTGGTGAGTGTGTGGGGCCAGCTCGTCGGATGTGGCTGGATATTGACACGGCTTGTGATCGTGTTAATCCCGTCTACCCAAGGAGGGCGGACCCCGGGCTGTGTTTAACGCTGCGATTGGCCCGTTGTGTCGGAGCTAATGTTGGGTGACACTCAGACACCCTGGTTGATGTGTTTTGGCACCGCGAAGATCCCAGCTGTGCATTTACATATGCAATGACCCAGATTAGCATCCACCCCCCCCCCTCCCTCACACTCCATCAACACTGATTAGACCTGGCCTGTTAAATACACTGGTCTGCTGGAACATTCTCAGAACCAGGACTCCTCATGCCAACGATCCAGTCCTTGTGTGTCACAGACACACACACAGACACACATTCAAACACACACCCACACACAAATAGTGTACTAACACTCCGGTGACCAATAAGACGGAGACGTCCCATAGCCGACCCGATGATGACCACACCCACACGGCAGAAATGTGGAACAAAGTCTGTTTCCGTCCATGGCATGGAGTACCCCACAGGGGGTCACCCCACAGGGGGAGCGTGGAGACCCGCGGAGCCCACAGAGTCTGCGGCTGGGTGGGGTGGAGATGTGGAGGTGGTGGGGTAGGCCGTGTGTGTTGGACTGGAGAGGGCCTTGGGGTGGGCGTGCGTGGGCGGGGGGGGGGGCGGGGGGAGGGGGTGGGGGGGTGTTTACTTGCAGGGACAAGAGGGAGTGAGATTACAGCTCCGTCTTCAGCGGCATATGCTCCCTTTCAGCGCCTAATTGAGCTTTATTATGATGTAATTACGAAGTCCGCGGCGTGTGGTGACAAAAATAAGGCCGCGCTCGCGGAAGCGAAGCCACCCATGCTCTCCCACAGTCAGTAATTGCCCTCTCAGCCTGATGAATGAGGAGATGATTAACCTTAATTCCCCAATAGCATCGGGGGCATTAGCGGCGAATGCATTACTGAGAGGGGGAGAAGTGACTAAACGACTTGATCTGGTAAATTGAGTCAGAGACTGGAGTGGTTCCAAAGATGGGGACTATTAGGTTCAAGGCACGTCCTCAGACTGTCACTCCCCTCAGTCACCAGCTCTCCAGCTCAGGTTCTTTCACAGAGCGTCGGCTTGGCGACAGTGACACAGCAGCTTGAGCTTGTCACACAGCCGAGCAGTACGGAACAGGTGAAGAATCTCCCTTTGGTTGTTAGGGGCGTCGGCTACATTTGGACCAATCACAACTGTCCCGACCGACTTTCATAAAGCGCCCATGGGGAGAGTCCACAACAGGCTTCTTTTCACACGGTGTCACTGAAATATGTGAAGGTAATTGTCAGAGGAATTCACCTTCTTTTCTGGATACTTGTCTACTGTCCAGGAAAAGGAAAAGATTTTGAATGCATAAGCAAAATGTAGATAATGTGAACAGAAAACTTCACTGGCGTGGCAGTAAATATGATGACATTGCAAGCTTGTCTTTTGCAGACAAAGTTGTGATCCTCTTGTTTTGATGAAGTGGGGAAAACAGGAGACACTTCTCCAGCTGTGTGCAACACACACACCATTGTCTTCGTTCTGCACTCTTCAATGACACAAACACACACACACACACACAAACGCCCTCCAGGCAGGTGGACGAACAGAGCTCCTGCAGGAACAATAGGAAAAGTGGAACCAGCATGCGCTGGGAGAAAGCTTTGACACTTTGGACGCTTTAACAAAGCAGCCAGCCAACTTAGAAGCCCAAAAACTTGCTCACGAAAGCTGCTTAAAATATGACGTTCTTCCGATCATTTCGCAAAAGTTGCCTTGAGCCACACACAAAGTATTTTTTCCCAAGTATTCGGGTCATTTTTGCTTATACTGAAATAAAGGGGAATACAGAGCCCATGCTCATTATAGTGTTGTTTATGTTCATCCGAGTAGCCCATTAAACCTGAGAGTGGGGTTATCTTAACTCTGCATGTTAGTAATGTGGTTTCAGTCATTGGACGAGGCTACTCATTACTCTTTAATGTGCTGAATAAACATTTCACCGGCTCACCGCTATTGCTATTGTTCACATTGTTGTGAATGCAGCATATTTTCTTCTGGAAGAAGCGAACAGATATTGCAACGCCGTGCTGTGCCGTCTGCGACGCCGCGGAGGGCTGGAAGTCTAGAGGGCCATGACCATGGAAACCGAGGTGCACAATGACTAGCGTAGCACTTTTCAGGGAGTTGAGGAGGGGAGGGGCTCGGGGATATCGCACGCACGGCAGCCCGAGCACACAAAGCCAGCAGATGTTTAGGCTGGCGACCTTGTGATTCAATGCCTTTTTTTTTGTGAGTGGGGGGCGGGGGGGACGGGCGGGGGGGACGGGCGGGGGGGGGCGGGGGGGCACCCAGACGCAGTGTGTCTCCTCGAGCTGTGGCCGCAGAGACGAACACACACACTGTAGGTGTCTACCTGGCAGCGCCGAGAACCCGTACTCAAAGCGTTTTCGATCGGGGGGACAAAGCATCAAATATGCATGGGTGGCAGCGAGGAGAGCAGGGGGGGGAGTGGAACGGCGGGGTTGTTGGTATTCCGAGGGCTCGCGCAGTCAAAGGTGGCAGGTGGAGGAAGGACTCTGAATCGGCCCTGAGGAGCCAGGGAGGCTTACGGGGGAAGCAGGGAGAGCCCGGTCGCTTGGCTTAGACGGGCTCAACACAGAACACAGAGCTCAACTCATCACACGCCTGTCACACAGGCAACCGCCACACACACACACCGCGCACACACACCGCGCACACACACCGCGCACACACACCGCGCACACACACCGCTCACACACAGACACCGCACACACTTACACACAAGCGCGTCGATACACTGGGAGGCGCGTCGCACGAGCACGCGCTCGAACAGACTCGGTCACTCGAACGCACTCAGGGGTTGATGTGTACGCGCACACGCACATAGACACACAAACACTCTCTCAGACACACACACACACCACGTCCACCGATTCTTCCGCCACAACTGCCCTCCGTTGCTCGAGGACGCTTCCACCCCCTTTGGTTTCCTCACGCGCGCGAGTCGGTGCGAGCGCGCATTCCAGCGGATCACTTTCAGAGATGTTGTCACGACAATGAGAGGGGGGCTGGCACAGCCGTGCCACACACACACACACACACACACACACAGCTTGCCGGTGTCACATTCAATTACGACACCTTCACTTTTTACCAGACAGTAATTGAGCCGAGGGCACTTCCTCCATTCAGAACCACGGGAGCTGGCCGCGTCACACTGTGTCCCACGAAGGCTCCATCTCTGTGGCAGCTTTCCGCCAGCAGGACCCTCCCTCTGGGACCGTGGGCAGGGTGGGGGAGGAGGGGAAGTCGGTGCACTGGTGCTCCAGGCAGAGATGGGCAAACCGCAGTACCACCAACCCCCCCCCCCACCAATTAGGCTTTCAGATGAATCATGCCCCCCCACCACCCTGAAGGCTGGTGACCTCTGGAGGGGATCGGGGGGCTCCAGGGACGGTGCAGCGGTCGAGGGGGGGGGGGGGGGTGCAGGTGAGCGGGCCTGCTGATCAGTGGGGAAAGAGGGGGGGAGGGGTGCTCCCGATCGCGGACCACTTCTCGGGCTTCTGATGGGCTCTGCTCTCCCAGACCCCGGTGGATGACAGCAGAGGCGTCCCCACAGCTCTGTGACTCGGGACCAATCCTGCTTGCTCTCCTTCCAGGAGTCAAACGAAAGCACTTACACTCAAAACCTCGACTGACCAATTTAATTTACGAAATCAAATTTTAAAATACCTAACGAAGTCTCTATAATTCATGCGACCAGCTTGTCTGTGGCACGCTTCATTATAGAGAATCCAATGATGAAGATTTACTGATCAATGGAGTCCCAGAGTAGTAGCAGGTGGTTTGTTTGAAATAGCAAGGGCCCCATCATCAGTTAAATATAATGAATGATTCTTGCTCTCCCTCACTCACACTTACCAACATGAAAAGCTGAGATCCAAATCACATTAACACAAGCAGACTTATTCATATTTAGGCTGATTTTACTCCATAATCTCCTGTGCTCAGATGTTCACTGGCTTATTAATACATGAAAGAAAATGCCTAAAGTCTATAAATCTGTTATGAACATGTGAAGACTCCTGCATATCTCCCCCTTTCATCAATGGGAGAGGAGCTGACCTCTTCCATGGTAGATTAGAACATGGATGCCAGGGCGCAGAGCTAAACGCCCCAGTGTCTTCATGTTCAGACAACCCCAATCTCTGTTCCCCATCGCTGCCGTTGCTAATGCACGCGCCGCGCGGATAATTGAATTCGTTTGACGGACAGTTGGGATTCAGATGGCTGAGCGGTGAAGGAGTCGGGCTAGTAATCAGAAGGTTGCCGGATTGATTCCCCGCCGTGCCAAATGACGTGTCCTTGGGCATGAGAACGGGAGAACGTGAACCACAGTAGAAGGTTCTCTCACAGTAGAACTTCACCATGGACGCATGACTTTGCTGTGGATCATGACACGCCCGATATCCAAACCCAATCCCCGGGATGAACAAACACCACGTTGCAGAGATGAACAGACAGACGATGGCATCTGTTTCGGGGCGGACTTCGGAGCAGCGTAAAGAAAGTGGATCGGCGGCCACACAGGTATCTGCACCGGAGCCAAACCGCTGAGCATCCAGACCCACGTCCACCATCGGACGCTGAGCAACCATGGATACAATACCACGGCTGCAGCAAACACACGATACACACGCCAAGTAGGAGACAACAATCACACTTATGCCAACTGACAGCGCAACTTGCCCTCTAGACATGGTTTGGCATTTCTTCTTGTGAGCCAAAGCTCACGATGGATGTTGTAAAAAAGTGAGGGGGAACATGCTCTTTGGGATGATCTTTAACAAGCTGGTATCTCAAGTTAAAAGATGTGCGTCCAGGGTTAAAGTTAGATAAGCGTTCTCGTCTAAAACCATCTAGCTGCCAAAAAGCTGTCTTGGGTCGGGTATCACATTCAGAGTGTGGGCTGTCTGGAGTGCACAGAGTCAAGGTTTACTCACCGAGACTGCCAGTGACGGCCTCGGGCCTTGGCACTCCCGATTCCTGCTGCCGAAAAACCTTCTTTTTCTCCTTCTCCTCTTCCTCATCTCCTCCTCTTCCAGCATCACAGGGGGGTGGTGGTGCAGCACGGTTTGGGCCTAGTCGACCTGCTCCCCTCTCTCTCTCTCTCTCTCTCTCTCTCTCTCTCTCTCTCTCTCTCTCTCTCTCTCTCTCTCTCTCTCCCTCTCTTTCTCCCTCTGTCTCTCTCTCTCTGAGCACCAAGGGCTCCTAGGCTGCCCTTCTTTCCCCTCCTCCAAAACACCTCACACCTCCTCAGCTAAAATAATGCTAATGCAGAGGTCATTGCGCCAGCACGGAAGCAAGGGCCAACACCTCCCGAGGAGAGGTGCTTTTGATTTCCCCGTCTCCATTGAGCTGCACTTATTCAATATTTACTCTCCAAGACCCCCTGCATTAATTTACACCGCACTTCTAAGAAGGCCCATCCGAGCCTCCTGCAATAGGCCTTCCGCAGCAGCCCCCCCCACCCACACCCCACCCACCCACACCCCACCCCCCCCGAAAAAAAAAGAAGAAGACCTCGTAGAGAGATCTCGTTGAGGGCTTTATTCCATTCTTGTAGCTTCCTCTTTCCATAACCACTGGGAAGGCCAATCTCGGGCTATTGTTGGAGCAGCGCTCTACCATTGCAACTAACCTTGACTCCTGGCTGCCGGCTGTAATCACGGGGAACCGCCAGGGATGAGGCCCGGCTTGGGGTGAATTATTAATTAGCGAGGCTGGTCCTCCCCCTCAGTGATCTCAGGGGTCACATACACATCGCACAGCTGGTATTAGCACACACCTATCAAGGTAAAAAGGATCAACACTCCGGGTTACTCCCAACATCGTTAAACCAAATGGAATCGATAACCATATTCCTTGTCTTCTGCCATGCCTCCTTCCCTCCGACTCTCCTGCTCCACGCCATGCAGAACGAGACCCAAATGAGGAAGCCAGGTTCATTAGGATGAACTTCACAGACTCCCACACCGGGGACGCGCGCCAGCTTGATGAATTCTAGTTTTTAGCTAATGATCAACTTCTCGGGAAAGCACACCAACACAATGCACAAACTTATGTGCCCATTTGTTTTTTTTTATATCTGACGCCGACCTCTCCTCCCCTCTGCACATCTCCCCCCCCCCCCCCCCCCCCCCCGCCCCCCCCATGCACACGCATGCACACACACGGATACGCGGACGGCAAATTGAATCATCGTAAACCGTTCGCTCATCATTACGGTACATCTTCAGTGGCCAACACATTCACCGTCGCGATAACTTGATTTGGATTCACACTGGACGTGGATGTGCTGTGTAAATGGGATCAGGGCTGGGGGAGTCTTGCTTTTCCAGTTCCAGAGTCATCTTCCTTTCATCACCCACCCTAAGCCATTCATTTCGCAGCACCTGACTTTTCCCTACAGAGCAGAGACGTGAGGGACTGGACCGAGGCTTTGATCTTCACACAGCTCCCTAAATCACAGAGGAAGCTGAGATTTCTACCAAAGGGTGTCTCCGCGCTCCCGCTTCCCTAGAGAGGCAACCAAGTCAGCTCTGACTGCGAGTGAACTGCTCAACAAAACAGGACTCCCTAGAGTGCAGAATCAGGCAGTCCATCAGTCATTCTCCTTTTCTGTGTAAGGTTTATGAAAAATGGATACAGTCCCCCACACACCTATAACCACTGATCTTTCTGCGGCACATTCTAGACCAGACTGCATCCCTCTACCCGGCGTTTTATCCTGTGATGATTATTATGAAAGTGTCAACTCCACTGCTGCATAAAGTCACCCATTTACGTGGGCGCCGTGTCTTGAGGGCCCTTTGGTCATCGCGATCCGTTTTCAGATTGAGTGAGGCGTGACAATGCTTGAATCACAAAGCGATGTGTTGGTGTTTGTGAGGTACGGCGAGGCATCTCCCCTGCCTGTCCGCACAGATCCATCAGGAGGATGAGACATGAGAGGGTGTTGAACAACTCTGGACAGATGGTGTTTTTAGGCCCACTCGTCGTGTCTGATTCAATTGAGATACCCACTCAGGTATTCCGTTTCAGATGGTTCCAAGTCGTGTCTTTATACTACGGAATTTGAATCGGTTCAAATTCTGTTCTACATAAGGCCATGGAATATAAATGTATGCTTCAACAGTGATATTAAATGAAGGAAAAACTATGACGTGGAGATCCCTGTAACTATTTATTCTGTAAAATGCCATTTGAATCATTGAGTAAAAGAAATACATAACAACTTGATGAACTATGGATTTAAGCCCTTATTTATTACATGTTGGTGTAAAAAAATATTCCAGACATCTCCAGGATGACCATTCATTATTGCCATCATGTGTCCTACAATTTCACCACCCATTATTTATGTGCTTTAGGTTAATGCAAGCTTTGTGTTTTTCATAGAAATTGGGTTTCCTTCCAGAATGACAACAGTAAAGAGCTGTCTCTCCATGTGACATGTTGACTGAGGTCATTCTTCCGGCAATAAAAAGATATTCCTCCAGTTATTTCCATCCCATTTTATTATTTTGTCCGGGCAAGTCAGTGACACTGTCACTGGAGCTGATGCTGTCAGATAGATAATCACCAACTAATCTGTCACTATCCAGGTGGCTATAATGATCATTCTGGCCCAATCCACAGACAGGTCATTCTAATGTATCTTCAAATCCTTGCTTTCAGCAGATCAATTTGATTCAGTATATTTTATTATACTGCATGGCATGTCAACCCCATTTAGGGGCAGTTGATTGACTACCGAAGTCAAAGTAAATGATGTCACTGCCTTCCAAAATTCTATCCCTGCTTGTTTCCACAAGGACAATAAATTGGATGTTCCGTACAAAAGTTGGCTATTCTGTTTGGTGTCGTCCCTTTTTTCTCTTTCACCCTTATGAAAAAAAATGATGACATGTGTTTTTTGGGGGGCTTTGGTGCCAAACAAAGGGACATCATACAAATATGAATCCTTGTTCTCCCAAATGATCTCGTCCCAAGAGCTCAGGCTTTATTCTGAAGACTAGACGTTTTCATCTTCCGGTTTTGATGAGAAAAAATGTGCTTCTTATGAGAGTAATTCATCACATTTATAAACGCCGTGTTCTGCCGAGGTTGAGTGTTTTTGAAAAGAATTATGTCTTAAAAATTAAGAATGTAGGGGGTGGCTGAGCTGGAGAGGGTCCACAGGGAGTCATTTGCGGTCCTACTGTAACCGTGTGGTGTGGCAGTGCCGTAATAAAACACAAGGTTTTTAAGGGTTTCAAAGAGGCTTTCCTGCTCTCAGTTCTGTCAGCCATAAATTGAGAATAAACACAGCCGTGGACGAGGCACCCATAAATGCCTTCATAATTCATACCTTTGGGGCGCCTCAGGTAGATTAAGCTGTTTCTTATGATGCACGTTATCGCATGAATAATATTTCACACCCGTGTTCCTGTGTGCTTCTCTCTGAGTTAACAGCTTGATCTGGAAATGATTGGACAATAAAGAGACAAGTAACATGAGTTCCAGATGACTGGTCTCTCATGGGCACTTGTGTGGTGGAGGAGTTCAACTAATGACTTTTTGTGTTACTCTTTTTTTTTAATGCTTTCTTTATAATACTTGGAAATGTGCTCCTGCTTCCTGACGTTGTTCTAATGGTGTGAGGAAAAAAGAAAGGATAAACTGGCTGTGGTTGTCCTCAGAGAGGTTTGAGCCGACCTTGAGTGTTTCCATCCCAAGTCTCATTCCGACATCATTTCGATATCTTACCCAACGCAAAAGAGGACGGCAGGAAAGACTGATATATGCCAAAGCTCTAAGACTGTGACAATACAAAGATGAGGCCTAGTCAGCTTCCCTGGATTTGATGTTCTTAAGCTAACAGAGAGGAAAGTGGTAAAAGACATAATATGCCTCGGCAAAGACAATCTGAGAGAGCTGGATGCCAGATTTCTGATCAAAGCACCTTTTGAAGTTAGCATGGGAGGGCCGTGGTGTGTGAGCGCGTCAGTGTGAGCGACTGCTTGTGTGTTTTATGGTTACCTGCCTGTGAGTCTGTGTCACTGCCAAAACATGGCAGGCGCAAAGAATAGACAGACATGTCATAGACTAACAATGCACTTAATGCAATGTTGTTCATCAATTTAAAATACATCAATGATAATGTATTGCAACAGTGGGATTCTATTCCAGTTTTGCTGGTCTGTATTGTTTTCCCAAATCGTGTTACACTCCTGGCTAACTTGTTAGATCCAGGTGCTGTATTAGGTCAGCGGTAATGAGGCCTTAGTACGTTTTATTAAGTCTTCTTAACACATTACTGTAAACATAAAAGCATGTAAAGCAGTGTTTCTAGACCCTGTCCTCGAGGCCCCCTGTTCTCGGGACCCCCTGTCCTCGAGGCCCCCTGTCCTCGGGACCCCCTGTCCTCGAGGCCCCCTGACATCGGGACCCCCTGTCCTACTTTTTTAGATTTTTACCTACTCCAGCACACCTGATTCAAATGAATGGTCGTTATCCGGCTTCTGCTGAGCGTCATGACGACCCACTCATTAGAATCAGGTGTGTTGGAGCAGGGAAACAGGAAGAAGAAGAGAAAAATGTGGCTGCAATAATAAATATCCCTCTATTAAGTAGCTTTTTCAAATGAGCTAGAAAAGAAGCGGATGATGTCGAGCTAGCCAACGTTGCCTTGGAAACATCACCATCACCCAGCTATGCTCAGCCTCAGCTAGCAGTAGCTAACTTTAATCTGTAAGGGACAGAAAACAACTTTTGTGGGTCAGAAGAGGTTTCTGCACTGTCCTTGATGGCCATCGAGTCCAAGCTGATGAGGGAGCTGAACTTGATCTGCGACTTCAAGAAGACAAGAAAGAAGAACTCCAAAAGTAAGAGCTATTACATTATCTGTGCGCTTATTTGATATGCTGTTTGCATAACAGGTCTATTGCATAATTATTGTGTGATGCTGCCAAAGGCCTGTGCGAGAGTTAGTTTGGCAGTATGTTGTCTTCTGCAGTGTGTTGCCCTGCCCACTGGGTGACTGTTTATTGGCTACTTGCACTCATCTGTGTTGTGGTGTGATGGAATTGTTGTATCTTCTGTTAGTCACATTGACAAAAGTCACACTTCTGTCCCACTTCTGAATTACTGGTGTGCTTTCTGCTTGGGTGATTTTCAGTGAACAATATATTGCTATAGTCTTGAGCCATACACTGCGTTGAGATGATTAATTAATTGTATAATTGTCTTGTGGTTTGTGAGTGAGATAGCAGTCCTTGGTTTATCAAATTGGACAGGCATACTTAATGCCTGCTGAGCTGGACTAGTCATTCAGCTTCTGACCAATAGGTGCGTGATTTGACATGCCTGGCAAGAGGTTCAAAGAATGAGGGTGGGTCTTTGCATTGTGTGTGTTTGTGGAGTCTGTCTGGGTGTTGATACCTCTGTTTTCACTCCCTTTGGAGGGGGGGGGGGGGGGGGGGGGGCATGAGCTTCAGTGCCCAGGGGCCTTTTGGTGTACTAATCTGGCCTTATTAATGTTTATAGGCATCTTATAAGGGCCTTCTAATCTATTAACTTGCGCTAGCTATAAGCACCTGGATCTAAAGTGTTACCCACTCCAGAAATGCTTAAAGAATTGTGCGGAATCCAATATTTCACCAGCCCACAGGCCTTGAACAGAGGAACAAGCACCCCTCTGTGGTGCTTGTGTTTAACAGCCCCAGAGAGCATATTGCCCCCTACCTATCTGAGAGAGTTCTCTTGAGTCAAGTGACTTTGATGGGCTGCCCCCCCCCCCCCCGTTTGACGGTTCTCTGGCATGGGAATGGAGAGCTGAGGCCCTAGTAAGGTGGGGGGGAGAGATTTGTGAGAGGGATTGTTCCCGTGCGCTCTTCCGGTGTGCACCAAAGACCCTGAACCTCCCAATGTGCCTCAGACAGAACAATAGCAGCAGTCCCCCTCTGGATGGGATAAAGGAGGTGCTCTCCAACCTGGACATATGGGGCCTGCCTGATGTTTTAATCCCTTCAGCATTCTGAGGAAAATCTAGAACCCAGCGAACCCCTCTTACTCCTGACAGGAGCAGCCACCTGAACATGTCACGACACAGGACTCTGTGCTGTTCAATGGTTCCCTGTTCAATTGGACCAAACGGTTTTATTATTCTCAGCAGTCTAGCTCAACTTTGGTTTTCAAAAAAATTTGAGGAGGAGAAGAATAGAAGGAAGTGAGTGAATTCCACCAATTTCTTTACCGATGTGTATTTTTAAAATAAATTAGCCGAAATGATCAAACTGCCCGACCGGAAGTCAAACCGTCTTTTAATACTCAAGCGTTGAAGGATAAATGAAGGAAAAGGATAAACAAAGCAAACCAAACGTTATCTATCCAGGGAAATGTCTTTTGCGAGATGTTTCAAATGAAAGCTCGCCCATGTGAATTGAACCCACCCACCACACCCCCCCCGCCCCCCCCATCCCCCTTTCTAAGCGTCTCTCATGCGGAGGGAACAGAGAAGAGCCACTGCTGAGATCTCACTCAGCAAACACGTGCATCATTATCCATTCATCTGCTCGCATTGTTTGTTTACTGTGGCCCAATTTCCAGAGACCTCGAAAAGCGGACTGCTGGAGTGGGGAGGCTGGAACAATAGCTTTTCTTCTCAACCCGCTAGGGCTTCAGAAACGCTCAGCACTCAGCCGGCACAGAGCCTTTTCACCGGGCCTTCGGTTCCCTTCGTGAGTGACAGTTGAATCACAGAGAAGTTTTCCCAAGTACAGGAGCCGAGGTGGTCATGAGAGTGGGAGAGCTGGGGAGCAGGGCCCAGCTGCGTGGGCTGGGAGGTCCGTCTATTGTGTGGCCCAGCATAAAGACAGGAGGAGCGAGGGCGATCGGGGGGTCTGTCTAACCCCTGCTGTACACGCTGCCGCACAACACTCGAGACGACCGCGCCGCTGACATGAGAGTGAGAGTGAGAGTGAGAGTGAGAGTGAGAGTGAGAGTGAGAGTGAGAGAGTGAGAGAGTGAGAGGGTGAGAGGGTGAGAGGGTGAGAGGGAGAGAGAGGGAGGGAGGGAGGGAGAGAGGGAGAGAGGGAGGGAGGGAGGGAGGGAGGGAGGGAGAGAGGGAGAGAGGGAGAGAGGGAGAGAGGGAGAGAGGGAGAGAGGGAGAGAGGGAGAGAGAGAGGGAGAGAGAGAGGGAGAGAGAGAGGGAGAGAGAGAGGGAGAGAAATGTTGTTTCTTGTCAGTCAGTGGCCTGTCAAGTTAATCCACCGATTCATTGTTTGAGCCTTTTAAACAATGTTAGATCACACAGAGACGTCTTCGTCTTTCTTGACATTTCAACGTTTGGGTCCCCTGTAATTTATTTTTTTGCTTATTATTGTTACTGCACAATTACTCAGGTGATGCATGCAGTGTGTATCTGACGCCCTGCTTTCTGACCTGAATGCAAGCACAATGGATCAGCTCTTTCCTAATAGTGTGAGCCTCTGCCTGTGGCCTTTACAGAGTGTGCAGAATAAAGTTCAGGTGTCAGTAGTTCAACTGATTTATAATGGCCAACAGGCTGTGATTAAGTGCTGATGCCGCGGGATTCCTCAACACTCATTTGGGGAATCAACTTGCTTGTATTCAAACAAGACAAATGTGCTGCCGCCTCGTCGTAACCTTTCTCATATCCATGTTCCCTCCAATCATCTGCCACTGCTCCTTGGCTCTACCAGCTGACTTTATTTATAGCCATGCCCCTCGCCTAATGTGCGTGTGTGTGTGTGTGTGTGTGCGAGTGTGTGTGCGCGAGTGTGTTCAACAATGTATTTGTGTGGCTGTGCGCTGAATGCCCTTGTGCATTCACACTGCGGGTCTATACGTCTTCTCCACTTGGTGGTGTTTGGCATGGCGGTTCCTGAATGGGTGCACTTTGTCTCATCCTCTCAGGTGAACAATGAAGGATCGATTAGTCCCGACCCAGTTGGTACCTAGGGTAGGCTGGTTGGCCCAGCCTAAAGACAGGGCTTCTGTCTTCTCATGGTGGAGACACCGGAGGGATGCCATTCTGACTGATACTGCACACTGAGCTTCTCATAATGCTCTGTTAAATTCACATACACACCTTTTATAGTTAGCAATCATATTTAAATAGTTACATGATAAATTAAACAATGGTTTGTGTTTATACCTGTGTGGTTAGAATATTTCTTTCTTTCGATCCTTCTTTCTTTCTTCTTTCATCTTTCTCTGTATAAATGTGTGTGCCTGTGTGTGTGCTTGTTTTTGTAGGTGTGACTGTGTGTGAGCGTATAGTGTGTCTATGTACCAGTCTACCTCACACAACCAGGCGTTAAGGATGATGGGCCCCACACCGGCTGAAACGATTCAATTATTCCCGTTGGGTGTAGTCTACAAAGAATTCATCACACAGTGCATTCGGGAACTTTTTCACATCGCTAGGTGAATCAAAATGCCAGCGACACCCATCCGCGGCCCAGGATGTCACGTGTGAATAAACAGGGTGTCAGTCTGGCTGCGCTCCCTCTGCCAGCAGACAGCCTCTGTCAGAGTCAGCCCAGGAAATGCCACCTCTCAGCTGACAGCTGCCTGTGCAGAGCCGGCGCCGGCGCCCAAAGGGAGAGCCACTCATCCAGGCAGCTCTCAGGCCGGCTCCCGCGCCCATGCTAAGCGCTGTTCCCCCAACCTGCCGCGCTCCGCCAGGCGCCACGCTGCCTAGCTGACAGCCCTTCACTGTATATCTAAATAGAGCAGGAGCCCGGCGTGTCCCAGCCAAACTTCTACATTCTATTCCATTCAGGGAGAATTTGTCACTTGGGGGAGAGGATAATGAAGCGATAGTTTTTTTTTCCTTCTCTTCCTTCTCTGGTTTTAAGGCAGTCTTTTTCCCCCCCTAGACAAGGTAATGGCTGGATTGGATTAAATGAGCTCCCCTCCTTGTCTGTCAGGGTGAGGGATGTTGAGATCTGTGTAACATTTGTTTTTCTCTTTAAATAGGCTGCCAGGCTGTTAGATAGAGGATTATTTGGGTTCACAATGAAAACACCTATGGTTTGGTGGTTGGGAGTTGCTTGTTCTGCAGACATTGCAGTTCCATGTGCTCAGCAAGCACAATCTCTACAGTACAATGAACTACAGTTTCTTTTCCAATAACTTTCTATGTTTTATTGAATTTCAATCAAGGTAGATTGTCTATTGCCACATCCCCAGAGTGGTAAGTCTCTAATATTGTGATTACGGTCATGTCTGTCGAAGAGGAAAGATCCATCCAGGCTTGGCCTGGTGTTTGTGTGCATCCCATTGGAGAATTGCTCCCACTAATTGGTCTTAATTGTTGGTAATACCCCACGTCGCCCTCCTTTAGGTCATCCTCGCGTACGGCTGAAGAGATTCCGTCTTTATTGATGTGACAGCCTTAAATTGAGAACCTTTGGCGGCGTGTCAAAGCTTAATTAATCACTCTAATTTCATCTCTCCACGCGTCCTCGCCATCGAGTGAATGTGATCACAGAGAGCCGTCCCCGCGTTAGCCCCGCCTCCTCGGGCTAATTAGCGGCTAGCCCCTGAGTCGGGGAGGCCCTCGGGGTGGGAGAGAAGGGGATAAAGCCGCCCTAAATGGCTGCGTAATGACCGGAGGAACGGACGCAACTCATTTTCATAATAAATTACACTCAAGTCGGTGAAAGGGGGCCGGCCATCCAGAGATCGCAGGGCCAAGACCAGCTCCCGGCCTCGTCGGGGTCGTCTGCTCACTCTGCTGACCTCCTGCGCCCTCCACCGTGACACACTGTGGAGGGTGTCTTTTGATGGAGATGACTTCAGTTGGGTATCTACAGTGCACCCACTCAGCTGATGTGTGTGTGTATATATAAGCTCCCTCAACACCTGCTGCCTGGTTGTATGGGAAGGTCAGAAGGTTCCATGGAGGTTTCTGTGTCCAGTGTTGTTGTCCGGGAGCAGGCTTGTAGTCGTCTGGTCCAGAAGGACCAGTGAAAAGGGCTGGTGTGATGTGTTGGATAAATAACTGTAAATCCCTGCCTGATTGTATTGTCAAAAACTCAATCCTGCTCTCAGAAAGGAGACGATTCGCAGATATGAATGTGTTTCAAGCCTTGGGGAAATAACGATGCTGTAATCTGCTTGTGATTCACGTGACTTGAGATAAAATATTGGTTGGAAGGTTGCCTGCCGTTAGTAATAGGCATCAGACGCATGTAGTTGGTTGAAAATTAGGCGTCTCTGTAAAAATGTTATCCAGCAAACTGGTTCAGAGATGAAAATGCTTAATATTGAGAAAAGGCCTTCGCTTCTGCTGGTGAAATTTGCCAGTAATAATGCATATTAAACTTTATAGGGCCCACTATTTCTATATAGCCTGTCATGTGTTTTAAAGATCGGCCTCTCTCTATAAAAGCCTTCATCACACAGCTTTATGTGTGTATGTGGGTACATCTGGGCAGCACATTGGGGCACCATGCCGGCCCTGGCTCTAACACCCAACGTTAGTCCACCCCACGCTTAGCTTGGCAGTCCCCCCCAAGGGGTGGGTTTGGGCTGGGGGAAGCCAGCAGGACTGACCCCCAGGCTGGATCACCCAGCACCAGACCCAGGGAGACAAAGGAGCTCAATCTGCCAGGAGGCTTTACCTGTATTGCTGCACAGGATCCTGCATTCCTTTTTGGAAAGAAAGAAGATCATTATTGATCTCTCTGTAGTGTTAGTGTGGCTCTGCATGTAAATACAGGGCTTGGCTCCAGATTGACCGAATCAGCACTGAGGACATGAAAGGATTTATTCATCCCTTTCAATTCCCCCCCCCCCTCCCCTCCTCAAGTCTCTCAAAATCCTCAAAACATGTTTTATTGTTCTTGAAATAACAGTCCCTCGGAAACAGACATAGGCATCCATTAACACACAGTAAATGTTTGGTTATGAGGCTGTTGTGTTATTTCTGCATGATGGTTGCCAGGCACTAGTTTTTCCTCGCTTGTAATTACTGGGTAAACCGGCAAGTTCACATCACACATTAACATAACGCAGATCAGCCAAAAATTTGGTTTTATGCCACCAGAAATGATCTGTTTAAATTTTTTTGGGGGGGGTAATTGTGTACTGACAGTATTCTGGTGCAAAGCCTTACAGGACTGTATACGGTATGTCAAACGGTTTTGTCACTCTATTTGGTTACCAGTTGTTATAGAATGTTGTACTCTAACACACACCCTACTACGCCACCACCACACACACCTTCCTTCTTCCTCGCTAAATAACTTGTAAAATGCACTCACCTTTATTGTAAACTCTTTCGATGTTCAAGCTCACACATTCGCACACACACACACACGTACACACACACACGTACACACACACATGTACACACACATACGTACACACACACATACACACACACACACACGCAAACGCCATTGTAAGCTGATGTTCCATCTCACATGAAGGTGTTGATTGTTTTGAAAGACGCAGCAGGAAACCAAAGTAGTGAGGTTTATCTTGGATATCTCTTCCTGGTTCTCCCGTGAAGAGTCACTTAAACCGGCAAACACTGATGAGACAAGGGCACCGTCGCAAAAATATACACTTAAAGACTGTTTATTTCCTCAAAATCACTTCAACAAAGCGGTGGTCAGTTGTGGACTTGGGTGTGGACCTGAAATAAGTAATACTCTGTAAAATGTTAAAAGAATATCATTCTCACGGGGTTCTCCATCTAATTAAAATAGCAATGACATACCGTAAACCTTGCTGATATTCTTAGGTGGAAAATCGTCCTACTTTTATGATTACATTCAGCTGGTCTGGACTGCTGTGGGTGCCATGAGAAAATTGGACACATATTGCCCCGGCTGAGTGGGAGAAGCCGCTCATGAAAGACATTTTTAATGATCACACTGTTGGGAACACTGCCAACTGCAATCATCATCTCTTTTGGCACACAAGTTAAAGAAGTAAACTTGTCTTGTCCTCAGAGAGAGCTTTGGGGCGTTATCAGTACTTGTGAATAGTGTTCCATGCTAATGTCGCTTGGGCACACAGCGGCCAGGGGATTTAAGGGCTCCCTCAGACTAGGACTGAGGGATAAATAACCTTTTACGTGGGCCAAACGTTCATCCACACGGACGCAAATTCTGTCACAGACCATGACAGGGGTGAAAAAGCTCGTTGAGGAGTCAGTTCCTCTGAAAACCATTACCCCTAATTATACTGGCCACCGAGCGCACTCAACATAGTTATACTGTGCGAGCAGCTGCAAGTCATAGCGCCATTAGAGAGAGCACGGCTTTGGATGACCTTCATTGTTGCAATTCCGACCATAGTTGTGGAGATCTAACCCCCCCCCCTGCAAGTACAACATGCTCTTTAATGTACTGCTTGTTGTCCCATGTAACCTAATTGTATTAGCTTGAAAATAGACCTACCACCACAGACCCATTAGCTGACTAAAGAGGTGAGACCATCTCTCTCTCTTAACAGGAGCCTTTGTGTTGCGGCAGTAATTCACCTCATCCACTGCGCAGTGGGTTTATCAAGCTCACAAAATTCAGATCATACATTTAGTAATGATGACAAAAGGTAAAGTTCACTGTTTTTATCATTTCATACAGAACCAAGAACTACATAAAAAATAAGGGAATTAAATGTGTTGTGAACACAACGAGATCCATAAAGACCATACAGCATTGGACAGCAGCAGGCTATACTACAGCAATAGTTGTAGTAGAAATAGTACAGTAGTATCAATAGTTATAGTACTGTAGAACTAGTGATATTGGTGGTGATTGTGGAAAGAGCAGCACAGAACAGATCATTCTTCCAATTTTGTACCTCAAATGAGCTCATGTGTAAACTAACAGGGAGCGGGCAAATAATTAAGTCTAAATAACTATGTCTAAATATCACTTACACTGTCAAAATGAAATACATTTTTTATGAGACACGTCATATTGAGGTAAACATTGTGGCTGAATAATTTTAACTGTAATCTTTGTGTCTTTAGCAGTCATGTGTAATTGAGGTATAGAATTGTTTTAAAACCAAACCTTTATTGGGTAATTGATTCCCAGCTAGCGTGACATCGTATACAGTAATGTGCTTGTATGTTATCTCCAAGTTTGCCAACTCTTAAATTTAAAGTTCAATAGCAAAAACCCATATTTGCACACACACACACACACACACACACACACACACACACACACACACACACATCAACAGACAAACACACACACACACACACACATCAACAGACAAACACACACACACAGTGTGTTTTGGAAATAAAATGGAATGTCACATGGCAGTTTAAGTATATGTTAACCTGTGTTTAATCTCAGATTTCCCATAATTTTACAATCCTTTTCAAGGGTTCCTAGCAGTAACTCCTATACAACAACATAAATACTGTGCTGGAAAATTTGAATTTCCAAAAATTAAGCAGTTTTCTTTTCCCCAGTTTCATTCTGTAAACATTGAAAAATGCAAATCAAGTCTCTTCAGTTCTCGACAAAACAACAACAAAATAACAACAACTGTTCTTTAGTGAGGCTGGGCAGCCTCGCTACGCAAATATTCAAAATGGGCTCAGGAAAAGTAAGAGTCTGTCTCTTTACCTTTTTATTTCTTATTCCATTTAGTCTCTATCATGGGTCTCTGCTTTAGTTCCAAGTGGACAGAGGTTGGACAGGGCTGTAGGACAAGCTGGTGTGGGTGAGTTTTAAAGGGCAGGGGGCTGGAGGGAAGCAATGACGGTCTGGGATGGGCATCAGAAGAGGCTGGTCAGGGTGGTCTGCGATGGGCTCCTGCACTCATGGACGTCCATCCCCCCTGGTACGGAGGACAGGACGGAGGTGACGGTGGGCATGGTGGGGTTGGTCAGGTCCGTCAGGGTGGTGGGGGTGCTGGAAGGACTCATGGAGGCGTTGGAGATCTCGGAGGCGGGTCCGGAAGGCGTGCCCCCCTGCAGTGTGGAGCCGTCCGAGGTCTTGTCCACGCCTGTGTTCTCCTGCCGCAGGAGGTTCCGCCGGAACTTGGCCCTAGCGTTCTGGAACCAGACCTGTGTACCACAGCAAGGCAACATCGTTCCGACTGTTAGTGATGGAACCATGGGGAAAAGACAGAGGGAATGTTTCAACTGGCATTGCAGGCATAAAAAAAAAAAATAGTGCATCAAAGCAAAATGACTGCTTTGTTTTCTGGGGAGCGTTAATTAAAGCAGCACGATTTTCCTTTTTTTTTTTTCACAGAATTTCTGTTCAGAAACATTTTTGTCTCGTTTTTTTTTTTTTTGCCTTCAGTCCCCCAGATACTTTGCTGTCGTCTTTGTGGAAATCAAGCTCTGTCTGTTTTGCTTCCCTCCTCACCATAACGAGCAGTGTGACTGCAGTCAGTCCTCACAACAAGAACATTGAGATAGAATGTATTCCCTCATTACCCGTTTGATTCCAGCCTTTTATTGTTCAATTGCAACATTACAACCCCATCAAATACACAGTTGCTGAATCGTTTTTTCAATTACCTGTAATACGCGCTTGGTGAGGCCCGTTTTCTGAGCGAGCTGCTTCAGATCCTTTGCATCCGGGTTGTGGTTGATGGCAAAGTAGGACTTCATGGTCCTCAGCTGGTGGTGTTTGAAGGAGGTCCGCATGCGCTTGGTTTTCTGGCTGGAGCTATACTGTGAGTCTCTGTCCATGGAGTCGCCATCATTCTCATTACAGCTGAGTGCTGGAGGGCAGAAGACACACACACACACAGTCACACAATGAAGAAACTTGCTGTTTACACCACATGGCCATGTAATGTGGTTTGCCATCTTATCTTGTATTCATTGTTTTATTGAAATCAGCAGCCTCAGTCTGCTGTCTCATATGGCCCTGATATAAGTGTTGCAATGTTTAAAGGCAACTTTTAATATTATTTTGTATAAGCTCAGAGATGTAGTAGAATGAAAGGCAGGTTCAGGCTGAACCTTATGTTCAATGAAATGAGAATAGGGAATGGAAAAAAATCAATGATGGTGAATCATAATGGAAATCTTTAATACTTGATATTCATAACATGATTTAAAATGTGAATTGTGTCAAGAGTAAATATGGGCTATACACTTCATAAAAGAAAAAATCTGTGTGAAATGTTTTAGGTAGGCCAAAGGTTTGTTTAAAGTGTGTTAAAGAAAGTTCAAAATTTGAATAATAAATTCACCCCCCCGAAAAATCACCTTTTTATGCTTCAAGACTCTATTTGTTATTTTTAGAATATATTTTGTAATATACAATAATATAGATGGAATTATATATATATATATATATATATATATATATATATATTGTTATAAATGGGAGTTTCTACACTCAGACTGCGTGTACCATTACGCACGTGACACTACTTTGTTATTTAGCCTTTGCGCACTTTAAGTGAGAGATTTTGCATAATCACAATCATATTAAAGGGAGATAATTCTATTGTTCTCTGAGTTATAATTGCCAGTTTTACATGTCCTTGATTAGGCAGAGTACCATCGAATTGTGGACTGAAAGAAAATGACACATTTCTCTGACAGAAATTTCTTGGCAAATGTTTAAGTGTTGCTGCTATGCATAACAGTTCAAATATATTCAATTCTGCAACGATAAATATTAGTCATTCAAAATCCTCAGAATAACACTTCACTTAATTAACCCATATAAACACCAGACATTCAAAATGTGTCTTTGGCAAACGCCTGACCAAAACGTCTACAACTGAACTCTTTTAGACATATCCCCCCCCCCCCCCCCCCCCCAGCACACACACACACAAATACACACGTTGTCAGGGCTTTCAACCGAAGATTGTTTTCTGTATTCAGCAAAGCCTGCACATTAAATGTAGTATCGTGTTGGACGAGTTGATATATTTGACGAATTTTTCAGCGAGTAAACAGAAGAGGGCAGCAGCGCCCCAACCCACTCCCCCTCTCACTCCTTCATGAACCAATCAAGTGTGAGCTGGATAGCAATTTTACTTTAACCTGCTGGGTGGAAACTATAGCTTTGGCTCTAAAATAATGATGACCCATCAGGAGAATATTTTATCAGCGACCACACAAAAGAAGAGCATAGCAATGGCAATTTACTAAAACATTTGAGTGGAGTGGTGCTGTTGTATAAACATGCAATTTGCTCCTCTGCAAACCCGAACGTTTTTTGCTACAGCTCGATTGCTTAGAATCATTACACAATGCATTAGGCCTGCAAAGGAGATGTAGCTGTGCGGAGCTAAATTTTGTTGTATTCTTTCTGAATGCCAAGGGACGATAGCAAATTACTTCGTTTCTTGGAGTAAACGGATACAGCACACAACCCCTACTGAATAACTTATCAAGTCACATTGACCTGGCATTGAGTAGGAGGCCTACACACCCCATTTGGCCGAGGCCCAGACCAACATGCCTCAGAGTGCGCAGAAGGGCGAGCAAGACAACTTTAGACGTCTACAGGGCCTGACAAGTGGAAAATGTCTAAGGCCAAAGCCGGAACTTCAAAAACTTTTTTTTTTGTAAGAGTAAGAGTGAAGGGTAAAACAAACAACAGAGCAATTTGAAATACCACAATTAATAACTAAAAAAGAAAAAAGTTAATGCGATTCTCCTCTTACCACCTATATAAAAATGATCAGCTGTAGTAGTGGTCAGACTGAACTCTCAGTTGTCTTTAGATATAAATACATAATAAAATAAATAATAAGCTATTAAATTATAAAAGCTGTGCACAATATGTATTTTAACAATAAGCCTTTAATATGTTTCTCCCACACTATGAACGCGCTATCCAGTGAAGAATTAAATAAAATTATATCGAATGGAATAGCTCAAACGTAGTCACTAAATAGTTTCTTAGTTCACATTTTCATAAATTCTGTCTCAACTTGTATGTGAAACCGCTGGCTAAGGTTAGTTATAGGCACTAAAGTCGAACAGAAGCATTTGAATTTATTGAAGTATTTAACAATCGACTGAGAAAGAAAGACTTTTAGTCCACGCTTTGAAATAAAAATACGATTCTATAGCCTATATCTTATGCATAAAAATATCGAAATACGACACGGTGTGCTTTGACAACGGTACATTTATAATGCCATTCAACAAATGTTTTTTTTTACAATAATGTCTCTCTTAAGTAGATAATTATTTAGACACAAAAAATTGTGTTCTCGTAACTATACATGTGTCCTTCTTTTTCTGCGTGACTATACTTTTAACAAACATAAAATATTAAATACACTTAGGCCTACAGTGACCTCAAATCTCAATACAGAATCATAATTTCTACGTGGCAATGTTTATGTGCCATTTATTCGTCAACGTATTTTGGGACGGTGTGGGCCTTATATGGATTGCGTAAATGTGGCACCTTTTCAGATGGCTTGGTCAGGCCCGGAAGTGTAACTACCTGCATTGTAGGCGGCCAGATCAGCTCCTGGTCCGGGACTTTTCCTTTTCCTGGGCCTCCCTTTCTGTACCGTCCCCACGCCGTTGAAGTACGATAGTCCTAGTGTATTGGCACTGCCCAGTCCTTTGTGAGAAGCTACATCCGCGTGATTGAAATGTGACGGGTATTCTCCCTGTATCAGCGTTTCAAAGTGCAGCCGACAGTACACCAAACTGTCTTTCATGCCAAAGTGGTCCCCGGTTGTTAGCATCTTGTTGCATGTTGTGCACGTGAAACAGTTCAAGTGGTACACCAAGTCCCTGGCCCGCATGACCATTTCTGAAGCCGAGATCCCGAGGTGGCACCGGGCACATCTCTGGACAGAGAATCTTCTGCGGAGAGGACAGAAGTCAGTCAGTAGTCTATATAAACTTATTTTTGTTTTGTTTTCATCTAACTGTTTCTAGTGCCATAGTATCTATAGTAATAGTATACCTAGGAATTAGACTTTTTCAACCCTGGTTTGAAAATAGATTTATTTGAACGCCTTTTATGTACAATAAAGACGGGCATTTTCATAAAAGACCAGACACTCCAGACATCGATTCTTGTCTTTGCACTATGGTGTCCTTGGTTTTAAGTAAAAACTTTTAATCACTGGTTCATAAGATAATTCTGGAAATGTTAAGGCCTGTGTTTAACGACAGTCTGAAGAGGGGGGCTGATTGAGTTACCTGTAATAATCATCCTTGCAGTAGATGCTTCCGTCTTTACTAAAGCAGGTGAGCTCTGATTCCAAGTTGAGTTTACACTCGCAACATTTCAAACAGCGCATGTGCCACTGTTTGTCTACTGCGAGCAGGTAATAGCGATCAGCAATCTTTCCACCGCAGCCCGCGCACAGTGCCACTCTGTCGCTGTTCATGCATGGCATGTTCTAAAACACACAGGAAACACAGAACATGTTACCCAACATGGTCTTCATATCAGTTTTCGACATTAAAAGGAATTGAAAGAATAAACTGCAATCATACAGGCCTGTGTGGCCCAATATTGAAAATCCTTCAATCATATATAATGCAAAGTAAATTGCCGCATTATGAAATAGTTCTTAGTCTACACTTGTCCCTGTATCACAGTAGCATGTTGTGTTGGTTTGTGTGCAAACACACACACACACACACTCACTATCTCTCTCTCTCTCTTTCTCTCTCTATCTCTATCTATCGCTCTCTCACGCACACACACACACACACACACACACACATAGGCTACACACCCAAACCACACACACACAATATTTCACTCCTTATTTATCTGAACGTGTTCATTAAAATCACACAAAACATTTCCAGTTCATAAATCTTCAATTACATTATATTCTGTTAATTGTTGCATGAACACACAAGTGTAACCACAACAAAATATATTTCGGACATGGGAAAGGCCCAAGTCATGCTGACGGTTTTACGCCCTCATGTTATTGTTATTACTTACACTGGATATTCGTTTAGGACGTCTATGAAAAGTAGGCATATCATCTCGTGATTGCAGGGTTTACATTTTGATTTTGTCTGCATTACACTTTTTATTGGCCTGTCAGTTACAAACGTGTAGGGCTATAATTGTAACATTAATACTATTATTTAAAAACCCTTTGAGGGATCCAAAAGTTCACATATTGAATTTTACATTCGTAAACATTGGTCTAGATTTTTCACAAAAGTAAAATAGACTTTTAATTGAGTTTCTCAATCAAAACATTATGATTTTGAGACACGACGAATATGAAAGTTTTTAACGAAATATTTAAAAGTGTACAGTTGAACTCTTTAACTCCTTAAAAAGTTAGGGGAGCTGTACTGTGCAAAACACCGATGTTGTGCAAGTTCTTAAAGCTAAATGTGGCTCAGCTTACCGTTTCAGATTCTCCCATATCTATGGCCGAACTGATAGCTGCTGATTCGCTTTTTCCTCTTCGGTCCATTTCTTCTACAACACCATGCATGTCGCCTCCTGGGAGGCCATGGAAAAGCATAGTTGCCGCAGAGGGTATGATGTTGTAGGTGTTTTCTTCAGATCTGCAACCCAAGATTTCCTTAAGACGCAAACCAAGCCCGTGCATTTGCAGTCAGGTTATTCCCCTCTCGGTGCGACAAGTAAGAATTCCAGATCAGAAAAAATCTGAGGCAAAAATGGACACGTGTTCGCCACACTGTATCATTTGCCAATGGAAATCATCATCCGAATCTCTGCAGCTCTCATTATAACAAAGATTTGATTGATTGATTAATTAATAAACGTGCAGACTCCGACGTTTATTCGTGTGATTATTAGGAGCTGATACAATCAATACTTTGTTATCATGCGAGTAATGTCAAGGAGACCAACAATTGCAGATTGCTAAGACGATCATTAAAACATACCAGCTAGCGAAGCTCTTCTTGCATGGATCTGGTACCGGTCCCTTCCCCTCACCAGAATTTGGATAAAAATAATTTGCAGGGCATGGGAAACGATTTGTTTGTTTT
This sequence comes from Hypomesus nipponensis, assembly GCF_054491055.1. Classification (NCBI taxonomy): domain Eukaryota; kingdom Metazoa; phylum Chordata; class Actinopteri; order Osmeriformes; family Osmeridae; genus Hypomesus; species Hypomesus nipponensis. Next base: position 6,235,884 of record NC_140384.1, on the reverse strand, counting down.
CAGAGCCAAATTATTTCTGGTTTGCACCACTGAACCGGCAATCGTTTAGCGTTTCACTGTAACAACAAAATATTTTCCAAACGAAATGATAGCAAAAAAATCAAAAACATAGCATCATATTTTTAGATGTCGGCGCGTGCGTCTCCTTGTGGGTGCCTCCTCATCAAGGTCTAACTGGAGTCCAAGTTGGTGGCAACACAGCGTTTGATTGTATCTCAGTAAATCTATATTATTTTCAAGAAAACAAAAGCTGTTGGTGCTCGCAATTAGATCCTTTTTGAGGTCTGAGAAAGCTGGTTTCGTATGCAGTTTTTTCTCTTTGCCAGGGAAGCTGCATGTGAGTAATCGAGGAGGAGGAGTTGAGTATACATTCAGTTAAAGCAAGTGTCGAGCCGCCCTATCACTGTTCCACTGTCTCTGGCCCAGCAATACACTCCGCGCCTTTTCTACAGGGACCCTGACGTCACGTTCCGCGATTTATGTTCATTGGTTGTAGAACATCACCGAATTCTTATTTCACTGATGCCGGAGAGGTGTCTGGTCTATTCCTGCCCTGGTGTCTCGTGGCATGCTGTTTGGACTCATCCCTTTGTGGCTGCTGTCGACAAGATATGTTTTGAACATTTTGTAGACGGCTTATAGTCAACACAGAGCCGAAGAGAAGGCCTAGGTTGGTTTTTGAACATTTTTTTATGCACCTGTCAAAGATTTTGTGCGTAATGCTCTTATGGACCTTTGTCAGTTGTCATCTCTGTCTCTGTCTCTGTCTCTGTCTCTCTCTCTCTGTCTCTCTCTCTCTCTCTCTCTCTCTCTCTCTCTCTCTCTCTCTCACAAACACACACACACACACACACACACACACACACACACGCACATACACACACACGCACATACACACACATTCTCTCTCTGGACACTTTTCTATGTTTTCCAAGAATGCTGACCAGCACTGCACTCAGGTCTATAGGGCACCTCATCACCTTCTTCTCAACCATCTCTTTCATGTAATTCGTGCTGAGTGTTACAGTGTAGGTGAGTTCATTCTGTGACTTTGTCTTTCATCCAACACCTATAGGTGTATCCCTAAATGATGGTTTATTGACGCATGCTGTGTGATCAAAGGCACAAGGACTGTCCAGGCACCTGACTCAGACAATACGTCATTATTAGCAACCTTTTCAGCCAGACCCATTAACCATAGCAGAGTTTATAAACATGTCCTTCACTGTATTATAGGCTATTTCAAACACAATTCGAGAGGCCCAGGCTTAAAATACGTCGCACATAAAGTCGGCCTAGCCTATATATTATTTAAAATAGGGAAGAATGATGTTCAAGGGTATGACAATTGAAACACAATATCAAAGGGTAAGTCGTTTACATAGGATGTTGTGATATGTAGCCTACATGTAGCTTACTGTGAAAGAAAAGTTTACTGAACAACTTTCAGTCAACTAAACAACAGACTACTGCCTTTGAACAAATGCATATACTTTGTACAATGTTCAACTTTGCTTTTTTTTCTAGTACAACAATAAAAAAATAAAAAAATAAATACAGAACCTTAATGTCTTCTTGTTAGAAAGCTGTTGGGCCATTTGTTGTTGTTTGCTAATTTTAAATCATTTTTATTGGGATAAGTATCAAAGTGGGCAAAATCTTTGGCTTCGGCCTGCATTTATAACAGTCTGATATTAATTCAACATTTTGATAGACGTTTCACAAGTTTCTCGAAAGACAAAATATCCATCATCACATTAAGGTTAAATGAAAAATCAAACAAAAGTGAATATGCATTTATTGTGCACACGTTAATGTCATATAAATCGCAATGATTAATTTCAATGGCACTCCTGTCGAGACCTATCTAGCATCTTCCGTTTTCAAAGCAGTGTTGCGATACGATATAGTGACGTTCCTGTCCCTCGCCATAAGCTCCTATTCTGAATCCGCTTCTAATTAGCTCTCTGATCTTAATTGGGAGGGGAGTATGGACTTCGTCATCAGAGAAGGACGTGCCTTGCAGAGGAGGAGAATGGACAACACAAAAGACCTTAGTTGTGTGGATGAGAAAATTACACCGGCATTTGTTTCAGAAAAGAGAGATAAGATTAAATATATCAATCTGCATGTTTAAACGGTTAATCTTTTTTGAAATTAAACACATTTTTACCAGCAAGGAAGACCTGAAATTTCCCTGAGCAACAAACCATTTGATTATTTTAAATGAACCACCATCTTTTAGAGTTATGATGTGTAAAACGAGATTTAAAATATTCTAAAGGCCTAATTTAAATTAAATAATGTATATAGTCTATACATTTTCTACAGATAATAGGCTACACGTAAAAATAGTTTACACGTTTGATATCGACATTTTAGGTAATATAGTAGCCTTAGTGACTACAATGATTGTGCTTCTCATTTGGTCACTCTTCATTCACTCATAGGAGCAGTCGACCGGTGTCCTGAAAAATACCTGTTCCTTTCTGGCATGAAAAAGCGAACACGTTTATTTCAAAGTTTTTTAGCACAAATATGAAGAGGCATTTTAAGCTCCTAAATCCTATGCAAATAAGCCCCTGTATAATACCGTTAATTGAATACATGCATATTTATCATCTGCCTTCTCTGTCTGGTATAACGTTGGCTTATACATTAAACATTTTGGCACCGGGCATGTCTGCGGGCGTGTATGAAATATGATATCGCGAGGATCAGTTGAGATTAGGAAAAAAAAACAATGTAGTATATTTTTTCGCTTGTTTTTATTTTGACCTAAGGTTTCGTCATTAGCAGTTATTTTCAAGTAAGCCTAATGCTTTGTATTTAGTAACACAGCTCTCACATTGAACATCAAAATTCTGCACTATTAGAAACAAAAAGTATTTCAATAGGCTAGTGGTGACTATTATATCCTTTTCTCTTGTTAAGACCATGGTTAATTGTGTTTACTATTCAATTTCACATTGCGCTCTTTTTCTATTCCTATAGTGTTGGTGTGTTACAATATCCTCAAGCGCATGCCCATAATTAAAATCACCTTTTGCATAAACAATGAAAAACCCGTTGACGTCCGAATATAGGCCACCTAAAAGACCATGCAGTAATGGGAAACTGCTTTGAGCTTCCCCCATAACTAATTCTGAATCCAGTATTTGTTTCAAAAATGCTAAATCACGATTCAAGAAACGAAGTGTACTGTAAAGCATAAGAAAACACAGACATGCCATGGCTGAATAATTGTTCATGATGCCGTCTTTGTTGCTTCCTAATTAGTCACTCTCAGGCTACCTCAGAAAAAGGAGAAAAATCAGCTAATCGCAGATTTTGAGGCCATGAAATGGGGCTACAGTCTCGTCACTTTAAATTTTCAAATGGGGTTTTCAAATTAAGTGCATTTAAATCAATACTGATAAGCATCCCACGTTCACCATGACAGTAAAACAAAAAAAATGATCACATTTCACAATAATGGAGGTAATGAAAACACAAAAATGTCCATTCTAAAGGCTACCAGTATGTACAGATATGTACAGAAAAATTAAATTGAAATGACCAGTAACTTTCATCATCATCATTTTTTTATTTGTATTAACTTGTTTTTACTGAACAGGCCAACAGTTTGAGATATGACTGTAAAACTATACTTATAAGGGGACTTAAATGAAGAGTAAATGGTAAAGAGCGCTGCTTTGTTGTGGAGGACAAAATCTTGGGTTTGTACTTATTGAAAGTGTAGTCACACCAAACTAACTTTAGACTAAGCTAACTTTGGCACTCCTTTGAAAGTCCATGATACGATTGGGTGTGTGCGTGTGTGTGTTAATGTGTGTGTGTATATGTTGGGTAGGTGGGGGGAGGGGGGTGGAACTTACTAAATGCTGAGGCAGCTCTGATTACTTCTTGTTTCATAATGATTTCCAAATGGGCAGCCATCAATAACACAATCTGCATTTCCTGAAAAACATCACTCCAGTAAGGTTCTGCTATCTTTTTGATCTTGCTCTATCTTAATAGTATTTTGCATAAAGGTAGAAAGAGACGACTAGGGTCTTCAGCTAATGGGCTGCTGCTGGAAGCGAGGTTCCATGCTCTCATAGGAGAACCCTTCTGTAATTAAGAAAAGGAACAAAGCAAGGGGAGTCTAAAAACACATGAAAGGGAGAAAAAGCAAAAAATAATTGTGGCACGGCAAGATACACACACGTGCACACACACACACACACCGTATGTTGTCACTTTGTCAACAACACTTTGTCCAATCCGAATATGATATAGTTATGTTAACAGAAAACATGATCTGATACGTTTCTCTGCCAACAATAGAACATACCATGCAAGTCATTCTGTGGAGGGAGGCAGAGTGGTTGTTGTGATATGAAGTCCACGGCTATTATGAAGGATGCATTCAATGACAACCAAATGTAGCCGTCTCTCTGTTTTAATGACCCCTACAAACACATGGTCATCGCGTGGCGGTGTGACAGGGGAAACCATAAAGGAGTTCAACGCAGGAAGGAAGCCATGAAAACACGGGGTCTGGGTTAGATCACACTAAACACAACCTTGCCTGATGGCTCTAAACTCACATCAGATATCGAAATCGAACCGACTCTGTGAATCAGGGCCAACTTACTTGTATCCATTGAAACCTTTTATTGCGATCGGAGAAGTCGCGATTGAGCTTCGGATGTCCCCATTATCAGTCAACTTAAAAGTCCGGGGGAGATTTCTGTCTTTTACTGAGCCGAAGAAGCTGGAAATTGTTTAATGGTGACAGTCAAGGAGTTGGAATTTGACTGTCGGACAGAGAAACATAGGGTGTTGTGTGTTGCAACATTGTGACTGATTTTAGGGTGTCACTATTCAGTGTGCGCAATGCGGACTGGGGTATCACTCCACGCGTCTCAAAACTCGCTCTCCGAAGACGGGGTTTGAAAGGACCATTATATGGAATCTGTCTTTGGGAGAGCCACGGAAGGTAGGGACTTCCATTGACGTCCTGCCCATGGGCCCGCTCCCTCATCAGAACCTCTCTGAGCCTCTTCATGCGCCTTAAGGACCACGGGTTAGGAAGATGGGTCGGCTTCATATGCGGCTTGAAAACCCCCCCTTATCAGTGGGTCTGGAGGCCTATGAGCACCACACCGGTTCACTCATTCGGGGGGCCGGTCTGTCCCATTGATGTGGTGTTGAATCCAGGGTCGGCTGCTCTGGCAGTGCACAGTGTTCCAATCAGAGGTGCTGTCAGTCAGACCCGAACAGCGGGGGACACAAAGGAACCCTGATCGGCCAGGGAGCCCCTCTTTGGAGAGCAATTCTAGAACTTACATGCCTCTTATTTGTTGGGTCAAAGGTTAAATTGCTGACCCTCCCCTCCATTCCTCCTCACCCCCCCCCCCCCTCAGTGGTAAAGCTGTACTCAGGGTCCTATATTTACATGGATTAGAGGCCTTTCAGGCTGAAGAAAAGAACTGGTCCACAGTCAAAGCCCGAAGAGCAGACTATGCTGCCCGAGTGGTCACATTATTCACTGCCAGACAATGACCATATTGTGGGTATGTGGAGGAGGAGGGGTGGAGGAGGAAAGAGAAAGCCCCCCGTTTGCCATGGCAAAGGCCCCTGCGCTTGTGCCACAGAGTAGGGAGGGCCAAGCCCCATCCGCTGTTCCAAGCAGAGCAAACAAAGGCTGCCCACTGTGAACGAGATGAAGATGTCAAAAGCTTTTAGGCAGGGGGGTGAGACAAGGTTTTGGGGATAAACCAACAAAACAAGTGAAAAGGTCTTTCACTCAAATGAATAAATCCTGCTAAGACTACATTTCCACATCAGCTTTACTCTCTCCCCTAAACCCCTAACCCCCCACCACCCTTCAAATTCACCCCTTAACCCGACTAAATAAAATGATGTAAAACAAATAAGCAAGTCTATCAGTGAGGTCATCAGACTGTCTCCTTCGTCAAAAGAGCGCCGTTCTTACAATGCCAACAATAAGTCCTTTACATCAGTCTGCAGTGAACTGTTAAGGATAATCAAACACGAAAATGGGAGTGAAACAAGTTCCAAGTTAGCAAACCTCTCAGATGGATAACGCAATTGGTCACATGACGCGACAGAGCTGTGCGTCGAAACAAGCGCAGCCAATCACAAGGCTAGATGTGAAGGATTCTATATACTTTTGTCGATACATTCCCAGGGTGCACACCATCCCTCTGTATTGTGTGGGTTCCCGAGCACACCTTTATGGGGGGCAGGATGCGTGTTTGAGGCCAGTAACCCGGGGCGATGTGGGGTGAATGACAGAGAGAAGCCTGGTATACAGACACAGCCAATTCACATGTAAATACCCAGCCTTGCACTGACTCGAATTAACTCCTTGTGAGTTCATCGCTTCCCAGTTAACAAAGATCGAGCCTCTTTTCAGAGAAGCGGTACATTAAGAGGGGAGAAAAGAGGAAAGAGAACTGGTGGTGAACCTTACAGTAAAGCCTCTTCACCACAGAATGCGCTCTCTCCGTCTTGCCGGGCTAATCCTCCAGGCAGATGCAGGACAGGAACAGGGGCTCGCACAAGAGACTGCGGAGAAAAGACGACGAGTGGACAAAAGAAATCAGGCCTCTTGTTTCTCGTGGCGTCAGCCTGCACCAGAGGTCCTCGAAAAACCAGCGACGACGATTCAAGCCAACCGAGTGAATCGAGATCAAGCCCAGTCAAGGCTGTGTCCAAAATGAGGAAGGGTCAGCCTGGCCTGGGGTTATAAACATTGTTCACGTCGTGGAAAAATAATGTAGATATGGCATTTGTCTTATTTTTGATGTCCAGACAGATGTGCCAGTTATTTTTCCTGTCACACTGCTTTGAGTGGGACTGTTTACGATAAGGCGAAGGGGTGGTTTGGGGTGAGTGACTTTACATGAATGTGTGTGGGGAGTTGACTGGTGTAGGACTGGCGCTGTGCCACCCACAGCCCCCACCAGCACCCCCTGCATGGCACAGCTCTGCAAGTGTGAAACCAAGAGAATAGCCTTTGTCAAGGTGTACTCGCTTCAATTCTCACTCCTCTCCCCAAGCTGAGGGGTGTTAAATTATATGCTCCAGAGGACTTCACATTCACTTCTGACAAGACTCAGGTTATTAGTCAAACAGGCTCTGCATATGTCCCCTGCTATGACAGTTTTCACAGTCAAGGATTTCGACCTTTATTTCCACCCCTGTTTCCTCCTAACCCCCTCCTCACTTTCACTCGCAACCCTTTTTTTTTTTTTTAAACCCCTCAACCCTCTCCCACTGTCTCTCTCTAACAAGGAGACAGGGTGAGCCTGCGGAGGGTGTGATCACAGCAAGGTTTGTCTGGGTGTAAGACTGGAGGGTGGCTGGATTGGTGCTCTTGCCTCCTAGATTGGCGGCCACATTCTCCCAGCCCCTCACCTTTCATTTCCAGTTGTATTTAGATAGCTCCTGCGCTTAGTTCAAGGGAAAAACGCTTTTCTGATGACCATTTGTTCCTGAACGGGAGACAAATTACAAATGGGAGCTTCTCCCTTTGTACTTGAAATGGCTTTTTCATAACCAAAAAACGGGCCTGATGAAAAGCGTGAGAAACATCAAAGTGCTTCGCTCTCCGACTGAAAGGTTAGAAGTTGAGCCCGAACACAGATTTCGCCCCGCACTCTTTCTAGTTCCGCTCTCATTATCCGCTCGTTTTAATCAGATCCGCCGTCAATTAGTGTGACTTTTCCCTCCGTTTCAAGGTTAAAAGGCGGGCCTCAAGGACGTGGAACTTTCTCTGTGTCGTGTGAGTGTGCCGTTGTAAGTCAAGGGGGGGGGGGGGGGGTTGCGCTGCCAGCCACTCTCTGGATGTGTTTTACTGGCACTACAGAGGAAGTGGTTAATTCCTGGACAGCCAGGGTTCAAACCTGTTGTGGTCAGTAACGGATGCAGCTCCAAAATCTGGAGGGAGGCGGAGGTGGGGGTTGGGCGGAGAGGTGGTTGGTATGGTATTTGCATGTGTGTGTGTGTGTGTGAGCTTATGTGTGTATCTCTGTGTGTGTGTGTGTGTGTGTGTGTGAATACAGAGAGACGTGTCAACCAACAGAACATAGAGCTCTAGTGCCAATGATTTTAACCCATGACAAAATATACCAGTCAGAGGGCAGATGGGGATGCACTGAAGGTCAAAACTGAGTCTGAGTCTAACACAGTCGGTCTACTCTGCAGAACAGCACATGCTGTGAGGAGATAGAGCGAAGCGGCCAGAGAGGGGGAGAGAGTCGTGTGAACACGGAGATGGAGACTCGTCGAGGAAGTAATAGTTGGTGGACAGTGCCAGTGTGGAGTGGCGGAAGTGCTAGATTACAATTGAAGGTGGAAAACGAGGTGAGAGAGAGAGAGAGAGCGAGGACTCGACGAGAGAGAGGAGGGGGGGACGGCGGAGCGGAGGGGTGTGAGGGGAGAGAGCGGCGCGAAGCGAAGGAGTTAACTTTCAGCGGCTGCACTAATCTTCTCGGGGGGGGGGGGGGGGGGGCTTTGGGGGTGCTATCCCGTTAGAGTGGAATGCGAATCTCTGTGATGCTTACGAGGAGCTGGCACCACAAGCTCTGCTGCTCCACGGTGATCCTGGGTCACGCCAGTGAACATCGTTACTCCTGGCCCTGCACCCTATTAAAACATCTCCCAACACTTGAAACTAGCTCGTGGTGAGATGGTGAAAAAGACAATCTCTGCTGCCGAATCGGGAGACTATTACGCGGGGAATGGAAAACCTGCAATCGAATTCCACTCCGAAAAGAGAGCCAAAGTGAGACTCTGTGACCAGATAACGGTCCTTTTTTTACGTGGTCAGTTCACACTTGCTCCTTCCACCTCCTATCTGGCGTTTTGAGAGTGTCGATTTTCAGCTCCGCGTCCTCAGATATGCAAGAGCGACACCTCCAGGGGTTGGTTTCGTTCTGTGTATCCAATCAGAATGTTATGCAGTGAGAAGGCAGTTCTAGAAATAACACTCCCCGCAGTTTACTGTGGGCTTGGCTTGGGTATGGCAGATGTCTGCAACACTGCTCAGCAAGGAGTTGAGGGCTCAGTTTCAAAGGCCTGTTTACTGGCAAGCCTTAATAGGAAGTGATCTTAAAGTGTTCCTTTAAACATGTTGGAGGCTAATGGTTTAATTTGCTCTGGGCATTGCTCTCTCTAATGAGATTTAACATGCGCTCCCGACTGCTTTGCTACTCTCATCTTTTGGAGAGACAGATATATTTTTTCTCATGTAGATTCTAAAGGTTCATGTTTTCTAATTTGTTGTGGGATGATTTTATCGTTGAATTACAGTCTTAATTTGTTTCATGGTGGGCACAGGGGTTTGCATTTTGAGATTCTGTGTGTGTGTGCTTGTGTGTATTTGTGTTTCCAAGTGTATGTTTACAGCATGCTTGCGTGTGTGTGTGTGTGTGTGTGTGTGTGTAGGAGTACGCGGTGTACATGTCCGCATGTCTGTGTTGACAAACAGACCTCGTTATTGATCCTCATGTAGACCCGGGATGGACAGTGATGGATGGCAGGTGTCAGTGGGTCTCTGCTGTCTTCATTTGCCGAGTCCACACCGTGGCCCAGGTCATCTGGAGGCTCAGAGGCTAGCAGGGGATCACAGCCAGATCCCTCCCTCTGGTTCAGGGCTCAGCACAAACAGCGAAACCTCTCCCATGTCCTCTCTCTTCTACGCTCGCCTCCCCGGATGAACCCTGATAAAGTTGTGTTCCTGAACCAGGTGTAGTTCAGCAAGTCTTTGACTGTCCACTTTCAGCTGTAATTATTTATCTGACAGGCATTGTGCTGGTGGTAATATACCCTGTTCTACTGTAGGCACCTGACTACTGTTTGAAATTGATTTGTGTTGGTTAGCTGGGAGTAAGTGGTTTTACATGTTAGGAGAGGACCCCTCTCTGTTCAGCCCCAGCTAATCCTTGGACCTGTTCCCATGCTATCATCTGGAAGATAGAGTGGGACGGATGTCGGGATTAAGCTTTGAGACTGGCGCTATGGGAACGCTACGTTTAAACTCCATGAAATGGAGCAATGGGATTATGAGAATCCACGGTCAAGTCCAAAGTGATTCTCCTCACTGGCACTCATTGTCCATGTTGGAGTTCCAGACTCCTCCCTTTTGTTAGCGGCAGCCATCTTTATAATCCCCTGTTCTACTTGTTTGACTTGTTGAGACCGTGACTCCAGACATGGAACAACTGGCTCATGTTGAGCTTGTCGTACAGCAGCCATGTTGGACATAGCACAGACACCTTGCCTGAACTATTATTTAGTCTCTCCTCACTCGGAACAGTGTAACGTGTTGATATTACATCACAGTTACATCAGCAGTGGTAGTCTGCGCTAGTCAAGCACCCTAATGAGTGGATGAAGGCCTTCACGTAATCATGTTTGGTTTCACTGTGGCAGCTGGAACCTGACAAGGCAGAGCAAGACCAGAGTGTTGAAGAACAGCACGTGTAATCTCATGAGCTGCTGCTGTGAACTGAATGGATTTAGATTTATGAATGGGTTTAGCAGGGCAAGGTATTTTGGAGAGGGATTTTGGTTGATAAGACCATGCTCCATTTAAAAGCAGTCTCTGTGCAGTACATTATCTGATGCAATTGGCTATTACCTGTATTGGATACTACCTTTTCACTGACGATGGAAATCTTGGAATTTTTTGCTATGATATCAGTTTGGTACAAGCCGATATCATAGCAGGTTTCCCTTAAAGGGCACCAGATGACCCACGTTCATCCTTAATGGAAAGTTCTAGAAACGATGCTTTGACCCTCATCTGCCTTCTCATGGTGGTCGGGGTCATATTTGTCAATATTCAGAATAAGCAGCATCCTCATCTTCTCCTCGCAGCATGAGGACACCCCAGTTCTCCCATTCAGGCCCCTCCTTAAACTGAAATATTGTGATTATTCCCCAGGTTAGGTGAGGCCGGCTGTAATCGCCAGACAAATGATGTGTAAAAGCAATAAAAAGCGGATCCCGCGGGACTATTAAAGCGAGCAGAGTGACACAGGCCAGGAGGGAACTGTGCTGGAAGTGCATCTGCAGAGACCCGGAGCTAAGCAGCGCCTCAGAGCTGCAGATCTGTACGGCATAAAGGGGATTTGACTAAACAAATGGCAGCATATGGTAGATGAGAGAGGAGAGGAGAGCGAGGGGAGCGGAGGGAAGGGAGAGGGGGGCATTGTTTTCAGTGGGGGTCCCGTGTCTCTCCTCCCCTCTTCAATCTTTCATTATGTTGTCACACTCGGGGTGCGTGCTTCCATAACACTTTAATTAGCCCTTCGCCAGTTTAATTGTGAGTACGTGCGCGTGCTCTTCTCAGTGAGTCAATCGGGGCGGGGGGGGGGGGGGGGGGGGGGGGGGGGAGGAGGAATCAGTGCCTGCACGTTTCTTTCCCGTTATTTATATTTGAACCACAAATCATGCCCCCACGCCACCCCCCAACCCCTCTGTCCTCCATCCCCCTCTAGTGGGGTGGTCATCAGAGGAGGTCAGCTCTCTCAGTAATATTATGGGATATCACATTGTCCTCTGTTGGCTTCCGGAACAGGCATGGTAATAAAATAACAATCAAAGGAACGCAAAAGTCCTCACCCATTTTTTCTTTGCTTTGGTGAAACAACCAGCAGGCAATTTGCTGCCAGTAGGAGGTTAGGCAGGCTAGCAGCCCCAAGCGAATAGGAGCATCAAAACCCCGGCTCAGCTTCTGTCTGTGCGTGTGTGTGTGTTGTTTCTCTGTCTGTGTGTGACTACGTGCAAGCGTGTGTGCACGTGCATGCGTGTGCACATTCATGCATAAGTGTGTGTGTGTGTGTGTGTGGAGCAGGGGAAAGGAGGGCTGCTGCTGCCTCCGTCTCCTCCCTTCTTTGGCCTAATCAACAAAACAGCCTCAGCTGCCCCCTTGGATCCCCTGCCAGGGTCCCTATCATCTTCTGATCAAATATTAATGTGTGATACTCAGCTTGCTCACTAATCCAAAGCCAATTAATATTATCTGTCAATTATTTACAGATCCTGAGGTGCGGAGGCAGTTCCCCGAGGACTACATCGGCCAGGTTCGGAATGCATAATTGACTTCCTCTTTCACCCCCCCTCCCCCCCCCACCCTTCCCACACCCCTCTTTATTCTTTCTTCCTCTCCCCTTTTTCATCCCCCCCCCCTTTTTTTATCTCTTCCTTCCTTTTTGGTTTATGTGTGTCTTTCAAGTCTAAATGCTTGTCTTTTCCGTGTTTGGGAGCGAGGGCGGGCGGGACGCGGGGACGGGCGTTAGCGTAGCTGCTTTCTGACAGGAGAGATGGGGGCAGGGCTGAGGCAGGGCAGGGCTGAGGCAGGGCAGGGCAGTGCTGAGACAGGGCAGGGCTGAGGCAGGGCAGGGCTGAGGCAGGGCAGGGCAGTGCTGAGGCAGGGCAGTGCTGAGGCAGGGCAGTGCTGAGGCAGGGAAGGGCAGTGCTGAGGCAGGGAAGGGCAGTGCTGAGGCAGGGCAGTGCTGAGGCAGGGCAGGGCATAGGCAGGGCAGGGCTGAGGCAGGGCAGGGCTGAGGCTTTGTGTTTGACTCCACAGCTCCCAGTCACACTGGGCACGGGGAAATCCCCTCCTCAGATGGCCTCTGTGGTCCATAGCAATATCACAAAGTCAAACACACCACATGACTATCTCCATCACACCCATTGTTTTTCCAATTCATATTTAACATTGTTGGGCATGCAAAAGTATGTTGTACTAGTCAATCTCACTGAGTAGCTTTTGTCGAATGGATTTTCTTGTTTTTCTCCGAGAAGTTCCCATGCCAGAGGTGTGGTTTTAGCGGGCCGCAGCAGCCCCTGTAATCAGACAGTGTGTGGCTGTGTGTGAACTGTCTTCTTTAGCAGCTCTGTCGCCCTCCCTCCTCTGACGGCACAGAGTCGACAGGAGGAGCCCCGGCCTGCTTTAATGGAGTTTTCACCCTCTGAAGTCTTTGTTCCAGATACAGTAAAGACCCCTTGTGTGCCTATCCTCTGACTGTTGGGAGCTGGTGTAGCTCTCCGAACAGGGGGGAGTAGAAGGGAGGGGGGGGGGAGGGGGGGGGGGCTACAGAGACTGGCATCTGGGAGGGAATAATGATGGCCGGCCTTTTGGATCCCTTGAGCCACAAAGCTAGCACTTCTCCCTCTAAAGATGGAGAGAATAAAGGAGGGGGAGAAGAAAGACAAGGGATGAAAAGAGGGGGAGCCAGTCCTGACAGTATATTTGTGCTGCTACTAAACTCCCTACCACCTCCCATAATGCACTCTGACCTGGCAGGGCCTCTAATTGGCCGACTGGCTAAACAGTCGGTAAACGTAGACCCTTTCATCCCTCAACTGTCGTTTGAGGTTTAAAACTCATGAGGATGTAGCTTCATACCCCTGAGCGATGTAGCATTTGTCCACGTGCCCCCAATACTGTACTAACTAGCTATTCTGCATGTAATTCTGTATTCATTGTGTCTTTAGCCACTGCTTTCCCTAATAGGTAAAGAGAAGTTGTTTGTGCCACAGAGTTCTGAGTGTGAGCGTGAGATGGCTTTCTCTCATTAGCTGTGGCTTCGTAGCTCAGATCTTGCTGTTTGTGTGAGAGGTTTAATCTGATATGTAAATACGCCGTTTGATCCAAAGTGACGGTCTAACGAGCACAATCTCTGCTTTTCTCCTCCTTTTTCCCTCGCTCGTAATTAAAACAAAGCCTGTTTGGTCGGCTCCCTCGTTTTTTTTTTTCCCTCCTCCCTGTTTTCTCTCTTCTGTCACTCCCCCCGTCTCCATTCCTCTCGCTTCCCCTCTCAGCATCCCTCGCGCTGCCTCCCTGCATCTCCGCTTTGACACAAACACAGCGCAGTCAGATTCTTTTTTTCCACGTTTCATCCTTTGCGTTAGGCAGCTGCTGCATATTTTGTCAGAGCCGATCGCTATGAAGTACCTTTGTCGTACTGGAAACTGCAATGTTTGAAGCCAGGCTCTTTTGAAGTCGGTGTGATGTTGGCTGTTTTAACTAGGAGGCAAAGGGACAGTGTTGGTCTGGAACAGGAAGCGTTCAAATGACCGACCTCCAAAAGACAGACAGAGCACACTGGGCTTTGCATAAACAGGAGGTTTGTCTGGCGTTTTCATGTCGTGTTTTGTTCAGGGTTTTGATATCATGCACACATTTTAATTATTTGGTCAATGGCTGAAGGTCACTGGTGTTGCTATGTTGGTGAACTCTCCTTATTGGACGGCCCCACTGGAGGTGGATCCAGGAGGGTTTTCCGTGCAGGTCTGTCTTTGGTGTGGATGAAGGGATGGAAGAGTAATGCCTCCTGTATATCTGGGGTATACCCCCGTTGACTTCCTGTTTCCTCTATTAATTTGTCTATTGTGAAGTCAGATGAAAGATTGTATCCAGGAGAAGGTAACACCTGGTTGCACATATGCTTCAGGGACGGTTACAGGATGAACACCCTGGCAGCTGCACGGAGCGGGGGTAAGGAAGCAGGAGGGCCCAGCAGACACAGAGAGCCAGGAAGAAGAAGATAGAGAGCGAGAGAGAGCAAGAGAGAGCGAGCGAGAGAGAGAGCGAGCGAGACAGAGAGAGCAAGAGAGAGCGAGCGAGAGAGAGAGAGAGAGAGAGAGAGAGAGCGAGAGAGAGAGAGCGAGAGAGAGAGAGCGAGAGAGAGCGAGAGAGAGAGAGCGAGAGAGAGAGAGAAAGACAAAAAGAGAGAGAGAGACAAAAAGAGAGAGAGAGAGACAAAAAGAGAGAGAGAAAGAGAGAGAGACAAAAAGAGAGAGAGAGAGACAAAAAGAGAGAGAGCAGCAACTGGAGATGTTTCATCCCAGGCACCGGGGGGGGGGGGGAGGGGAGAGATGCGGAGAGACCCCCACTCCTCCGATGTTCAACATTCAGGATCAGGTTTCCCCTGACCCCGCCAGGAGAGGGGGCAGCGGAAGGGAGATGCGATGGCGGTTCGCCGGGGTATTAAGGAGCTCAGGAGTGGTGTGTGTGCAATACCACCTGTGTTTCCAGCGAGCCTGCTCAGCGGTCCTGAGAGGGCTGCCCCGGCAGCTGCCCCGCCTCACGCCTGTTTGTCAGGAGCTGTCGATAAGTCTCACATGCACTTCCCTTAAAGGAGAGGAGAAGAAAAGCCTGAAATAGGATGCTTCCTGCCCTTTAACATGCCAGAGGCTTCGTTAAGGGAACCTGTGAAATCAGTTTAATAGGCTGACATCACCCCTGGGCCTCGGTGACCCGGCCCTCCTGAGACCAGCCTTCCTTCACCCCTCTTCTCTTCTCTTCTCTTCTCCTCTCCTCTCCTCTCCTTGCCTCGTATAAATCTTCTCACGCCTCTCCCCTTATCTCCTCTCCTCTCGTTTTCTTCCGCTCTCCTCTTTTTCCCTGCTTTCCTCTGCTTTTTCTCTCCTTTCCTTTCCTCTCCTCTCGTCTCCTCCCCTCTCCTCTCCTGCCTCCCCTCTCCTCTCTCCCGTGTGATGTTTGCCGTCGTGCTTTAATGATCCCAGGTATCCCTCCTCACACCTGCCGCGTAGAAAATCATTAGAAAAGACACACTGATTGAAAAAACGTCTAATGGCCGCCCCTCTGGGTCGTCCCCGGGTTTAGCCGCGGCGGCGACCGAGGCGACAAGCGCGCGTGCCGCCGGCCGCGTCTGCATCGCAAATGAAACCCTAACGACAGTACGCGGCCAGGACTTCCCTGAACCCGAGTTTAGACCCGCTGACATTACTGAATAAAATATGGCCGGCCCTCCTGCTAGGGACGGCTGCTGAAAGGGAGATCACTCCCCGCTCTCTCTCTCTCTCTCTCTCTCTCTCTCTCTTTATGCTCTTTCCCCCTCTTTAGTCGGTAAAGCATGGGACCTGACGTTAATGTGCATGCCGCGTGTTTGAACTGAGGACCGCAGGTCAGCCCTTTAAATGGGGAGGTTCAAGTGTTTCTGAAAGGGGATAGAAGCCCAACGCCTCCATTAATGTAAAGCAGGAATGCAGCCGTAAAACAGCACTTCCTCGTGTAAGGCAACCCTCAAAGGACACGAGGACAACCGTTAGTATATTATCGTTGTACGAGCGCAACGTAAACAATCCGCCTCTGGTTGCGTGACAATGTGAGACCCCCGAAACGCGGAGGTTGTTACCTGGAAATTCAGAAGCGTCTCCCTTCAGTCAGGGCCTCTTCTGTTTATCCGACGACGCCTGCGAGTCGATGTGTTTGTTTACTCTTGGTGTTTTCATCGTGTGGGAGGGTTGGGCTGTACTGCATTGTTTCATGTACATGACTGCATGCGTGTGTGTGTGTGTGTGTGTGTTAGCCTGCACGCATCTTGAACGCGTTGTTTAGGGTTATCTAGCATGCTGGCGTATGAGCGCAGTGTCTGTGGATGGGTCCTGACACTGAGTGAAGCAGCACTGCTGCCCATGGCTGAGGGCCGGCCCGGGGGGGGGCGCGGGCCCTATCCTGGTGGGGATGAAAGCAGGAGGCATCTGGCTCCAGTGGAGCTCCCCAAAAACTCAAAGTACCCTAAGATCCCCCTCCTAGTTTAGCCAAACAAGCTGGACTAATCCCAACTATCAGGGGATGCAATGTCAAAACAAGCAGCAGGGCCCTAAGGCAAGACGATCTGGAGAGCAGTGGAGGGCCGGGGAGAGAGAGAGGCCCACAGATTAGCATAATGCCTCTCGGTAGCGAGCTGGTGTGCTGGACTGACAGACTGAGCATAGGGGCACACGAACACACAGGGGGTTTGGGGTGAGCAGGAGGGGGGTGGGGAGGAGGAGGAGGAGGAGAAGGGGGAGGGGGTGCAGGAGGCAGGGGGCAGAGATGGGGGCTTGGAGATGTGGAGCTTTGGCTGAAATCAAGAGGGGGCAGAGCCCAGTCTGCTCATGGCTGTGGCTCTCTGTCTGTCTGTCTGTGTGTCTATGTGTCTGTCTCTCTCTGTCTCTCTGTCTGTGTGTCTGACTTCTCCATTCTACTCTGGGTTATTTTTAGCTGCTTCCACTTCACGGCAGCATCTTCCCCGACACCAGGTTGAATCCTGCCTGCCTCCCAGTCGTCCTGGCTGGAAAAGTAGGCCTGTGCCCTGGGCTCCCTGTCTTACCTCCAGCACAGAGTAGCTCTCTAACCCACAAGTCTATTCTGAGATAGACGAGGTGTGGGGATGTGTTGGTGCGTCTGCAGTGATGCAGTACACGCAGCTGCAATAATATGTATATTTGGGGGGTTTCTTCCGCACACAACGCTGTCTATTTAATAACTGTTCTCATCCATGGTTTTGCCACCTCCTTTGAACTTGTGGTTATTTTGTTTTGCGAGCCATGAATCAACCTGCAAGGTTCACAGGCCAGTTTGTTTGCATACGACATGCTGATATCAGATAATTCAAACAGTCTGTCTCTCTTTGTCGTCGTAGAGGCTCCTTTAATTGTTCATATATGCAGAACCGCTCAGTAAAACAAATGAGGTGGCGGTATGTATGTTATTAGCCCTAATGGGCACATAATGGGGTTAGTTCAGGCCGTCGAGTAATGGATATCAATATCACCAGCCTTTCCTTTATTAAAACCTTCCATCATCGACAGTCAGTTAAAGGTTCCTTGACAGAGGGTCTGGGTGAAAAAAGTAGTTCTACTATGTCCTTGTGTTACAAGAGTATGGTATATTTGTCTGATCTTGTAGGAGCCACACTGTTTGTATACGGGGTTACCTCTAGAACAGCAGTGCCCCCAAAATAGAATTGTTTCATCATCAGTTCATGATGGAGTTAGTCGTCTTTATAGTGGTGTACACTGCAGGTAAGAGGCACTTAAAAAAAGAAACTCTCTCTTGCCCTGCTCCTAGTCCTACCAGGGTCGGACTTGGAGCCCATCCAGTTGATTATCATTTCAGCCCACTGTCACTCATAAGGAGGCAGGTTCCTGGGCCCAATTTATCTTAGAAAACCCGGCCAGGGAGGCTGGATGTGATCAATGAGGCCGATGCCAGCGTCGATACACTCCGAGTCAGGCCTATTGATCAGCGGATGCGTATAGACAGACGCTGTGAGCTGTATAATGTCAGCGGGGCCGTCGGGTGCAGGGCTGGGGGGGGGGGGGGCGTGCAGTGCGTGTGTGGGGGGGGGGGGGCGTGGCGAGCACCGTGGGGGCCTCAGGTGTGCAGCGTCAGGGGGAGGAGGTGACAGTGTGCTGGGGCCGGCTGGTTTCCCAGAGGAGGTTGCTTGGGGGATCAGGACCTGCCCTGACTCCCCGCCTCCCTCCCTTCCAGCACACAGCAGCAGGGTGACGAGACGCCTGGCAGACACCCCCCCCCCCCGACCCCTGCCCCCCCCCCCCCTCACTCCCTCCCTCCTCCTTCTCTTCTTCCTCCACCCCCACCCGCCTTCCTCAGCAACCGCAATTAAAAGTCTGGCTCAGTCACAGGCAGGAGCGGAATACAACACAAAGCACAACAACCCTCTCACCTTACGCTGAGGGACTGGGAGCACACACACACACACGCACGCACACACAATGACACACACACACACGCTGACGTACACACACACACACACTCACTTGAGCATCCTTTCTCTCCCTCTCTCTTTTTTTGTCAGACACACAGACACAGGTAAACAATTTCTTAACGTCGCCGTACTTAAATATGCACACACCAGCACACAGTCCCTCACGCCATCCCCCCCCCCCCACCTTCCCCTGTTCCAAATCTGTTTTCCATTCTGTGGGCTACTTCCATAAGCTGTGACGTCGACTCAATAATGATGGATGATTATTGCCCTCAGATTGCTTTTTGATATATGCACTTCTCGAAAAGTCTAGCCTTGATCGTTTCACACATGCAACCATTCTGTACATCATTTTGAGTGTGAAACTAATAATGGCCTGTCTTGTGACAGAATGGAAATTAAGTAGCTTCCATGCATATAGTACACACTTCCTCTCCATGTACATAGACTGAAACTAGACTGTGTTCAATATATCACCATGCAGACAAACATGGACGTAGGGTCTGTGGTTTTTACTGTGGGGTAAAAACAATTGAACAATTTGCATAATTAATACCCTTGTTTTGTGAATTGTCCTCTGGTTTCCCCCCTTGAGAAAAACACAAACTGTTCGAGTTGTTTATCTCTATCAGACGAGTAAGGACCTCGTTTGAAACATTTATGCAAATACACATTTGTGGCCATGCAGTACTATTCCTCAATGTACATGGGGATATATATTTTTCTGGTAAAGATTTGTCTGATGATTCAACAAATGCGTTTGCGCTTGTGTGTATCGGCGCTCGCGTCTCCGTGTGTGAGCAAAACTGGCTGACAATTCAAAAGCATGTCAAATCAAATCAACCCTCAACAGGTGAGCCAAATTCCCTATCATTAACGCAACGCACAAATCATTCATTGGCAGCGCGTACAGTTCAGCACGGTGCAGAATACCGTCGTGTCCTGGAGGTTGGAGTAGAGCGGGTGAGTGGAGGATCGATCGGGATCCACAGAGCCGGAGGGGCAGACAGGCAGGAAGGGCCAGTGAGGGGAGAGCTTTGAGACTTCCTCCCCGGCTCTCACGTCCGCACCATGACTGGTGTGGGCATCCCCTCCGCCCAGTCACAGAGCTGGAAGCAGGCGCCTCACCTCAGCTTGAGTCCTGCTTCTCCTCTCGTCAGGGAAAATAATTAGCTGTTTGTCATCCCAGGCTGAAGTGGGGGGAGGGGGGGGGGAATATCGGCTACGGAGGCTCCGACAACACAATGGAGGGGAGTGTCTGACAGGCAGGGGGGGGGGGTTGGAGGCTGGGGGGGGGGGGGGGAGGGGGACCGACACACGCTGCAGGTGCTGCCAGAGACTCACTCTCCTGGTTGGACTAACTTCACCAGCACCCCAGCCTGTGTGTGTGATAGTCTGTGTTTTTGTGTCAGCCTGTCTGCGTGTCTGCACGTCGAACTGCGTGTCTGTCTCTCTGCCCGTCTCGTCTGTGTGTCTGCCTGCCTGCCTGCCTGCCTGCCTGCCTGCCTGCCTGCCTGCCTGCCTGCCTGTCTGTCTGTCTGTCTGTCTGCCTGCCTGTCTGTCTGTCCGGTTGTCGGGGAACAGGGAACTTGAAGACTCAGCTGGTGGGTAAGTCTACTCCTCTCCAGCGAGGACTTTTGCCGCTAGAATACTGCAGTGTCACTGATGTCAGCTGACGAGGAATGCCGCTGATGGGCTCTCAGCTCTCTACAGGGCTTTTTGCGGGGGGTTTGAACAGCGCTAGCTTTGCTAGCTGTCTCTTCGAGGATTTTGTGGCCCCCTTGTCAGATGTTGAGCTGACACTCATGTCCCAGTCCACCGGTTGGCCACAAGCTGGCGTTCTGTGGGGGGGGGGGGGGGGTTCAGAGACGGGTGGACTGGTATGCTTATTGAGGATAGTGTGTGTGTGTGTGTCTTTGTTGCGTCTTTCTAATCCCTAGGCAGGTCCAGGGCTGAGGGGAACAGCTGAAGCCAGGCCAGTGTTGAGCGTTCAGAGGGCCGAGCGCTGGCTTGTCAGCCTGGGGCTCCCTCTGCTCTCCTCTCTTTCACTGCTCCCCATATGGTCCTGCAGCGCCAGGGCCCCGGGGACCTGTTAGCACCACACCGCGCAGCACCGGCCCTCCTCCACCCCCCGCCCCCCCTTCCCTCACACACCCCTCTCACCCCTGCACTGGGGGCCCACTCTCACCCCCCCCCCCCCCCCCGCCCCACCCCCACACCCCCCCACCCCTCCTTTGTGTCCCGTCCTTTTGGATTCTCCGGATCACCATGGATCATGTCCGCGGATGAAGCGAGATCCATCTCTATTCACTCCTTTCTCACTACTTCAATGCCTGTCCTACTCCCTCGCCCCCCCCCCCCCCCCCCGGCCCCTCCCCGCACTTCCTCAGCCCGTTTTTTAATTGATGTGTCTTTTCGGCCTCTCCCCCGGCCGCCCTCATCTGTGTCTTATTTCTCCGGGCCGTGCCCTCCTATACGGTGTGGCGTAGTTAATACCAGGATTTACGACTCCCATTAGATGTATGAATTATCTCCCTTTTCTTTCCACAGGAAGCTCCAGAGACTGGAGGCCGAGTCGTGGGTCCGGGGGTCCCGCACAGACGCAGGCAGACAGGTAGGGCCGCCGTGCGATTCGGGCCCCAGGTTTATATGGCTGGAGTGTGACAGAGCCGACACAGCCCAACGCCCGGGCCCAGCGCGCCCAGAGAGCCGGCTGTCTCTTTAAGAGTGATTTAGCCTCCCCTGGCTGAGGGTAACGTTGCACTGTCCCCACACCAGACCTCGTCTTAAAAAAAAAAATCTTCCACAGTTTTCCCGAGTCGAGCCTCCAGTGTCTTTAAATCGACTGGCACTCCTTCTCAGGGATCGCCTGGGATTTATGGAGGAAGGGAGAGCACTATTTCACACAAGCAATCAAACAGATCATAAAATGTCGGTTATGGGATTAGGTTGTTTGATTACACAAAGCAGAGTTGCAGTCGTGGATGTATGTGCCTAGCGTGTGTGAGGGTGCGTTTACGGTAACCATGACAGACATAACAGGAAGGGTGCAAATGAGAACAATTCCTGTGAGTTTGTTTCTCATCAATACGTTACATGGAACTATTCCGACCAAACTAGCTCCAATGCTTAAAGTTGCAACTGTGTGCCTTTTGGGGTGATTTTGAGGTAAGAAAGCATGTTTAGTTTGGTCTCGGATCGAATATGTTCCAAGCATACCTTATTTGAATGTGTATTAAGTTCATTACTTAGTAAAATAACACTTTCCCAGTCTTAAAATGGAGAATCCAGATATTGAGTGCTAGCGCCCTCTGTTGATGAGATTGTTATATTGTCCTCGTCAACTTTGCCTGAAGTACTGTAACATAGTCCATGAGAGCAGAGAGACCTTTAGAAAAACTCAAAATCACTGTGAGAAAATTCCAGAGTTTGGCTTGGGTTTGTTATCACATCAAATGTGGGCCGGCTTTGTGAGACTTCAGGGGCATCTGGGACATAGCAAGGTTGTCTTACACTCTGTCTGGTCCAGGGAGAGCGGGTTATGTCACGTGGAGGTGTCTACCTTGGCCTGCCCTCTGCTTTTCGGATGGCCTCAAAGGCGGAAGTCCGTTGCCCTGGAAATCCTCCGACTCCTCCGCCACTTTGAAACTCAATCTTTCAGGGTCTGGTGTTGTGTCTTTGAGTGTTATATCCCCCCTGCACTCACGCTGTCATCGAGTGGCTCTCTCTTCTCTCTCCCTGCTTCCAACCCCCCTCCACCCCCTTCCCCTTCCCTGTGTGCAAGGCTCTCGTCAAGCCTGCAGCTGGCCAAGCTCCCCTCCTCTCCCTCTCCGCCCAGCCCAGCCAGCGCTCCCCTCCTCTGGGCTGAGCCTCGGCGGGGGGGAGGGGCTGTGGATCCAGCTTCAAGAAAAGCAGCCAGATCAAGGACAAGAAATACAGGGGGAGAAAAGAAATGTATGATCCTGCCTGGGAGGACCCCACCCCCCTCCGAACTCCCCCTCTCCTCCTGTCCATATCTCTCCCTCTCTCTTCCCCTCCCTCTCTCTTCCCCTCGCTCTCTCTTCCCCTCGCTCTCTCTTCCTCTCCCTCTCTCTTCCCCTCGCTCTCTCTTTTCTAATCTCCCCCCCTCTTGGCTGGTCTACCACTGTTGGTTGCTAGCGACTGTTTTTTTGCTAACCAGTTTCATATGTTCTGACTACAGATAAATGAGAAGTGACTTTTTTCATGTTAGTGGGAGGGCGGGGTATTTATTGTGGATAGAGTCCTCCAACATCTAGAAATAACCAAATTCAGTAAATCACCTGTAGTTACTATTTCTAAACTGACCAGACTGTTATATTGTTAGGGTTGTGTCTAATAGTAACGGATTTACAATTTACATTCTACAAGTGTCAAGGCGTGCGAATGAAGAAAATATCGTAAGAGAATTAAACGGAGTGCCTCTGACCGCTGGTTTTACATAGTGTCTAATCTTAGGTCGGTTGGACAGAAAAAGCAGGTGTGTGTGTGTGTGTGCGCGCGCGCGCGTGTGTGTGTTCGCTACGTGTGCTGTTGAGAGTGCATTCTGAGTGCTCGGGCCTAGCTGCTGCATCTACCTGAAGTGTTGAGTTTTGTCCAGAGGTGTTTCATCAGGTGCACGGCTTCACATGTTGCCGGGCCTCCTGTTACTGCCTCGCACAAGAGCACATTAATAATTCCCTTCTTCTCTGTCTATTTCACTCACTCCATGCTCCATTCATTCGTTTTCACACTTTTCCCCTCTCAGCCAGCACTCGGTCCTCTATTCCTGCTTCTCTCCCCATCCCATTTGCAAGGTGTGATATTGCTTTAATTGAGCAGAAACATGTGGAGATCAGACATATCTCGGGGGATTAGAGGGAAAAGCTTGGAGTTTGTGCGACTGGCTGCCTGTGTTTGGAGCAAGGGGTCTGCTGGGAATGAATGTAGTTAGTGTGACCCCTGACCCCGCGAGCTGTTGACGTGGAAGCCAGCCAAGAGGGTTCCAACAGAACGCTTTTGTTAATCTCATTCAGGGCTCCCTGTGAACTGTGGGCAGGGGGAAGCTGGCAGCTCAGACCTGAGGAATGCGGAGCTCTTTTTTCCCATGCTTTGGAAACAGAGGTGGGCTCTGGACCAGTAAGACTCCTATAGCAGGAGCCCCTCCACTCAGCTCAATCGACACTGACAGTTTCCTGGCCTGAGCTTGCCAACTGGCAGGGCAGCGGAGCAGGGGGGACCGACGCACCCCGTCAGGGCTGAGAGGGACACAGGCTGAGGGGACGGCACTACAGACACGCCGCTCCCGGGTCCACCCCCCCGGCACGCCGGGATCTCCGCCGGCCTCTCTCCGATCCACCCTGGAACCCTCACTGGGGCTCCGGGGGCCCCGCTTCAGACTTGACCCCTCACGCAGGAGCACTGCCCTCGACCCCTGTCCCATCCCTCACCTGCGGGAGCACACGTGCGCATGAGCGAGCGGGTCCGGAGCGTAGAAAAGGACTGAACTGTGAGATTTCAGTGTTTTGAGGGCTACCATTGAAGGGGCGACCGGCTTTGCACTCAACTGACCCCCTCAGGATCCTGTGAGGGGCAGCTGTGGGGATCCTGACTGCAAGGCCCCGCCTCTCCCTCCCTCCACCCCTCCTCCTCCTTCCTCCAGCCCTCCTCCTCCTTCCTCCACCCCACCTCTTCCTCCCTCCTCCCCCCTCCGTCTCTGCAGAAGGGCCATAAGCCACTCCCTGGTCTGGTGAGCTGGGATTAGAGATGGTTTGTCCCTCCACAGGTTAGAATGGAGAGCTGTTGGAGACAAAGTGGCCCTCTATGGGACTGAGGACAATCAGAAAGACAACAGAGCTACAGCTTATTACACACACACACACATACGTTAACTTTCTCGCCCCCAAAATAAACCTTCAGAGGTAACGGTTTTGTGGCCAAACTCTTTCTCGTTCTTCTTCTTGTTCGAGAGAACTGCAGGCAGATGAGGCTCGCCGGAGGAAAATCTCTTCCTGGTCTCAGCGGCTCCTGCCGTGCTCCCAGTCAGCTGAGACTGCCTCTCCATGGCAGCGGGGAAGTACCTGGCGTCCCACACAATGGTGCTGCTGGGATTACAGCCCACCTCCAGAGAGCAGCCTGGCAGGCCAGCCAGCCACAGTCTGTTTGGCACAGCGGCCCCTCTCCTCCCCTCCAAAACAGGCCCCCCTGCTCCCCCCCCCCCCACCCTGCTCCCTCACTGGCCTGGCCTGACTCTCTACCCTGAGGAACCCCCACGCCACCTGGGACCAGCCAGCTGGGCGCCCCCCTCCCTATCCACTCCCCACCCCATCACAGAGTTCATTCTCTGGACTGAGCCGGGCCAGCGCTCTGCTGGGTTCGTCCCTCAGCTTGCTTCTACGGTGCCACCTGAGGACCTAGCAACGCTTGCGAGCCTTCGTCCTCTCCTTCCCTTGCTGGCTTTCTCTGTTATTTCGCCCTTCTGTCCTTCCCTTCTCTCTCTCCATCCCTTCCTCTCCCTCTCCCTTCCTCCCTCCTCCTCCCACTCCATCTAGGCTGGTGCCCATGAACCAGTGTGTTTCCTCCAATCTGCTCCTGGTTAGCAGGGGGTGTTCTGGCATTCGGGCCCAGATCTGTGATTTACCTCGCCGTCCCTGCTTTTAACGCACCCCAGATGGGGAACAATGGCCCATAAAGACAGTCTTAAACGAGACAGGAGTTATTAGGGCTGTCCAGACCAAGGTTCGGCCCTGTTTATAGCGAGAGGCTGCTGGCTTGGCTTTAATGTGGCCCTGCACGCTGCATTCAGACTGCCTACGTGTCACACTGAAAGGACAGTCGAACAAACCTTTTCGTGTTTTTTTTGCCCTTCTCCATTGATCAGGATAGAGCGCAAGCAAGGAGTGACTAAGATTTTCTGTAAGCTATATTTTGCATGCAGTATTTGCTGTCTCGGTGGCTGATTATGGAGTGAAATGTCGAGTCCAGGGATTCAGAGTTCTGGCTGGCACAGCGCTCGGATTCAGCAGATGGAGGAGGCAGGAATGCTGGCTGCAGTCTGCTCCGTTCTGCGATGATATCACTAGCGAGTCGTCTCGTAGTAGCCGCTCTCAAGGACCAAGGCAGAGAGGTTCACTGTGGAGGGCCCTTTAGATGTGGTCGTGCATCGGGCGGTTTGTTACCCTCTGAGCAACACAAACTCTGCATAAGTTGGACTGAATCCCTCTGTGTTTTGGACGAGTCATACCGATCTAACGTATGGCCCGTTGGACTGGGTGTTGCCAGCTCTGCCTCATTGGAGTGAATCACCGATGATCCACTGTTTATAGAGGTTTAACGAAAGGATATTAGTATCCGAGTCATGATGCTGGGGGGGGGGTCTCCCCAGAGATCCGGGCCTGCTCCTCCTCCTCCACCTCCACGCCCGTCACCAGCCGCGTCCAGCCCAACGCCGCCTCTCTTCTGGCTGGGGAGCGATGGAGTGAGGAGCAGAGCTTTATGACAGCCTGTAAAGACATCGGGCGGCCATGTCTCCGAGGGCTCCCTGCCCGTGAGGACATGGCTTCCTGAAGGCGACAAGCGGCGAGCGCGGCGGGACATTCACACTAAATAAACTTATATGTTTATACACAAGCACTCCAAGTGGAGGAGCCAGTGGGGCGTGTAACGGTGTTTGGGGGACCGCCCCTCGAGGGTTTACGACCAATGGGGCAGTAAAGATGTCACGGCCAACAACCAGGGAGACAGCTTGTGGAGAGAGGGGTAAGAGGATCCAGCCCGTTATGTTCACGTGTCAGAAGATGAAATGCAGCAGGGCTTCCGACTGCTCCTCGTTTTTTTACTGGTCCCTGCCCAGGGCCCCGCCCCCATGGCGGATGACCCAGCTAACCCCATGACCCTGGCTTGTCCCACAATCCTCTCCTCGCTGGCCTGCGAGGACCAGGCGGCCATGACACCCCAGTCTCAGGCCCTACAGACAGCCAGCTCTGTGTTTCCTTTGTTTAACCTTTGACCTGAGAAAACAAGACGGGTTCCAAAGTTCTGACAGGGCAGTGGGGAAGGGGAAGTGTTTGGTTACAAATTAAATATGTACGTGTCATGAGCCATAAATCGGTGGGGGCTGCTAGCAGCGGTGCTACTGAAACGCCATGTGGTACCAGGACTGTGGCCGTAAAGTTTCAAAGCTTCGCCTCCATCACCGCCCTTTCAAAGGAGATCTGGCTGATGACTGGACTCTAGGAAGGATGGAACCCAGGTGTCAAGAGGGAGAGGAGTGGAGTGGATGAAGAGGGGAGCAGAGGGGAAGAGAAGGGAAGAGAAGGGAAGGGAGGAGAGGTGGAAAAAGAAAAACAATAGGGAAGTGAAGAAACAAGAGGTGAGGGGAGAGGGGAGGAGGAGCGAGGGGTCGCTGTGTCAGCTTCAGCAGAAGTCCTAACAGCAGGAGACAGTATTCCTCAGCGAAGAACATGACTATTTCTCTCTGGGCGTTTCCTCTCCATATCCATCTGACAGACAGACATCAAGCCGTCACTAGCTCTCTAAATCCGGGGCAGGGAGCTCTGGAATGATGTTGACAGTCAGACAGCACAGTCTGCGCTGCACTGAAGTATGTGATAAGTGATCCAGATGTAATTCCTTCACAGATGTGCCGGTTGTAACTCATTTTCATACGAGCCACAACGTTTCCCCGATCTCTTCGGCAATATATCTTGGCTTAAATATTTCTTCTGCAAGTGCGTGCGAGTGTGCGGAACAGTTGCGTGCGTGCGTGTGTGTGTTTTTCTTCTGAATGACAGAATCCAGGTGTGACTCATCCAGGGTTTGACAGTGTAATGCGCTCGTGTGAAGCAGATGGACCCTAAGAGGTCATGCTGGTGCTCGTATCGCTGTCTGAATCTCTCCTCTGGGACCAAGGGCCGGTAGAGGAGTGATACACACAGGCTTGTGTTGCTTACTGAACAACACTCAGGAACCATATGGCAACACTTCTCACTCATCCAGGGAAAGGAACTCAAGTAAACAGTGGATGTTTGTCCTTTTTACCTTTTCCTTCCGTGTTAATTCAATGAATCTTTAGGGGATGAATTCAGTATTTTTTTTACACAGCTGCCAATGTATTTTTTTCTATTTTTACATTTGTCTTAAATATGGCTCTGTACTTATTGAAGTTATTCCCAAATTGAAATTCATACGTGTTCAAGCTACTTGTGCATCAGCATGAATATAAAGTGACAGAAAAGGGAGTTCACACAAAAAATCTTGTCATTTAGTGATGTCAAACTTGTAATCCCATTATTTTTCTTTGTTTACAAAGCTTACCCATATATTAAAGGGGACATATCCTTTTAGAATTGCTCGCTTCAGAGGTAGGCCCCTTTAAATGCGGACAGAATGAAAGTAAAAACAGGATTACGGCGTAATCCCTCTCAATTGTTTGTGTCTCTTGGCCACTGGGAGAGAGAGAGAGAGAGAGAGAGAGAGAGAGAGAGAGAGAGAGAGAGAGAGAGAGAGAGAGAGAGAGAGAGAGAGAGAGAGAGAGAGAGAGAGAGAGAGAGAGAGAGAGAGAGAGAGAGAGAGAGAGAGAGAGAGAGAGAGAGAGAGAGAGAGAGAGAGAGAGAGAGAGAGAGAGAGAGAGAGAGAGAGAGAGAGAGAGAGAGAGAGAGAGAGAGAGAGAGAGAGAGAGAGAGAGAGAGAGAGAGAGAGAGAGAGAGAGAGAGAGACAGACAGGGGGAACTGAGATCTTTCTTTAAAAGACCATGAGAGAGAGGAGGAGAAAGAAGAGACAGACTGAGTTGGGTTGGTAATGAGAACGGGTAATAAAGTGGATGCATTCATGGACAACTGAAGCCAGCAATTAAGGAGAGAGGTAGCTGGCTTCAGTTGGCCACTTTGGATCTTTTAAATGTAAATACAGGCGCTTCTCTCAAAGTGCTCTCAGAAATATTCCAAATGAAATCCCCCCGTGCTAATGAGGGAGCTGTGATATTTCTCTGCAAGCCTCTTCTCCACAGCACCTCACCAGGGCTCTTGTTGAAATGTTTTAATCAGGCTGAAGGAATGGGGATTATGATATAACAGTGTTGGGTAGACCTCTTCCTTGGTTTCCCATATCAACACAGTCCTGTTTGATCTACGGTGAGATCCACACTGCAGTGTGACATTCTTAATTAGGGAAGTGTATGAGGACTGCGCAATGCACATAGTAATTGCAGGAGTCGACGTGTCACTAAGTACTGTTCTGTATATGAGATAATCAAGAGCAATTCGAGGACAATAAAACAGTCAGTGTTGCTAAATGCAGGGAGAAAAATAACAAGAGGAAATTGTTTCGTATATATCATGACAGAAAGCAAATTATGGTAATTTGGATAGCAAAGCTTTTTGCGTTTCTGTAACATTTGGTGTTTTGCAAGATCTCCTCTTATCGCCTGTAAATTGCTGCTTCCTTGATCAGCTGATCCAGCCTGTCATAGATGCGTTGCCGTGTGCTGTTGTCCCTTCCCATCTGCCTGGGTTTGAAGTCTGCCTACAAGCTCCTCACCAAGCTACAACTCTCTCTCTCACACACACACACACACACACACACACGTACACACACACACACACACACACACTCAGCAGAGGGTCAGGTCAACCCACAGTAGTTCTGAGGCAGGAGTCAGGGAGCCAACGTCATCCTGCTGCCCAGTAACAAACAACAGCTTGACTCGCAATATTGTTGTCTTGTTTGTTTGTTAAGAGACACAGAGACTCACTTGGCAGCGCACCAATTCAAATGAGTTACTTATGATATGCAAGTGCGGTAGAAACGGAAAGGAAGATGGCGGCAAGGCAAGGCAGTGCCTTGCGGCGCAGCGATAGGAGGCTTTCTCTCCCGTTTCAATTGGTTAATGATTTCAGCATGGCCTGAAGTGGAAGTGCCAATTAGCCTCTATTTGCATAGCTATAGCATTGCAGCCAATTACCAGCATTTAAGAGGTCACTTTTGACATGCATTGGCTAAGTGGATGTTGTCGTTTTTAGTGAATCATCCCATTTGTCTGGGCAATGATACATTGCTTGCCAGTGGTATAAAAGCACAGTTAGGAGGTTTAAGGAAATCTTAGATTATAAGGAATGCTATTAATATTGGAGGAAAAGTCTGCAAATCCCTATTGTTACACTGCTATGTGCAACCTGTCTGAAATCAGTTCGTTCCCGCACAGACTAATCCTGATCAAACTTCATGCTTAATTCAAGTTTTTAATCCCGTGAGCGGTTCTCGTGTCTACCTTGGAGGAAGTCAATTCCTTAATCCATCTGCCTGACGGTTGATTTTGCTTCAGCATGGGAGTGATGCAAGCGGTGTGTGTACGAGTGCAACCGTGTGTGTGTGTGTGTGTGTCTCTAGGGACTGTGCAGAGGCTGAGGCTGTTTGTGCTCAGTGGAGCCGGTGGCAGGAGGTGTTAGAGGCGCTACACACGCTGCCTCCTCTTGAGCCCCAAGTGTGTTATACACCAGTGGCTTCGCTAATGCTGACGCCACAGACACCGCTAACTCTGACACCGCTAACTCAAACTTTGTTACCTCTGACATGGCTAACTCGAGTCTCGCTACCTCCGAAACTGCTAGCTCGAGCCTTCGGACACGGCTGACTCTGACATTGGAAACTCAGTCGTTGCAAACTCAGACATTGCTTTCTCTGACATCACTGAATTAGACATCGCTGACTCTGACATCGCCCACACAGACCTCTGCAACTTTTTCCACCGTTAGCATTCTCAACTCTAACCTTCTAACTTTCACACCTCTAACATGGCCAACTGTCACCTAGCTAACTCTGACACTCTTAAGATTGCCAACTCTAACCCTGCAAACTCTCACACCGCTAGCTCCCACGCGGCTAATTCCCCAAACACTTCATTCTTTTCCTCGCTAACTAAGTCTTTAACACCACGACTGAAAAATTGTCACCGCCTGACCTTCCCTCTTACCACGGTTGTCGACTTTTTCGAGGCAATCCTGACCGCGTTTCGTCTGCGATTGGCTGAGGACCCCACCAGACCATAGGTATTCAACCATGGCCTGCCCAGGTCAGTGTTCTCCGGCCCCGTGGTGCGCGCAGCTTAGCCTCAGCGCTGGATGCTCTAATGCTAGCAGACAGGAAGCAGTTGTTAGCCTCCCTCCAGGTCAGCCCCGGGTCCAGCCGATGACCCGGCCCTCTCGGCCACATGGGTTGCGGAGCTGAGGGTCTGAAGGGGGAGAAACAGCATGCTGGTCTGCCCCTGAAGGCCAGCGTGTCTCCTGGGCTTTTGTTGCATGATGGGATATGCTCAGCGGCTCCGTTCCGCTGGTTTGAAGGAA